>NC_056624.2:30861143-31477810 GCF_002870075.4 Lactuca sativa | reverse complement strand
TAATAACTATAACTGCAAGTATGACTTCAGGAACCGATCAGCAATCGTAGCTCTTTCAAGGTTTCTCGGAACTGAGAAGATGATGATACGCCATTTAAGATAAGTGATCATATAATCCTCTATTCTAGATATCAGCCGTACGAATACATGGAAGAATGTGTTACTTATTTTCCAATAGTTTGTTTCCTAATGTCCGATTTGCTTGACAAAGAACTTAATTGAACACATCAACTTAGTTATGACAAGGCCTGGTACATAGGTCAAAACAAAATCATTGAGCGGCCCAGATATCAACTACTAATCCAAGAAGGAACATATAAACTTCGACTAATATGTTTGTTCTACCACTCATTGAATTATACACAAGAGCACGTTTTATAACATCGAGTTACCAATGCATTTTCGTACAAGCAATGCATAACCAACTCATAAGTAACAAATCATATCTCCAGGTTTGAAGACTTATATGATATTATTGTCTCACGATCACTCAAGATAAATTCCATGAAGTGATTCCAGTGAGCGAGGGTTGAGTCCAATGCTCAGAACTTATGAGCACTCATGATTGTTGTAGCTGTATCCAACAACTTAGACCTCTGCAACTAATCATGATAATCTTGATTCATACCTACTTCCAACATATGACCGACTGTGGAGGTTCGAATAATATGATATACAAAACATAATTATTCTGGAAGTCAAAACATGCAAAAGAAATATAGTAAACGATCGACAAGAGATAGCAACACTTTACTCATAAATAAAACACCTTTTATTCATCATCTAATGTAAATTACACTTTACAAATTTCGAGGTTATCTAACTACTAAACTTAATATCATCCTTCAGCCCTATGCTCCGAGCATGTTGGAAATGCTTAACCCGAGTAAGTCCCTTCGTGAGGGGATCTACTAGATTCTCATCCGATGATACCCTCTTTGCCACGAGGACTCCTTCTTTTATTCGATGTCAGATGAAATGGTATTTCCTGTCAATGTGTTTGGATCTCCCATGATCCCTTGGTTCCTTGGCTAATTCAACAACACTTTTACTATCACAGAAAATTTCCATTGGCTCCTTAATAGCAGGTACAACTCCAAGGTCTCCAATGCAGTTTTTCAGCCATATCGCCTCCTTTTCTGCCTCGCACGCTGCTATATACTCTGATTCGCAATTTGAATCAGCCACTGTCTCTTCCATGGAACTCTTCCAAGAAATTGCTCCTTCGTTTAAGGTAAAGACCCATCCTGACTGAGAGCGGAAATTATCCCTATCAGACTGAAAGCTAGCATCACTATACCCTACAAATCTCAAGTCATCACTCCCACCGAGGGTAAGGACCCAGTCCTTAGTCCTCCGTAGGTACTTCAGGATATTCTCTACCACAGTCCAGTGTGCCTTGTTAGGGTTCCCGTGATACCTGCTAACCATGCTCAAGGAAAAGGCTACATCAGGTCGAGTACACGTCATAACATACATGATTGATCCTATAGCCAAATCATAAGGTATTCAACTCATTTCCGCTATCTCATCCTCAGTACTAAGGCTTTGTGTCTTACTCAATCTGGCGTTACTCTGGATGGGTAACTCTCCTTTCTTGGAATCATGCATGCTTAATCTCTTCAGCACCTTATCCAAGTAGGTACTCTGACTATGTCCAATTACTCTTTTACTCTGATCTCTCAAGATCCTTATCCCTAGAATATAGGTAGCTTCTCCTAGGTCCTTCATAGAACAACACTTCCCAAGCCAGGACTTAACTTCCTACAGAGTTGGGATGTCATTTCCTATGAGTAGTATATCATCCACATACAATACCAAAAAGCTAACTATACTCCCACTAGCCTTGACATATACACAAGAGTCATCTTCACTCCTAGAAAACCCAAATTCTTTGACTTTCTCATCAAAGCAAAGATTCCATCTGCGAGGTGCTTGCTTTAATCCATAAATGGATTTCTCAAGCTTACATACTCTATTAGGGTACTTTGTATTGACAAAACCCTCTTGTTGACTCATGTAAACATCCTCAGCCAGCTTTCCATTAAGGAAAGCGGTTTTGACATCCATTTGCCAAATTTCATAGTCATGAAATGTAGTTATGGCTAACAGAACCCTAATAGACTTAATCTTGGCCACTATAAAAAAGGTCTCATCATAATCAATTCCCGAAGTTTGTGAGAAACCCTTTGCAACTAGTCGTGCCTTATAAGTATGTACATTACCATCCATGTCGGTCTTCTTCTTGAAGATCCATTTGCACCCTACAGTCTTAAGACCTGGTACATTCTCAACCAAGTTCCAAACTTGATTGTCATAAATGGACTGTATCTCACTGTCCATTGCCTCTTTCCACTTGGCTGACTTAGGGCCCGCCATGGCTTCCGCGTAACTATTAGGTTCATCCAGACCTACCAGTGTCTCATCACTGATAAGTGTATCACCTTCCGCAGTAATATGGAATCCATAGTAATGCTCAGGTGCATTCCTAACCCTTGTGGAACGCCTCAGAGGTACAGACTTGTCAATCGGCTCAACAGGAGTTTCTTCCTCAAGTTGAGTGCTAGGGTTTGAAGTTCCTTCACCACTTGACTCTTGAATTTCTTCAAGGTCAACTTGCCTCCCATTGTTTCCTTGCCTTATGAACTCTCTTTCTTGAAAGACAGCCCTCCTAGCTACAAAGACCACATTTTCACTAGGTCTGTAGAAGAGATAACCAAAGGATTGTTGTGGGTAGCCGACAAAAGTACACCTCTCACTATGAGGTTCGAGCTTATCATGATTCTCCCGACTCACGAAAGCATCGCAACCCCAAATCTTGATGTGGTCTAGTTTGGGTAATTTACCAGTCCACATCTCGTGAGGAGTTTTGATGACTTTCTTTGTAGGGACTAGATTAAGGATATGGGCGGTAGTCTCTATGGCATACCCCAAATTGAGATTGGTAGCGAAGCTCGACTCATCATGGAACGAACCATATCCAACAAGGTTCGATTACGCCAATCAACTACACCATTCAACTGCGGTGTCCTGGGAGGTGTCAACTGTGAGACAATCCATCATTCCCTAAGATAGTTGAGGAACTCTGAACTAAGATACTCACCACCTCGATCGGATCGAATCATCTTAATGTTCCTGCCCAATTGATTCTTGACTTCCTATTTAAACTCTTTAAACCTCTCAAAAGTCTGTGACTTATGCTTGACTAAGTAAGCATATCCATATCTACTATAATCATCAGTAAAAGTCAAATAATAACAATTAGCATCCCTTGTGGCATGTTTGAAGGGTCAACACACATCCGTGTGTACAAGATCCAACAAACCTTCACCCTTTTCATAAGAACCTGTGAAGGGTGACTTTGTCATTTTTCCAAGTAAGCATGATTCGCAACTATCATCTAACTTTAGGTCAAATGGCTCAAAGACTCCATCCTTTTGGAGTTGGCCTATGCGTTTGTTGCTTATATGTCCAAGACAACAATACCATGAATATGCTTTATCCAAGTTATTATCATTAACAGAGTAAATACACAATACATTATTTCCTAAGTTATCAACCACAGATACAGTTTCATACACACCATCACAAGGTAATGCTTTAAAATAAAGAACATAATTAAAGAAAGCATTAATTGAACCAACTTCATTATCAAATGAAAAGGTAAAACCTTGTTTATACAATGCATGAAATGAAATAATATTTTTTGCCATTTCTGGCGAATAACAACATTTATCAAATCTAAATTAAACCCACTACTTAGCGATAAAGTATAAACTCAAATCATGGTAATAGGTAAAGCTTTCCTATTCCCCATGATTAAGTTTATTCTTCCATGCTTCACATTCTCACTTCTTCTTTGTCCTTGCAAATCATAACATATATGAATACCGCAATCGGTATCAAGGACCCAAGAGTTAGAATGGGTGAGTTATTAGATAAGATAGTTTAAACACCTGCATGGTTGGGTTTAACTTTCCTATCCTTCACATCTTGTGGGTACTTTGGGCAGTTCCGCTTCCTATGAGATTTTTCATGACAATAGAACCATTCATCCTCTTTTGGGTCAAAAGAAGGAGTGACGAAACCTTTCATGGTTCCAGTTGAAGAACAGTCATCAAGGGTCCTAGCATTGCTACCCTTCCAAGAGCTCTTTCTCTTCTTCCCTCTACCTTTCCCGATTGCGAAGATAGGGGCGGAGTTTGGAGTAGGAGTGTTAACACCCGACTTATCCTTAAGACCTGTTTTTGTGGTCTTGAGAAGTCCCTGAAGTTTTTTGAGTGTGACCTCTTCCTTATTCATGTGCTATGTCATGCGGAATTGATCATAGCACGATGGTAAGGAGTGTAAAATGATATCTATTGCAAGCTCCTCAGGGAAGTTCACATTAAGCTTCAGCAATCGATCCACATACATTTGCATTTTCTGCATGTGACTCGTGACGGACTCTCCGTCCTTCATCATGGTTGTTATCATGGAGCAAATGATTTCATACCTCTCTTGTCATGCACTTTCATGGTATCTTTCCATCAGATCTTGGTGCATTTCAAAAGGGTAGAAGTCCTCATAGGACTTTTGGAGTTCCACTGTCATGGTGGCCAACATGATGCATACCATTTTTGTAGAATCCCTTTCATGTGCCTGGAAGTCAACGATCTCCTGGGGAGTTGCAGTGGTCTCATCAATCTCCTTAAGCTCCTTGTCAAGGATATATTCTTTGTCCTCGTAGCGGGAGAGTCATCTTGGATGGATCCAACTTTATGGATTGGATCAGGAACATCAGGATGGTCACTCGGTATGAGGACAAAGAATATGTCCTCGACAAGGAGCTTAAGGTACCCGAGCTGTCTACTTCTCCTTAGGAGATCTTTGAATATGAAGCCCATGAAAGAGATGCTACCAAAGTGACATGCATCATGTTGGCCACTATGACAGCCGAGCTCCAAAAGTCCTATGAGGACTACTATGCTTTTGAGATGCACCAGGATTTGATGGACCGCTACCATTAGAGTGCTCGTCAAGAGCGATATGAGATCATCTCCTCCATGATAACAACCCGGATGAAGGATGGTGAACCCATCACGGGCCACATGCAGAAAATGACAATGTATGTGGACCATTTGCTGAAACTAAATGTGAACTTCCCCCAAGGAGTTAGCAATACATATCATTTTGAACTCCTTACCATCGTATTATGATCAATTCCGCATGACATACCACATGAACATGGAGGAAGTTACACTTAGCAAACTTCAAGGACTCTTGAAGACCGCATAAACTGGTCATCAGGGTAAATCGGTTGTTACCACTCCTACTCCTACCGTGGCCCCTGTCTTGGAAATCGGGCAAGGGAAACGAAAGAAGAGGAAGATCCCTTCAAAGGGCACCAAGGGGAAGACCCTTGATGGCTCCTCTTCAAGTGAAACCAAGAAAGGTTTCGACACTCCTTCTACTAACCCTAAAGAGGCTAAATGTTTCTACTGCCATGAAAAATCGCACTGGAAGTGACACTGCCCAAAGTACCAAGAAGATATGAAGGATGGGAAAGTTAAACCCAAGCATGCAGGTACATACACTATATTCTCTAATAATTCACCCCATTCTAATTCTTGGGTCCTTGATACAGGTTGTGGTATTCACATTGATGGGTTTTTGAGCATTTTAACACTTCCTAAGTGTACATGCAACCCTAATAACCTTGGATCTATGTTTGTCTAATTATCATGCAAAGTTGAATTCCAAGGATATATTCCTATCTAGCAAACATGGGGAACATTTTCCTTTAACTTGAATGATAGATAGAATAACTTACCTTGTTTTTGATTATGATCCTTGAAACCTTGTGAGCCTAGCACCCGAAGTGTGATGCCTCAAATGCTTCACACAACACCAAATGCATAGGAGTAAACCTTGAGAGAATCTTGGGTTCCAGCATGCAAACCCTAATGTGTCATGACTCTTCATTTCCATGACCCATGGGTTTGTAACTCCCATGGAGCATCCATGGAGCATCGTATGGGTTTAACCCAACTTGATAATCCATGGAGCCTCTTAGCCCACTATACAAGTTATGGGTGATTTACATAATCAACCCATATATTTAAGTAGTTATCTTTTGATCACTTAATGAATTCTAAATTAATTCTTGATCAAACTAATTAAATAATACTATTAATATATTAGAACTTATAATATATTAATATACCACAAGTGTTATTTCTCTCATTTAGTCTATCCAATTGCATGGTGCCGTGCAACCCAAATGGACCATGCCGAGTTGGGTCAAGTACATACAAGAAATACTTATGGACTTAGACACCTTATCCAACACACATATGTACTAATTTTCAGGGACTAAGAAGAAGTGAGAATGTGGAGCATGGGAAGATAAACATGATCATGGAGAATAGGAAAGCTTCACCTATCACTAAGATTGGAGTTTATTCTTTGTTGCTAAGTAGTGGATTAGTATTAGATTTGAATAAATGTTGTTACTCGTCTGAAATGGCGAGAAATATTATTTCCTTTCATAGTTTGTACAAACAAGGTTTTACCTTTTCATTTGATAATGATAGTGGAGGTATTAATGCTTTCTTTAATAATGCTTTTTATTTTAAAGCATTACCTTCTGATGGTGTATATGAAACTGTGTCGATTGTTGATAACCTTGGAAATAATGTATCGTGTATCGATTCTTCCACTAGCTTGGATAAAGCATCTTTATGGCATTGTCATCTTGGACATGTAAGCTAGAAACGCATAGGCCAACTCCAAAAGGATGGAGTCTTGGAGTCGTTTGACCTAAAGTCAGATGATAGTTGTGAATCTTGTTTTCTTGGGAAAATGACAAAGTCACCCTTCACTGCTACTTGTGGCAGGGGTTAGGGTTTGTTGGACCTCATACACACTGATGTGTGTGGGCCCTTCAGAACCACTACAAGAGATGCTAATCGCTTCAATATGACTTTTACTGATGATTTTTGTAGATATGGATATGTCTACTTAATCAACCATAAGTCAGAGACCATTGAAAGACTCAAAGAGTTCAAGCAGGAAATGGAGAATCAGTTGGGCAGGAACATTAAGACGCTTAGATCCAATCGAGGTGGTGAGTATCATAGTACAAAGTTCCTTGACTATCTTAAGGAATATGGGATTATCTCACAACTAACACCTCCCAGGACACCATGGCTTAATGGTATGCCTAAGAGGCACAATCGGACCTTATTGGATATGGATCAGTCCATGATGACTCGAGCTTCGCTACCAATCTCATTCTGGTGGTATGCCTTATGGACTGTCGCCCATATTCTTAATGTAGTCCCTACAAAGAAGGTTGCCAAAACACCTCATGAGATGTGGACCAGAAAAGTTCCCAATCTGAACCAAATCAATACTTGGGGTTGCGAGGCTTTTATGAGGTGTGAGTCTCACGATAAGCTCGAACGTCAATGTGAGAGTTGTATTTTCATCGGCTACCCATAGAGATCCTTTGGTTGCCTCTTAGACAGACCCAATGATAATGTGGTCTTTGTAGCAAGGAGAGGAGTCTTTCGTGAGAGATAATTCATGAGCCAAGAAAATAAAGGGAGGAAAATTGACCTTGAAGAAATTCAAGAGTCAAGTGGTGAAGGAACCTCAAACCGTAGCAATCAACCTGAGGAGGAAAGTCCTGTTGATCCGACAGAAGAGTCTATACCTCTGAGGTGTTCAACGAGAGTTAGGAATGCACCTGAGCATTACTATGCTTTCCATATTACTGCAGAAGGTGATACACTTATCAGTGATAGCACATTGGTAAGTCTGGATGAACCTAACAGCTACTCGAAAGCCATGGCAAGCCATGAGGCTGCTAAATGGAAAGAGGCTATCGACAGCAAGATACAACCCATGTGTAACAATCAAATTTGGAACATGGTTGACAATGTACGAGGTCACAAGACAGTCAGGCGCAAATGGATCTTCAAGAAGCAGATCGACATGGATGGTAATGTACACACTTATAAAGCGTGAGTGGTTACAAAGGGATATTCTCAAACTTCGGGAGTTGATTATGATGAGACCTTTTCACCAGTAGTGAAGATCAAGTCTATTAGGGTTATGTTAGCCATTGATGGAATCTTTGCTTCGATGAGAAAGTCAAAGAGTTTGGATTTCCGAGGAGTGAACATGAATCTTGTGTATATGTCAAGGCTAGTGGGAGTATAGTCAGCTTTTTGGTATTGTATGTGGATGACATACTACTCGTAGAAAATGACATCCCAACTCTATGGGATGTTAAATCTTGGCTTAGGAAGTGTTTCATTATAAAGGAACTGGGAGAAGCTGCCTATGTCCTAGGGATAAGGATTTTGAAAGACATGAGTAAAAGACTAATTGGACTTAGTCAGAGTACCTACTTGGAGAAGGTGTTGAATAGATTCAGGATGCAGAATTCCAAGAAAGGAGAGTTAGCGATCCAGAGTAACGCCAGACTGAGTAAAGTTCAGAGTCCAAGTACAAAGGTTGAGATAATAGAAATGAGTCGAGTACCGTATGCTTCCGTTGTAGGCTCGATCATGTATGCTATGACTTGTACTCGTCCTGATGTGGCCTTCGCATTGATCATGGTCACAGATATCCGGGGAACCCTGACAAGGCTCACTGGACTGCGGTAAAGAATGTTCTCAAGTGCCTACGGAGGACTAAGGACTGGGTCCTTACCCTCGGTGGGTGTGATGACTTGAGAGTATTGGGGTATAGTGATTCTAGCTTTCAAACTGGTAGGGATAATTTCCACTCTCAGTCAAGCTGGGTCTTTACCTTAAACGGAGGAGCAATTTCTTGGAAAAGTTCCAAGCAGGAGACAATGGATGATTCAACTTGTGAATCAGAGTATATAGCAGCAAGCAAGGCAGCAAAGGAGGCTCTATTGCTAAAGAACTTCATTGGAGACCTTGGAGTTGTACCAGCTATAAAGGTGACTATAGAGATGTTCTATGATAGTGAAGTGCACATCAAATAGAAGATGGACTCCTCATGGCAAAGAGGGTATCATCGAATGAGAACCCGACAGATCCCCTCACGAAGGGACTGGGTAGGGTTAAGCATCTCCAGTATGCGAGGCGCATAGGGCTGAAGGATGATATTAGTTTCAATAGTTAGATAGCTTATGAAATGTGTTAAGTGTAATTAAAATTTTATGATGAACAAAAGTTGTATTTGTTTATGAGTAAAGTGTTGCTATATTTTTTCAATCATTTACTATCATTTCATTTCGAATTTTTTGACTTCCAGAATATTTATGCTTGGTATATCATATTATTCGAATTCTCTATAGTCGGTCATATGTTGGAAGTAGGTATGAGTCAAGACTTTCATGAGTTGGTTGTAGAGGTCTAAGATGTTGGACATGGCTACAACACTCATGAGTGCTCATAAGTTCTGAGTATTGGATTCAACCCACGCTTACTGGTATCACTTCATGGAATTTATCTCTAGTGATCGTGATATGGTAATATCATATAAGTCTTCAAACCTAGAGATATGACTTGTTACCTATGAGTTGGTTATGTATTGATTTTATGAAAACACATTGGTAACTCGATGTTACAAAACGTGAATTTGTGTACGATTCAACAAGTAGTAGAACAAGCATATGAGTCGAAGTTTATCTATTCCTTCTTGTATTAGAAGTGATATCTGGGCCCCTCAATGATTTTGTGTTGACCCATGTACTGGGCCGGTCAGAACTAAGTTGATCTGTTCAATTAAGCTCTATGTCAAACAAATCGGGAATCGAGAAACAAACTGTTGGACAATAATTAAGACATTGTTCCATGTATTTGTCCGGCTGATATCTAGAACAGAGGATTATATGATCACTTATCTTAAATGTCGTATCATCATCGTCTCAGTTCTGCTAGACCTTGAAAGAGCTACGATTGCAGATCGATTCCTGAAGTCATTCTTGCAGTTATAGTTATTAGACTTATCCAAGTGGGAGACTGTTAGATTAGGTGTCTAAGTTCATAACTATTTCTGGAATGTACTTGACCCAATTAGAATGGTTCGTTTGGGTTGCATGGCATCATGCATTTGGATAGACAAAAATGAGAGAAAGAACACTTAAGGTTTATCAATATATTATAAGTTCTAATATATTAATAGTATTATTTAATTAGTATTGATCAACAATTAATTTGAAATTAATTAAGTGATCAAAAGAAGACTAATTAAATACATGGGTTGATTGTGTAAATCACCCATACTTGTATAGTGGGCTAATGCTTCATGGATTATCAAGTTGGGCTAAAACCCATAGGATGCTCCATGGATTCTCCATGGTGTTTATAGAACCCATGGGTCATGGAAATGAAAATTCATGACAATTAGGGTTTACATGGTGTAACCCTAATTGTAAGACACTATATTAGCTTCATGTTATTCACCAAAACCGGCCACTAAGACATACAAGTGAGGGCTAGCCGATTTCTAAGTGTTCTTCATTTCTCTCTAAGTTGTTCCAGGTGCATTTGGTGTTGTGTGAGACACTTGAGGTATCACACTTGAGGTGCTAGGCTCACAAGGTTTTCAAGGAATCCAAACTACTACAAGATATGTTTTCTTGCTTACTTTTATGTTTCAAATTTCCCCATGTATGCTAGATAGGTTATGAACCTTGGAAAAACAATTTTGCATGCATCATAGATAAAATATAGATCCAAGGTTTCTAGGGTTGCATGTACACCATAGGAGTGTTAGAATGCTCAAAACCCTTCAATCGTGTCCCCCTTGCTGTTGTCGTGTTTGGTGATGAGGCTGGTCATCTTCTTGATCGAAATGCAGGGAGTAGTCGGATGGAATGACACATTTTTCGGGGTCGGTTAGTTTGAAAGACCATATACACTTGTGAGGAAGAATGAGGTATGGCTGATTGTTAAGATTCCAAATATGACCAGCAACTGATTCATGAATGATTAGCATTTGCTGGTGCGCGTTTATGTCGAGACGAGAGGGGCTGGTTGGTTTTTTGAATGGAAGGTGGAGAGATGAAGTTGAAGTGGGGGCTGTAAGCAATAAGGGTAATCAAGCCCCTGATAAAAATGTCCCCGGTATCCATGGTCATGAGGTTGTAACATTTGGTGAAAGCGAATGATGCGAAACCTGGTCGGGGTCCATTTTCACAAGTCATGCACCAGAGAAAAAATTGATTAGCTTTAGAAGTTTGACCCACTTCGGAATGGGCAAAAATGGTGCATGTGAGGACTTGATGGGCGAGGCACAAACACGGATGAATAATAGAAGAGGCCATGGATGAGGAAGATGAATATCGTAGTTCGTGGGTGATTTGTTGCCAAAAGTTATGCTCGTTATAGTTGGCGGGCCATGGATCTTGGTTGTTATACGTGTGGTTCACTTGACTACCTAATAAGGCTTTCACAACCTGAAATGCCAGTGATCGATTCTCGCCGAGCATTTGGAAAGTGATGGAGTTCGTTTCCTCATCGGGGTGGAAGGTGGAAAGGAATTCTAAAGTTGGTTCAACATAGGTGGCAACATGAATGTGAAGGAATTGGCCCCACCCAATGTTGTGAAATAATGTTTGGACTCCTTCGAGCACCCCGAGATCCTCAATGGAATATCTATGGAGGAATTTTGTTGATTTGACTTGTCGATTGTTAGAAATGAGAAAATCATATGTTTTTCGGTCCTCACGATCAACAAAGGAAACGGGGGATCCTTGGATTCTCCTTTTGAACCACCTTTAGAGGAAGTAGGTCCGGTCCCCGTTTTGGCAAGCTTAGACATTGACTTGGGACAAAAAATTGTCAATAATAATTTTCAAATCACCCCAAAGGCTACAAGGATGTCAACACAATTTCAACAACAAATGGATATTCAAGATGTAAATAATCAAGTCAAAGGAACGAGTATACTCAATTTGCTTATACCCGGGACAGATTATGGTAGCGGAGTTAGAGCCACCAAAGAGATTCTCCAAGGCACACCCCAAGATTATGATTTTGCTCCATGTTTTACGCATGAATTTCTAGAAGGATACCACAAACGAGCTTCAAGGTGATTTTCCGGTGACTAGAGTGGCAGCACTTGGAATCAGGCGAATTTTTTTTTTGTGAGTTTATGGGGTAAATTGGTATGTTTAGAAAGTCCTCGAGGAGAGAAACAAAACCCCATGCTCGGAATATCCAATGGTGGCTAGAGTTGGCCGGAAAATGCAAAAGAACGCTGTGGTGGGTGGTGGGGGCGCCGGGAATTCCAGCCAGATCGGACCGGATTTTGGATGGGGTTTGTAGAACTTGAAAAACGGGAGAGAATGGCGGTGTGTAACATCCAGATTTTCAGGAACATTATTGTGTATGTTAATCTTGAGATTGAAGGAGGGACTCGACGAGTTAAGGGACCAACTCGCCGAGTCGAGTCAAGTTGATCGTGTGGATTTAATGAGTGGACTCGACGAGCCAGAGGAGGGACTTGCCGAGTAGGTACTGGGCAGAGAAACCCTAATTGTCCGGTTTTGTGACCTATTTAAAGTTCCTTATGGACTTCATTGGCGGCCACACTTTCCATTGGGAGCCTGAGAGAAACCCCTAAACCGTTCTAACCTTGATAAAGTGAGTGTGTGACCATTTTGGGCAATCTTGGTGCATTTCTATGAAGGATGAATAGATTGATGATGGGGAGAAAAGGAAGGCAGTGGATCTATGGTATTAAGTGTTTCAGCTGCTAAAAGAAGGTACAAAGTCCTCATCTTCCTCATTCCTTGTACTAGATCTCATTTTGGGAGTTTTATGGCTTTGCTTCCATCCTTTTGAATCTATAACTTGAATGAGACATGGTTTGAGGTTGGGAACCTCAGATCTGGACCTCCTAAAGGTCCTCAGAGTCTAGGTGTCCCTACTTTAGTCGCTCAAATGAGGGTTGATGAGATAAATCCTTCATAAGAGGCATATATTAGAATTTCGAAGCAATAACCTCATGTATGAACGTAAAGATCAAAGCTTTACGTGATTATTGAGCCTTAGGATGAGAGATCTAGTGTTTAGAGTGATAGATCTGTTTGAAAATGTCTGAATGAACATTCGGTTTGAATAAACTCGTCGAGTCAATGAGCCGACTCGACGAGTTGGTTAGGGTTTGTCCCGAAGAACTGAATCATGTGATAGCTTGACAAGTTGGGGGTCGACTCGACGAGCTGAGCTAGACTGTCATGAGATTTCTGAGGAAAACAAGTGGACTCGACGAGTCACAAGGGTGCACTCGGCGAATCGGGTCAAACATGGACTGTTGACTTGAGTTTGACGTTTGTTGGCTGTGGGGCTTTGGTCAACATGAGTAGTAGAGACCATGGAGGGGTGAAATGGTTTATTATCCACTTCAAAGAGTTAAAGAGAGGAAGAATAGCCTTCGGTCATTAGAATTGTGATTAGAGTATCACTTAGAAATATTCATCCCTTGTGATTAGGCGGAGGCTAGTTCGAGATTCGGGAGCGAGGTCTTTAATTGCTGCTTGTCAGGTGGGTCTTCTCATTATACATTACCTAGGGTGGTATCTATGTGCAGACTGGAGGGTCTTATGTGTATGTGTATGTTTGAGATTTATGTGCATTGTGTTATATGAATGTTATGTGTTATATAGACTGGACCAGAACGTCGAACGGCTCATGAGGCCAGAGGGTCCTCGATCAGACTGGACCGGAGGGTCCAATGATTTAGAACGGACCGGAGGGTCCAACGAGCTATACCGGACAGGAGGGTCCAACGCACTATGGGACTGGAGGGTCCCGCTGAGACACATTTACTGGAGGGTCATACCGAGTTATAGCCTCGAGTGGCTTATGTGTTGTAGGTTGTATTTTGGGGAACTCATTAATCTTTGTGCTTATTGTGTATGTGTTATGTGTTTCAGGTTTCTCAGGATCGCGGGACGACACCGACTAGATTGTACACACCAGAGAAAGAGTTACGAGGATCTTGGATTATAAATGGAGATGTGTTTTGTAAATTGAATAAAGAATATTTTTATACAATATGTTATGAAAAATATGCGATTTTTAAATGAATATTTTGTTTGAAAATTTACGGTGTTACAAGTTGGTATCAGAGCCTTAGTTTGAGGGATTGGGATGCACCTTCGGGTAAATCTAAACTCAAACTGGGGATTTGAGAAAAGTTTTCGTAGAAACGATTTTTCTAAAGCGAACGAGAGTTTCTAAGGGAAAACGAGAAAGAGCAGTGTGTACAATAAGCCAGAGCCCGAATGGTGATTTCCCAAAATAACCTTACTTTTGTATTATGAGATATTTATGACGTATTATGCATTCTAGAAATAGGCTAGGTATTTCATATTTTAGGACTAGAGTGGCCTGATTTATGATGCCTTAGCCTAGGAGTTGTTATCTGCGATGTGTTTTCGAGTATGTGCTGAATAAGAGCATCCAGCAGGAATCATTTTAGAGTGGGATTTGAGTAGAGGAGTAATCTAGTAGAGATACCTAGATGAGCATTTATATAGTCGGTAGTCAGACGCCTGCGTGGGGGTGAAGTTGCTTGAGTTTGGTGGTATCCTACGAGTAAGCGGAGAGCAAGTAGGATAATAGCCTAGATGGGTTTTACATGCCAGTGGAGATAATTCAATGCCTGGAAGTAGCTTGCTTCGTGCTTTGTGGAAATCTCGATGATGGGAGTCAGCTACTAAGTGGATATGATGATATTCAGGAGGTGGATGGCTGGAGTCATTAGGGGTTCTTCAGCAGCTGATGGCAGAGAAGTGTGAGCACCTAGGAAGATCCTAGGGGGTGACCGTAGTCAGATGAGTGCACTGACAGGGTAGAGTATTTCACTGGGGAACGAACAGAGTAACGGGATGGATGAGCGAGAAGGTTTAGCAGCTACTTAGGAAATCTAGGATGGTCCGTGTGGAAGGCATAGGTAGATGTGGCAGGTAGTATGGGCCCGTACTACTGAAAGCAGAGGACCCATACTTAATGTAGGGAATATTCTAGAAATTCTAGGTAGCAGATTGATTGGTGACGTCATGGTTTGAGTACCATGATTGGTAGCAGATTGAGAGATGATGTCATTGTTCGAGTACTATGATTAGTAGCAGACTGAAAGGTGATGTCATGGTTCGAGTACCATGATTGGTAGCATATTAAGAAGAGATAACATTGTTTGAGTACCATGCTTCATAGCAGATCGATACGTGGCCACATGGTTCCAATTGTTGGATATAGTGTCTAAGCCCATAACTATATTTGGTATATACTTGACCCGACCCGGCATGGTCCATTTGGGTTGCACTTCACCCGAACAATTTATGGATAATATTTGAGAATAGTACAAGTTATGATTTATTAATATATTATAAGTTCTAATATATTAATATAAGATCATATTATTTAATTAGTAGTGATCTATAATTAATCTAGGATTAATTTAGTGATCAAAGATATTACTAATTAAATATGGGCTTCTATATTTATATAGTGTGGGCTTATGCTTATTTGGAATGGGCTAGGCTTGGATGGAGAAGTCCATGGATACTCCATGGAGCTTTAACCCATGGATCTCATGGAAAATGAAAAGAGATGGGTATTAGGGTTTACATGGATGTAACCCTAATCCACCACACTATATAAAGGAGGCTTTGGCTCTTGAAATCAAGCTAGTGAACACTAGTTGACACATGTTGAGGTGAGGGCCGATTTCAAGAGAAGTGTGACTATTCTCTCAAAGTTCCAAGTTTGTGGTGATTTGTGACTTTCATTTGAGGCATCCACATTATTGGTGCTAGGCTCTAAAACTTCAAGGAATCAACTACAACTACAAGGTAAGTGTTTCTACTAGCTTTATTTGATTCAAGTTCCCCATGCCATGCTAGTTAGGATATAAGCCTTGGAAAAATAATTATTTGCATGTATCTTAGACAAATATAGATCCAAGGTTTATTAGGGTTGCATGTACACTTAGGAAGTGTTAGAATGCTCAAAACCCATCAGTGATATCAGAGACTAGGTCTGTTTGTTTGATACTTGTGATTAAAAGTTGGAAAAAGTCGAAAAACTTGCTGCCTGACGAATGGACTCGGCGAGTCCATGGGGGGACTCGTCGAGTTCACTTGTATCTTCAACCTACTCGGCGAGTAGGTTCATGCACTCGGCGAGTAGGGTCGACAGAGTGCAGATTTTCGACTTTAGTTGCTGGAAATGGATTGGAAACATTACCCTAAACTGTTTTGGTACTTGAAAACTTGTTTTAGCTGGTGTAATGTTTTTGCTAATTCATTTACAGCAACTAGTTATCAAAATTACAAAGTCTAATGTGATTTTGATTCTTGAAAGTGTTCATAGTCATGTTCTTGTTCTTATGAAGTTTAGATGATCATAGGAATTATTTGTAACCTATGTGGTAGTTTAATTCTTGATCATAATGTGTTTTAATGGAGTCCATAACTTGTTCTCAAGTTATGGAAAACCAAAAGTCTCTTGGATTGAAAACCATTAAAAGAACACAAGTGTTAGAAAAATGAAGAGTCTTCATTTTATTACACTATTAAACTCATAAGTTACAAGATATGAAAAGTTTTGAAAGTTTACAAAACTTGCCCTCAAGTTTTGGAACAGGTAAAGTTAAGTTAAAACTTTAGTTCCAACCCTTAGAATTTTAAAAGTTAAAATTCAACCCTTATACTTATATTATTATGATTTAATAATTATATATATATATATATATATATATATATATATATATATATATATATATATATATATATATATATATATGTATAAGAACAAAGTCGTCTTACCGCTAGTACGCCTCATTCACGAAGCCGGTCTATAAGGTGGGTATAAGGTTGTTGCCTATAAAATGGTGACTTAATGGGTGTCCACTCTCACCCACCGCTTGCTTGACTGGTGGAGGGTCGTTAGCCGAACGGGTAAGACAAGGACTTATAAATTCTCATTCAAAGTATGATGAATATTATAAAGTAACTAAATGTTTTATTAAATTCCCAATCTTAGTTACTTTAGGAAAAATGTGAATAAGGTGCTAATCCATGAAATTACACTTTACACTTTGTTTAAGTCGTTGGTGGAGCGTGTGTGCTTAACCGGCACACTAACTTGGACTTAACAAGGTAGGTAAAGGGTGACTTAAAGGTTTATTATAGTATCGATGGAGCGTGTGTGGTTTACCGGCACATCGATTGAGTGATAAACTTTAAAGGGTACCAAGTGATTTGCATGGTTACTTCACACCTCGTTTTGTGATCCTCGGCATCCCAGTCACAAAACCTGGAGGGCACACTCGAGATTGAAACATGCCTTTGAAAAGTTCATTGAATCTCAAAGAATCTAGGAATTTCTAAGAACCAATCAAAAACCTAATACTTAAATATTTCGGTTTTCGTGGTGGAAATTGGTGAATCGTCATTCACCTACCTTTCAAATATGGTATAGCTTAGATTACGACATACCTCTTCTAAGTTATATTATATTGTGATTGGATCCTAGCCTTAATATTACATTTGGGTGTTTTATTAAGGACTCTCTTATATCTAAACTAATCTTGTTCTCTTCTTTTTAGATGTCTTCAAACAATGCTGCTTCTGGCTCTAATCCTAATGGCTCCTTTACCCTTATGAACTTGTGTGGGAAAGTCACCTTTGATGGATCCAACTTCAATGAGTGGATCAGAAACATCAGGATGATTACCCGCTACGAGGACAAAGAATATGTCCTTGACAAGGAGCTTAAGGAGATTGATGAGACCACTGCAACTCCTCAGGAGATCGCTGAATTTCGGGCACATGAAAGGGATCCTACGAAAGTGGCTTGCATCATGATGGACACGATGACAGCGGAACTCCAAAAGTCTTATGAGGATTTCTACCCTTATGAAATGCACTAAGATTTGATGGAAAGATACCATCAAAGTGCAAGACAAGAGAGGTATGAAATCATCTGCTCCATGATAACAACCATGATGAAGGACGGGGAATCCGTCACGAGCCACATGCAGAAAATGCAAAGGTATGTGGATCGTTTGCTGAAGCTTAATGTGAACTTCCCTGAGGATCTTGGAATAGATATCATTTTGCACTCCTTACCATCGTGCTATGATCAATTCCGCATGACATATCACATGAATAAGGAAGAGGTCACACTCAGCAAACTTCAGGGACTTCTCAAGACCGCATAATCAGGTCTTAAGGGGAAGTCGGTTGCTATCACTCCTACTCCAAACTCAACTCCGGTTTTGGCAATTGGGAAAAATCGATGGAGGAAGAGAAAGAGATCCTCGAAGGGTACCAAGGCTCGGACCCTTGATGGCTCTTCTTCAAGTGGAACCAAGAAAGGTTTCGTCACTCCTTCTTTTGACCCAAAAGAGGCTGAATGCTTCTATTGTCATGAAAAATCTCATTGGAAGCGGAACTGCCCAAAGTATCAGCAGGATGTGAAGGATGGGAAAGTCAAACCGAACCATGCAGGTACTTACACTATCATTTCTAATAACTCACCCCATTCTAAGTCTTGGGTCCTTGATACCGGTTGTGGTATTAATATTTGTTGTGACTTGCAGGGACTAAGAAGAAGTGAGAATGTGGAGCAAGGAAGAATAAACTTGATCATGGGGAATAGGAAAGCTTTACCTGTTACCAAGATTGGAGTTTATACTTTATCGCTAAGTAGTGGGTTTAATTTAGATTTGAATAAGTGTTGTTATTGGCCAGGAATGGCAAGAAATATTATTTCCTTTCATGCTTTGTACAAACAAGGGTTTACCTTTTCATTTAATAATGAAGTTGGTTCTATAGATGTTTTCTATAATAATGTTTTTTATTTTAAAGCATTACCTTGTGATGGTGTGTATGAAGTTGTATCTGTTGTAGATAACTTGGGAAATAATGTTTTGTGTATTGATTCTACTAATAATAATAACTTGGATAAAGCATCATTATGGCATTGTCGTCTTGGACATATAAGCAAGAAACGCATAGGCAAACTCCAAAAGGATGGAGTCTTGGAGTCGTTTGACCTAAAGTCAGATGATAGTTGCGAATCATGCTTACTTGGAAAAATGACAAAGTCACCCTTCATAGGCTCGTGTGAGAGGGGTGAAGGTTTGTTGGACCTTATACACACGGATGTGTGTGGACCATTCAAACATGCCACAAGGGATGCTAATCGTTATTGTTTGACTTTTACTGATGATTACAGTAGATATGGATATGTCTACTTAATCAAGAATAAGTCAGAGACTTTCGAGAGGTTTAAGGAATTTAAACAGGAAGTCGAGAATCAATTGGGCAGGAACATTAAGATGCTTCGATCCGATCGAGGAGGTGAGTATCTTAGTTCAGAGTTCCTCGACTATCTTAGGGAATGTGGGATTGTCTCACAATTGACACCTCCCAGGACACCACAGTTGAATGGTGTGGCTGAGAGGCGTAATCGAACCTTGTTGGATATGGTTCGTTCCATGATGAGTCGAGCTACGCTACCAATCTCATTCTGGGGGTATGCCTTAGAGACTGCCGCCCATATTCTTAATCTTGTCCCTACAAAGAAAGTTGCCAAAACTCCTCACGAGATGTGGACTGGCAAAGTACCTAAGCTAGACCACATCAAGATTTGGGGTTGTGAGGCTTTCGTGAGACGCGAGACTCATGATAAGCTCGAACCTCGAAGCGAGAGGTGTATTTTCATCGGCTACCCACAACAATCCTTTGGTTACCTCTTCTATAGACCTAGTGACAATGTGGTCTTTGTAGCAAGAAGAGGAGTCTTTCGAGAGAGAGAATTTATAAGCCAAGGAGACAGTGGGAGGCAAATTGATCTTGAAGAAATTCAAGAATCAAGCGGTGAAGGAACTTCAAACACTAGCCCTCAACTTGAGGAGGAAACTCCTGTTGAGCCAGTTGATGAGCCTGTACCTCTGAGGCGTTCCACGAGAGTTAGGAATGCACCTGAGCATTACTATGGTTTCCATATTACTGCGGAAGGTGAGACACTTATTAGTGATGAGACACTAGTAGGTCTGGAAGAACCTAACAGCTACATGGAAGTCGTGGCAGGCCCTGAGGCTGCTAAATGGAAAGAGGCCATGGATAGCGAGATACAATCCATGTATGACAATCAAGTTTGGAACTTGGTTGAGAATGTACCAGGTCGTAAGACTGTAGGGTGCAAGTGGGTCTTCAAGAAGAAGACCGACATGGATGGTAAAGTACACACTTATAAGGCGAGACTGGTTGCAAAGGGCTTCTCTCAAATTCTTGGAGTGGACTTTGATGAGACCTTTTCTCCAGTAGCCAAGATTAAGTCTATTCGGGTTCTGTTAGCCATAGCTACATTTCATGACTATGAAATATGGCAAATGGATGTCAAAACCGCTTTCCTTAATGGAAAGTTGGCTGAAGATGCTTACATGAGTCAGCCAGAGGGTTTTGTCAGCAACGAGTACCCTAATAGAGTGTGTAAACTCGAGAAATCCATTTATGGATTGAAACAGGCACCTCGCAGGTGGAATCTTTTCTTTGATGAGAAAGTCAAGGAATTTGGCTTTTCGAGGAGTGAAGATGAATCCTGCGTCTATATCAAGGCTAGTGGGAGCATAGTCAGTTTTTTGGTACTGTATGTGGATGACATACTACTCATAGGAAATGACATCCCAACCCTGCAGGAAGTAAAGTCCTGGCTTGGGAAGTGTTTCGCTATGAAGGACCTTGGTGAAGCTGCCTATATCCTAGGGATAAAGATTTTGAGAAACAGGAGTAAAAGACTAATTGGACTTAGTCAAAGTACCTACTTGGACAAAGTGTTGAAAAGATTCAACATGCATAACTCCAAGAAAGGTGAGTTACCCATTCAGTGTAACGCTAGATTGAGTAAGACACAAAGCCCTAGTACTGAGGCTGAGATAGCAGAAATGAGTCGATTTCCTTATGCTTCAGTTGTAGGATCGATCATGTATGCTATGACGTGTACTCGACCTGATGTAGCCTTTGCTTTGAGCATGGGTAGCAGGTATCAGGCGAACCCTGGAAAGGAACACTGGACTGCGGTAAAGAATATCCTCAAGTACCTACGAAAGACTAAGGACTGGGTCCTTACCTTCGGTGGGAGTGATGACTTGAGAGTTATAGGGTATAGTGATGCTAGTTTCCAGACTAATAGGGATAATTTCCGCTCTCAGTCAGGCTGGGTCTTTACCCTAAACGGAGGAGCAATTTCTTGGAAGAGTTCCAAGCAGGAGACAGTGGCTGATTCCACTTGTGAATCAGAGTATATAGCAGCAAGCGAGGTAGCAAAGGAGGCGATATGGCTAAAGAACTTCATCGGACACCTTGGAGTTGTTCCAGCTATAAAAGAGCCAATGGAGATTTTCTGTGACAGCAATAGTGCGGTTGCCTTAGCCAAGGAACCAAGGGATCACGAGAGATCCAGACACATCGATAGAAAATACCATTTTATCAGACATCGAATTGAAGAAGGACTCCTCATGGCGAAGAGGGTATCATCGGATGAGAACCCAGCAGATCCCCTCACGAAGGGACTGAGTAGGGTTAAGCATCTCTAGCATGCTCGGAGCATAGGGCTGAAGGATGATATAAGTTTTAGTAGTTAGATAACCCAGAAATTTGTAAAGTGTAATTGACATTTGATGATGAATAAAAGGTGTTTTATTTATGAGTAAAGTGTTGCTATCTCTTGTCGATCTTTTACTATATTTCTTTTGCATGTTTTGACTTCCAGAATAATTATGTTTGGTATATCATATTATTCAAACCTCCACAGTCGGTCATATGTCGGAAGTAGGTATGAATCAAGACTGTCATGATTGGTTGCAGAGGTCTAAGGTGTTGGACATGGCTACAACAATCATGAGTGCTCATAAGTTCTGAGCATTGGACTCAACCCACGCTCACTGGAATCACTTCATGGAATTTTATCTCGAGTGATCGTGAGATGGTAATATCATATAATTCTTCAAACCTAGAGATATGATTTGTTACTTACGAGTTGGTTATGCATTGATTGTACGTAAACGCATTGGTAACTCGATGTTATAAAATGTGCCTTTGTGTGTAATTCAATGAGTGGTAGAACAAACATATGAGTCGAAGTTTATCTGTTCCTTCTTGGATTAGAAGCTGATATCTGGGCCTCTCGATGATTTTGTTTTGACCTATGTACCGGGCCCGGTCAGAACTAAATTGATGTGTTCAGTTGAGTTCTATGTCAAACAAATCGGAAATCGGGAAACAAATGCTGGACAATAAGCAAGACAATGTTCCATGTGTTTGTCCGGCTGTTTTCTAGAACAGAGGATTATATGATCACTTATCTAAATGGCGCGTTCTAGTTCAACAGAGTTTAAAGAGCTACGATTGCGGATCGGTTCCTGAAGTTATACTTGCAAATATAGTTACTAGACTTATCCAAGTGGGAGACTGTTGGATATAGTGTCTAAGCCCATAACTATATTTGGTATATACTTGACCCGACCCGGCATGGTCCATTTGGGTTGCACTTCACCCGAACAATTTATGGATAATATTTGAGAATAGTACAAGTTATGATTTATTAATATATTATAAGTTCTAATATATTAATATAAGATCATATTATTTAATTAGTAGTGATCTATAATTAATCTAGGATTAATTTAGTGATCAAAGATATTACTAATTAAATATGGGCTTCTATATTTATATAGTGTGGGCTTATGCTTATTTGGAATGGGCTAGGCTTGGATGGAGAAGTCCATGGATACTCCATGGAGCTTTAACCCATGGATCTCATGGAAATGAAGAGACATGGGTATTAGGGTTTACATGGATGTAACCCTAATCCACCACACTATATAAAGGAGGCTTTGGCTCTTGAAATCAAGCTAGTGAACACTAGTTGACACATGTTGAGGTGAGGGCCGATTTCAAGAGAAGTGTGACTATTCTCTCAAAGTTCCAAGTTTGTGGTGATTTGTGACTTTCATTTGAGGCATCCACATTATTGGTGCTAGGCTCTAAAACTTCAAGGAATCAACTACAACTACAAGGTAAGTGTTTCTACTAGCTTTATTTGATTCAAGTTCCCCATGCCATGTTAGTTAGGATATAAGCCTTGGAAAAATAATTATTTGCATGTATCTTAGACAAACATAGATCCAAGGTTTATTAGGGTTGCATGTACACTTAGGAAGTGTTAGAATGCTCAAAACCCATCACCAATACCATGACTCGTGGTGGTTAGTGTTACTGGTTCTACCTGTTATTCCGTTGTGATTAGTTGGACCGAGATTAGATGCGATAGAGTATGAGTTCAGAGGGCCATGTGGAATAAGTTCCAGCGAAGCATCCCTTGTGAGCGAAATCGAGATAACTCCAAGATATTTTTGGTGAGATGTCAGATGAAGTTGCAAGAATTAAGGATGAGTAGAGATGGCATTTATGGAGGATTGTGACATGAGTTGAGCAATCAGCCGATAGTGGAGATGTCACCTTCTGTGACCTAAGTGGTGTTATTTTCGTTTCCTATGGGAAACATAGGAGGTGTCGAGATTTCATTTTTCGAGTTTGGGGGTAAAACTTTGCGGGTTAGCATTTATGGCGACCTTACATCAAAAAATTTGGGAAGTATGTCTGCCGGGGGGTAATGATAGAGCATGAGCAGGTTGTCAGTGATGAATGAGATGGTCAAAGACACGGATACACCCTATTTGAGTATAGTAGGGCATGTGTTAGCTGCATTATTGGACGATCAAGAGGTGTATATTAGGCCAATGGATCTTATTGTCTTTGATGGGTATCGAGAGTGGTAATGTGGGTTCTTTTCTTATCATAAGAGACGTGATGGAACGTTGGTTGAGGAGTCGAGGATGAGGAGAACGATAGTTCATTATTTCCAGACTAAGAGTGAAGGTTGATACTGGAAAGTTAGGAGGTCCGGTGAGAGAATGGCGTGTGATTCGGAATGACCAGAGGCAGTCATTATGGGAAGTTCTAAGGAATTCATCTGAGATCGGGGTATTCGCAGTTTTTTGATCTCTGTATCCGGGTATGATGTCTTTATTCCTAGATTATTATGAGTTTTGAGTCGAGAGCTAGAAGGTAGTGTAACAAGTATCTATGGTTCCAGTGGGAGCACTTCGGCTAATTAATGGTAAACAAGATTATTTAAGAATGAGGATTGCAGTGCAAAAAGGAGTTTGTCATGTCATGTCACACCCTGCTAAAGCGGAAACACAAGGTATGACAGCGATAACGGTTTCATTGCAAAAGATAAAGATACATCACCATAGCAGTATTTAAAAGTTTACAACCCATAGCTTCAAAAGAAACAAAATACAAGTTTTTCAAAATAACATTGTTCAAAATATAACTTCATAATAGCTTCAACACGATGCAGCATGCTCTATGACGATGAATCTTTACATCCACTTACTAATTATTTCCTGAAAAAGCATGTAAAACGAGCGTCAACTATGAAAATAGTTGGTGAGTTCACAAGTTTATAAATCGAGGGTACAATAACGCTTTTTGTAAGTACAAGTACATTGCTTTAATGATAAAACAAAGTTGATTGCTATTAATGAATACAAGTTTATTGCTATAACGAGAAATGCGTTTGTATGTGTATGAGCAAACAATGAGTCTCAACCAAACCTATGACTGAAGCCCTATCGAGATCTATGCTTATCGTTCCATAGATGAATATAGTATCATGCACTCCAGCGATTCAGGCGAGTGAGGAGTTGTCAATTCCTAATAGCGCTATCCATAATGACCATTGGCTCAAAGAGTTAATGGTTAGAGATAAGGGAAGGGCCTTAGTACGATAAGTGCTCATGTTCCGTGTTGCATAGACATACATAAAGAAACATAGCAATACAATAGCAATCGTGTTTGATACAAATCAATTTAAATACAACATACAAATAATAGTTTTTCTGGACATGCTTTTCCACCCCAAAACATAAAACTGAAAATAGGGGAGTGCGTGAATACTCACTATGTTTTGTGTAGGCACAAGCGGTACTTCGGGATGCACCAACGTCTTACTACCGGGATCCTACGACATCAAACGCACGCACTAGTGAGTTTCCATGTCGATATCTAATGCTAATATACTAAACTCTACATATAGGGAAATGCCAATTTATGTTTTAGTATTGGATTTTATATCAATTAGTTACACTTTTTCTGAAGTAATGAAATTCTATATGTCGGGCGATTAATTACAACATTGGAATATAAATTTTCCAAATTTTTAAGTCCTTATTACAACATAAATTCATGAAAATAGCATTCAAAGGATAAAAATTCTCAAACTTTTTATTTAACTGGTATTACACAATACTAAAGTGGGAAAAATATAAAAATGGATTTCCAAGCTGTTTAATTATATTTTATGATTTATGGGCATTTATTCCAATAAAAATTGAAATAAATAGAAAACATTTTCCAAAATTACCCAAACTTTTTAGTTAATTGTTATTAAAAATAACTAGACTAGGAAAAATATAAAAGATATTTTTCAGTGGGTATTTCTATTTTTCCTTGTTTTATTCCTTTAAATAGTCATTAAGTAAAGAAATAATATTAAATAATTAGAATAAATCACCATAAATTTTTGTAACATCATTTAAAGTATAAATAACCTGGGAAAAATATCAAAAGTGGTTTTCATAATGTATAAACTGGTTTTGGGTATTTATGTGTATTTAAGTGCATTTTAATGCAATTAACTTTAGAAAATAAGAGAAAAATAGCTTACAGTAGAGAAAATCCTCAAAATTTTTATGTAACCTCCTACTGTATAATATGATATCCTGGTAAATTTGCATGAATTTTGGATGATCAGAACTATTTTTCCCATTTTTAGACCATTATAATTACCAAAAATTGGGAAATATAGTAAGACATGATGAAAAATCTTGAACTTATTTTCTGGAGTCACCCATCACAGGTAAGGTATGCGAAAATTGTTAGATAAAATTTTCATATCCTCTAAAGTGGTTTTGTAATTTATCATGTCCTAAACAAAAGAAAATTAGAAATCGTATTAAATAGTAAAAATAATTGCTGAAATTTGGTGAGGGGTCATTATTCCCCATAAGGATCATCCATGAATTTATTTAGGATTTATTTACCTCTGGAAGTGTTTTATATGATTTATGCCCTTGGTTTTAGCAATAACTCTAATAAATCAAAGAAATAACAAAAGCTCTTGAACTTTTCCAGATTATCTCATGCATGCAAGCGCTTTCAAAAGGAAAAATGTAAAAAAATGTATTCAGAATAGAAATGAGGGTAATGATTCCAAACAATTTAAGAAAAGTTGCATGCAATAATGCATGAAGTGTAGATGTGGCTGAAGTTCATGAACTTTTCTAGCCCATTCAGTGAGGTTTTAAGCCACGAAATTTCAACCATCATTCACTAGATATGTTAAGTTTCTAAGGTATTTTTCCTCAGATTTATGGTTGGGTTTAAGGCCATTGATTATGCAAGACAAAAATAGTGATCACAGAAAAAGAGCTGTATGCGCAACCATTTTGTAAAAATTTCCAAAAATCGGATATTTAATATTTTACAGTAATACCAGTTGGGTTTGAAATTTAACTCGTGGAACTAACCAATACAAAAAGAATATCTTGATTTGGTTAAGAAATGACTGAGTTATGGCCGTTCAAAGTCGAACAAAGTAATCTGGCAGATTGCATGTTTGCTTGTGTGCATTATTTGGGTATTTCAACAAGAACATCATGCATGTCTTTGGTAAGGCCCGATTTCTAACACATGCATGGAATGAATGAGCATCCAAGATGTACTAGAAATGGTTTAAATGCTTTTGGTCATGCATGAACACAAAAGAAACGGAGAAGAACATGAAATATTAGGTTTTGATGTCACATGATCATATGTGCATCTTTTTCATTCCTTGCATGGGTTTGATCCCGGATTTTCACCATCTCTAACACATGCATTGTGTTATGGTGAGAATCTACAAACCACAAGGGAAAATATACAGATTTATAGTCATGGAATGGCATAAAATCCGAAAAGAAGAGAAAACTAAAAAAGAAAAGAAGTAAAATCATGTAACTATGGAAGAAGATGATATTGTTTACCTTTGTTATGATCTTGAGGGAAGTAAGAACACTTCAAGGGCTTCACAATCTCGAAATTTTGCAAAGGAATGAGAGGATTTTTGTGGGTTTAGAGAGAGGGAAGAAGAGAGTGAAGTGTGTGAAGAGTGGAGTGTAAGAGAGTGGAGAAAGAAGAGGTGGAGTGAGGGTTTTGACTTAATGATTGAAGTTTTTGGGAAGAGGGAGCATGGGGAGGGGAGAATGGCCAGATTTTTGAGTGGATTAGGGCATTCTCTCTCCTGAATTCAAATTTTATAAAAATCCCTCCTTAATTTTTATAAAAATCTAATTTTTATAAAAGTGATTCTTTAAGCAATTTTTGATTTATTTAAAAAATCTTGTTTTTAACTAATTAATTATGATTAATACTTGGTAATTTAATTTCTATTTCATTGACTATAATTCATAATTTGATTAATAACAATTTGATATTAGGAAGTTTATAGCCAAATTTTATAAGGTTTTTAAGCTTTATAATTTATAACTTTGGATTTTTTGGCTCTTTAGGGTTTTTGGAATATTGTTTGATATTTAGTAACATGTTGAAGTATAATTAGAATGTTTTAATTTATTTTTAGGGTTTTATACCCTATTTCAATTATAACAAAGCTTGAAGCTTTATTCTAATTATAGTATTGGCATTTCTTATTGTAGCTAAGCAACTTACTAGAATTGTAAGTATCAAGTATATTAGTCTTAGACCTTAGTTGGATCCTAGTTTATGTAAGATTTTTGACCTAATTTATACTACTAGGCCATGGCATGTTGTGCATGAATGGTTTTTATAAAGATGCATGAGTCCGAGAATGACCTGAATTTGATAGTTGTCACAGTATCCCCCACTTAAAAAGAATTTCGTCCCGAAATTCATTCTATGTCATCGCTTGTCATCGCATGGGAAAAGTTGCGGATACTTTTCCTTTATGAAGTCCTCGTGCTCCCAGGTGTACTCCGGCCCGCGTTTTGAGTTCCATCGAACTTTCACAATCGGGATATTCCTCCGCTTAAGTTGTTTAACCTCCCTGTCAAGGATTTCTATCGGTTCTTCAACGAAGTTCAGCTTATCATTGATCTTAATTTCCTCCAGGGGTACTATCAATGTTTCGTCGGCTAGACATATCTTAAGGTTGGAGACGTGGAATGTGTCGTGAATGGCGCTTAACTCTTGGGGCAATTGAAGTTTATACGCTACCGGACCAATCCTTTCAAGGATTTCAAAGGGTCCAACATATCTCCGGCTTAGTTTTCCTTTCTTACCAAATCGTACAAGCCCTTTCCAAGGCGACACTTTTAAAAGTACCTTGTCTCCTACTTGGAATTCTAATGGTTTACGACGATTATCCGCATAACTTTTCTGACGATCTCTAGCAGCTTTAAGCCTATCCTTGATGATAGCAATCTTGTCAGATATTTCCTAGATAAGTTCGAGTCTAGTCAACCGTCTGTCTCCGATTTCTGTCCATCATAAGGGCGAACGAAACTTGCGTCCATACAATGCTTCATATGGAGCACATTGAATACTCGTGTGGTAGCTATTATTGTAGGAAAACTCAATTAGAGGCAAATGAGTATCCCAATTTCCTTTGAACTCAATGACACACGCTCGTAGCATGTCTTCCAATGTTTGTATTGTTCTCTCCGTCTGCCCATCTGTCTGAGCGTGGTAAGCTGTGCTCAAATCTATCTTGGTTCCTAGTGCCCTCTGTAACATCCACCAAAATCGAGATGTAAAACGACTATCTCTATCAGAAATGATAGATAGGGGTATACCATGCAGAGAAACAATTTTGCTACCGGTGCCGCTCCGGGAATTAATTCTATCCGAAATTCGACCTGCCTGTGAGGGGGTGAACCGGGCAATTCCTCCGGAAACACTTCGGGATAGTTTTGAACCACTGGAATCTCCTTGAGTTGTTTAGCTTCAGGTTCTCTTTCTAGCACGTGAGCCATGAATGCAATACAATTCTTCTTCAGGTACTTGTGAATCTTCATGCTTGATACTATGTTTAAACTTCTTCCTGGTTTCTCACCGTGTATGATAAGGGTTTCTCCATTAGGGAGAGGCACTCTAATGACTTTCTCGTAACAACCAATGTCCGCTCTATTTTTGGATAACCAATCCATTCCTACAATCACATCAATACTACCTAGCTCTTTAGGAATTAGGTCAATGCTAAATAGTTTATCATCTATATTCAGAGTACAACCAGGAATTATATCATTAGCCCTAATTTCATACCCATCAGCAAGTTCAATAGCATAAGCATTCCTCATCTTTCTCAATTTCAAGCCAATTAACGGTCTAAATGCTAAAGAAACAAAACTCCTATCTGCTCCCACATCGAATATTATTGATGCAAAATGGTTGTTCAGGAGGAACGTACATGTTATCACTTCAGGGTTCTAACAAGCTTCTTCTGCACCAATCACAAAGGCTACACCTCTTGACCATCCAACTTGATTTCCTTGGAAGTTTTGCCTGGGTTGGCCTTGTCCATTGTTACCAGGTCCATTGTTCAGTTTGGGGCATGCTCTACGGAGATGATCAGTACTCTCGCACTCGTAACATGTCCTTTTTCCCTCCTTATTCACCTTACAATACTTCGAGTAATGGCATGTTTGCTTAGAGTTTTGGCACACTGGGCAAGCTCTCTTGTGATGGAAGTTACACTTATTGCACTTCGAAAGCGGTCCTGAGTACTGCTTTCTCTGCTGCACTTCCACGACTCCCTGTTCCTGAGTTTTCATTGGTTCTTGCTCATGAGCTCTTACCATAAAGTTTCTTGAGACTTTCTGCTTCCTCCCTGACTTGCCTCCATATTTCTTCTCTCCCTGATTTGCTGGCTTCCTCTTGTTACTAGAGCTTTCCTTTGTCGATGCTCCTATCCTTATCACATCATTGGTTAGTCGATTCGCTAGACTTACTGCACTTTGAATGGTAGTTGGGTTTGCTGAGGTAACCATTCCCCGAATCTCTGGTGCCAGACCCTAGATGTAACGATCTATCTGTTTCTCCTCAAGAGTAACCATGTGAGGTACCAGTTTTGCTAGTTCATGAAATCGGACTGTGTACTTCTCTATTTGTGTTCCAACCATAGAATGGTTCCAAAATTCAGATTCAAGCTTCTGAATTTCATCCTTGGGACAATACTCCTCTATCAGCAGCTTCTTTAGGTCTTCCCAAGTTAGCTGATATGCCGCTGTACGGCCTCGGGTTTGCACTAGAGTATTCCACCAGGTTAATGCCCTATCTTGGAATAGGCAAGATGCATACTCAACTTTGTTGCGCTCGAGACATTTGCTAATGTGAAGGACCGACTCCATGCTGTCAATCCATTTCAGTAACCCGACCACACCTTCCTTTCCATGGAACTCCTTAGGTTTACAGGCCATAAAGGACTTGTAGTTACATTCTCTTTCATTGTTTCCCCGGTTTCCTCCACTACTTCCTTGGTTAGCATTAAGTCCTGCAGTTACCTGAGTAACAATGTTTGGAATTGCTTCCAAGAGCTGTTGTGCTACAACTTGAGCAACATCGGGTGTTTCGTTCTGTGGGCGCCCGCGACTAGGCCTGCCTGACATGGTTCTATGACACAGGAGAAGAAATACGTATAAATACATAAAATAATGTATAATATTTAGTTCACTACTATTTTGAAAGCCGTAAGTGTTGTCAAATTAATGGGTTGCATTAATACTATGCATATAGATTTGAGAAAGGAAAGAAAAAAAAATTCTTTTTATTCGACCATTTCCCAAATAAATTTTAGGGTTTCACCTCATATTAAAAGTTTTCAAACATAAAATAAAATTCTTCATTACCATTTGAGATAATCTTAAAACCAAACCAATACATCAATCCCAAAATAAAGTTTTAAATGTTTTTCCCAAAAGACACCCAACATGGGTTTTCATTTCATGACAAAATAAAACAAAATACTGAAATCAGAACCAAAAGCCAATCGCTATCCCAACAAGAAGCATCAACACCACAATCAGGAACAACCTAACAAGCACATAATATGCTGTCATCGCATGACCTGCCTCTCGTCTAGCAGCACTAGCAGTGTCAGCAGTCTCCATCGAATGCTGAAACAGGATTTCCATCCTTGTCAAGACTTCATCCAAAACTTCCCGATGCCCAGCTATCACAACAAGATTGTGACGTAGGCCCGCTGCTATCGACTGCAATCTCCGGGACTCCTCCAGGGTCATACCTGGCTGTCTGACAGGTATCCCTATGACTCGCTGTGGTGAGGATGCTCTTGGTCCTGCATTGCTGGGTCCTGCTCCGCTAGGTCCTCCCGTGCCGTGTCTTGCTGTGCTGGCGGGTATCCTTCCTGGAATGGGAACACTCTTCCTCGCCGTCCTCCGAATACAAAGTCCATAAAGAGGTGGTTGTGGTAACACCGATGGAGGTGATGCCTCGCGTCGTTGACTCGGGGCGTCGTCATTGCTGATCTCCACTGAGTTCCCTGTATCCTCCGTGTCCTCTGATGGGTCTTCTTCTACCGAGGCGGGGGGATTACGTCGAGGGATAATAGTGACGTAGCCGGACTCATCGGCTGAGGCGGTAGCGTGGGAAGATGACGATGCTGACATAGTGGATTGGGACATAGTTTTAATGAGATATGAAATAAATGACAATGTATACCTATAATATGCAATGCCCACACACACCAAAATTAACCATTTTGATTTTTTTTTGAAATAAAGTTTTTCAAAAGTTTTGTTGAACATATTCCCATTATATTTAGCTCAGGCTTTGTATAAATCTTTCCTTAATTAAACATAGGTGATCAAGCTATGTTTAATCGAGGTCCAATGATACAACTCCCGACCTAATTATACTAGTAATATGTTTTATGTAAAAAGAATTTCTTTGTAAGTTTTAGTTATAGGTTGTGTTTTCTTAAAGAAAAACCGATGTTCTCTATAACTTTAGCTCTGATACCACTTCTGTCACACCCTGCTAAAGCGGAAACACAAGGTATGACATCGATAACGGTTTCATTGCAAAAGATAAAGATACATCACCATAGCAGTATTTAAAAGTTTACAACCCATAGCTGTTGGGTTTTGAGCAATCTAACACTTCCTAAGTGTGCATGCAACCCTAATAAACCTTGGATCTATGTTTGTCTAAATACATGCAAAATAATAATTTTCCAAGGTTTATAACCTATCTAACATGGCATGGGGAACATTTCAACATAAAAGAGTTAGAAGAGATTACATACCTTTTGTTGTGTTGGGTTCTTAGGAGTTTGAGGGCCAAGCACCAATAGTGTGAATGCCTCAAATGGAATCACAAACACCACAAACTCTTGGAAAACTTTGAGAGAGTATACACACTCTTGTATTTTCGGCCACACACATGCACACACACACTAGAACACTAGCTTTCTCTTAGGCTATCTTAGGCTCTCTTTCATGCTCCATAAGCATGCTTATATAGTATGCATGGTTAGGGTGAAACCCTAATAACCCATGTCTTTTCCTATTCCAAGGATCCATGGGTTAAAAGCTCCATGGATCATCCATGGACTTCCACATAAGCCTAGCCCATTAACAAATGAGTATTAGCCCACACTATATAAAACAAATAGCCCATAATTTAATTAGTATTCCTTTTAATCTCTAAATTAATCCATAATTAATTTAAGACTAAAACTAATTAAATAACGTAACTTCATATTAATATATTATAGCTCATAATATATTAATAAACATATGTGTATAACTCTCATAAAATTATCCATAATAGTTTGGATGAGATGCAACCCAAATGGACCATGCCGGTCGGGTCAAGTATATACCAAATAAGTTATGGACTTAGACACCTTATCCAACAGACTCCCACTTGGATAAGTCTAATAACTATATTTGCCTATAACTTCAGGAACCAACCAACAATCGTAGCTCTCGAAAACTCCCTCGAACAATGAAGACTCTGTCGAACTATGAAGCGCCATTTTAGATAAGTGATCACATAATCCTCTGTTCTCATGATATCAGCCGGACAAACACATGGAACTATGTCTTACTTATTGTCTAGCAGTTGTTTCTCGATTATCCGATTTGTTTGACGAAGAACTTCACTGAACACATCGGTTTAGTTCTGACCAGGCCTGGCATATGGGTCAACACAAAATCATCGAGGGGCCCGGATATCGCTTCTATTTCTAGAAGGAACAGATAAACTTTGACTGATATGCTTGTTCTACTATTTATTGAATTGTACACAAAGGCACGTTTTATAACATCAAGTTACTGATGCGTTTACGTGCAATCAATGCACAACCAACTCATAGGTAACAACTCATATCTCTAGGTTTAAAGATTTATATGATGTTATCGACTCACGATCACTCGAGATAAATTCCATGAAGTGATACAAGTGAGCGTGGGTTTATACCAATACTCATAACTTATGAGTACTCATGAATGTTGCAGCAACCATTGCCATGCCTAAACACCTTTAAGGCATCTACAAACCCAATTCATGACAATCTTGATTCATACCTACTTCCGACGTATGATCGATTGTGGAGGTTTGAACAAATTAATTATTCTGGAAGTCAAAACATGCAAAACTGAAACAATAGTAAATAATTGACAATGATAGTAACACTTTACTCATAAATAAATCACAAATTTTATTCATCATCAAACGTCGATTACATTTTACAAGTTTCAGGAAAACTATCTAATCTGTAAAACTAATATCGTCCCTCAGCCCGATGCATCTCGCATGCTGAAAATGCTTAACCCTCGTCAGTCCCTTCGTAAGGGGATCTGCAGGATTCTCATCCGACGATATCCTCCTTGTCACAAGGAGTCCTTCTTCAATCTTGTGTCTTATGAAGTGATATTTTCTGTCAATGTGTCGAGATCTGCCATGATCTCTTGGTTCCTTGGCTAAAGTAACCGCACTATTGTTGTCACAGAAAATCTCTATAGGTTCCTTAATAGCTGGTACAACTCCAAGGTCTCCGATGAAGTTCTTTAGCCATATCGCCTCCTTCGCTGCTTCACTCGCTGCTATATACTCTGATTCACAAGTCGAATCAGCCACCGTCTCCTGCTTGGAACTCTTCCAAGAAATTGCCCCTCCATTTAAGGTAAAGATCCAGCCCGACTGAGAGCGGAAATTATCCCTATCAGTCTGAAAACCAGCATCACTATACCCTAATATTCTCAAGTCATCAGTGCCACCAAGGGTAAGGACCCAATTCTTAGTCCTCCGCAGGTACTTGAGAATGTTCTTTACCGCGGTCCAATGAGCCTTGCCAGGGTTCCCCTGATACCTGCTGACCATGCTCAAAGCAAATGCCACATCAGGACGGGTACAAGTCATAGCATACATGATCGAGCCAACTGCGGAAGCATATGGTAATTGACTCATCTCAGCTATCTCAGCCTCTGTACTCGGACTCTGAGTCTTACTTAGTTTGGTATTGCTTTGGATCGGTAAATCTCCTTTCTTGGAATTCTCCATGTTGAACCTTTTCAACACCTTATCCAAGTAGATACTCTGACTAAGTCCAATTAGTCTTCTACTCCTTTCTCTTAATATCCTTATCCCTAGGATATAGGTAGCCTCCCCTAGGTCCTTCATAGCAAAGCACTTCCCAAGCCAGGACTTAACCTCCTGCAAGGTTGGGATGTCATTTCCTATGAGTAGTATGTCATCCACATACAGTACCAAGAAGCTAACTATACTCCCACTAGCTCTGACATACACGCAAGACTCATCTTCGCTTCTCAAGAAGCCAAACTCTTTTACCTTCTCATCAAAACAAAGATTCCAGCTACGAGATGCTTGTTTTAATCCATAAATGGATTTCTTAAGCTCGCATACTCTATTAGGGTACTCTGCATTGACAAAACCCTCTGGCTGATTCATGTACACATCCTCAGCCAACTTTCCATTAAGGAAAGCGATTTTGACATCCATTTGCCATATTTCATAATCATGAAATGCTGCAATGGCTAACATAACCCTAATAGACTTAATCTTGGCCACCAGCGAGAAGGTTTCATCATAATCAATACCTTGAGTTTGAGTAAAACCCTTCGCAACCAGTCGAGCCTTATAAGTATGCACTTTTCCTTCCATGTCGGTCTTCTTTTTGAAGATCCATTTGCACCCGACTGTTTTACGGCCTGGTACATTGTCAACCAAGTTCCAAACTTGATTGTCATACATGGACTGTATCTCGCTGTCCATAGCCTCCTTCCATTTAGCAGACTCCGGGCCTGCCATGGCTTCCTTAACACTGCTAGGTTCATCCAAATTTACTAGTGTACTATCACTAATAAACGTATCACCTTCCGTAGTAATATGAAAACCATAATAAAACGAAGGTGTGTTCCTAACCCGTGTGGAACGTCTCGGAGGTACAGACTCGTCAGCTGGATCAACAGGGGTTTCTTCCTCAGGTTGATTGCTAGTGTCTGAGGTTCCTTCACCAATTGATTCTTGAATTTCTTCAAGATCAATCTGGCTCCCACTGTCTCCTTGGCTTATAAATTCTTTCTCGCGAAAGATCCCTCTTCGTGCTACAAAAACCACATTCTCACTGGGTCTGTAGAAAAGGTAACCGAAGGATTTCTGTGGGTAGCCGATGAAAATACACCTTTCACTTCGGGGTTCAAGCTTATCATGAGTTTCACGCCTCACGAAAGCTTCGCAACCCCAAATTTTGATGTGGTCCAAATTGGGAACCTTCCCAGTCCACATCTCATGAGGTGTTTTGGTAACCTTCTTTGTAGGGACTAGATTAAGGATATGGGCGGCAGTCTCTAAGGCATACCCCCAAAAAGAGATTGGTAACGAAACTCGACTCATCATAGAGCGAACCATGTCCAACAAGGTACGATTACGCCTCTCAGCTACACCATTCAGCTGTGGTGTCCTGGGAGGAGTCAATTGTGAGACAATCCCACACTCCTTAAGATAGTTAAGGAACTCGGTACTAAGATACTCACCACCTCGATCGGATCGAAGCATCTTAATGTTCCTGCCCAATTGATTTTCTACTTCCTGTTTGAATTCCTTAAACCTTCCAAAGGTTTCGGACTTGTGTTTGATCAAGTAGACATACCCATATCTACTATAATCATCAATAAAAGTCACATAATACCGATTAGCGTCCCTTGTGGCGGTTTTGAATGGCCCACATACATCAGTATGTATTAGGTCCAACAAACCTTCACCCCTCTCACAAGTTCCAGTGAAGGGTGATTTTGTCATTTTTCCAAGTAGACAAGATTCACAACTATCATCTGATTTGAGGTCAAATGATTCCAAGACTCCACTCTTTTGGAGTTGGTCTATGCGTTTCTTGTTTACATGTCCAAGACGACAATGCCACAATGATGCTTTATCTAGGCTAGTAGAAGAATCAATATACAACACATTATTTCCTAAGTTGTCTACAATCGACACAGTTTCATACACGCCATCACAAGGTAATGCTTTAAAATAAAACACATTATTAAAGAAAGCATTAATACCACCACATTCATTATCAAACGAAAAGGTAAAACCTTGTTTGTACAAAGCATGAAAAGAAATAATATTCCTCGCCATTTCAGACGAGTATACACATTTATTCAAATCTAATTTTAACCCATTATTAAGCAACAAAGTATAAACTCCAATCTTGGAAACAGGTGAAGCCTTCCTATTCCCCATGATTAAGTTTATCTTCCCGTGCTCCACATCCTCACTTCTTCTTAGGCCCTGCAAATCAGAACATATGTGAATACCACATCCTGTATCAAGCACCCAAGAGTTAGAATATGTTGAGTAATTAGACAATATAGTGTAAATACCTGCATAGGTGGGTTTCACTTTCCCATCCTTTAGATCCTGCAAGTACTTAGGGCAGTTTCGCTTCCAGTGTGCCTTTTCATGGCAATAAAAGCATTCAGCATCCTTTGGAATGGCAGAAGGAGTGACAGAACCGTTCTTAGTCTTGGATGAGGAGCCTTCAAGAGACTTTCCCTTGGTACCCTTCGAAGGGTGCTTCCTCTTTTTCCCTTTGCCTTGCCCAATAGCTAAAACAGGGGTAGAAGTTGGAGTAGGAGTAGTAGAGGTAACAACCGCTTTGCCCTTAAGACCGGTTTCAGCGGTCTTCAAGAGTCCTTGAAGCTTGCTGAGGGTAACTTCCTCCTTGTTCATATGATATGTCATTCGAAAATGATCATAACAAGAAGGCAAGGAGTGCAAAATGATGTCAATTGCTAACTCCTCGGGGATGTTAACATTCAGCTTCAGCAAACGGTCCACATACCTTTGCATCTTTTGCATGTGGCCCGTGACGGATTCACCGTCCTTCATGCGGGTAGTTATTATGGAGGAGATTATTTCATACCGCTCCTGACGAGCACTCTGATGGTACCTTTCCATCAAGTCTTGGTGCATCTCAAAAGGGTAGAAATCTTCATATGACTTTTGGAGCTCGGCTGTCATCGTGGCCATCATGATACATGCCACCTTAGTAGCATCTCTCTCATGAGTCCTGAATTCAGCAATCTCCTCAGGAGTAGCAGTAGACTCATCAAGTTCTTTTAACTCCTTATCGAGGACATATTCCTTGTCCTCGTAATGAGTAACCATCCTGATGTTCCTAATCCAATCCATGAAGTTGGAACCATAAAAGATGACCCTCCCACAAAGATTCATGAGAGAGAAAGAACCAGTTGGGTTAGAGCCTGAAGCATTAGTGTTGGAAGACATCTGAAAGAAGAAAGTAAGTTTAGATTAGATATTTTAGGATCCTTAATAAGACACCCAAATGTAATATTAAGGCTAGGATCCAATCACAATATATTACACTTAGAAGAGGGATGCCGTAATCTAAGTAATAATATATTTGAAAGGTAGGCGAATGACGATTCACCAATTTCCACCATGAAAACGAAATGATTAATTAGGTTTAATTGGATTTGAAATTCCTAGATTCTTTTGAGATTCATTGAACTTTTCAATGGCATGTTTCAATCTCGATTGTGCCCTTCAAGTTTTGTGACTGGGATGCCGAGGATCACAAAACAAGGTGTGAATAACCATGCTAACTCACTTGGTACTCCTAATATTATCACCTAATCAATGTGCCGGTTAACCACACACGCTCCATTGATCTATGACAACATTAAGTTACCCTTCGTGATCCTTACTAGTCTAATTAGTGTGCCGGTTAACCACACACGCTCCACTAACGACTTGGTAAGGTACAAAGTGTGAATTCCATGGATTAGCACCATGTTCACATTTTCCTAAAATAACTAAGATTGGGAATTAAAAGAGTTTAGTTATTTTATAATATTCATTATACTTTTAATGAGGATTTAAAGTCGTTGTTCTACCCGTTCGGCTAACGACCCTCCACCGATCAAGCAAGCGGTGGGTGAGAGTATACACCCATTAAGTCGCCATTTTATAGGCAACAACCTTATACCCACCTTATAGACCGGCTTCGTGAATGAGGCCTACTAACGGTAAAACGACTTATTCTTATACATATATATAATAATTAACCATTAATGTTATAAATAGTATAAGGGTTGAATTTTAACTATTAAAACTCTAAGGTTTGGAATCAAAGTTTATTAAAGTGTGTGAAACTTTACAAATTCCAAAACTTGAGGACAAGTTTTGTAACTTTGCAAAACTCTTCATTTCATAACTTATGAATTAAAGGTTCATAAAAATGAAGACTCTTCATTTTCATGTAACTTATGTGTTTTAAGTGTGTGTTAAATGAAAGTGACCTTTGGTAATCCATAACTTGAGGACAAATTATGGACTCCATTAAAACACATAAATGATTAAGAATTAATTCTAAACAATTCAGCAAATAATTCCTATCATTTTCTAAATTCATAAGAACATGAACATGATCATCAAAAATTCAAGAATTATATGAACACATAAAATCATGGATTTTTGATATATGCTATTGTAAATGGATTAGAACAACCATTACACCAACTAAAATAAGTTTTACAACACCAAAACAATTTAGGGTAATGTTTCCAGTCCATTTCCAGCAGCAAAAGTCGAGATTCTGCATTCTTTCGATCCTACTCGCCGAGTGCACGAACGGACTCGTCGAGTAGGTTGAAGTTTGCCTTGGACTCGGCGAGTCCCCCCAATGGACTCGGCGAGTCTAGCATGCAGACAGCAACGATTTCGACTTTTTTCACTATTTTGCATCAAGTATCAAACAAGCAAGCCTAGGCTCTGATACCACTGTTGGGTTTTGAGCAATCTAACACTTCCTAAGTGTGCATGCAACCCTAATAAACCTTGGATCTATGTTTGTCTAAATACATGCAAAATAATAATTTTCCAAGGTTTATAACCTATCTAACATGGCATGGGGAACATTTCAACATAAAAGAGTTAGAAGAGATTACATACCTTTTGTTGTGTTGGGTTCTTAGGAGTTTGAGGGCCAAGCACCAATAGTGTGAATGCCTCAAATGGAATCACAAACACCACAAACTCTTGGAAAACTTTGAGAGAGTATACACACTCTTGTATTTTCGGCCACACACATGCACACACACACTAGAACACTAGCTTTCTCTTAGGCTATCTTAGGCTCTCTTTCATGCTCCATAAGCATGCTTATATAGTATGCATGGTTAGGGTGAAACCCTAATAACCCATGTCTTTTCCTATTCCAAGGATCCATGGGTTAAAAGCTCCATGGATCATCCATGGACTTCCACATAAGCCTAGCCCATTAACAAATGAGTATTAGCCCACACTATATAAAACAAATAGCCCATAATTTAATTAGTATTCCTTTTAATCTCTAAATTAATCCATAATTAATTTAAGACTAAAACTAATTAAATAACGTAACTTCATATTAATATATTATAGCTCATAATATATTAATAAACATATGTGTATAACTCTCATAAAATTATCCATAATAGTTTGGATGAGATGCAACCCAAATGGACCATGCCGGTCGGGTCAAGTATATACCAAATAAGTTATGGACTTAGACACCTTATCCAACAATAGCTTCAAAAGAAACAAAATACAAGTTTTTCAAATTAACATTGTTCAAAATATAACTTCATAATAGCTTCAACACGATGCAGCATGCTCTATGACGATGAATCTTTACATCCACTTACTAATTATTTCCTGAAAAAGCATGTAAAACGAGCGTCAACTATGAAAATAGTTGGTGAGTTCACAAGTTTATAAATCGAGGGTACAATAAAACTTTTTGTAAGTACAAGTACATTGCTTTAATGATAAAACAAAGTTGATTGCTATTAATGAATACAAGTTTATTGCTATAACGAGAAACGCGTTTGTATGTGTATGAGCAAACAATGAGTCTCAACCAAACCTATGACTGAAGCCCTATCGAGATCTATGCTTATCGTTCCATAGATGAATATGGTATCATGCACTCCAGCGATTCGGGCGAGTGAGGAGTTGTCAAATCCTAATAGCGCTATCCATAATGACCATTGGCTCAAAGAGTTAATGGTTAGAGATAAGGGAAGGGCCTTAGTACGATAAGTTCTCATGTTCCGTGTTGCATAGACATACATAAAGAAACATAGCAATACAATAGCAATCGTGTTTGATACAAATCAATTTAAATACAACATACAAATAATTTTCTGGACATGCTTTTCCACCCCAAAACATAAAACTGAAAATAGGAGAGTGCGTGAATACTCACTATGTTTTGTGTAGGCACAAGCGGTACTTCGGGATGCACCAACGTCTTACTACCGGGATCCTACGACATCAAACGCACGCACTAGTGAGTTTCCATGTCGATATCTAATGCTAATATACTAAACTCTACATATAGGGAAATGTCAATTTATGTTTTAGTATTGGGTTTTATATCAATTAGTTACACTTTTTCTGAAGTAATGAAATTCTATATGTCGGGCGATTAATTACAACATTGGAATATAAATTTTCCAAATTTTTAAGTCCTTATTACAACATAAATTCATGAAAATAGCATTCAAAGGATAAAAATTCTCAAACTTTTTATTTAACTAGTATTACACAATACTAAGCTGGGAAAAATATAAAAATGGATTTCCAAGCTGTTTAATTATATTTTATGATTTATGGGCATTTATTCCAATAAAAATTGAAATAAATAGTAAACAGTTTCCAAAATTACCCAAACTTTTTATTTAATTGTTGTTAAAAATAACTAGACTACGAAAAATATAAAAGATATTTTTCAGTGGGTATTTCTATTTTTCCTTGTTTTATTCCTTTAAATAGTCATTAATTAAAGAAATAATATTAAATAATTAGAATAAATCGCCATAAATTTTTGTAACATCATTTAAAGTATAAATAACCTGGGAAAAATATCAAAAGTGGTTTTCATAATGTATAAACTGGTTTTGGGTATTTATGTGTATTTAAGTGCATTTTAATGCAATTAACTTTAGAAAATAAGAGAAAAATAGTTTACAGTAGAGAAAATCCTCAAAATTTTTATGTAACCTCCTACTGTATAATATGATATCCTGGTAAATTGTCATGAATTTTGGATAATCAGAACTATTTTTCCCATTTTTAGACCATTATAATTACCAAAAATTGGGAAAAATAGTAAGACATGATGAAAAATCTTGAACTTATTTTCTGGAGTCACCCATCACAGGTAAGGTATGCGAAAATTGTTAGATAAAATTTTCATATCCTCTAAAGTGGTTTTGTAATTTATCATGTCCTAAACAAAAGAAAATTAGAAATCGTATTAAATAGTAAAAATAATTGCTGAAATTTGGTGAGGCGTCATTATTCCCCATAAGGATCATCCATGAATTTATTTAGGATTTATTTACCTCTGGAAGTGTTTTATATGATTTATGCCCTTGGTTTTAGCAATAACTCTAATAAATCAAAGAAATAACAAAAGCTCTTGAACTTTTCCAGATTATCTCATGCATGCAAGGGATTTCAAAAGGAAAAATGTAAAAAAATGTATTCAGAATAGAAATGAGGGTAATGATTCCAAACAATTTAAGAAAAGTTGCATGCAATAATGCATGAAGTGTAGATGTGGCTGAAGTTCATGAACTTTTCTAGCCCATTCAGTGAGGTTTTAAGCCACGAAATTTCAACCATCATTCACTAGATATGTTAAGTTTCTAAGGTATTTTTCCTCAGATTTATGGTTGGGTTTAAGGCCATTGATTATGCAAGACAAAAATAGTGATCACAGAAAAAGAGCTGTATGCGCAACCATTTTGTAAAAATTGTAAAAAATCGGATATTTAATATTGTACAGTAATACCAGTTGGGTTTGAAAGTTATCTCGTGGAACTAACCAATACAAAAAGAATATCATTATTTGGTTAAGAAATGACTGAGTTATGGCCGTTCAAAGTCGAACAAAGTAATCTAGCAGATTGCATGTTTGCTTGTGTGCATTATTTGGGTATTTCAACAAGAACATCATGCATGTCTTTGGTAAGGCCCGATTTCTAACACATGCATGGAATGAATGAGCATCCAAGATGTACTAGAGATGGTTTAAATGCTTTTGGTCATGCATGAACACAAAAGAAACGGAGAAGAACATGAAATATTAGGTTTTGATGTCACATGATCATATGTGCATCTTTTTCATTCCTTGCATGGGTTTGATCCTGGATTTTCACCATCTCTAACACATGCATTGTGTTATGGTGAGAATATACAAACCACAAGGGAAAATATACAGATTTATAGTCATGGAATGGCATAGAATCCGAAAATAAGAGAAAACTAAAAAAGAAAAGAAGTAAAATCATGTAACTATGGAAGAAGATGATGTTGTTTACCTTTGTTATGATCTTGAGGGAAGTAAGAACACTTCAAGGGCTTCACAATCTCGAAATTTTGCAGAGGAATGAGAGGATTTTTGTGGGTTTAGAGAGAGGGAAGAAGAGAGTGAAGTGTGTGAAGAGTGGAGTGTAAGAGAGTGGAGAAAGAAGAGGTGGAGTGAGGGTTTTGACTTAATGATTGAAGTTTTTGGGAAGAGGGAGCATGGGGAGGGGAGAATGGCCAGATTTTTTAGTTGATTAGGGCATTCTCTCTCCTCAATTCAAATTTTATAAAAATCCCTCCTTAATTTTTATAAAAATCTAATTTTTATAAAAGTGATTCTTTAAGCAATTTTTGATTTATTTAAAAAATCTTGTTTTTAACTAATTAGTTATGATTAATACTTGGTAATTTAATTTCTATTTCATTGACTATAATTCATAATTTGATTAATAACAATTTGATATTAGGAAGTTTATAGCCAAATTTTATAAGGTTTTTAAGCTTTATAATTTATAACTTTGGATTTTTTGGCTCTTTAGGGTTTTTGGAATATTGTTTGATATTTAACAACATGTTGAAGTATAATTAGAATGTTTTAATTTATTTTTAGGGTTTTATACCCTATTTCAATTATAACAAAGCTTGAAGTTTTATTCTAATTATAGTATTGGCATTTCCTATTGTAGCTAAGCAACTTACTAGAATTGTAAGTATCAAGTATATTAGTCTTAGACCTTAGGTGGATCCTAGTTTATGTAAGATTTTTGACCTAATTTATACTACTAGGCCATGGCATGTTGTGCATGAATGGTTTTTATAAAGATGCATGAGTCCAAGAATGACCTGAATTTGATAGTTGTCACATGTCAGTTGCCGTCAGGAGTAGTGACACTTACTTTTGGATGAGTAGGTGTGCACCAATCTATGTTGGGATGTGGAACGTGGGTTAATGGATGCAGGGTGTGGTATCGACTTGAGGTTGAGACCGTGGGTGGTAAGAGAAAGTGTTGTATCGTGTCACATCCCCAAAACAGAACGGCGGTATCGTTCGGAGGCAGAAGACTTCATGTAGTATCGAAACAATTGAATACATAGTAAAGAGAGTAAACACAACCATCATGTATATAATTTAAAAGTTACATTGTTGTAAGATACCTGTTTCAAAAAAAAATTACAATATGATGACAAAATGAGTTTTAAACTGACGCCTTAGAATCACTTCCCCAAAAGTTGGGGTTTACCTGTGTTACTGAATCCCTGAGAAATAGTAGTAAATTTGAAAGAGTAGGTCAGCATTTAAGCTGGTGAGTTCAAAAGTATTTGATGTCAATGTTTGTATGAATTTGAATAAATTTGTTTATAGATGTTTGAAAACTCCTAGAAAATCCCATATTTTCTACTAGTATAAAAGTAGTCCTCTACTTAGACCCGACTATTTTGCATGTCGTTTCTAAAATTCCAATATTTTTCCATAAGTGTATGATAGTTTAAAAGTTCCAAAAATATAATGCATAGTGTTTTTCATGCCTAGAATAGTAGATTTATGTGTGTATAAAATCGCAAAGACATTTGATATCCCCGTAAATCAATGTGTTTTTAATACTCCATGTGAGTTTTACAACCATGCTATTGACCCAAACTGCCTGTAACAATGTTCTTCAGGCGTTGGAGTGTTATGACGTTTGTCACCTGAGACCCACCGGTTAAACTATAGCTAATAGTTTAGGTGCGGGATTTTCAATCCCGTATAGATCTATACACAAGTATCACGCTCTCCCTCCACATGATTATGGTATATAATACAATACTTTAACTGCATACTAGAAAGTACGTGAAGATGAACGTCTCACAAAACTTAGTATCAAATAGATTTACGTATGAAAAGCTCGTTTGTTCTTGTATATGAAGGTATTACTTTGATATAGTACTTATAGTATGTAAAATCTCATGAATATCTAGTAAACTATACCTATTATAGTTTTTCCAAAAGTGTGTTTCGTTTGTATGGTAAACCCTAGTGTAGTGTCGACTTTGTATGTAAAGTATAACGTTATTGAACATTTATACTCAAAATATAAATGAAGTGTTTGACTTTCGAATAACAACATGTATGTATTCTGAAAGGACAAGATGTTATTGAATAGGTGTTGCATGCGAACGTTTTCATATGATAGTTAAGAATCACATATGATTTGTTATATAAAGATAAGTGTAGTAAAGGCTTATTGTTTTCCACACGAGAGTAACCGTGTGTTTTACTTGTATTTCCCCCTTTTCAAAGCGTATAAAAGCATTTATAAAGTAGTTAAAAACGTAGTTATAGGGGTATGAACTCACTTGATAGATTGAAGAAAGTGAGACGAAAACCAAGCAGAACTTTCACTCGAGAAAGTGGATTTTCTTGGGATTGTCGGGAATCTCGGGAGCATAAAACTTCCTTCGGGGCTTGGGTATGAAAACCGAGGCTTCGGGAAATTTCTTGCACGCAAAACGAAGTAAAAACGCAAGAGAAGGAGAGGAATTGAGCAATTTTTCCCAGAACCCTCGCATCCCTTTTATAGGGGGCTGAAGACCCTCGGTACGCTGGGCGTTCGAGGTTACACGGGGCGTACTCGTGCCTGATGGGTTACCGCATCTTCGTCTGCTGGACTTCGGATGGGACGACATAGAGGCTTGGGGGCGACGTGGACCATCCGAGGCAAGGCACCCAAGTACGCTGGGCGTAAATCGTCTTGGTTTGTGCCCTTCGAAATTGTAAAATCCATAACTTCCGCGTATGAGCTCCATTTTTGATGTTCTGTATATGCACGCGTAGGTGAGAATATGCTCTACAACTTTCATTTAGACATCGTTGGCTAGTTTTGAATTTATTTTTAATTAATTACTTTTAACAGGCCGGGACACTAAAAAGTCCGTTCAAAATCCATAATTTCTTTATTCGACGTCCGTTTTCGCCAGACTTTTTACCGTTGAAATACTATTGTCAAGACCTTCGATTCTCATTTAGGTTGTTTCGGCCAAAAGTCGCTCGATCTCTTTTCCGAGTTTTTAGCTGTCTACTGCTATACCGAAACTTCGAAAAATTATAACTTTGGGCGTTCTTTTTATGTATGTTCACGGTTTAATGATACCGACGACTTTTATTTAGATACCTAAGGCTAATAAGTATTTTATTGAAATTTCATGTTTTATGCTTAACCGTATTGACGGTTTTTGCTGTGAATCTTTGGTTGGTCATAACTTCTTCATTATAACTCGGTTTTCAGTGTTCTTTCTATTTCTGAAAATCTTGACATGATAACTATTATTTTAGGCAACCCAATAGAGACATTTTGAACATTTTATTTTTGATGCTAATTTTATTATATCAAAAGAGATTATGAATTTTTGACTCTTTAGGTCATTACATTGATTCGAAATATCGGGTTGTCACATCATCCCCCCGTTAGAGGGAATTTCGTCCCAAAATTTATTATAAAGGTAACATTTGTATATAGGGTAAAAGATGTGGATATTTTTGTTTCATTTGATCTTCACGTTCACAAGTATATTCAGGTCCCCGCTTTGCATTCCAGCGGACCTTCACAATGGGTATGCGACTTTGCTTTGTTCTTTTAATTTCCTTATCCATGACCTCAATTGGTACCTCAATAAAGTGGCGACTCTCGTTGATTTCAATTTCGTCTAGAGGGATGACGAGGGTCTCATCGGACATACATTTCTTCAAGTTTGACACGTGAAAGGTAGGATGTACGTTATTGAGATCTTGTGGTAGTCGAAGTTTGTATGCTACCGGACCGATCCTTGTAAGGATCTCGAATGGTCCTATATACCTTGGGTTTACTTTCCCATGTTTTCCAAAACGTATTAACCCCTTCCAAGGTGAGACTTCAATAGCACTCGTTCCCCAACCTGAAATTATAAGGGCTTTCGTCTTTTGTCCGCATAACTCTTTTGTCTACCTCTTGAAGCCTTTAGTCGTTCCCGAATTTGTGCAATCTTTTCAGTAGTTTCTCTTATAATTTCCGGGCCTGTGAGAGAACTGTCGGGTACTTGTCCCTTGGCTAGTTGTGTGTCACCCACTTCAGCCCAGTACAGTGGTGATCTGCACTTGCGGCCATATAGGGGTTTGAATGGAGCAACTTTAATACTAGAGTGATAGCTATTGTTGTATGAGAATTCGACTAGTCGTAAATGGGTATCCCAAGTTTTACCAAAATCGATTACACTAGCTCTTAGCATATCTTCCAAGGTTTGTATGGTCCTCTCACTTTGACCGTCGGTTTGTGGATGGTAAGCGGTACTCATGTCTAGTTTCGTTCCAAGAGATTTTGTAGCGACTGCCACAATCACGAGGTGAACCGAATATCTCTGTTGGAGATACTGGATATTGGTACACCATGTATTCGTACAATCTCTCAGATGTATGTTCGAGTAAGCTTCTCCATCTTGTCGGTTTCCTTTATGGGTAAGAAGTGTGTGGATTTTGTTAATCGATCGACGATTACCCAGATGGTGTCTAGCCCACCTGCTGTGTTGGGTAATTTGGTTATGAAATCCAAGGTTATCTACTCCCACTTCCATTCAGGTATTTGAGATTGTTGTAGTAATCATGAAGGTTTTTGGTACTCTATCTTGACTTTGGCGCAAGTCAGACACTTGGCCACATAGGTAGCAATCTCTGCTTTCAAGTTCGGCCACCAATACAGTTTCTTGAAGTCCATATACATTTTGTCCGAACCTGGATGCACGGAGTATCGAGTCTTATGAGCCTCGTTCATGACCACGTCTCTGATTCCACTAAACTTCGGTGTCCAGATCCGATCCATGAAGTAACGAACTCCGTCGACCTTGACTTCAAGATTCTTATCCATTGCCATTAAGGCTTCACCCGTCACATTGTCTGATTTCAAGGCTTCCCTCTGAGCTTCTTCGATTTGCGTGGATAGGTGTGAATGAATCGTCATGGTTAAGGATTTCACTCGGCGGCCCGAGTATCCCTTTCGACTAAGCGCATCAACTACCACATTTACTTTTCCTGGATGATAACGAATTTCACATTCGTAGTCATTCAATAGTTCAACCCATCGTATTTGCCTCAAGTTGAGTTCCTTTTGATTAAGGATGTGTTGAAGGCTCTTGTGATCAGTAAAGATGGTGCATTTTGTGTCGTAGAGATAGTGTCTCCAAATCTTTACGGCAAAAACAACTGCTCATAGTTCGAGGTCGTGTGTAGTGTAGTTGACCATGTGCGTTTTGAGTTGTCTCGAGGCGTAGGCAATGACCTTTCCTCGTTGCATTAGAACACATCTAAGACCTTGATTAGATGCATCAAAGTAGACTACAAAGTCTTCTGTTCCTTCTGTCAAGGACAATATAGGTGTGTTGCATAATGCTTGCTTCAGGGTTTGGAATGCAGCGCCTTGTTTTTCTTCCTAATTGAAAGTTACACCTTTCTGGGTCAAGGTGGTAAGTGGTTTAGTAATCTTCGAGAAGTTTGGTATAAACCTTCTGTGATAGGCAGCAAGGCCCAAGAATTGCTGGATTTTTGTTGGGGTTCTGGGAGCTGACTAGTTCTCAATTTCCTTGATTTTGGAAGGGTCCATGTGTATCCCATCTTCGTTAACCACGTGATCCAGGAAATCTAGTTTCCGAATCCAAAATTGGCACTTTGATAATTTTGCATATAGCTTCTCTTTTCATAGAGTTTCCAACATTTGTCGGAGGTGTTGACCATGTTCTTCTTTATTCCTTGAATAAATGAATATATCGTCTATGAAAACGATCACAAATTTGTCCAGGAATGAACGACACACTCGGTTCATTAAGTCCATGAGCACCACAAGTGTATTTGTTAATCCAAAGGGCATTACTACAAACTCGTAGTGACTATAATGAGTTCGAAAGGCTGTTTTGGGGACATCTCCTTCCAAGACTGTAGCTGATGATACCCGAATCTCAAATCAATCTTTGAGAAATAACTCGCTCCTTGGAGTTGGTCGAACAAATTGTCGATGCGTGGTAAGGGATATCGGTTCTTGATAGTGATCTTGTTGAGTTCCCGGTAGTCGATGCACATGCGGAGAGATCCATCCTTTTTCTTTACGAATAGGACTGGTGCTCCCCAAGGTGAGAAGCTTGGTCTGATGAATCCTTTGTTGAGTAGTTCGTTTAATTGGCTAGATATTTCTTGCATCTCAGCTGGCGCTAGACGGTACGACGACTTAGCTACTGGGGTAGCTCCAGGAATTAAATCCGTCCTGAACTCGACTTGTCGTTCTGGTGGGACACCAGGAAGATCTTTAGGGAAGACATCAGGAAAATATTAGACTTCTAGAATGTCCTTGATGTCTTTCGTTTCTTTTTCTTTATCTACCACATGGGCTAATAAGGCATGGTACTCCTTACGTAGGTATTTATGGGCTTTGACGCATGAGATAATTTGGAAATTGGTACCGGGTTTGTCACCATAAATGAAGAGAGTTTCGCCATTTGGCAGATTTAGGCGAACGACCCTTTCGTGACAAAGTGTATCGGCATGGTGTAGGCTTAACCAATCCATACCATTGATGACATCAAAGCTATTTATAGTGATCGACATTAGATCAATTTGAAAAGAATGTTCGTTTAGACTTAGAGTGCAGCCTATGTACATATCGTTTGTGCTTTCTGTTCTACTGTTTGCCATTTCTATTGTAAATATCTTATTGAGTGATTGAGGGTTCTGTTTTAGTATGTGCTTGAATTTATGACTCACGAAAATCCTCTCTGTACCACAATCAAAGAGTATGCATGCATAAGCGTTATTGAGGAGAAACGTACCTGTAACCACCGTCGCGTCAGCTATTGCTTCGTTCTGCCCTATTGCCAGCACTCTTCCTATGCCGCTAGCATTCCTTGCCTTTGGGCAATCCCTCTTGTAGTGTCCAGCCTCCCCACACCCATCACACGCCTGCCCCACACCGACTCCAGGGACTTGAGTGATTGGTTGTGCTGGTGCCTTACAGAAACGGGCAGTATGCCCCTTCTTGTTGCAGTTGTTGCAGTACATCTCCCGACAATTTCCGTTGTGATGGAAATCACATTTGCTGCACTTAGGTAGGTTCCCAGCATATTGCTTCGCTGGTACAGAGGTAACTGGAGCAGTAGTGGGGGTAGTAGCGGCATGAACTGCCACTATTTGTTGTTTGTTGGAAGGTTCCTGTGAAGACTGAACCTTCCTCTTGTTCCAAAACATCTTCTTGCCGTTGTTGTTGGTACGGATGTTGTTGTTGTTGTTTCCTATGGTTTGCTCCAGGACAGCAGTTGCGATGCCTTGACAGATTCCATGGTCAATGAGAGTCTGTGCCAACTGTTTGGCGCTATCGAAAGCGACTGGTTTGGAAGCTAGTACACTTCCTCGAATCTGGGGTGACAGTCCCCTGATGTATCTTTCGATATTCTTGCTCTCTAGAGTAACCATCTCTGGGTAAAGGATTTCCAAATCACTAAACCTATTGGTATAGGTTGTGATGTCCGAGCCTACCATAGTAAGGCCCCAAAGTTCCTACTCTAGCTTTTGTACTTCGCCACTTGGACAGTACTCTTGCATTAACATTTGTTTTAGATTCTCCCAGTACATAGAATTTGCCACTACCAGAGTTAGTGACTTGAAGTGTCCATTCCACCACGTTAGAGCTCTCTCGGAGAATGTACAAGCGGCAAATTTTACTTTGCTCACTTCCAGACATGCATAGATCTCGAAAACCGCTTATGTTTTCTCTATCCATTGTGATTGAGCCATTATCCCTCCGGATCTGTTAAAAGTCATGGGCTTGCTATTGGTGAAGTCCTTGAAGGTACAATCCCCTTAACAACCTTGATGTTGGCCATTCGTAGAGCTATTTACTCCTCCTCCAGACCCATTATTACTCATTTGTGCCATTGCTGTCACAGAAGCTGTTAAAGTAATTAAGTAGTGACTCATGAATGAGCTACGGGGCGGCATCGTGCTGCTAAATAAATAGAATGAAGAACATAAGTTTTTAATGTGTTAATAAATTTGTTATTGTTATCAATTTATAAATTCGACTGACCTACCCAAGGTTTAGAGCTTGACTCATAATAAAAGTTTGCATAGTGTTAGATAAACTTATGAATCTAAGTGGTAATCAAATTATTTACACACAAAGGAATTTCTTCATATATATTAAACATATGTTGAGTTATATTTGAAGTTAGGAAAATTTCTACCCTTCTAAGGATCGCCGATACAGAAGTTAAAGAAAAGTAAGAGTTTTAGCCGAGCTCCTATTCTATAAGAAAATTTTGGGATTCGGCAAGCACTACTTGCGACGTAGGTTGCACTTGGAGGTTGACTCTGTGTCTGATTGCTTTTCTTCGATAAGACGCCTATCGAAGGTGTCACACCCCAAAACCAAGAATGGCGGAAATGTTTTGGGGCGGAGAAGGTCATGTATAGTATCACAACAATGAAAAGTAGTAAACAAGCAACAACATTATCCATTGCATTAATAATATAATTATTATACAACTGTGTTCTGTCAAATTATAATAGACACTAAAGCATAAATCAAAATGAAAGATGAGTCTTGAACAGTATCCATCTTCTCTAAACCTTGCATCGGTACCTGTCTATTGATGACCTGAGGATACAAGTAATTTTGAAAGCGAGTATCAGCTTTGAAGCTATTGAGATCATAAGTATTTTAGTGTCTTAATTTGTATGAAAGAATCTGTATGTAAGAATTTTTAAGTATTGAAAATGTATGTAAATCGTAAGTATTGAAAATGTATGTAAATCGACTGTAAACGTTCGAAAAACTCTAGAAATCCCTATGATTCCTACTATTATTACAGGGAGTCTTCTACCAAGACTTAACTGATCTATATGTAGTCTTTTACCAAGACTTAACTGATCTATATGTAGTCTTCTACTAAAACCTAACTACTTTGAATGTTTGTTTCTTGTAAAAGTGTGTAATTTTCCCAAGTGTAACTATGATTAACAAAATATAGTTTTTACATTTAATGTTTAAGTGAAATGATCACTAAATATATGAAAAGCAGAAATTAACGTAGTATTCTAGTGTTGTATTATACGAACTACTGCTGTACTAACTACCTTAAACCGGATTTATATTAAGGCATCATGTGATTAATTGCACCATACTATCGACTGGTAACAACGACAATGGTATGTTCATAAAAGGAAATGACGTTTGGCACCAGTATAGATCTGTACACAAACTCACGCTCTCCCTCCAAGAGAATTCAGGCTACAACTCAGGTCATGACATTTAAGGCATGCTCCGATACAGTGGATCACAATTTTTGTCAATGTATATATGTATATGTAATGTATTGTTACTCGTTCTAGTATCGTAGTATATGCTCTCTTTCTAGTATAGTTGTATATGTTCTTCCTCTAGTATAGTTGTATATGTACTTCTCCTAGTATAGTTGTATATGTTGTCATAGTAATGTAATGTATATGTTCTCATAGTAATAAGTAGCGACTCATGAATGAGCTGACTCATTGTATGATATCGCGTTCTAGTAATAGTTCTAGTATCTTCCTAAACTACCCATATGGTAGTTCACTAGTAATCTAACTGGTATGTATGGACATGGATGTACACCCTTGCTACCCAAGGGCATTGGATGAACGGGAAGTAGCTTTATGGCTATATATGTACACATGATATATAACAAATATTTAAACGTCCTTCGGACGAGTACCCGATATCCCACCAGACCACATCCAAATCAAGGAAAAGGAAACCGGGTGGATAGCCTTCCAAAGTCTTTTAAACATTTCTTATATAACTATACATATAGAGGCATGCAATTTATAATATAAAAGCAATAAAATAAGTTTTGCAAAACCTTTGAACATAATTATCATCTAAGAAAAGATCGACTTGATGTCAATCTGTAAAACGGTTTGAAGGAATCGGTTTGATAAAAGAGTTTAGTATAAATAAACATTTGTTTGAAACACAATTGTAAATAAGTTTGAAATAAAACATAGAGAGTAAAATGTACAGTGTAATAAGGAGTTTTAAACACATAAAGTGTTTATGAAAAACATTTGAATGAAACCGTTTGATAAAACGGCTAATGAGTAGCCAATCATTTGAATGTTGCTTATTAATCACATGCGATTGATATAACAATTAGCATAATTCTAGTTGCATCCCCCCGTAAAACATTTAAAAACAGTTAAAACATTGATTAAGGGGTATGTACTCACCTGTTGTGGGTGATACGGATGAACTGAAGAGGTAGGACTGCTAGGTGTCAAGTGAAGACTTTAGACACACACACACAATGGTCCTATTTATATATGAATACATATGTATATAAACAATTAGTGATTATAACACTAATTGAATATGTATATACAACCTAATGCAAGGAAAACACTTTTGGTCAAGTGCTAGGAGGCTAATGGGTTGCAACAAAGGAGTGCAAGACCTCTTATGGGAGTTTATGGTCAAAAGACCATATGTGTTGGAGTTTACGGCCCAGGGGAGTAAACTCATGGCCGTAAACTCTCTCTTAGGTCACCAAATGAAGCTTAACATTATTACAACTTAAGTGGTGAAGAGCTTCTAGTCTTAAACAAGTGTTTGGGCTTCCTTTTAACTCCTTTGAGGTGTTCACGGCCCATGGACCATATCCCATCGAGATTACGGCCGTAGTCTCCCTTGGGAGGGTGTTTGTGGTGTTTTCAAGTCCCTAATTTATCCAAGAATGAAGCAAGGAAATTGTCAAAGGCTTTAGGAGAGTTTATAGCACCACTTGACACTATTTTATGGAGTTAACGGCCCTAGAACTTCTTGGGCCGTGAACACCTTACTCTTGGTGTTCTAAGGGTGTTTGCTAGTCCTAAACTCAACTAGGTACATGTGTAAATTAGTCTCTTGGCTTAAGGAAGGCTTTTAGGGCATTTTGGCACATAAAAATGGAGTTCACGGCCCAAGAACTTCCTTGGCCGTGAAACCACTTTCACCCTTTGAAGGGAATTTCGTCTCGAAATTAGAATTTAGGCAAGGAATTAGGTACAAATGATCGAGTCATGAGGAGGAAATTTCCTAATCGATTGGTTCTAGTGCTCCTAAGTGAAATCGGGTTCTCGGTTGGTATCCCAATGAACGTTCACTAATGGGCGACGGCGTTGCTTCGTCCGCTTGACCTCTCAGTCGAGGGTCACTACGGTTCTAATACGAAGGCGAGGATCTCGACAAGTGGACTTACAAGAGTCCTTACGGAATGGTACAGTTTAACGATTGGGACACGAAGATTAGAACGTATGTCACTGAGTTCGTGGAGTAGGTCTAGTTTGCGAGCTACAGGGCCGATTTTGGTAAGAATCTCGGAGGTCCTAACTATATTGGATTTAGCTTTCCACGCGATACGAAGCGTAATAAGCCATTCCCAAAGTGAATTTTTCCTAAAGAATTTGGTCACTCACTTGGAATTCCAAAGGTTCTTTCTGTTGCTAAAAATCCCAGTGAAGGGTCACTCCTTGTTGGATCAACATCGTACGGTTTTCTGTGATTTGCGAGGGGTTCTGGATGAATTAAGTCAGTAGGTCTGTAAGACCTAGAATTTGGCGAATTTCTGTCGGCATCTCTGGTGTCGACAAATTTTCAATAGTTTCGACAAATTGAAAAAGTACTCAAAAATTCCCACATCACTAACAGTGTGTCATAGGAACCTGGCTCTTCAATTTCAAAACTTGTGCTTAGAGAACTTCGTGAAAGTTCCTCTAAAGGTAATGTTTCCAGGGGTTCCTTCTTACCACGAGGGTAGATAAGTAATTCATTACATGGAGAAATGACGAACTGATCCAAGTAAGAAAGACGGACTTTATTCATTAAGCTCATGAATGCTTCGGGTGTATTGGTCCTATCCGAGGGGTATCACTACAGACTCGAAGTGTTTGCATCGAGTTCGGAAGGTAGTCTTCCGGACATCCTTCCCTAACACTCGAACTGGTGATATTCGAATCTCAGATCCATTTCTGAAAGTAATTCTCTCCTTGTGTTTGTTCAACCAACTCATCTATGGGAAGTAGAGATAACGATTTCTACTGGAAAATCTTGACGGAGTCCTTGATAGCCGAGGCACATATGATGCAATCCGTCGATCTCTGGAAGAATAAGACTGGGGTTCTCCAGGGTGAGAAGCGTAGTCTTCTTATTCTATCAATGTGTGGTTTGATAAGTTGTCTGCACTGTTCTTGTGTCTCCGTAGGTGTTTAGGCTGTAGGGAAATCTGTTTACGGCCGCAAACGTCACCGAAACACTTGAGTTAGCCTTGAAACAATTCACCAAACTAGTTGTATAAATGATAGGCTTCAATTAGATACCTTGTTGAGAGTTTACGGCCAGGAGTTTACTCCCCTGGGCCATAAACTCGAAAACATATGGTCATTTGACCATAAACTCCCATTAGAGGTCTTGCACTCCTTTGTTGCAACCCATTAGCCTCCTAGCACTTGACCAAAAGTGTTTTCCTCACGTTAAAATGTTTATACTTGTATAATTAGTGTTTTAATCATTAATTATTTATATAAATATGTCTTCATATGGAATTAGGATCATTCTCTGTGTCTAAAGTCTTCACTTGACACCAAGCACTTGTCCGATCCTTCCTTACGATAACAGTCCGTTCAATTCCAGTCACTTACTACAGGTTAGTTCATACCCCTTAATCAATGTTTTAACTATTTTTAAATGGTTTATGGGGGGATACAAGTAGAATCATGCTACTTATTATATCAATCACATGTGATTAATATGCAGCATTTATATGATTTAATACTCATTAGCCGTTTTACCAAACAGTTTTCTTCAAATGATTTTCATAAAAAAATTATATGTTTTGAAACTCCTTATTACACTATACATTTTACTCTGTATATTACATTTCAAACTTATTTAAAATTGTGTTTGAAACAAATGTTTCTTTATACAAAACTGTTTAATCAAACCCATGCCTTCGAACTGTTTTATAGATTGACATCAAGTCGATCTTTTCTTAGATAATAATTATGCTCAAAGGTTTTACAAAACTTATTTTATGCTTTTATATTATAAATTGCATGCCTCTATATGTATGGTTATATAAGTAATGTTTAAAAGACTTAGGAAGGCTATCCATCTTGTGTCCTTTTTCTCGATTTGGATGTGGGCTGATAGAATATTGGGTACTCGTCTGAAGGTCATTTAAATATTAGTTATATATCGTGTGTACATATATAGTCATAAAAGGTCCTTCCAGTTCATCCCATGCCCTTGGGTAACAAGGGTATTCATCCATGTCCATTCATTGTATGATATCGCGTTCTAGTAATAGTGCTAGTATCTTCCTAAACTACCCATATGGTAGTTTACTAGTAATCTAACTGGTACGTATGGACATGGATGTATACCCTTGCTACCCGAGGGCATTGGATGAACGGGAAGTACCTTTATGGCTATATATGTACACATGATATATAACAAATATTTAAACGTCCTTCGGATGAGTACCCGATATCCCACCAGACCACATCCAAATCGAGGAAAAGGAAACCGGGTGGATAGCATTCCCATGTCTTTTAAACATTTCTTATATAACTATACATATAGAGGCATGCAATTTATAATATAAAAGCAATAAAATAAGTTTTGTAAAACCTTTGAACATAATTATCATCTAAGAAAAGATCGACTTGATGTCAATCTATAAAACGGTTTGAAGGCATCGGTTTGATAAAAGAGTTTAGTATAAAGAAACATTTGTTTGAAACACAATTGTAAATAAGTTTGAAATAAAACATACAGAGTAAACTGTATAGTGTAATAAGGAGTTTTAAACACATAAAGTGTTTATGAAAAACATTTGAATGAAACCGTTTGACAAAACGGCTAATGAGTAGCCAATCATTTGAATGCTGCTTATTAATCACATGCGATTGATATAACAATTAGCATAATTCTAGTTGCATCCCCCCGTAAAACATTTAAAAACAGTTAAAACATTGATTAAGGGGTATGTACTCACCTGTTGTGGGTGATACGGATGAACTGAAGAGGTAGGACTGCTAGGTGTCAAGTGAAGACTTTAGACACACACACACAATGGTCCTATTTATATATGAATACATATGTATATAAACAATTAGTGATTATAACACTAATTGAATATGTATATACAACCTAATGCAAGGAAAACACTTTTGGTCAAGTGCTAGGAGGCTAATGGGTTGCAACAAAGGAGTGCAAGACCTCTTATGGGAGTTTATGGTCAAAAGACCATATGTGTTGGAGTTTACGGCCCAGGGGAGTAAACTCATGGCCGTAAACTCTCTCTTAGGTCACCAAATGAAGCTTAACATTATTACAACTTAAGTGGTGAAGAGCTTCTAGTCTTAAACAAGTGTTTGGGCTTCCTTTTAACTCCTTTGAGGTGTTCACGGCCCATGGACCATATCCCATCGAGATTACGGCCGTAGTCTCCCTTGGGAGGGTGTTTGTGGTGTTTTCAAGTCCCTAATTTATCCAAGAATGAAGCAAGGAAATTGTCAAAGGCTTTAGGAGAGTTTATAGCACCACTTGACACTATTTTATGGAGTTAACGGCCCTAGAACTTCTTGGGCCGTGAACACCTTACTCTTGGTGTTCTAAGGGTGTTTGCTAGTCCTAAACTCAACTAGGTACATGTGTAAATTAGTCTCTTGGCTTAAGGAAGGCTTTTAGGGCATTTTGGCACATAAAAATGGAGTTCACGGCCCAAGAACTTCCTTGGCCGTGAAACCACTTTCACCCTTTGAAGGGAATTTCGTCTCGAAATTAGAATTTAGGCAAGGAATTAGGTACAAATGATCGAGTCATGAGGAGGAAATTTCCTAATCGATTGGTTCTAGTGCTCCTAAGTGAAATCGGGTTCTCGGTTGGTATCCCAATGAACGTTCACTAATGGGCGACGGCGTTGCTTCGTCCGCTTGACCTCTCAGTCGAGGGTCACTACGGTTCTAATACGAAGGCGAGGATCTCGACAAGTGGACTTACAAGAGTCCTTACGGAATGGTACAGTTTAACGATTGGGACACGAAGATTAGAACGTATGTCACTGAGTTCGTGGAGTAGGTCTAGTTTGCGAGCTACAGGGCCGATTTTGGTAAGAATCTCGGAGGTCCTAACTATATTGGATTTAGCTTTCCACGCGATACGAAGCGTAATAAGCCATTCCCAAAGTGAATTTTTCCTAAAGAATTTGGTCACTCACTTGGAATTCCAAAGGTTCTTTCTGTTGCTAAAAATCCCAGTGAAGGGTCACTCCTTGTTGGATCAACATCGTACGGTTTTCTGTGATTTGCGAGGGGTTCTGGATGAATTAAGTCAGTAGGTCTGTAAGACCTAGAATTTGGCGAATTTCTGTCGGCATCTCTGGTGTCGACAAATTTTCAATAGTTTCGACAAATTGAAAAAGTACTCAAAAATTCCCACATCACTAACAGTGTGTCATAGGAACCTGGCTCTTCAATTTCAAAACTTGTGCTTAGAGAACTTCGTGAAAGTTCCTCTAAAGGTAATGTTTCCAGGGGTTCCTTCTTACCACGAGGGTAGATAAGTAATTCATTACATGGAGAAATGACGAACTGATCCAAGTAAGAAAGACGGACTTTATTCATTAAGCTCATGAATGCTTCGGGTGTATTGGTCCTATCCGAGGGGTATCACTACAGACTCGAAGTGTTTGCATCGAGTTCGGAAGGTAGTCTTCCGGACATCCTTCCCTAACACTCGAACTGGTGATATTCGAATCTCAGATCCATTTCTGAAAGTAATTCTCTCCTTGTGTTTGTTCAACCAACTCATCTATGGGAAGTAGAGATAACGATTTCTACTGGAAAATCTTGACGGAGTCCTTGATAGCCGAGGCACATATGATGCAATCCGTCGATCTCTGGAAGAATAAGACTGGGGTTCTCCAGGGTGAGAAGCGTAGTCTTCTTATTCTATCAATGTGTGGTTTGATAAGTTGTCTGCACTGTTCTTGTGTCTCCGTAGGTGTTTAGGCTGTAGGGAAATCTGTTTACGGCCGCAAACGTCACCGAAACACTTGAGTTAGCCTTGAAACAATTCACCAAACTAGTTGTATAAATGATAGGCTTCAATTAGATACCTTGTTGAGAGTTTACGGCCAGGAGTTTACTCCCCTGGGCCATAAACTCGAAAACATATGGTCATTTGACCATAAACTCCCATTAGAGGTCTTGCACTCCTTTGTTGCAACCCATTAGCCTCCTAGCACTTGACCAAAAGTGTTTTCCTCACGTTAAAATGTTTATACTTGTATAATTAGTGTTTTAATCATTAATTATTTATATAAATATGTCTTCATATGGAATTAGGATCATTCTCTGTGTCTAAAGTCTTCACTTGACACCAAGCACTTGTCCGATCCTTCCTTACGATAACAGTCCGTTCAATTCCAGTCACTTACTACAGGTTAGTTCATACCCCTTAATCAATGTTTTAACTATTTTTAAATGGTTTATGGGGGGATACAAGTAGAATCATGCTACTTATTATATCAATCACATGTGATTAATATGCAGCATTTATATGATTTAATACTCATTAGCCGTTTTACCAAACAGTTTTCTTCAAATGATTTTCATAAAAAAATTATATGTTTTGAAACTCCTTATTACACTATACATTTTACTCTGTATATTACATTTCAAACTTATTTAAAATTGTGTTTGAAACAAATGTTTCTTTATACAAAACTGTTTAATCAAACCCATGCCTTCGAACTGTTTTATAGATTGACATCAAGTCGATCTTTTCTTAGATAATAATTATGCTCAAAGGTTTTACAAAACTTATTTTATGCTTTTATATTATAAATTGCATGCCTCTATATGTATGGTTATATAAGTAATGTTTAAAAGACTTAGGAAGGCTATCCATCTTGTGTCCTTTTTCTCGATTTGGATGTGGGCTGATAGAATATTGGGTACTCGTCTGAAGGTCATTTAAATATTAGTTATATATCGTGTGTACATATATAGTCATAAAAGGTCCTTCCAGTTCATCCCATGCCCTTGGGTAACAAGGGTATTCATCCATGTCCATTCATTGTATGATATCGCGTTCTAGTAATAGTGCTAGTATCTTCCTAAACTACCCATATGGTAGTTTACTAGTAATCTAACTGGTACGTATGGACATGGATGTATACCCTTGCTACCCGAGGGCATTGGATGAACGGGAAGTACCTTTATGGCTATATATGTACACATGATATATAACAAATATTTAAACGTCCTTCGGATGAGTACCCGATATCCCACCAGACCACATCCAAATCGAGGAAAAGGAAACCGGGTGGATAGCATTCCCATGTCTTTTAAACATTTCTTATATAACTATACATATAGAGGCATGCAATTTATAATATAAAAGCAATAAAATAAGTTTTGTAAAACCTTTGAACATAATTATCATCTAAGAAAAGATCGACTTGATGTCAATCTATAAAACGGTTTGAAGGCATCGGTTTGATAAAAGAGTTTAGTATAAAGAAACATTTGTTTGAAACACAATTGTAAATAAGTTTGAAATAAAACATACAGAGTAAACTGTATAGTGTAATAAGGAGTTTTAAACACATAAAGTGTTTATGAAAAACATTTGAATGAAACCGTTTGACAAAACGGCTAATGAGTAGCCAATCATTTGAATGCTGCTTATTAATCACATGCGATTGATATTATAATTAGCATAATTCTACTTGAATCCCCCCCATAAAACATTTAAAAACAGTTAAAACAATGATTAAGGGGTATGAACTCACCTGTTGTGGGTGATACGGATGAACTAAAGAGGTAGGACTGCTAGGTGTCAAGTGAAGACTTTAGACACACACACAATGGTCCTATTTATATATGAATACACATGTATATGAACAATTAGTGATTATAACACTAATTAAACATGTATATACATCCTAATGCAAGGAAAACACTTTTGGTCAAGTGCTAGGAGGCTAATGGGTTGCAACAAAGGAGTGCAAGACCTCTTATGGGAGTTTATGGTCAAAAGACCATATGTGTTGGAGTTTACGGCCCAGGGGAGTAAACTCCTGGCCGTAAACTCTCTCTCTTAGGTCAGAAAATGAAGCTTAACATTATTACAACTTAAGTGGTGAAGAGCTTCTAGTCATAAACAAGTGTTTGGGCTTCCTTTTAACTCCTTTGAGGAGTTCACGGCCCAAGGACCATATCCCATCGAGATTACAGCCGTAATCTCCCTTGGGAGGGTGTTTGTGGTGTTTTCAAGTCCCTAATTTATCCAAGAATGAAGCAAGGAAATTGTCCAAGGCTTTAGGAGAGTTTATAGCACCACTTGGCACTATTTTATGGAGTTCATGGCCCTACAACCTCTTGGGCCGTGAACACCTTACTCTTGGTGTTCTAAAGGTGTTTGCTAGTCCTAAACTCAACTAGGTACATGTCTAAATTAGTCTCTTGACTTAAGGAAGGCTTTTAGGGCATTTTGGCACATGAAAATGGAGTTCACGGCCCAAGAACTTCCTTGGCCGTGAAACCACTTTCACCCTTTGAAGGGATTTTCGTCCTGAAATTAGAATTTAGGCAAGGAATTAGGTACAAATGATTGAGTCATGAGGAGGAAATTTCCTAATCGATTGGTTCTAGTGCTCCTAAGTGAAATCGGGTTCTCGGTTGGTATCCCAATGAACGTTCACTAATGGGCGATGGCGTTGCTTCGTCCGCTTGACCTCTCGGTCGAGGGTCACTACGGTTCTAATACGAAGGTGAGGATCTCGACAAGTGGACTTACAAGAGTCCTTACGGAATGGTACATTTTAACGATCGGGACACGAAGATTAGAACGTACGTCACTGAGTTCGTGGAGTAGGTCTAGTTTGCGAGGTACAGGACCGATTTTGGTAAGAATCTCGGAGGTCCTAACTATATTGGATTTAGCTTTCCACGCGATACGAAGCATAATAAGCCATTCCCAAAGTGAGTTTTTCCTAAAGAATTTGGTCACTCACTTGGAATTCCAAAGGTTCTTTCTGTTGCTAAACATCCCAGTGAAGGGCCACTCCTTGTTGGATCAACGTCGTACGGTTTTCTGTGATTTGCGAGGGGTTTTGGATGAATTAAGACAGTAGGTCTGTAAGACCTAGAATTTGGCGAATTTTTGTCGGCATCTCTGGTGTCGACAAATTGCAAAACTACTCAAAAATTCCCACATCACTAACAGTGTGTCATAGGAACCTGGCTCTTCAATTTCAAAACTTGTGCTTAGAGAACTTCGCGAAAGTTCCTCTAAAGGTAATGTTTCCAGGGGATCCTTATTACCACGAGGGTAGATAAGTAAGTCATTACATGGAGAAATGACGAGCTGATCCAAGTAAGAAAGACGGACTCTATTCATTAAGCTCATTAACGCTTCGGGCGTATTGGTCCTATCCGAGGGGTATCACTACAGACTCGAAGTGTCCGCATCGAGTTCGGAAGGTAGTCTTCCGGACATCCTTCCCTAACACTCGAACTGGTGATATTCGGATCTCAGATCCATTTCATCTATGCGAGGCAGAGATAACGATTTCTATTGGAAAATCTTGACGGAGTCCTCGATAGCCGAGGCACATATGATGCAAACCGTCGATCTCTGGAAGAATAAGATTGGGGTTCTCCAGGGTGAGAATCGTAGTCTTCTTATTCTATCACTGTGTGGTTTGATAAGTTGTCTGCACTGTTCTTGTGTCTCCGTAGGTGTTTAGGCTGTAGGGAAATCTGTTTACAGGAGTCGTACTAAGTTCTAAGTTTGTTCACATGACGATGTGATTACTCTTAGGCTTGGGCAGTTCTCCATCCTGAAGTTCATATTAGAATTCATAGTTGGTTTCACAATCACAATCTCATGTATACGAGTCGTATATAATTAAGATTGAAAAGTTAGCCGAATAACTGATTCTTTTAAGCTCACATCCCATCGAGGAAATGAAGTTAAAGTGAAATCATCAATTCTAAACCTATAGAACCTTGATTATATATCACTCTTTATGTATACATTCCTTAGTGATCGGTCAATCGTATGAATCCTTGGATTGAACTTGACGTACTGCACGAGTGGTACTTCGGGGATTTCTTCGGAAAAGAGAAGAACTATGAGGTACTCCACGCATGAGTACTTCGGTCTTCTGATATGAGGGTTTCGCTAAAAAGACGTTTACTGATAATGAGACGTACGTATGAAGCTGTTTTTGTGAGGATCAAACTGAATCGAGTCGTATGATAATGTCGGAATCATACAGAAACTTAAAGACATTATATTTGAACACAAGACGTTTACAGACAAAACCCAACCGTGCAACCATCAACAGAGTTACGATACTTTAGACTTATAACAAGACCATTGCTGCGAATAAGGTATACTACAAAAGGCAAGTATACGCAGCTCGAGCATCCCTATACAGACAAGATCGCGCAAAAGGTAAGTGTGACAACCCAAAATTTCCATTCTGTACAAACCATTTGACGCCAATAGAAGTAGAACAGTTACAGTGAAACTTCAGACTTCGAGTACAAGTTTGGCAGTTTTTCAGAATTTACATTTAAGGAGATATCAGGAGAGTGGATGCACTAGGGTTTCGTGCAACATTGTTATTCCAACACTCTGCTATATTAGATATCATTTCGAGAATAAAAATATTTTCTGCCAAAAATATCTCAGGACTATAAATAGAATTCTGAACCAAATTGGTTCATTAGTTACATTCCATTTAGAGAAAAGTCAAAATTCTCTCTCACGGATCTTCGGGTTTTTATCCCAAATTGTGAGTACACTTCTCTAGTTGTCTTATAATGCTTATAATGTTCTTAATAACTTAGATTACATAGCAAATTTGTGAGATTCGGGAGTTTACCGCCCAAGAACGTTCTTGGAGAGTAAACTCCTATATGTGGCTTAAATGCTACCTAGTCTTTTCCCCATGTTAGGTAACTACCTTAGGCTTGTATGCTAGTGTGTATATGACTAGAAAACATCAAAATCGGATCAAGACACCAAGATTTGGGAGTTTACCGCCCAAGAACACCTTGGGAGTAAACTTCATTTTAAGGGCCAAAAGTGTCCCAATGACCCTCAAAGCTTTGAAACTCGAACTAGAACCCACCATTGCATGTTTAGGACACCCAAAATCAATCAAAATAAAAGATTAAAGTGAGTTCACGGCCAAGGAGGTTCTTGGGCCCTGAACTCCATGTTTAAGTGCCAAAATGCCCTTAAAACCTTCCTTAAGCCAAGAGACTAATTTGGGCATGTACCTAAATGAGTTTTGGACTAGCTAACACACTTAGAACACCAAGAGTAAGGTGTTCACGGCCCAAAAGGTTCTAGGGCCGTGAACTCCATAAAATGGTGCCAAATGGTGCCATAAACTCTTCTAGAGCCAAGTACAAAAGCCTAGTTTAGTTCCTAGTTAATTTAGAGATTTGAAAGCACCATAAACCTTCCCCTAAAGGAGATTACGGCCACAATCTGCATGGGATATGGTCCCAGGGCCGTAAACCCCTATAAAGGGGGCAAACGTCACCCAAACACTTGCATTAGCCTTGAAACAATTCACCAAACTAGTTGTATAAATGATAGGCTTGAATTAGAGACGTTGTTGAGAGTTTACGGCCAGGATTTTACTCCCCTTGGCCGTAAACACCAAAACATATGGTCATTTGACCATAAACTCCCATTAGAGGTCTTGCACTGCTTTGTTGCAACCCATTAGCCTCCTAGCACTTGACCAAAAGTGTTTTCCTCGCGTTAAAATGTTTATACTTGTATAATTAGTGTTTTAATCACTGATTATTTATATACATATGTCTTCATATGGAATTAGGATCATTGTGTGTGTCTAAAGTCTTCACTTGACACCAAGCACTTGTCTGATCCTTCCTTACGATAACAGTTTGTTCAATTCCAGTCACTTACTGCAGGTGAGTTCATACCCCTTAATCAATGTTTTAACTATTTTTAAATGGTTTATGGGGGGATACAAGTAGAATCATGCTACTTATTATATCAGTCACATGTGATTAATAAGCAGCATTTATATGATTTAATACTCATTAGCCGTTTTACCAAACAGTTTCCTTCAAGTGATTTTCATAAACATTTTATATGCTTTAAAACTCCTTATTACACTGTACATTTTACTCTATATATTACATTTCAAAATTATTTACAATTGTGTTTCAAACAAATGTTTCTTTATACTAAACTGTTTTATCAAACCCATGCCTTCAAACTGTTTTATAGATTGACATCAAGTCGATCTTTTCTTAGATAATAATTATGTTCAAAGGTTTTACAAAACTTATTTTATGCTTTTATATTATAAATTGCATGCCTCTATATGTATGGTTATATAAGTAATGTTTAAAAGACTTAGGAAGGCTATCCATCTTGTGTCCTTTTTCTCGATTTGGATGTGGGCTGATAGAATATTAAGTACTCGTCTGAAGGTCGTTTAAATATTAGTTATATATCATGTGTACATATATAGTCATAAAAGGTCCTTCCAGTTCATCCCATGCCCTTGGGTAACAAGGGTATACATCCATGTCAATACGTACCAGTTAGATTACTTGTAAACTACCATATGGGTAGTTTAGGAAGATACTAGAACTATTACTAGAACGCAATATCATACAATGAGTCAGTTCATTCATGAGTCAATACTTTCTAGATCATTACTATACATTACTATACTTGCTAGGTAGAGAGCACGTATATTACAGCTATAACATTACAGTACATTACTATACTTGCTAGATAGAGAGAGCATACATTACAGCTAGAACATTACAGTACATCACTATACATGCTAGATAGAGAGAGAACACACATTTCAGCTAGCACATGTGGAACATTACAGTACATTACTATACTATTACATAGATATGTTTACATGATCACACTTACATGAGAACAACTACATGATCACTTACATGATCACACTTACATATACATAGGACAAACGTCACTAGGTGATATATCATGGAACCGATTCAGGATCTAACTATACCGATGAATCACAACGCAATTGTGATCGTTATATCGAGTATATATGATCATAGTAATGTGGATGCTCACGGCTTGCATACATGCAGGGGTCGTGGGTAGGTCCCAAAATCCCTTTGATAGGGGAGCGTATAGTCTGGGATCTAGACATCACATTATACCTTATCCCTCAAATAAGGCACTTGAGTACCGATGTAGTTATTTATTACAAATACTACAGTACTTGGATGTATTACCCTAGATTTAAGGTAAAAGGTACGGTTGTAGTTCGACACTATACCATAGTACTATTTCTTTTCCCATTACATTCACTTCGTGAATTTTCACACGACGGACGGTATTGTTGTATTATAGGAACTACTGCTGTACAAACTACCTTAAACTGGATTTATATTAAGGCATCATGTGATTAATTGCACCATACTATCGATTGGTAACAACGACAAAGGTATGGTCGTAAAAAGAAATGACGTTTGGCACCCGCAGACCTACAGGTCCGGCTGTAGCTAGAAGCAAGGTGTAGGATAGTCAATCTAGTATAGACCTACACGTAAACTCACGCTCTCCACCCAAGAGAATTCTGGCTACAACTCGGGCCATGAAATTTAAGGCATGCTCCGATACAGTAAATCAAAATTTTTGTCAATGTATATATGTATATGTAATGTATTGTTACTCGTTCTAGTGTCGTAGTATATGTTCTCTTTCTAGTATAGTTGTATATGTTCTTCCTCTAGTATAGCTGTATATGTTCTTCTCCTAGTATAGTTGTATATGTTCTCATAGTAATGTAATGTATATGTTCTCATAGTAATAAGTATTGACTCATGAATGAACTGACTCATTGTATGATATCGCATTCTAGTAATAGTTCTAGTATCTTCCTAGATTACCCATATGGTAGTTTACTAGTAATCTAACTTGTACGTATGGACATGGATGTATACCCTTGTTAACCAAGGGCATTGGATGAACTAGAAGGATCTTTATGACTATATATGTACACATAATATATAACAAATATTTAAACGACCTTCGGACGAGTACCCGATATCCCACCAGACCACATCCAAATCGAGGAAAAGGAAACAAGGTGGACAGCCTTCCTAAGTCTTTTAAACATTTCTTATATAACTATACATATAGAGGCATGCAATTTATAATATAAAAGCAATAAAATAAGTTTTGTAAAACCTTTGAAAATAATTATCATCTAAGAAAAGATCGACTTGATGTCAATCTATAAAACGGTTTGAAGGCATCGGTTTGATAAAACAGTTTAGTATAAAGAAACATTTGTTTGAAACACAATTGTAAATAAGTTTGAAATAAAACATACAGAGTAAAACGTACAGTGTAATAAGGAGTTTTAAACACATAAAGTGTTTATGAAAAACATTTGAATGAAACTGCTTGATAAAACGGCTAATGAGTAGCCAATCATTTGAATGCTGCTTATTAATCACATGCGATTGAAATAATAATTAGCATAATTCTACTTGTATCCCCCTATAAAACATTTAAAAACAGTTAAAACATTGATTAAGTGGTATGAACTCACCTGTTGTGGGTGATACGGATGAACTGAAGAGGTAGGACTGCTAGGTGTCAAGTGAAGACTTTAGACACACACACAATGGTCCTAATTACATATGAAGACATATGTATATAAACAATTAGTGATTATAACACTAATTAAACATGTATATGCATCCTAATGCAAGGAAAACACTTTTGGTCAAGTGCTAGGAGGCTAATGGGTTGCAACAAAGGAGTGCAAGACCTCTTATGGGAGTTTATGGTCAAAAGACCATATGTGTTGGAGTTTACGGCCCAGGGGAGTAAACTCCTGGCCGTAAACTCTCTCTTAGGTCACTAAATGAAGCTTAACATTATTACAACTTAAGTGGTAAAGAGCTTCTAGTCTTAAACAAGTGTTTGGGCTTCCTTTTAACTCCTTTGAGGAGTTCATGGCCCATGGACCATATCCCATGGATATTACGGCCGTAATCTCCCTTGGGAGGGTGTTTGTGGTGTTTTCAAGTCCCTAATTTATCCAAGAATGAAGCAAGGAAATTGTCCAAGGCTTTAGGTGAGTTTATAGCACAATTTGGCACTATTTTATGGAGTTCATGGCCCTAGAACTTCTTGGGCCATGCACACCTTACTCTTGGTGTTCTAAGGGTGTTTGCTAGTCCTAAACTCAACTAGGTACATGTCTAAATTAGTCTCTTGGCTTAAGGAAGGCTTTTAGGGCATTTTGGCACACAAAAATGGAGTTCACGGCCCAAGAACTTCCTTGGCCGTGAACTCACTTTCACCCTTTGTTTCTAAGTGATTTTGTGGTCTAAACATGTAATGGCAGCTTCTAGGTTCATTCCCAAGGCTTTGAGGGACATTGGGCACACTTTTGGCCCTTAAAAAGGAGTTTATTCCCCAAGGTGTTGTTGGGCGTTAAACTCACAGATCTTAGTGTTTTGACACAATTTTGATGTTATTAAACACAATCTAAGCAATATAATACAACTAGATAGAAGTACTCACGATTTGGGATAAAAACCCGAAGATCTATGAGAAAGAATTTGACTTTTCTCTAGTTGGAAATGTAACTAATGAATGAATATGGCTCATATTTCTATATATAGTCCTGGGATTTTTGGCAGAAAAATATTTTATTCCCGGAATGAACTCTAATATCCTAGAGTATTGGAATAACAGTGTTGCATCCATTATCCTGATATCTCCTTAAGTGTAAATCCTGAAAAAAAAACTGTCAAACTTATACCCAATGTCTGGAATTTCACTGTAACTGTTCTAACTTCTATTGGCTTGATATGGCTTGTTCAGAATGGAAATTTCGGGTTGTCACAGAAGGCGGCTTGCTGTTCCCTTATCTCCGAGAGGGCTGCAATCATTTGTGATTGGAATGTGTCGGCGCAGAGTTGGGCGTCATCCTGCAACCTATCCAGTCGATGGATGTCAGAAGTGTGAACTTGTACTTCCACGTTGACTTTCACGAAGTGGGTTTGCTTGGACCCCAGATTGATTGGACTGGTTGACTAGTTTGCTCACCATGACTGGGAGTGCTCGGTCGGCTGAACCTCCATCCCTGACATCGTAGAAGTCCCGACACATACCGTAGGGAGGATGTAATCCTTGTTGTTGGCTCCAATGGTGAAGGTGACTTCCCTAATTGGGAGTTGGTCCCTGAAAGTTTCTCCTAACTGCTGGCGGTTGGGCTACTGGTGGGTCGATAACTTCTGGTTCTCAGTCCGTCCCAGAGTCATCCCCTTCTTCCAACTCTATGGGTTTTTCATCCTCTTCGGGATCCTCCTCTACCCATCCTCCATTGCCCATATTCGGGTAGTAGGGGTCCCCTGGTGGGTGGAATCCAGCCAGGTGTCTGTGCGAGAATAGAGATATGACAATTGTCTAGAATTTAAAACATGTACATCTAAATACGTAAGTTAAAGTATTGTATCTACCAAATACTCCAATGGTATTTAAGTTTGTATGTTTGATACTAGTGTTATTTTGGTAAGTTTTGACTTGTTGCTCACTACGACCATTCCTCGACATACATTAGTCCGATCTTGGATAAATACAGTTGATCAGGCTATATTCGTCCCAAATCCGATTACATATTCTGAGGCCTAGTCGTAGTGTCCAAATTGTCTTAATACTTCTTGTATAGCTCTAACTATGAAAATAACTCGTTGTATGCATGCATTTGTTCTTTTACGACCCAAATAATTTAAGCTAAATGAAATGCGGTTTAGGTGTAAAAACGTTTTGTCAGAGAGTTTTAGTCCCTATGCATTTATAGTTTGTATATCTTATGTGGTTCGATATACTTAGTCCACTATAAAAATGCTCTGATACCAATCTGTCACACCCCTAAAACAAGAACGGCGGAATCGTTCGGAGGCGGATGACTTCATGTAGTATCGAAACAATTAAGTACATAGTAAAGAAAGTAAACACAACCATCATATATATAATTTAAAAGTTATGTTGTTGTAAGATATTGGTTTCAAAAACAAATCACAATATGATGACAAAATGAGTTTAAAACTGACCCGTTAGCATCATTTCTCCAAAAGCTGGGGTTTACCTGTATTACTGAATCCCTGAAAAATACAAGTAGATTTGAAAGAGTAGGTCAGCATTTAAGCTGGTGAGTTCATAAGTATTTGATGTCAATGTTTGTATGAAATTGAATAAATTTGTTTATAGATGTTTGAAAACTCCTAGAAAATTCCATATTTTCTACTAGCATAAAAGTAGTCTTCTACTAAGACCCGATCGTTTTGCATGTCGTTTCTAAAAATCCAATATTTTTCCATAACTGTATGACAGTTTAAAAGTTCCAAAACTATAATGCAATATTGTTTTTCATGCCTAGAATAGTAGATCTATGTGTGTATAAAATCTCTTAGACATTTGATATCCCCGTAAATCAACGTGTTTTTAATACTTGATGTGAGTTTTACAACCATGCTATTGACCCAGACTGCCTGTAACAACGTTCTTCAGGCGTTGGAGTGTTATGACGTTTGTCACCCAAGACCCACCGGTCTAACTGTAGCTAACAGTTTAGGTGCGGGATTTTCAATCACGTATAGATCTCTCCAAGTGATTATGGTATATAATACAGGACTTTAACTACATACTAGAAAGTACGTGAAGATGAACGTCTCACAAAACTTAGTATCAAATACATTTATGTATGAAAAGCTCGTTTGTTCTTGTATATGAAGGTATTTCCTTGATATAGTACTTATAGTATGTAAAATGTCATGAATATCAAGTAAACTATACCTATTATAGTTTTTCCAAAAGTGTGTTTCGTTTGTATGGTAAACCCTAGTGTACTGTCAACTTTGTATGTAAAGTATAACGTTATTGAACATTTATACTCAAAATATAAATGAAGTGTTTGACATTCGTATAACAACGTGTATATATTCTTAAAGGACAAGATGTTATTGAATAGGTGTTGCATGCGAACGTTTTCATATGATAGTTAAGAATCACATATGATTTGGTATATAAAGATAAGTGTAGTAAAAGCTTATTGTTTTCCACACGAGAGTAACCGTGTGTTTTACTTGTATTTCCCCCCTTTGAAAGCGTATAAAAGCATTTATAAAGTAGTTGAAAACGTAGTTATAGGGGTATGAACTCACTTGATAGATTGAAGAAAGTGAGACGCAAACTGAGCAGAACTTTGACTCGAGAAAGCGGATTTTCTTGGGATTCTCGGGAATCTCGGGAGCATAAAAATTCCTTCGGGGCTTGGGTATGAAAACCGGGGCTTCGGGATATTTCTTGCACGTAAAATGGAATAAAAACGCAAGAGAAGGAGAGGAATTGAGCAACTTTAGCCGGAACACTCGCATCCCTTTTATAGGGCAAAAGACCCTCGGTACGCTAGGCGTACGAGGTTACGCGGGGCGTATTCATGCATCATGGCTTACCGCATCCTGGTCTGCCGGACTTCGAATGGGACGGCATAGATGCGTAGGGGGTGACGTGGACGATCCAAGGCCTGGCACCCGAGTACGTTGGGCGTAAAATGTCTTGGTTTGTGCCCTTCAAACTTGTAAAATCCGTAACTTCCACGTATGAGCTCCTTTATCGACGTTATATATATGAACGCGGAGGTGAGAATACGGTCTACAACTTTCATTTAGACTTCGTTGTCTGGTTTTGATTTTTTTTAATTAATTATTTTTAACAAGACGGGAAACGAAAAAGTTCGTTAAAAATCCATAATTTCTTTGTTCGACGTCCGTTTTCGCCAGACTTTTTACCGTTGAAATACTGTTGTCGAGACCTTCGATTCTCATTTAGGTTGTTTCGGCCAAAAGTCACTCGATCTCTGTTTCGAGTTTTTAGCTGTCTACTGCTATACCGACACTTCGAAAAATGACAACTTCCTCATACGACGTCAGATTTGGGCGTTCTTTTTATGTATGTTCACGGTTTAATGATACCTATGACTTTTATTTAGATACCTAAGCCTAATAAGTATATTATTGAAATTTCTCGTTTTATGTTTAGCCGTACTGACGGTTTTTGTTGTGAATCTTTGGTTGGTCATAACCTCTTCGTTATAATTCAGTTTTCAGTGTTCTTTATATTTCTGAAAATCTTGACATGATAACGATCATTTTAGGCAACCCAATAGAAACTTTTGAGCATTTTATTTCTGATGTTAATTTAATTATATCAAAAGAGATTACAATTTTTTGACTTTTTAGGTCATCACATTAATTCGAAATATCGGGTTGTCACATAAGGCTGTAGAGAGTTGCAACATTCATGAATTCGTAAAGGGGTGTGGTGACGCTGCGGGGAGCTGTAGTACTCACTAGTCAGTGAGAGATTGTTATGATGTTGCGGGGAGCCATAGTATTCACTAGTCAGTGAGAGGTTTTTGTGATGCTGCGGGGAGCCATAGTACTCACTAGTCAGTGAGAGGTTATTGTGAAGTTGTGGGGAGCCATAGTATTCACTAATAAGTGAGAGGTTGTTGTGATGCTTCGGGGAGCCGTAGTACTCACTAGTCAGTGAGAGGTTGTTTTGATGCTACAGGGAGCCGTAGTAATCACTAGTCAATGAAAGGTTGTTGATATGTGCATAATTAGCCATATGTTTAGTATAGATTTTTATTCATTTTTGGCTAATTATGTGCATAATGTGGACAAAAGGTACTTAATAATGCTTAAATTGTGTTTTCAGTCCAAAAGACATGCTTGGAGGTCAAAAGGAATAAGGAGAAGCAATTAGAGACCAAAGAATGAAGAAAAAGGAAAAAAAACCCACACCTACTCGACGAGTCCACGCACCAACTCGGCGAGTTCATAAGAATGTTCCCGAAGAAAAGTCAAAAATACTTGTCATACACGGATTTTACACGACCTACTCGCCGAGTTGCCCCTATTTTGTGATATGTATAAATAATGGATCTTAATCTGAATTGGGGAACTTTTCTAGCTTTCTTGGAGATAGACCTACGATTGAAGAACCCTTTGGAAACCTGAAGAACCCTAACCTTTGATCTTTTGAAGACTCAAGGGGAATTAGGTTATATTTTCCACTTAATCTTAGGATTAAATCATGTTTAGCTTAATTAAATTCGTGTTTGAGCTTGTTTCCACTGTAATCATGAGCTAAATTCGTATTGTTTCTGTTTAGGAAGAACCAAATTACTCCTATGGTTTAATTATTACTTTTATTGATTGTTTATTGGTGATTTTATTAAATTAAGTTTGTTAAAGAACCTTATGCATTAACCACAACTATTTTCTGTTAATTAGAAGACAATTAAGTTGCATGAACATATCTTAGTTGTTAACCACATATGCTTATGTGAACACTTTATCATATGTCTAGGAATAATGAACATGAAACTAGGATTAATTTGAAAATGGGTAAATTAATGTGTGAGCTTGTTTGAGAAACCAACAAACAAGAGGTTAATTGAAACACCCACTTGATTAACTAATTACAAATCTTATTTAATCCAAATAATTGAACTAGGGAATTAATTAGTTCAAACCATTGGCCACTGCTTGAATTGATTAATTGTCTAAGGGTTAGTAATAGTGAACATGAATCTAACTACTCTAGTTGGTAACCAGTAACAATTAATTTATCACATTATTATACAAATAACCATAGGAGTGAATTCGTTGGACCTAAACAGAAACTCTTTATCAAATTTGGTGAATTTTTACTTGTTTTTAGTTGTTAGTTAATCATTTGTTAGGTGGTGTGTTTAAGTTTCTAGTCTTGTAAAACTAGAGAAAAACCTTTACTTTTATTACTTTGTTAGTTAAAATTAGTTATTAGTTTAATTTCCGTTCCCTGAGTTCGACACTCTACTTATCCAACTATACCACTAAAAGACAGGTTCACTGCCTTTGAGTGCTAAATTTATAATTAAAAAGTAGGATTAAACCAGTGCATCTTACACACATCAAGTTTTTGGCGCTGTTGCCGGGGAACGGTTCAAAAATTAAGTCTAATTCCTAATTTTATCGATCCTTTGTGTGAGTTTTCTTGCACAAAGTTAATTTTTTAGTAATTCAGTAAGTAGGTTAGGATTTAGGATTTATTAGTCTTTTTAAAAAAAAATCCTTTAGTTTTTATTTTTAGTTAAAACAGGCTACTCGCCGAGTGCACTCGCACCTACTTGGCGATTACCCTGCTATTTGGTATTTACTTTTCGTTTAGCTCAATTTCATTTTTTTGTTCTTTTTATGTGTTTGTCTATTTTATTTCAGGATTTTCATGACCAGAGGATCCAACACTCCGCTGGTACCCCCGCTTGAAGACCCAAAATCTGTGTTGAGAAGGAACAAAGGTAAAGACGTGGAGAGTTCGAATACACCTAAGAAATCGCCTTTGTCTAACTTGAAGATTGTTTTTGGGAAGAAGAAGAGCAGCAAATCAGGAGCATCCAGCGTATCTTTAGCAAGCGAAGACCCGATCAAAGAAGACACCGAGTATGAAACCAAGGAATAAGAAGAACCTACATACGGGCATGACTTCGATTCCGGCGACGAGTTAGCTCTTACCATGGCTAACATCGATATAATCCCCATGGGACTTGTGCAACCTGCAATTCCGCAATTGGTACTTTTGAGCTAAAGGGTCACATCCTTGCTCAACTTAAGGAGATCCCCTTCACAGGAAAAGACCACGAAGATGCTTACAAACACTTGGATGAAGTCAATGATGTGGCTGATTACTCCAATGATCCAAATGTGCCTCGAGAAACTCAGCTACTTCACATGCTTCCGGTTACTTTGAAGGGTGCTGCAAAGGATTGGCTCAAATCATTTCCCCCAGGATCTATCACTACATGGGCCCAAATGAAAGAAGAGTTCATTGATCAATTATGCCCACCATACAAGATATCCAAGCTAAAGAAATCCATAGCTAACTTTTAACAACAAGCTGGAGAGTCACTATATGAAGCTTGGGAGAGGTACAAGAGCTTGCTAAGGAATTGTCCACATCATGACGTCAATAGTCAACAAGAAGTCTCCATCTTCTATGATGGAGTAAATGTTACAACAAGGCAATTACTTGACTCGCAAGGTCCACTCATGAAGAAGGCACCTCTAGTGATAAAGCAATTAATTGAAGAATTCTCTAAGCATTCTAAAGAATACCATAATCCAAGAAATGATGTGACAAGGGGGGCCGCCTATGCAGCTTCAGAAGACTTGTCAGCAGTCATGGCTATGCTAAAAACCATGGATAGGAGGATGGACAAAATGGATCAAACGATACATGCTATTCGGGTGGGTTGTGAGAACTGCAATGGGCCTCATCTTACTAGAGACTGCGACTTGGATGAAAATGGAAATAAGAAGGTGCAAGTATGTTACTCAAGTGGGGACCGATATGATGAAGATTGGCGGAAACCAAAGAAGGAGTGGCTCCCTTATGACGAGTACAAGAAGGCTAAGGAGGAGAAGTACAAGCAAAATGGAAGAAGTTTTTACCAAAAGGAGGAGCCGGCATAAGAAAGAAAGCCATGTTTGGAAGAGATGCTTACCAAATTTGTAGTTGCTTCAGAAAAGAGACATAATGATCATGATGTTGCAATCCAAGAAACAAGAACCATGCTTACAAACCACCAAGCATCTATCCACAACATTGAAACGCAGCTTGGGCAACTTGCTCAACAAATCAATCAAAGATCACCGGGCGAACTACCTAGTAAAACCAAAAAAACCCACGAGGCGCGCACATAAGCATAGTCACAACAAGAAGTGGGAAGATAATTACTCCTCTGGCCCCTATTCAAAATGAAGCACCCAAAGAATTGCAAAAGGAGGATGCAGAAAAAGAAGATCAAAATAAAAATCTGCATGGAACAGACCCTACTCGCCGAGTCGAGAATATGGACTTGACGAGTCCACTACCAAATTCCAAAAATTAAGTTCCTGAAAAGCCCTTTCAGCCTCCAATTCCATATCTAGCCCGAGCTAAGAAAGAAAAGTAGGAAGAGGAGTACCAGAAGTTTCTTGACCATATTAAAGCTCTTCAAATCAACATACCCTTCATCGAAGCAGTCGCGCAAATGCCAAGATATGCAAAATTCCTTAAGGAGCTTCTAACCAATAGCAGGAAGATGGAGGATGTGAAAGAAGTAGTTCTTAATGAAAATTGCTCAGCTGCCATGTTAAACAAATTACCAAAGAAGAAAGGTGACCCGGGAAGCTTGACTTTGCCTTGCCAATTTGGCAACTTGGCTACCATTCATGCTTTGGCTGATTCGGGAGCAAGTGTGAACCTCATGCCTTATTTATTCTTCAAGAAGTTGGATCTCCTGGAACCAAGGCCAATTCATATGGCAATTCACTTAGCAAATAAAACAGTCACATTTCCAAGAGGAATACGTGAAAACTTATTGGTCAAGCTAAACAAGTTTGTGTTTCCCGCAGACTTTATAATTCTAGACATGGAAGCGGATCCTCAAGTCCCGATTATCGTTGGAAGATCTTTCCTCAACACGGCCAGTGCTATAGTGCACATGAGAGACTCGAAGCTTACTTTACGGGTAAGAGATGATTCAGTCACTTTCGGGGTTGATCAAGCTATGAAGCATGCGAGGAATAGTGATCACATGGCATTCTCGATTGACATGTTTGATGAATTAATGGAGGAATGTGATAACGAAGATCCCAACAAGTCAACCATCCGTGATGAAGAATTGGATGCTGAAAAATACTTACTAGAAATCGAGAGGATGCTGGAAGAAGTTGAGTATGAAGAATTAGTGAAGAAATCTGAAAAAGCTACTCGGCGAGTAGGGCCAATCTACTCGCCGAGTCTAAGTGAAGAAACAAATGAATTCGTAAATTACGCAGCAGACTCGCCGAGCCCCTCACCTGTACTCGGCAAGTACAACTTGCAGAACGCAAAAACAGAGCTCTAAACATTACCAAATCACTTGGAGTATGCTTTCTTTGAAGATGGTCATCAAAAGTCAGTTAAAGTTGCCTCTGACCTCTCCAAATATGAAAAAGAAGAACTAGTTCAAGTCTTGAAGAAGCGAAAGCGGGCCACAGCATGGAGCATTACCGACATCAAGGGAATAAGTCTCTCTTATTGTTCTCACAAGATTAACCTGGAGGAAGGAGCGAAGCTAGTTGTGCAACACCAAAGAAGATTAAACCCAAACATGAAAGAAGTGGTCAAGAAGGAAGCAGTCAAGCTCTTAGATGTGGGGCTCATTTATTCTATTTCCGACTGTCCGTGGGTGATTCCGGTCTAAGTGGTGCCCACGAAAGGAGGAATGACAGTCATAACCAACGAGAAGAATGAGCTTATTCCAACACGAACGGTAACTAGTTGGAGAGTGTGCATCGATTATCGAAAGCTAAACGATGCCACTCGTAAAGACCATTTCCCCATACCTTTTATTGATCAATTGTTAGAAAGATTATCGGGCCATAGTTATTATTGTTTCTTAGATGGCTTTTCGGGTTATTTCCAGATACCCATAGACCCAATGGACCAAGAAAAGACCACTTTTAGTTGCCCAAGTGGGACCTTTGCTTATCGCCACATGCCCTTTGGGTTATGCAATGCACCCGCGACATTTCAAAGGTGCATGACAACCATATTCCACGACATGGTGGAAAAATTCGTGGAAGTCTTCATGGACGATTTTTCTGTTTTTGGATCTTCCTTCCATGATTGTCTCACTAATCTTGATTTAATGCTTGCTAGGTGTGAAAAAACTGACTTAGTCCTTAATTGGGAGAAATGTCACTTTATGGTCAAGGAGGGTATAGTTCTAGGCTACAAGATTTCCAAATCGGGAATTGAAGTGGAGCGGCAAAGATTGACACAATTGCCAAATTACCCCCACCAACTAATGTGAAGGGCATTAGAAGTTTTCTTGGACACACGGGTTTTTACTGGCATTTTATAAAAGATTTTTCTAAAATAACTAGACCTCTAACACAATTACTTTTAAAAGATGCACCATTCAATTTTACTAAACATTGTTTAGAGGCATTTGAATTTTTGAAAGAAAATTTGACTAATGCCCAGATCATTATTGCCCCAAATTGGGATTTACCATTTGAAATAATGTGTGATGCTAGTGACTTTGCATTAGGAGTTGTCCTTGGTCAAAGGGTTGATAAGCACTTTCGACCCATTTATTATGCAAGTAAAACTTTAAATCCGGCCCAAGAGAATTACACCACCATTGAAAAAGAATTACTAGTTGTGGTGTATGCCTTTGATAAATTCTGCCCTTATTTAGTTTTATCTAAAACAACTATTTTTACTGACCATTCTGCTATCAAGTATTTGTTTACCAAGCAGGATGCCAAGCCAAGATTGATACGTTGGGTTCTACTTCTTCAAGAGTTTGACATCGATATACGCGATAAGAAGGGAATGAAGAATATAGCAGCCGACCACTTATCAAGGCTAGAAAACCTGCAATTGCAAGAAGATAAAGTTGGAGATGACTTTCCGGACGAGTACATTATGGTGACCATGAGAGAAGAGCCATGGTTCGCGGATATAGCTAATTACTTAGCTAGCAAGTACATCCCAAAAGATCTTACCCGCCAACAAAAGAAGAAATTCTTTTCAAAAATAAAATATTACTTTTGGGATGAGCCTTATCTTTTCCGAAGTTGCGCGGATGAAATCATACGAAGATGTGTGTTCAGGAATGAAAGCCGACCAATCTTGGAGCATTGTCATCGCGGGCCCACCGGTGGACATCATGGAGCACACTACACTGCTAAGAAGATCTTTTACATTGGGTTTTATTGGCCCACATTTTTTAAAGATGCGGACCAATATGTCAAAGAATGTGATGCATGCCAAAGAGCGGGAAACATTTCATCCCGAAACAAAATGCCACAACATAGTATTCAAGTGTGCGAAGTATTTTTTGTATTGGGGATCGATTTCATAGGACCATTTCCCATGTCAAAAGGAAACAAATATACATTAGTGGCGGTGGATTATGTATCCAAATGGGTGGAGGCACAAGCATTACCAACTAATGATGCTCGGGTGGTCGTGCGATTTTTGAAGAAGTTATTTTCGAGATTTGGAGTTCCAAAAGCTCTTATAAGTGACCGAGGTACTCATTTTGCCAATGATCAACTAGATAAGGTGTTAAGGAAATATGGGGTAACTCATAAATTCTTTACATCTTACCCTCCACAAACTAGTGGGCAAACCAAAGTGACCAATAGAGCCTTGAAAAGAATCTTGGCGAGATTGGTAGGGAGCAATCGGAAGGAGTAGTCGGACAAGCTAGATGATGCACTTTGGGCCTTCCGAACATCGTTCAAAACACCTATTGGTACTACACCATATAGGCTAGTTTATGGAAAGCAATGTCATTTACTGGTGGAAATCGAGCATAAAGCTTTTTGGGCTTTAAAAATGTGCAACTTCAACATAGCAGAGCTCAAGAACAACCGGTTGATGCAAATGAATGCTCTTGAGGAACTTAGAAATGAGGCTTATACTAGCTCTTTAATTTATAGAGAGAGAACCAAGAGTTGGCATGACAAGAGGATCAAGGGTAATAAAGAGTTTCATGAAGGTCAAAAGGTATTGCTTTTTAATTCAAGACTAAAACTCTTCCCAGGAAAACTCAAATTAAGATGGGACGGTCCTTCTCTAGTGAAGAAGGTGTTTCCACATGGAGCTATAGAGTTAGTATCAAAAGATGGTACCCCTTTCAAGGTTAATGGACATAGAGTGAAAAGATACGAAGAAGGAGTCCCAAGAAATGAAGACATAGAAGAAGGGCTGCTTCTGGAGGGAATGGCAGAAACGTAGCACGGAAGGAGTCCAACTAATGACTCCTTAAAAAGAAGCGCTTCCGGGAGGCAACAATGTTTAGAGTTTGCATTTCTTTTCCCTTTGTTTTCCTTTTAATTTCTTAGGTTCTGTGTTATTTTCATTCTTCTTCTGAAAATATGTTTAAAATGATTGTTTGAGGGCAAGCAATGCTCAGAGTGTGGGGTGGTGGTTTTAAAATAAAAAAAATTAAGTTTTTTTCAAACTGCAAGCCTTACTCACCGATTTTATACACATACTTGGCGAGTACCTCTTTAAAATCCTTAATAAATCGCGAAAATGCATTCCCACTCGGCGAGTAGATACTCCTACTCGGCGAGTAGAAGTTTTACATGGGTTGTTTACAATCTGTAAATAAGGGTTCTTTTACTCATTTTCACCATAACCCTCATACTCGCCGTATACTTACTCCTCTCAAGCGATTTCTTTAACTTTTGTTGAATCTCCATCAATCAAGCAAACAAGTATGATTTTTACACCCAATACTAGTTAAAGATTGAAGCTTTATCGATTCTTAGTCCTTATTTTGCCCAAAACTCAGATTAGGGGTTTTCTCCAATTCGAGGGTTTTGATTTTATCATGAATTAGGAGGCTTTAGTCAAAATTTCTTATGGATTAGTGTTTAATGGACTTAGTACAACAAACCCCTTTGCAAAATTTGATGTTTCAAGTGACCTAATATGGTCCGACTGGAATCTGGTCCCGATGTTCTTCCTACTCACCGAGTAGTTCATGAACTCGGCGAGTAGGAGCCTTGACTGATCTATTTTGTTTAATTTTAATTGTTGGGTGTTGTTTGTTTGTGCTGTCTTAATGTTATTTTGCAGGAACCATGTCCAGAAGAGGGAACTTCATGGGGGGAGCCAAGGAGACATTCCATGGCTTTCTTTTCGCCAAATAACTTGTAAATCCTCACAGGCCCGTGCTAAAAATAGATTGGAAGCTTTAAAGCGGAAGGAGATCCACCTCCCCAATGCAATAAATTGGGATTGGTTGGGAAAGATTGGGTTAGAGGAATAATTGACGCCATATTTGGTAAAAGCTTGCGATGTGGGGGATTCTACCATCATTTGTGACGGATGGTTAAAATTATTCCAGATCCAAGAGCCGTTTCTGTGGAGTTCTGTTGGGAATTTTTCACTACCATCTCATTCCGGGGTGGTAGTGAATATTATAATTCCAATGCTATTTCCTTTTCACTTCGTTGGTGTCACACCCCCAAACCAGAATGGCGGAAACATTCGGGGGTGGATGACTTCACGTAGTATCACAACCATTGAATATTGTAAAGAAAGTAACACAACCATCACATATATAATGAAAACGTTTGTTGTTGCGTTATACATATTAGCAAAAGAATATTACAATGAGATGATAAATGTTCAATAATAAAACATCCTTAGTGTTCCCTTCTCCAAAAGCTGGTGGTTACCTGTATTACTGATTCCCTGAGAAATACAAGTGGTTTCGAAAAAGTGTCAACAATTAAGTTGGTGAGTTCATAAGTGTTTTACATTGAAAAGCATGTCCTTTTTTATAGTAAATCGATGGAAGAGGTTTTCAGAAAATCCAATATTTTCTATAAATGATTTGAAAAGTTTCCTGTGTTGGAGTGTGTTTGTGTTTTCCATACTTGAATAATAGTGATAAAATTTGTGTTAACGATAACATGGAAAACTGAAATGCATATATGAATCTCGTAAATCAAACTTGTTTTTATACTTTTATGTGAGTTTTCTAACCATGCTATTGACACTGATGGCCTGTAACAACGTTCTTCAGGCGTTGGAACTGTTATGACATTTGTCACCCCAGGCCTGCCGGCCTAGCTGTAGCTAGCAGCTTAGGTGTGGGATTGTCAATCCCGTATAGATCTATACACAAGTATCACGTTCTCTCTCCAAGAGATTATGGTATATAATACAGGACTTGAAATGCATACATACGAGTACGTTGAAGTTTAAATGTCTCACATTACTTGGTATAAACAGATTTACGATAATGAAGGCTTTACTTCTTTTGAAAACATTTCATTTGTCGAGATGTATATGTAAAATATATGAATCACTTGAATACATCACTCATTATAATTTCTCGAAAGTATGTTCCCATTTGGTAATAACAACTTTATGCATAAAATGATACTTCGATTTGTAATGTACTTGTATTCCCGCCTAAAACGTGAAAAGAATTGAAAAGTAGGGGTATGAACTCACTCGTTAAGTTTGAAGAGAGAGGCTAGGGTTGAGCAGAACTTCGACCGCGGATGGTTGCGTCGTCGGGCTCTTCGGGGATCTCTGCAGCGTAAATCTTTCGTCGGGGGCTCGAGTGCGGAAACCAAGGTAAGAAAATGGTCTCTGGAACTTAGTGGTATGGGAGAATGACTGAGAAGTTGTGAAAGTGTGCAAAAACTCAAAGCTTATGCCTTCTATTTATAGGGCTGGAAAACCCCGTACGCGGCGCGTAATCTTGGAGTACACGGGGCGTAATATGGCGTCATGGCTTACGACTCGGGTCTAGCTAAGCGTAGCTTGGGCGGGCCGATGGGACTCGACTCTGGGTCTAGTACGCGGGGCGTACTCCCAGAGTACGCGGGGCGTAATCCCTGCTTCCGACTTCTAAATTTCGTAACTTTCGCGTACGAGCTCCATTTTTCGCGTTCTTTATATCCACGCGTAGGTGAGATTATGCTCTACAACTTTCATTTAGACTCCGTCAGCTAGTTTTGAGTTTATTTTTAATGATATATTTTTAATAGGCCGGGCCTCCTAAAGTTCGTTTAAAATTCATAGGTTCTTTATTCGACGTCGGTTTTCGTTTGTCTTTTTATTGTTTTATTACTACTGAGGAGATCATCAACTTCCGTTTAGGTGGCGATAGCTAAATAACACTCGATCTTCAATCCGAGTTTTTAGCCCTCTACTACTGTTACGAAACTTTGAAAATCCGTAGCTTCTTCATACGAGGTCCAATTTGGGCGATCTTTTTATGCACGTTCACCTTTGAACGAGATCTACGACTTTTGTTTAGATACTTAAGGCTAAAATGCATTTTATTGAGGTTCTACCTTTTACGTCAAATAATGTTTTAACGTCGTGTCGTAAATATACGAGTGGTTATAATTTCATCAATATAACCCGGTTTTGAGCGTTCTTTATGTTTTTGGAAACCTTGGTATGATATCTAATTTTCGATGCATCCCAACTTAGATACTTGAACACTTTATTTTCGAGGTTAATTTCGTTGTACTTAGCTTTCGAGTGTTACAATGCTTTTGGAAAATATAGGGTTGTCACATCATCCCCCTATTAAGGGAATTTCGTCCTGAAATTTAATCTAAGATAGTGTTTACAGTTTTAGGAAAAAGATGCGGGTACTTTTGTTTCATCTGATCCTCGCGTTCCCAGGTGTATTCAGGTCCTCGCTTGGCGTTCCAGCGGACCTTTACAATGGGTATGCGGCTTTGTTTAGTCCTTTTGATTTCCCGATCCATGATCTCTACTGGTTCCTCCACAAACTGGAGGTTTTCATTTATTGCAATTTCGTCTAGAGGGACGACAAGGGTCTCGTCGGATAAGCACTTCTTCAGATTCGATACGTGAACGGTAGGGTGTACGTTGTGGAGTTCCTGAGGTAGTCTAAGTTTGTAGGCCACTGGACCGATCCTGGCAAGGATCTCGAATGGTCCGATGTATCTAGGGTTCAATTTTCCACGTTTTCCGAAGCGTATTAAACCTTTCCAAGGCGAGACTTTGAGTAGGACATGGTCTCCAACTTGGAATTCCAAGGGTTTGCGTCTCTTATCTGCGTAACTCTTTTGTCTATCCCTTGATGCTTTTAGACGTTCTCGGATTTGAACAATCTTCTCCGTAGTCTCCCTTATGATTTCTGGTCCAGTGAGCGTGTTGTCAGTTGCTTGTCCTTTTGCTAGTTGCGTGTCCCCCACTTCGGCCCAGCACAAAGGTGACCTGCATTTGCGGCCATAGAGTGCTTTGAACGGGGCAACTTTGATATTGGTGTGGTAGCTATTGTTGTACGAGAACTCGACCAATGGTAGATGTGTGTCCCATGCTTTTCCAAAATCGATTATGCAAGCTCTCAGCATGTCTTCTAGGGTTTGTATAGTTCTTTCGCTTTGGCCGTCGGTTTGTGGGTGATAAGCGGTACTCATGTCTAGCCTTGTCCCCAGAGCTTTTTGTAGCGACTGCCAGAACCTTGAGGTGAATCTACTATCTCGGTCCGAGATAATGGATATGGGCACACCATGCAGTCGTACAATTTCTCTGAGGTATGTCCTTGTTAACTTCTCCAATTTATCCGTCTCTTTGATCGGTAGGAAATGTGCTGACTTAGTTAACCTGTCGACAATTACCCAAATGGTGTCGAGTCCGCTTGTTGTCTTGGGTAATTTTGTTATGAAATCCATGGTTATCCGCTCCCACTTCCATTCGGGTATTTCTGGTTGTTGTAATAAACCCGATGGCTTCTGATATTCCACCTTGACTTTGGCACATGTCAGGCATTTGCTCACGTAGGTAGCAATTTCGGCTTTCATGTTTTGCCACCAGTACAACTTCTTGAGATCGAGATACATCTTATCGGAGCCGGGATGTATGGACTATCGTGTTTTATGGGCTTCGTCCATAACGATTTCTCTGAATCCACCAAACTTCGGTATCCAAATTCGATCCATGAAATAACGAATTATGTTGTTCTTGGTCTCAAGGTTTTTATCCATTCCCCTTAGGGCTTCTCCTGTCACGTTTTCGGATTTCAAGGCTTCCATTTGGGCTTCCTTGATTTGCGTGGACAGGTGTGAATGGATCGTCATAGTTAGGGATTTTACTCGGCGACCTGAGTACTCCTTCCGATTGAGTGCATCAGCCACTACATTAGCCTTTCCAGGGTGATATCGAATTTCGCACTCGTAATCACTTAGTAGTTCTACCCATCGTCTCTGTCTCATGTTGAGTTCCTTCTGATTGAGGATATGTTGGAGGCTTTTATGATCAGTGAAGATGGCACATTTTGTGCCGTAGAGATAGTGTGTCCATATCTTCAGAGCGAAGACGACTGCTCCTAGCTCAAGATCATGCGTTGTGTAGTTTACTTCGTGCGTCTTTAGTTGTCTTGAGGCGTAGGCGATGACCTTCCCTCTTTGCATTAAGACACACCCAAGTCCTTGGTTTGATGCATCACAATAGACCACGAAGTCCTCCGTTCCCTCTGGCAAGGTTAGGATGGGCGCACTACATAAGGCTCGCTTTAATGTCTGAAATGCGCTGTCTTGTTTTTCTCCCCAGTCGAAGGTCACATTCTTCTGGGTTAGGGTGGTAAGTGGCTTGGCAATCTTTGAAAAGTTCGGTATGAATCTTCGGTAATACCCAGCGAGTCCCAAAAATTGCCGGATTTCTGTAGGGGTTCTTGGAGTAGTCCAATTATCTATTGCCTTTATCTTGGAAGGGTCCACGTGTATTCCTTCTTTGCTTACAACATGTCCTAGGAAATCCACTTCCCGAATCCAAAATTCGCATTCGGAAAATTTTGCATAAAGTTTCTCTGCCCTTAATGTTTCCAGTACTTGGCGGAGATGTTTGCTGTGTTCTTCCTGGCTTCTTGAATAGATGAGTATATCATCTATGAAGACGATCACGAATTTATCCAGGAAGGGACGACATACTCGGTTCATCAAGTCCATGAACACTGCTGGAGCATTCGTCAACCCAAAGGGCATTACTACAAACTCGTAGTGACCATAACGTGTTCGGAAAGCCGTTTTGGGGATGTCTCCCTCTAGTACTCGCAGTTGGTGATAACCAGATCTTAGATCGATCTTTGAGAAGTAGCTTGCTCCCTGCAGTTGGTCGAATAGATCGTCTATGCGCGGTAAGGGATATCGGTTCTTGATCGTCAGTTTGTTTAGTTCTCGATAATCGATGCACATGCAAAAGGATCCGTCCTTCTTTTTCACGAATAGGACTGGTGCTCCCCATGGTGAGAAGCTCGGTCTGATGAATCCCTTGCTCAGCAGCTCGTTTAATTGACTGGATAGTTCCTGCATCTCGGCTGCGGCTAAACGGTAAGGTGACTTTGCTACAGGGGTAGCTCCGGGGATTAAGTCGATTATGAATTCGATTTGACGTTCCGGTGGGATTCCTGGGAGATCTTCTGGGAAAATATCCAGGAAGTTGCAGACTTCCGGAATGTCTTTAATGTTTTTCGATTCTCGTTTGTTGTCTACTACGTGGGCTAGAAAGGCATGATATTCTTTACGAAGATACTTTTGTGCTTTAATACAGGAAATGATTTGTAAACTTGAACTAGGTTTGTCGCCATAAATGACAAGAGTTTCGCCGTTTGGCAGATTTAGGCGAACAACCCTTTCGTGGCAATGGATATCGGCATGGTGAAGGCTCAACCAGTCCATACCGATGATGACATCGAAACTTCTTATGGAAATGGGCATAAGATCGACTTGAAACAAACGCTCGTTTAAATTTAGTGTGCACCCTACGTACAAATCGTTTGCGTGTTCTGTTTTACCGTTTGCCATTTCTACAGTGAATATTTTATTGAGTGGTTGGGGTTTTTGATTAAGTAGGTGTTTGAATTTATGACTCACAAAACTTCTCTCCGCACCGCAGTCAAAAAGTATGCATGCATAAGTGTTGTTGAGTAGAAACGTACCCGTAACCACCGTGGGGTCCGCTATTGCTTCTCTCTGTCCTACTGCCAGCACTCTCCCCACACCGCCAATATTCCTTTCCTTGGGACAATCCCTCCTGAAGTTTCCAGTCTCTCCGTACCCATAACACGCCCGACTTACTCCAGTGCCAGAAACTTGAGTGATTGGTTATGCCGGTGCTTTACAGAAACGGGCTGTGTGCCCTTTCCTGTCACAGTTCTTGCAGGGCATCTCGCGACAAATACCATAGTGATGGTAGTTGCACTTGCTGCACTTGGGCAGATTCCCCGCATATGGTTTTGTTGGTGCAGAGGTAGCAGGAGTTGTGGTGGGGGTAGTAGCAGCATGAACCGCAACCATTTGTTTCTTTGAAGGTTCTTGCGAAGTTTGCCCCTTCCTTTTGTTCCAAAATTTCTTGTTGTTGTTGTTGTTGGCATTGATTTCATTGTTGTTGTTCCCTTTGGTTGGTTCAGCCATAAAAGTCGCGACTCCTTGACAGACACCATGATCAACAAGAGATTGTGCTAGTTCCTTGGCGCTGGCGAAAGTCAAGGGTCTGGAAGCTAGCACACTTCCTCGAAGTTGGGGTGATAGTCCCCAGATGTAACTTTCGACCTTTTGGCTCTCCAAGGTTAACATTCCTGGGCAAAGTGTTACTAAGTCACTGAACCTGTTGGTGTAACCAGCTATGTCCGATCCTACCATCGAGAGGTTCCACAGTTCCTGTTCAAGCTTCTGAATCTCGCCTCTTGGGTAGTATTCTCGAAGGAGCATTCTTTTCAGGTTTTCCCAACCCATGGAGTTTGCCACCACCAAGGTTAGTGTCTGGACGTGGCCGTTCCACCATGTCAGAGCGCGTTCAGAGAAAGTAAAAGCGGCAAACTTTACTTTGCTTTCTTCAGGACATGCACAGATTTCGAATACAGCTTCTGTTTTCTCTATCCATTGAGATAGAGCCAATACCCCCCCAGTCCCGTAAAAGGGAATAGGTTTTCTGTTGGTGAAGTCTTTGTAAGTGCATACCCCTGAACGGCTTTGGCCATTTGTAAAACTGTTTGTTCCCCCTCCCGATCCGTTGTTGCTTATTTGTGCCATTGCTGCAGTTACAGCAGCCGTTACAACAGTCTGGAACATAACGGTGTCCATAATTTGAGGAGGTGGTGGAGGTGGTGTTGAAGTTGAGTTTCTGCGTGTTGATCTACAAGGAGGCATGTTCTGGTAGAGAAAAATAAGAATGAATACTATAAGTTTCTAATGTTTTGACAATCGTGTGTTAGTTGTATCTTGTAATTTGTTTTGACTTCAGTTTATGGTTTCAAGGTAGGCATAGAAATTTAAAACTCGAAATTTTTGAGAGGTATATAAGAAATACTTCATATTCATATATATAGGTCACACCTGAGGTGTGTTACATTACATATCTTGTTCGGGAAAGTTTGACCCTCCTAGAGGTCTCCGATTGCTGATACAAAAGGGAAATAAGGGAAAAACTTTTATCCGAAATCCTAATCTATAACAAAATTGTAGGGCATCGAACAAGCTCTACTTGCGGCGTTTGGAGCTAGACTCGGCATCTGACCGTTTGACTCCCATTAGTCGCCTCTCGAGATCTGCTTGTTGTTCCTTCATCCCTCTTATTTCTGCCAGAGCCACTATCATTTGGTTCTGAAGTGTTCCCGTGTAGATTTGGGTATTCTCATGTAGTCCTTCCAAACGGCGGATGTCAGCGGCATTACCTTGGGTAGCAGCATTGATCTCGCGAAGTCTGGCTGCTTGTTGGTCCGCCTGGTAGTTCTGGTTAGCTATAGCATTCACGACGACAGGAAGTGCTCGATCAGCTGAGCCTCCCCCACTGACGTTGTAAAAATCCCGACACATGCCGAATGGAGGGCGTACACCTTGCTGGTGGATCCAGTAATAGAGGTGGCTTCCCCAGATGGGGATGGGTCCCGGTTGATCTGGTCTGATTACGGGAGGATGAGGGATGGGAGGGTCGTACACTTCTGGCTCGGAGTCTGTCCCGCTAGAAATCTCCACGATCTCTTCGTCGACTTCGAACTCCTCTCCGACTTCGACTTCGAATTCTTCCTCGACCTCTTCTTCCATTTCCTCCGGGTCTTCCTCCGGGTCTTCTTCTATCCAACCGCCGTTGCCTTGGTTTGGGTAGTAGGGATCTACTGGTAAATGGAATCCGGCCATTTGTCTGTACTAGGGTAGATGTATGAGAACGTTATAAGAAAAGTAATTTCTATTTAATGACTTATTATTATTATTTTTTTTTAACTATAATTTTTATTGTACAACCATTCTTTAATAATACTTCTATATTATTTTAACTTGGCGAAACTAAAATAATTTTGTATTTGGTAAGTTTTCGGCTTGTTGTCCACTACGACCATTCCTCGACGTACGTTGGTCAAATCCAGGATAAATATAGTTGATCAGGCTATATTTATTCTTGACATGATTACATACCCCGGTGCTCAATCGTAATGTCGTAACTTGCCTTAATACTTTTTAGTAAAACTTGTTATGATACGAGATTAATGCATGCTTGTAAAAATGTATATCTTTAAAAGAATATATTTTGTTCATGAAAATGTTTCATCAGAGGGTTTTTGGTTCCCTTTGCATTTATAGTTTGTATATCGTATGTGGTTCGATATACTTAGTTCACTATAAACAATGCTCTGATACCAATCTGTCACACCCCCAAACCAGAATGGCGGAAACATTCGGGGGTGGATGACTTCACGTAGTATCACAACCATTGAATATTGTAAAGAAAGTAACACAACCATCACATATATAATGAAAACGTTTGTTGTTGCGTTATACATATTAGCAAAAGAATATTACAATGAGATGATAAATGTTCAATAATAAAACATCCTTAGTGTTCCCTTCTCCAAAAGCTGGTGGTTACCTGTATTACTGATTCCCTGAGAAATACAAGTGGTTTCGAAAAAGTGTCAACAATTAAGTTGGTGAGTTCATAAGTGTTTTACATTGAAAAGCATGTCCTTTTTGATAGTAAATCGATGGAAGAGGTTTTCAGAAAATCCAATATTTTCTATAAATGATTTGAAAAGTTTCCTGTGTTGGAGTGTGTTTGTGTTTTCCATACTTGAATAATAGTGATAAAATTTGTGTTAACGATAAAATGGAAAACTGAAATGCATATATGAATCTCGTAAATCAAACTTGTTTTTATACTTTTATGTGAGTTTTATAACCATGCTATTGACACTGATGGCCTGTAACAACGTTCTTCAGGCGTTAGAACTGTTATGACATTTGTCACCCCAGGCCTGCCGGCCTAGCTGTAGCTAACAGCTTAGGTGTGGGATTGTCAATCCCGTATAGATCTATACACAAGTATCACGCTCTCTCTCCAAGAGATTATGGTATATAATACAGGACTTGAAATGCATACATACGAGTACGTTGAAGTTTAAATGTCTCACATTACTTGGTATAAACAGATTTACGATAATGAAGGCTTTACTTCTTTTGAAAACATTTCATTTGTCGAGATGTATATGTAAAATATATGAATCACTTGAATACATCACTCATTACAATTTCTCGAAAGTATGTTCCCATTTGGTAATAACAACTTTATGCATAAAACGATACTTTGATTTGTAATGTACTTGTATTCCCCCCCTAAAACGTGAAAAGAATTGAAAAGTAGGGGTATGAACTCACTCGTTAAGTTTGAAAAGAGAGGCTAGGGTTGAGCAGAACTTCGACCGCGGATGGTTGCGTCGTCGGGCTCTTCGGGGATCTCTGCAGCGTAAATCTTTCGTCGGGGGCTCGAGTGCGGAAACCAAGGTAAGAAAATGGTCTCTGGAACTTAGTGGTATGGGAGAATGACTGAGAAGTTGTGAAAGTGTGCAAAAACTCGAAGCTTATGCCTTCTATTTATAGGGCTGGAAAACCCCGTACGCGGCGCGTAATCTTGGAGTACGCGGGGCGTAATATGGCGTCATGGCTTACGACTCGGGTCTAGATAAGCCTAGCTTGGGTGGGCCGATGGGACTCGACTCTGGGTCTAGTACGCGGGGCGTACTCCCAGAGTACGCGGGGCGTAATCCCTGCTTCCGACTTCTAAATTCCGTAACTTTCGCGTACGAGCTCCATTTTTCGCGTTCTTTATATCCACGCGTCGGTGAGATTATGCTCTACAACTTTCATTTAGACTCCGTCGGCTAGTTTTGAGTTTATTTTTAATGATATATTTTTAATAGGCCGGGCCTCCTAAAGTTCGTTTAAAATTCATAGGTTCTTTATTCGACGTCGGTTTTCGTTTGTCTTTTTATTGTTTTATTACTACTGAGGAGATCATCAACTTCCGTTTAGGTGGCGATAGCTAAACAACACTCGATCTTTAATCCGAGTTTTTAGCCCTCTACTACTGTTATGAAATTTTGAAATCCGTAACTTCTTCATACGAGGTCCAATTTGGGCGATCTTTTTATGCACGTTCACCTTTCAACGAGATCTACGACTTTTGTTTAGATACTTAAGGCTAAAATGCATTTTATTGAGGTTCTACTTTTTACATCAAATAATGTTTTAACGTCGTGTCGTAAATATACAAGTGGTTATAATTTCTTCAATATAACCCGGTTTTGAGCGTTCTTTATGTTTTTGGAAACCTTGGTATGATATCTAATTTTCGATGCATCCCAACTTAGATACTTGTGTAGGGTTTCAAAGCACTCCATGGATGATGGCAATGGGCCCCTTTGATGAATTCTAGGTTAAAAGCCCAAGACTTGTCTTTTCCCTATAAATAGTCATGTATTATTCATTATTAGGGTTAAGAGTGTGGCAAAATGTAGCCGCCACGTTGTGAGGTTTCTTGTAGAGTTAGATTATTATTTCTTAAGTGTAATTTGTTCCTCACATTTCAATAAATCGAGTGATCATTCGACATAATCTTCATTATTGTGTTTGTTCTTATTTTCCGCATCTTGTTCATCAAATCACAATTAGGGTTTTAATCCCAACAAGTGGTATCAGAGCAGGTCTTTGAAAATCTATTGATTTTTGAAGTATCGGTTCTTGATTTGGTGATTTCCTGCACATATATTGAAGATTATTGGTGTTTTGGCGGTAAGGAATCAAGATTTTTGTTCATATTACTGTTCATCGAGATTTATACTGTTCATCTGGTATTTTTTTTTAATCTGAATCTCTTTTCTGTTCGTTGAGGATCAAATCATTTGCTTAATCCCAAATCAATTAATTCCTTTGTTTTTTAGCCTTTGAATCCAATTGTATTTGCTTTTGCTTTGGCCCAAAATGTTCAGTCCGTCACTGTTCATAAAGCGGGTATTTGATGATATTCACGATCCAGTTTTATTTGACCCTAATATTACATCTATGTCTCCGTTTCCGTTTGCGTTTTTGTTCTGTGCTTAAACTCTTTCATTCGTGATTATCAATTTCAACATCCGTGTCGCGATTAACGACTCATGAATTGATTCCTTTTGATTTCAAGTTTTTTTTCTCGATTGGTGTTCATGTGTTTCTGGGTACTTTGATGAACCATTGAAGGAAGTTTGCTATTTTAAATGAAAAACACATTCGATCTGGAAATGACTTGTAATTTTCACGGAACTCAAATCACCAACCAGAGATTAGCTTTTAATCAGAACAGATGGCTTTTGCAATTAGAATACAGATCTCAGAGTCGGTACCAATTTCTCAGAATTTGGTTTCAAAGTTGTGATGTTGGATGGCGTCTATCGGAACGAGATGGAATGGTAATGCAAAATCTTTGATTCCATTGAACTCACTGAGAACGAATCGGATTTGAAAGTTTATCGGAATGAAATCGTAACTGGTGCATACAATAGTCAAAATCAAAAAGTCAAAATTGATGATGTTCACTGCAAACGAATGGAACTGGAATTGGAAATCAATTGGGAAGGACAATTATCAAACGAAAGTCAAAATCGCTATGAAATTCTTACCTGTGAATGCTCGTTTACTGTGCTTCTCATTGGGGTATAATCGTCAAAATTGAAGCGAACTTGGGATCGGGTGCTAGCTCTTGGAACGAAAGGGCTTGAAGCGAATGTTGGGTGAGAACAATAAGCGAACCTGGGTTTGGAGACTCGCCTTGGGGTATAATCAACGGGATTGGAACGAACCTCGATCTGACATTAGGTTCGTGTTTGAAATTGGTTCGCTTGGGTGAGATTCTTGATGTTCAGAACATAGGGCTCGGTATGAAGGCTTATGCTCGAAACGAACGTGAAATAATCTTGGGGTCATTTGTTTGCACTTGAACGACAGGGGGGAGATTCGCGTTAGCAGCTCATGGAACGAACCTCGATCTTGTGTTCGTGTGTTTATGCTGGGACTGTAATAGGAGATGAACCGAAAGCGAACCTGTGATTCGGCTTGGCTAAAATTTCGCTCCTTATTCTAATAGGGATGCTCGGTTTCGCTTTTGAAACTGGGTTCGGTTGTTAATGGTTGGAGCGATCGATGGATGAACCGAAAGCGAAAGGGGTTTCGCCTGATAATGCTTGATTTGAAACGAACCGAACGTTCGGTTTGCGTGATTACATGGCGATCTTGAAACGAACCTTAGTTCGGTTGCTTGTGGTTGAAATGATTGTGGCTCCGTTCGCTTGAAATCTCCTTCCAGTCGTGTTCTTTATATTGGGGAAGAAGACTTAATGTTTCATTTTTGGTCCCTGAAACTTCAGCGAATTGGCTCTTTTGGTCCCTGTTGTTTTCACAGTTTGGCAGTTTTGGACCAATTGCAGATTTTGTTACAAATAAAAGGGTTTGTTGATGCTGAATTACCATTCCAGCCCCTGTCTTTCAGAAAGTGACAGTTTCGGCCCAATTTTCAGAAAAATTACTACATTGAGGGCCGGTGAATAGTTTTGGATTCTTTAACGCTCATATTTTTTTTTGTGAACAGAAAAATAAAGATTCCATCAAGTCTTGGCGGTTCGGAAAGTCGTTTTTTTTTAACGTCAAGTTTTCACGATTTTTCCGGATTTTTTTTTATATCTTTTTGTCGCGGGGGAGTATAGTAAATTTTTATCCATTCAAGATCATTCTCATGACCATTTGAAGGATTTATAATCATGTTTTTGATTATAAATCGGGGGAGAATTTGGTATGGCCATTCGAAATTGGATTTGTGACTTTTCAAAGTCGAAGATTTTTGATAAAGCTTGTGGGAGAATTATGAAGGTAGCTTTTTGAATGAAGTTCTTTATCGAGCTCTACTAAGGTTTTTACAGAGAAGTATCCTTTACAACAAGAGTTCTTCATCGAGCTCAGCTAAGGAATTGTTATATCTCCGACTTCTTGTATTTTCTCGATCAAGTGGCGTTACGAATCTTAAAGTTTGGATTGTTACATGATATTTTTTGATGGCTTATATCATTAGCTTATTTGAAGATCGTTGTGACTTGGAGGGGGAGCTCTTCAAAGACAAGAAGTGATTCAGTTTCTTTGTTCTGAGATGGGTTTTATGGCGGGTTTGGTTTTCATGAAGATTCTTTGGGATTACATTCGAAAATGAAGGTTAAAGACATTACTTCAGTGCTTGATTTATATATCCTAGAGCCCGTGTTTGAAGACTATTGAAGAATCAAGATTCGTGGATTGCTTCATATATTCCACGTTGCAGATCTTTTTATTTGCTAGATGCTTGTTTTGGAAGTTAAAGCATTGTCATCCATTCCATACTTTGAGGGGGAGATTGTAGGGTTTCAAAGCACTCCATGGATGATGGCAATGGGCCCCTTTGATGAATTCTAGGTTAAAAGCCCAAGACTTGTCTTTTCCCTATAAATAGTCATGTATTATTCATTATTAGGGTTAAGAGTGTGGCAAAATGTAGCCGCCACGTTGTGAGGTTTCTTGTAGAGTTAGATTATTATTTCTTAAGTGTAATTTGTTCCTCACATTTCAATAAATCGAGTGATCATTCGACATAATCTTCATTATTGTGTTTGTTCTTATTTTCCGCATCTTGTTCATCAAATCACAATTAGGGTTTTAATCCCAACAACTTGAACACTTTATTTTCGAGGTTAATTTCGTTGTACTTAGCTTTCGAGTGTTACAATGCTTTTGGAAAATATAGGGTTGTCACAGTTGGGCGCTGCAACAATGTAGCATGGCGGAGCTTGCGTGGAGGATTGGCGTTTACGATCAAAGTGCCATGTTTAATGAAGATTTTGAAACCATCTTGGAGCAGTGCCATAAAGACCTCCCTGAATAAGTTGTTGCTTCCACCTGGTGGAAATCCATTGCCAACCGGGTATACATTCCATCTTCTGCGTAGGAAGGCCACATCTGCTCACCAGTTCATCGTCTCATTCACCGCATCATTGTCAACACAAATATGAGGAAGGACGATGACAAGGTCCCGACCCTTGACACTTTCTACCTTTAGAGCATCATTACTCTCGACGTCTTCTACAACATTCCCTTTTGCTTAGCCAAATACCTCGCGGACGGGGCGGTCAAAGAAAAGGTGACCTCCAAAATTAGTAGAGGAATGTTCATAACGAGGCTCGCGAGATCATATGGGATCTTGGATTTGCAAGAGGCGAGGGCACTAACTGTCATTTCTCCTCCTCCTTTCAACACTACATTATATCGGAGGGCACGAATTGTAGAAAAATTTGGAGATTCTTATGTGATCCCGCATGAAGACGAGGCGGTTATCCCCGAGGAGCTGGGACGACGGGTGAGGAAAAGGAGTGAGAGGGCCCGAGAAGACCCACCGGTTATTCCGGTGGAGGATGAAAATGACGGGTGGAACCAAGTTGAATATCGAAGATACTTAGATGACATCGGGCGAGGTGTCAATTAAAATAATCAGTCATTTGGGTATCTTTTCCAACAAATGAACATCGCCCCAAGACACGGGCCCGGTTATCCTTACATCATGAATTGGGTGGAGAGGATGCGGAGAAGAAAAAATCAAGAAGGAGGCAGTGGTGCAGGAGGGGCAAATATGGAAGAAGGAGATTGAAGATTGGTTGTTTTTATGTTTTTATGGTTTTATGTTTCTATGTTTTTATGGTGTTTGATTATGAACTTTGTTGAACTTGGATAATTATGTTTTAGGACTTTTATTTGGTTACTTTCACTCGTGGTTACATGTTTTCAGGTTGGAAGGTTAGGATGCATTTAGAAGTCTTAAGGGTCAAGGTGCAAGTGGGGAATGTTATAAATGAGAGTGCGAAGTGTTTCCATTAAGGTTGAGTTCGTCAGAGTGGGGAGTGATTGAGTGTGTTATTACTTAAGTAATTAGAAGAAGAGTCACTAAATTACACCAATTCAAAACCTCAGTCAAGAAGTAAACGGGCAGGACATTTTTCTCAACTCAGTGCCTACTTGCCGAGTGCATCTAGCCTACTCGGTGAGTACATGGGTATTTACACGACATTACTTCAAGTTGACAATATACTCGCCGAGTCCATCAACATTTTTCAAATCCCAGAGTTGTTTTGGGCATATTCATTGCAATCTTATCCATCTTTTTCGTGATGATTCATTACTGAAGGTTTCTAGGAGATTTGTCCTACATATTTGAGTCATTTGCAAGTCTACCACACGCGACATGGCACCCAAGACATGGAAGAGTTGTTCCCATGTCTAAAGTCATTCAAAGTTGGAGCTTAACTGAAGAAAATCACCTTCGCGACATGGCACACGCGACATGGCACCCAAGTCTACCCTAGGGGAGTTTGTTCCAATTCTCTCTATATTTTATATGTTTTTATTTTTCATGCATACCATGCAATGGGGACATTGCATGAATTAAGTGTGGGGTAGGGGGTTGGTTACATCTTAGCAAATTTAGAATCCTAATATCATAATTTAGGTCTATTTTAAAAAAAATTGCACTCTTGCATACCAAAAATGTTACTTAGGATGTAATTTAGAAAATTTTGGTAAAAAGTAATTAGGATTCCATGTTAGAATTATGTTGATGATTGCATGAAAACCCAAATGTTTAGTTGAGCCTATATACGTTCTAGTGCATTTGTGGCTTCCTTATTCTAGTGAAATCATGGGACAAAAACACGACCTCGCTTAGTTTGAAGGATGTAATATGTTTAACATCGTGTATCATAAATGTATCCAAGAAAATTATTATCGCTAACCAATAAATGTTGAAGTTGAGAGCCCCTGCTTAAGCATGTAGGGTTTTGAGTGGAAAAAAGTGAGTTATATGTTAAAACAAAAGATAGAATTACAAGAAAAATTTTGAAGAATTTTTGGAGCATCAAAGTTAATATATGAAGTTAAAGGATCAAAAATTCTGAAGAAATTCAAAAAGTTGAAGATGCCAAAAATCAAACAACAAGGTGGTGAATTCAAGGGAATTAAAGATCAAATGTCAAAGAAGTGAAGAATTCCAAAGAGCCCCAATGTGGTATAAAAATTGCAATTGTCTAGATTATGTATGCTTGGGTTGCTCAACCACAAATACCTTGAGGTTAAGAGGTTTTCTACAGATGGATTCGGAGGGATGCATAAAATGAGCATTGTTTGGAAAAAGTGGGCAAATGTTTATGAGGATTGTGAGTATTTAGAGTATGAGGGGTTATTAGGAAAATTTTATAAACTAATGCATGCGTTGCGGTCTTGGCATAATGGTTGGGTTCGTTTGTAGTTTTCCTATGTGATTATAATGTGTTAAAATTCAGTTTTTCCTGGGGGCAAGCAAAAGTCAAGTGTGGGGTATTTTGATATGTGCATAATTAGCCATATGTTTAGTATATATTTTTATTCATTTTTAGCTAACTATGTGCATAATGTGGACAAAAGAAACTTAATAATGCTTAAATTGTGTTTTCCGTCTAAAAGACATGCTTGGAGGTAAAAAGGAATAAGGAGAAGCAATTAGAGACCAAAGATGAAGAAAAAGAAAAAAAACCCACACCTACTCGGCGAGTCCATGCACCAACTCGGCAAGTTCATGAGAATGTTCCCGAAGAAAAGTCAAAAATCCTTGTCGTACACGGATTTTAAACGCCTACTCGGCGAGTACACGACCTACTCGCCGACTTGCCCCTGTTTTGTGATAAGTATAAATAATGGATCTTAATCCGAATTGGGGAACTTTTCTGGCTTTCTTAGAGATAGACCTACGATTGAAGAACCCTTTGGAGACCTGAAGAACCATAACCTTTGATATTTTGAAAACTCAAGGTGAATTAGGTTATATTTTCCAATTAATCTTAGGATTGAATCATGTTTAGCTTAATTAAATTTGTGTTTGAGCTTGTTTCCACTGTAATCATGAGCTAAATTCATATTCTTTCTGTTTAGGAAGAACCAAATTACTCCTATGTTTAATTATTACTTTTATTGATCGTTTATTGGTAATTTTATTAAATTAAGTTTGTTAAAGAACCTTATGCATTAACCACATCTATTTTCTGTTAATTGGAAGACAATTAAGCTGCATGAACATCTCTTAGTTGTTAACCACATATGCTTATGTGAACACTTTATCATATGTCTAGGAATAATGAACATGAAACTAGGATTAATTTGAAAATGGGTAAATTAATGTGTGAGCTTGTTTGAGAAACCAACAAACAAGAGGTTAATTGAAACACCCACTTGATTAACTAATTACAAATCTTATTTAATCCAAATAATTGAACTAGGGAATTAATTAGTTTAAACAATTGGCCACTGCTTGAGTTGACTAATTCTCTAAGGGTTGGTAATAGTGAACATGAATCTAACTACTCTAGTTGGTAACCGGTAACAATTAATTTATCACATTATTATACAAATAACCATAGGAGTGAATTCGTTGGACCTAAACAGAAACTCTTTATCAAATTTGGTGAATTTTTACTTGTTTTTAGTTGTTAGTTAATCATTTGTTAGGTGGTGTGTTTAAGTTTCTGGTCTTGTAAAACTAGAGAAAAACCTTTACTTTTATTACTTTCTTAGTTAAAATTAGTTATTAGTTTAATTTTCGTTCCCTGAGTTTGACACTCTACTTATCCAACTATACCACTAAAAGACAGGTTCACTGCCTTTGTGTGCTAAATTTATAATTAAAAAGTAGGATTAAAACCAGTGCATCATAAACATATCAGTTGTTGTGATGCTGCGGGGAGCCGTTGTACTCACTAGTCAGTGAGAGGTTATTGTGATGCTGCGAGGAACCGTAGTACTCACTAGCCAGCGAGAGGGTGTTGTGAGGAGCACTCTCTGGTCAGAGCAAGACACAAATGAATTTTAGGCTTGGGTAGCCATGATAATTGATTTTTTGGGAGCATAATGGTCGTACCAGGGGGGAGATTGGGGTCTCCACATTTGTTGAAGAACGTTATACTCTGATTTGAGTTATGGTTGTCACAACCCAAGGGACTTGGAGAAGTTGTACGCGTGGGTTGCAGGTCATGAGTCATGAGTTGACTTGTCCATTGGGTCAAGTGGTTCCAACTCTGGGTCAGATCAGACTCTCTAGTTTGAGTTTGGCTCTAGTGGTGCGTTGGTTATGCGAGATGAGATTCTAAATTCTAAGATGGGTTCCATGTTGTGGGGTACTGTTATCATCTGATGTTTGAGACCTGTGTAGGTCGGTACTCGGGTACGAGAGGTACCACGAGATGCATGGAACTTTGAGCAGTAGGCAACAGAGGTCGGGTTTGAGTTGATATTCAGTTGGGAGTGTAGCATACGCTTGGGGTAAGGCGAACTTCGTGACTTGTGTGTCACAATGGTTCGATATAGTTATAAAGAGAAGAAAACCATTGAGATGGTTCGGTAATGCAATGGATGACCTTGGAGGTTCAACTGCTAGGTCGGGATATGAGCTGGTGCATAGTCTTGAAAGGGATATTGAGAAAGGAGCTGAGGCTTATGTTCTTAGATCTCGGGGGACGCTTCTAAACAAGCATGATCGTTTTTTCGTGCCTGAGGTCAGGGTGTTGAGGGTTCGCTGTTCAGAAGGGTTGTGATTGCAGTTTAGTGGATGGGTCCCTAGTGTGATGTGATCCTTTTCATTACTTGGTATCTGATTTGGACTTGTTTTTATCAGTCCCCACTAGAGAATCAGAGGGGTAGTGAGTTATCGGGCTTTGTTATTCGAGGAGCGAATAATGTGGTGATATCTTGAGAGGGCAGTCTGGCTGTGTGTCAGGTTACTAGAGTTTCCAGATTCTTGAGAGTCAGAAGGGGTAGCGTAGTGGCAGATGGGTGTATCCTTTTTCAAGGAGGATATCCTTTTTGGATTCAGGTGTCCATAGAGAAATCTAGTTGTGCGATATGAGATCCTTTTGATGGTTCTGTCGGTTATTGGATTAGATCTATTTGTTATTGAGGAGCAATTTCGAGGGCAAAATCTAATTCAAGTGCAGGAGAATGGTAACATCCGGATTTTTAGGAACATTATTGTGTATGTTAATCTTGAGATTCAAGGAAGGACTCAATGAGTTAAGGGACCAACTCGCCGAGTCGAGGCGAGTTGATCGCGTGGATTTAATGAATGGACTCAACGAGTCAGAGGAGGGACTCGCCGAGTAGGTACTGGGTAGAGAAACCCTAATTTTTCGGGTTTGTGACCTATTTAAAGGCCCTTATGGCCTTCATTGGCGGCCACACTTTCCTTTGGGAGCCTGAGAGAAACCCTTAAACCGTTCTAACCTAGGTCAAGTGAGTGTGTGATCATTTTGGGCAATCTTGGTGCATTTCTATGAAGAAGGATGAAGAGCTTGATGATGGGGAGCAAAGGAAGGTAGTGGATCTGTGGTATTGAGTGTTTCAGCTGCTAAAAGAAGGTACAAAGTCCTCATCTTGCTCATTCCTTGTACTAGATCTCATTTTGGGAGTTTTAGCGCTTTGCCTCCATCCTTTTGAATTTATGACTTGAAGGAGACATGGTTTGAGGTTGGAAACCTCAGATCTGTACCTCCTAAAGGTCCTTAGAGTCTAGGTGTCCATGCTTTGGTCGTTCAAATGAGGGTTGATGTGCTAAATACTTCATGAAAGGCATATATTATCATTTTGGAGCAATAACCTCATGTATGAACGTAAAGAACAGAGCCTTATGCGATTATTGAGCCTTGGGATGATAGATCTAGTGTTTGGAGTGATATATCTGATTGAAATCGTCTGAATGAACATTTGGTCTGAATGAACTCACCGAGTCAATGAGTCGACTCAACGAGTTGGTTAGGGTTTGTCCCAAAGAACTGAATCATGCGATAGCTCGATGTGTTGGGGTCGACTCTACGAGCTAAGTTAGACTGTCATGAGATTTCTGAGGAAAACAAGTGGACTCGAAGAGTCGCTAGGGTGCACTCGGCGAGTCGAGTCAAACATGGATGGTTAACTCAAGTTTCACTTTTGTTGACTATGGGGCTTTGGTCAACGTGATTACTAGAGACCATGGAGGGTTAAAATGGTATTTTATCCATATCAAAGAGTTAAAGAGAGGAAGAATAGCCTTTGGTTATTATAGTTGTGATTAGAGTATCACTTAGCAATATTCATCCCTTGTGATTAGGCAGACGCTAGTTCGAGATTCGGGAGCGAGGTCTTTACTTACTGCTTGTCAGGTGAGTCTTCTCACTATATAATACCTAGAGTGGTATCTATGTGCAGACCGGAGGGTCTTATGTATATGTGTATGTTTGAGATTAATGTGCATTATGTTATATGAATGCTATGTGTTATATAGACCGGACCAGAGGGTCCAACGACTCATAAAGCCAGAGGGTCCTCGACCAGACCGGACCAGAAGGTCCAATGATTTAGACCGGACCGGAGGGTCCAACGCGCTACGGGACTAAAGGGTCCCGTTGAGACACATTGACCGAAGGTTCATACCGAGTTATAGCCTCAAGTGGCTTATGTGATGTATGTGGTATTTTGGGGAACTCACTAAGCTCTATGCTTACTGTGTATGTGTTATGTGTTTCAGGTTTCTCAGGATCGCGGGACGGCACCGACTTGATTATACACACCAGAGAAAGACTTATGACGATCCTGGATTATTAACTGAGTTGTGTTTTGTAAATTGAATAAACAAGATTTTTATACAATATGTTATGAAAAGTATGCAATTTTTAAATGAAAATTTTGTTTGAAAATTTACGGTGTTACACGGTGGTTTCACGTAATTCGGACCGGCGGTTTGACGGGAAATCAAGTTTTTGTGAAAGGTGGGTTTTTGTTTTCTTGAGCTCTAGAGAGAGAGAGAGAGAGAGAAATGGTGAGTTTGGGTAGGGTTTGAATGAAGAAGAAGAGTGATAGAGTGTTTTAATCCTTGGTCAAGAGAAGTCAAATATAGTCCATGTTGGTCAAATCATTAAACTCCTGGTCAACGAAAGTCAAAACGAGTCAACAGTCCAATAATATGGTCAATGTGTAACACACGGGCAGCATGCGTGCCGCACACTGACCGCGTCCAGCTGCTCGATTTCCTCCTAAGATCTTCTGAGTTCTTACGTGGGCAAGACGTGGGCTAGGTGTGGGTCGCGTTTTGGCCGCGTCTAGTGCCTCAAAATCTTCCTGATCCTTCATGTGGTCACAACTTGGGTCGCGGGCTGGCTGCGTTTGCTGAACGAGTTGTAAAGGATTTCTTCATGCGGCTTGAGAACGGGTCGCATATTGGCCGCATAAGTCCTTACGCGGGCCGTGGGTGGTTCAGGCTACAAGCCCACGCGGGTAATTCCTATGGGTCAAAAATTTAAATCTTTCAAAAACATGAATTTTAGGCCAAAATGATCTCTGTAGGATACGGTTTCAAAAACTGACAAAAGTTAGGAATAAAACTATAACAACCCAAATTTTCGAAAGAAACTCTTTTCATTTTTAATAAATCAAACACATTTCCAATAAGCATGAAATTCAAAACACTTGTTTTCAAATCCACATTCATTATGACTTTATTTAAAAACATCAGAGTGTACCATAAAACATCGGTGAGAGAGTGCATGTTGCGCCATCAATCCTTGCCCTTGCCCTTGGGCTCATATGTACCTGAAACAAATCCACAAACTATAAGCTAATGCTTAGTGAGTCCCCAGAGCATACCCCACACACAAGTCACATAACACATATCATATTAGCTATAAAGCTATCTCTACCACATAACATATAATGTTAGCCATAAGCTATCTCTACCATATAACATTAGCTATAAAAGCAATATCTACCACATAACATATCATGTTAGCCATAAGCTATCTCTACCATATAACATTAGCTATAAAAGCTATCTCTACCACATATCCCTGCATAAGGATGCCATGGGATCCCCCACATGGTCTTACACCTAAGTGCCATAGGCTCGCCCTATGGTCTTTCCCTACCATACAACCATGGGCTCCCCCGCATGATCTTACATCCAAGTGCCATGGGCTCCCCTATGGTCTTTCATGCAAATAACACAAAATCACTAACATACAACTTAGCATGGAGTTAACTATCATACCACATATCTCTACAATAGCTAGTGTACCACATATCATAAAAGGGGGCGGCCTTGGTGCCTTAGACCCATTGGTATGGTGAGAAGACTCACCTTTTGTCTGACGAATCTGAAAGCTGCTCTCCTGACAGTGTATAACCACCCGCACTAAATAATAAAATTATCCAATTTTAGAATTTCACACATTCAATGGGAAACCCAAACTTCAAGTCTCTCCATAAGGCCCAACTATTCATTCCTCGCTAATGGGCCCAAAGTCCATGTCCACAAATCATTAATGGGCCTCATAGCCTAATACAGCCCAATCACAACATCTATGGCCCACGATAGATAAAATGGCCCACTATCCCAAAAATATAAATAGATCCAATCACCCATTGAGGCCGAATAGTTCAAAAATGTGTGGTGCGTATGCCTAGCGTACCACCCTGGTACGCGCAACGTACTGGGTCTTGGGGACTAACACGCAGCGTACGCAAGGTTACGCCCAACATACTAACAGATTAAGCACTTTGTCCATTAAGTGCTTAATACTTGATTCCTATATGTTTAAAGGTCAGATCTAAGCTTATTAAGACGACCTAGGGCATAAAGTTGGCAACTTTATGCCTTTTCATGTCCCACATGCTCCCAACACCTCCATTAAGGCATTTTAAGGTCCTTAACCCATGCATGAGGTCAGAACACCAACCAAGACTCCATTTTTATGTTGCAAACGGACCAAAGGAGCTCATATTTGTCATTTCCATTCTCTGGAGTTGCTCAACTCACAAGAGGAGATCACAAATCAACAAAGGAAACAAAACAAGAAAACCCTATCTAGATCATTAAAGTGGAAAGGTGCAAGCTTTATACCTCCAGAAGCTCCTCAAGGTCATCTAGATGCAGATTCTTGAAGCCCAATAACACTCCAAGCTTCCTTAACGACCTCTCCTTCTTGAATGACACTAAAAATGGCCACCAACACCCTCTCTAAGCTCAAAATTGTCTCACAAGATCTCTCGAGTAGGATGTTCTAAGGCTATGGAGGCTCTCTGGGGTTAAGTCCAAGGGACTTAAGAGCGTTTAAATAGGCCTCATGTCCGAAAATTAGGGTTTGGTCATCCGGCTCGTACGCCCAGTGTGCTTCTGGTACGCCCAACATACGTGCTGCCCATCCGTGATCATCCATTCATAGTACGCTAAGCATACTCATAGGTACTCCCAACCTACGTAAGGGACTATTATTTGAAAATTCAATTTCTTCAAGGGTTTCAAAGTAATACTTGAATTGGAGTGTTACAACTCCCCCCTAATTGAACTATACTTCGTCCTCGAAGTATGTGGCGGTGAATAGATCAGCAATGCTACCGCATCTCCTCTTCTAGCTCCTAAGTCCATTCGGAGCCTCTTCAGTGCTACCATTGCACCTTTACCCATTTCACCTCCTTGTTCCGAAGACCCTTTTGTCTTCCAATCTAAGATGGGAACTGGCCTCTCAACATACTTCAGGCTCTCATCCACCTGAATATCATCCAATGAAATAACTACAGGCTCGTTATTGACACACTTCCGAAGCTGATAGAAGTGGAAGGTGTTGTGGATCTGGCTAAGCTCCTTTGGCAGATCTATGTGATACGCCACCTTACCCATCGGGACGTGATCCTGAATGGGCCTATGAACAGAGTCCCCAAATTACCCCTCTTTCGATACCGGATAATCCCTTTCCTGGGTGACACCTTTACAACCACAAAATCCCCCACCTGAAACTCAAGCTCCGATCGTTTTCGGTCAACATAAGTTTTATGTCCACACTGTGCGTCCCACAGACAGTCGCACGCCTGCTGAACCAGTCTGGTAGTCTTGAGCACTACCTCCGTGCTCCCCATAACACGGTACCGAACCTCGTTCCAATAAACCGGGGTCCTCTATCTCCATCCATACAACATATCAAATAGAGCTCAGTAGATATTGACATGATAACTTTTATTGTATGAAAACCCTACTAGTGGGAGGTACATGTCTTAATTCCCTCCAAAATCCAGCACACATGCTCGAAGCATGTCCTCTAGTATCCGGATCGTCCTCTCGCTCTGTTCATTGGTCTGGGGGTGGTACGCCATGCTAAAATGTAGCTGGGTACTCAGTTCCTCATGGAAATTCTTCCAAAACCTAGCTGTAAACCGAACATCCCTGTCAGAGACTACCGATACTGGTAGCCCGTGCCTAGCCACCATCTCTCATGCATAAATATCCGCTAACTTCTCCGCGGATATACTCTCGGAAATCAGAATGAAGTGGGTGCTTTTTGCAAGCCTATCCACGATCACCTATATGGCTTCCACGCCCCTCGTTGTCCTCAGTAACTTCGTGATGAAATACATAGTGATCCCTTCCTATTTCGACATGGGAATGGGTAGCGGCTGTACGTTTCCATGAGCCCGCTGATGCTCGGCCTTGACCTTCCTGTAACTCAAGCACCGCTCTACGAACCAAGCGATCTCCCGCTTCATGTAGGGCCACCAATAACCTAATTTCAAGTCTCTATACATTTTCCTATCCCCTGGATGTATCGATAACTTGGACTTATGCGCTTCCTCTAATAGCCTCTGTGTGACTCCCTCCGTCACTGGTAGCCACACTCATGGAAATTCTTCTAAAACCTAGATGCAAACCGAACATCCCTATCTGAGACTACCGATACTGGTAGCCCGTGCCTAGCCACCACCTCTCATGCATAAATATCCGCTAACTTCTCCGCGGATATACTCTCGGAAATCAGAATGAAGTGGGTGCTTTTTACCTGCCTATCCACGATCACCCATATGGCTTCCACGCCCCTCGTTGTCCTCAGTAACTTCGTGATGAAATACATAGTGATCCCTTCCTATTTCGACAATGGAATGGGTAGCGGATGTATGTTTCCATGAGTCCGCTGATGCTTGGCCTTGACCTTCCTGTAACTCAAGCACCGCTCTACGAACCAAGCGATCTCCCGCTTCATGTAGGGCCACCAATAACCAAAATTCAAGTCTCTATACATTTTCCTATCCCCTGGATGTATCGATAACTTGGACTTATGCGCTTCCTCTAATAGCCTCTGTGTGACTCCCTCCGTCACTGGTACCCACACTCGGCCACAATGTGTCAAAAGGCCATCACTATCATTAACAAACAAAGGATATTGTCCTAAAATTTTCTCTATCATCCAATTCTCTTTCTTCGTTCCCTCCACCTAGGCCTCTTTGATCGTATCCAACAAAGGAGAAATTATCGTCATCTTCATACAAATGTTCTCAATGGGTACCCCGCTGTCTTGCAGCTCAACACATCGGCCACCACGTTCGCCTTGCCTGGATGGTGTAGGATCTCACAATCATAATCCTTCAGCACATCTAACCACCTCCTTTGTCGCATGTTGAGATTCTGTTGATCCATCATATACTTTAAACTCTTGTGATCAGTATAGATGCCGCACCGTACTCCATACAAATAGTGCCTCCAAATCTTGAGGGCAAACACCACTGCCCCCAGTTCCAGGTCATGAGTAGGATAATTCTCCTCATGAGGCTTCAACTACCTCGAGGCGTAAGCAATCACGTGCCCCCTCTACATCAGTACCGTGCCTAACCCTAAAATCGACGTGTCGCAGTACACTACCAAATCATCTAACCCCTTGGGTAGTACCAGGATCGAAGCCTCGCATAACCTATGTCTCAAGATCTCAAAATCCATCTGGTGATCCATGCCCCACTGAAAGGTCACATTCTTCTTAGTTAAGCGGGTAAATGGCACAACAATCTTATAGAAATCCTGGATTAATCTTCGATAATAGCCTGCTAAACCCAAGAAGCTACGAATCTCTGATGCATTCTTCGGTACTTCTCACAGCATTACAATCTCAACCTTAGCTGGATTAACCGAAATTCCCTCCTAATTGATGATATGCCATAAAAATTGTACCTCCCGCAACAAGAAATTACACTTAGAGAACTTTGCACAAAGCTTGTCCGCTCTCAGGGCCTCTAGTACCTCGCTCAAATGCTGCTCATGTTGTTCCCTAGTCTTAGAATAGACTAGGATATCATCAAGAAAAACGATCACCAACCGATACAACATCGATCTACACACCTTGTTCATGAGATCCGTGAACGCTGTTGGGCATTTGTGAGCCCAAATGACATCTCCACAAACTCATAATGCCATTACCGAGTCCTGAAAGCCGTCTTTGGTATATCCTCATCCTGAATCATCATCTGATGGTACCCTGCCCGAAGATCAAACTTGGAAAGCGAATATGCACCCTGCAGCTGATCAAACAAATCATCAATCCTTGGCAACGGATAACGGTTCTTCCAGTTAGTTTGTTCAGCTCTCGATAATCAGCGCACATCCTGTGTGATCCATCCTTCTTCTTCACAAACAGGATCGGTGCTCCCCATAAGGAATTGCTCAGACGGATGAACACTCCGTTTAGCAGCTCCTGAAGCTGCGTAGATAACTCCTGCATCTCGGGTAGCGCCAACCGGTATGGTGCCTTTGCTATTGGAGAGGCACCCGACACCAAGTCGATGCGGAACTCTACCTGCCTCTCTTGAGGTCCTCCTGGTAACTCTGCGGTATGAACATCCCGAAAGTCTTGTACAACTGGCACACTACCCACACCCTTCGTGGTCTCAACCCTCCTATCTGAGATATAAGCCAGGATTCTCGTACATCCCTACTTTAGAAATCTCCTAGCCCTAGCAGCCAAACAGAGAGTTGGCCCCAACGAGACCATCTCACCGTGTATAACCAGTTCTCCCCCACTTCAGGTTCGAACCATCACACACTGATGCTCACAATCAATCATGGCCCCGTTGGCCCCCAACCAGTCCATCCCGACAATCACCTTTAGTCCTCGCAATGGTATCGGAACTAGATCAACTCGAAACCTCTCACCAAGCACATTCACTACATAGTCCCGATACACCCTAGCAACACTCATAATGCAGTCATCTGCAATCTCTACCTCGAGTGATGATTCCAAAGTTCCCGGTACATCCCGGAGCTTCTTGCTAAGCGCAAGAGACACGAACAATTAGGTAGCACCCGAATTAAAGAAAACATTAGTCGACATACCAATGACCAAAAAGGTCCCTATACAAATACAACATGCACATAAGGAATACATATAAAAACATAACAGAGAATAGTAAATACATGGCAACCACAACATCTGGCGTTGCACGAGCTTCCACGGTAGTCATCTAAGAGGCGTTACTCTTCACCGCTGGAGCCTCTGCCATAATAGGGCGGCCATCGGCAATCCTCATCATGGCGGGCGCAGGCACCACCACTGATCCTCCCCTACAAAACAACTTCGGACAATCGGCCTACTTATGGCCGGTCTGGTTGCAGTGAAAACAAATCAAGCCCTTCTTGGGGCAATCACTAATCAAGTGGCCTTGCTACCCACATACGTAGCATCTCGAACTTGTCACCCGACAAGCTCCACTATGTGGCTTACCGCACTTAGCGCACCAGCCCGAGCCCTGCTGGCCTTTACTAAATGAATCTAAGGTCTTAGGCATTTTAGCCTGACCCACTGTTGTATGTGCCTGCTCAGGCTTCCTCTTGGTGTAGAAGTCAAACACAATCTCCCGCTTACGAGCTTTCTCCACTATCTTGTTTAGGTTTTTGCACCCTGTGAAGCTCACAAACTCCCGAATATCATTCCTTAACATGGAATGATACAGTCTCCTCCTCATGTCCTCATTAACAGCGTACTATAAGATAAACAAGGCTCGTTCCCGAAACTTGGCGCTGATCTCCACCACAGTCTTGGTGGTCTGTGTAAGGTCATCAAACTCCCTCATAAGTCGTTGCATGTCAATCGGTGGTGAAAACTCCAAATTAAACCTCATAACAAACTCAACCCACGTCATATTAGCCACACAGGCTGCTCTAACTTGGCTAGTAACCTTGCCCCACCAATCTCGGGCTCCAACTTGGCTAGTAACCTTGCCCCACCAGAATAACTAGGTCGTTCTTCCTGAATGATTATGTTATTCAAACAATCCATAGTCAATAATACGTTGGAAGTAGGTATTAAGGCAAGAGTGTTATGAATTGGGTTTTATAGATGCCCAAGGTATGGGACATAGCCAAGAGGTGCTACAACATTCATGAGTGCTCATAAGTTCTAAGTATTGGATTCAACCTATGCTAATTTGAATCACTTCATAGATTTTATCACGAGTGATCATGAGACGATAATATCTTATATTCTTTAAACCTAGAAATATTAGTTGTTACTACGAGTTAGTTATACGTTGATTGCACGAATATGCATTGGTAACTCGATATTATAAAACATGCCTTTGTGTATGATTCAACAAGTAGTACAACAACCCATATGAGTGGAAGTTTATCCATTACTTTTACCATTGGGATAAAAGCGATATTTGTGGGCCCCTCAATGAATTGGTGATGACAAATGTAATTACTCGGTTGGGCCTGGACTGATTTGATTTGTTCAATTAGTCAGTCGTCATAAATCGGAAATCGGGAAACAAAAAATGGACAGAGAGAATGATTATATTCCATGTCTCAGTCAATATGATATCTAGAATGGAGGAATATATGATCCCTTATCTAATGGACAAGTCATTGACAAAAGTCAGAGATCATCGACAAGGTCAGAATTCGACATAAGCTTTTGAGAGCTAAAATTTCTAGTCGGTTCTTGAAGTCATACTTGCAATAATAGTTTTAGACTTATCGAAGTTGTAGACTGTTGGATTAATGTCTATGTCCATAACTATAATTGGTAAGACTTGACGCGACCCAACATGGTCCATTTGGGATGAATGGCATCATGCATTGGGATAGACTATAATGAGAGAAATAACACTTAAGGTTGGTTAATATATTATAAGTTCTAATATATTAATAAGATTATTTAATTAGTATTGATCAAGAAAAAATCTAGGATTAGTTATGTGATCAAAAGAAGAATAATTAAGTATATGGCTTGATTGTGTAAATCATCCATACTTGTATAGTGGGCTAATGCTTCATTTCTTGTCAAGTTGGGCTAAAACGCATAAGATGCTCCATGGTATATTTGAACCCATGGATCCAAGGAAATGGAAAGCCATGACAATTAGGGTTCACCCTAAATGTCACTAACTATATAAGCATCTTATTGTTGCCAAAATTGGCACTAGAGTATATGTGAAAGGGCTAGCCTATTTTCATGAAGTGTGTATATTCTCTCAACTTATTCCAAGTGTATTTGGTGTTGTGTGAACCATTTTAGGTGTCACACTTGGGGCACTAGGCACTCAAGCTTCATAAAGACATTATACATCAAAGAGGTATGTAATTCTAACTTTATATATTCATACGAATCAATGTTATTATGCTAGTTAGGATGAATACCTTGGAAAGTTCATATTTGCATGTATAATAGAGAAAACATAGATCCAAGGTATTTAGGGTTGCATGTACACTTAGGAGTGTTAGAATGCTCGAAACCCAAACAACCCAAATTTTCAAAAGATTTTTTTTCATTTTTTATTAATCAAACACATTTCCAATAACCATGAAATCCAAACCAATTGTTTTCAAATCCACATTCAATACAACATTATTTGAAAACATCGGAGTGTCCCATAAAACATCGGTGACAGAGTGCACGTCGTGCCATCAAGCCTTGCCCTTGCCCTTGGGCTCAGATGTATGTGAAAAAAACCCACAAACTGTAAGCTAATACTTAGTGAGTCCCCCAGAGCATACCCTACATACAAGTCACATAACACACATCATATTAGTTATAAATCTATCTCTACCACATAACATATCATTTTAGCCGTAAGCTATGTCTACCATATAACATTAGCTATAAAAGCTATTTCTACCACATATCCCTGCATAAGGATGCCATTGGCTTCCCCACATGCTCTGACACCTAAGTTCCGTAGGCTCTCCCCATGGTCTTTCCCTGCCGGACAACCATGGGCTCCCTACATGGCCTTACATCCAAGTGCCATGGGCTCCCCTATGGTATTTCATGCAAATATCACAAAATCACTAACATACAACTTAGCGTAAAGTTAACTCTCATACTACATATCTCTACTATAGCTAGTGTACCACATATCATAAAATGGTTCGGTCTTGGTGCCACCCATTGGTATGGTGAGAAGACGCACAATTTGTCTAAAGAATCTGCGAGCTGCTCTCTTGACAATTTGTAACCACCCGCACTGAATAATAACATTACCTAATTTTAGAATTTCACACTTTCAATGGGAAACCCAAACTTCAAGTCCCTCCATAAGGCCCAACTATTATTTCTTTGTTAATGGGCCCAAATTCCATGTCCATAAATCATTAATGGACCTCATGGCCCAACAGAGCCCAATCATAACATCCATGGCCCATAGTAGATAAAATGACCCACTATTCCCAAAATATAACCAAATCCAATAACTCATTGAAGCCCAACAGTTCAAATGCCCAAAATAGATCCAAGCCTATCTATGGTGTGTATGCCTAGCGTACCACCCTGCTGCGCATAGCGTACTGGGTCTCTAGGATTTACACGCAACATATTCTAGGTTACCCCAACGTACTAACAGATTAAGGACTTTCTCCATTAATTGTTTATTACTCGATTCCTTTACGTCCAAAGGTCATATCTAAGCTTATTAAGATGACCTGAGGCATAAAGTTTGCAACTTTATGCCTTTGCATGTCCCATATGCTCCCAACACCCACATTAAGACCTCTTTAAGGTCCTTAACCCATGCATATGAGGTCAAACCACCCACCAAGTCTCCATTTTTATGTCGCAAATGGACCAAGGGACCCCAGATCTATCATTTCCATCCTTTGGAGTTGCTCAACTCACAAGAGAAGATGCAAAATGAACAAAGAGGACAAAACTAGAAAACCCTAGCTAGATCTAGTGATCAAAGTGGAGAGGTCCAAGCTTTATACCTCCAGAAGCTCCCCAAGGTCAACTAGATGCAGATTCTTGAAGCCCAATGTCACACCCTAAAACCAAGAACGTCAGAAACGTTTAGGGGTGGAGGATGTCATGTACATTATCATAACAGTGTAAAGTAGTAAACAAGCAACAACATCATCAATTGCATTAAAAGTAAACTTTTAATACATGAGTGTTCTTTCATTGTAATAAGACACTAAAATATAATCAAAATAAAAGATAAGTCTTGTCTGTGCTCTTTCTTCTCAAAACCTGGTCATGGTACCTGTCTACTGGTGACCTGAGAATACAAGTTATTTTGAAAGCGAGTAGATCAACATAAAGCTAGTGAATTCATTAGTATTTAAATGTCGTTTGATTTGGAAAGTTGTTATGAAAAACATGAAATTATTGTTGAAGCATTTGATATAAGCGTGAAAGCCCTAGAAAATCTCATATTTCCTACTAGTATAAAAGGTAGCCTTCTACTAAGACCATGATGTTTTAAAAGTTTCATTTCTGTGTAAATGGATGTTTTTCCCAAATATCACTATTATTATAGATATATAGTCTACCTCATCGTTTATGTGTCACAAAATAAGGTAATAACATAGATAACTTAAGTATTATCCCTTGGTACTACGACAAACAAATAGCATTACCGTAGACATCCGTAGATGTGCATTTACCTATGTAGCTAACAGCTAGGTGTAGGAATGGCTAGTCCTTTAAAGTATTCTTTGGTATTAGGATAAACAAATAGTATTGCAGTAGACATCCGTAGATGTGCATTTACCTATGTAGCTAACAGCTAGCTGTAGGAATGGTTAGTCCCTTAAAGTATCCTTTTGTACTAGGATAGACAGATCTAATCTACACATATAGTATCTATGTAGTAGTATCTATTTATATTGATGTAATAGTATCTCTTCATATTGATGTAATAGTATCTCTTCATATTAATGTAATAGTATCTCTTCATATAGCATTTAGTATAGACTCGTGAATCAACTGACTCTGGTGTAATTCCTTGTAATTGGAATAGTGTTTTGTATCCCCTAAACTATACCTATAATAGTTTACTGGAATGTAAGTTGAGTGTTCAAGTAGGTTTATACACCCTTGCTCCTCAAGAGTGTTGGAACTGAATGAAGAATGAAACCTCTCATATCAATAAATATATGTATGAAAGATAAGTGTATATATATGGTTTTTAACAATGAGTTGAAAGAGGTTTTGTAAACATTTAAGAGTGTTGAACAATAAATATTAATGACTTGATGTCATTTCTTAAAACATTTCAAAAGTAAATCATTTGATAACAAAGTATAACAGTCAAAACCATTGTTTTTATCACATTTTGAAGTATGTGAAATCAGTTGGTTGAAAACACAATTATAAATCACATGTGATTGATTCTACAACATACTGTTTTCTACTTGTATTCCCCCCCCTCCCCCATTAAAGCATCTAAACTCATTTAAAAGATTGATTAAGGGGTATGAACTCACCTGTAGTTGGTGGTTTGGATGAACGGATGATGTAGGATCCTAAGTGTCAAGTGGAGACCTGTACACACACAATGATCCTAGTTAACATATAAAAACATATGTGAATCCAATTAGTAATAAAACAACTAATTAACCAAGTTTAGGACATCCTAAGAGATGTAAAACACCTGTTTTAAGTGCTATAAGTCATAAGGATTGCATCTAAGGGTGGTAGGACCTTGCTATTGAGTTTGGGGTTCAAGGGTAAACTCCCTTGGAGTTTACGGTTTTGTTACCATAGCTCCTTGAGTTTACAGTCATAAACACATGATATTACGGTTATAAACTCATGTTTCTTTGACCGTTTTTTGTTTTGAATCTCTACAAGCCATTAGAAGCATTCCCACTTCAAGTATAAGCCTATGGAAGTGATTAGGGCACCATTTCACTCCTAAAAGGGAGTTTACGGCCCTTGGACCATTTGTCTTTGGGTTTATGGCCGTAAAACCAAATGATTTATGGTCTTTTGATTGTTTTGATTCCTAATAACAATAGGGAAGGGGTCTAGACTAGTTTCCAAGGCTTGTGAAGGGACTAGGGACATTTTGGCACCCTTTATAGGGTTTACGGTCCAAGAATACCTTGGACCGTAAACACCTTGATCTTGTGTTTTCTTGGTGATTTATTGATATATATATGGAAGTGTAACAAGCCTGAAGATAATCTAGGATAGAAGTACTTACAAGATAGAGGCTTGAAAAGGTACCAAAAGGCCAAGAACACTAGTGTGTGTTCTTGGCGTTCTTGGTGAAACTTAAAGATCTAGCCTTTTGGAATGATTTTAAGGATGGAAGTGTGTTACATCACTAGATTAAGTAGTATATCAACTTATTAAGGCTAGAAACACTTACAAGTTGAAGATCTAGAAAGGAAAAGTCAAAGATACTTGAGAGAGAATTGAGCTTTGTTCTTGAAAGGTGGAAAAAGTGGTAAAAATGACTAAGTGTCACTTATATACCCCCTTCCCTTAGGGTTTACGGCCGTAAACACCTTTGTTTAGGCCGTAAACTCCAAATTCTTGGAGTTTTGGAAATGTTATTGATGCACAATAAACCCTGATGCATTCTCTCTTCTGTTATCTTTTGAAGTACAAATCTATAAACCCTCGAACTTATTCCTAAAAACTTGAAAGTTAGCAAAAACAGTTTTTGACTTTTATTGAAGTGTAAGGTTGTACAGAATAGAAATTTCGGGTTGTCACACGCAGTGACACTCCAAGCTTCCTTAAAAACTTCTCCTTCTTGAATGACACTAAAAATGGCCATCAACATGCTCTGTATGCTCAAAATGGTCTCACAAGTTTCTATGGAGTAGAAGGACCTTCTAAGGCTTTGAAGGCTCTCTAGGGTTAAGTACAAGGGACTGAAGGACGTTTAAATAGGCCTCATGTCCGAAAATTAGGGTTTGTTCATCCGGCACGTATGCCCAACGTAGTTCTGGTACGCCCAGCGTACGTGCTGCCCCTCCGCGATCATCTATTCATAGTACGCTAAGCGTACTCATAGGTACGCCCATGGTACTTAAGGAACTATTATGCTAAAATTAGTTTTCTTCAAGGGTTTTAAATTAATACCTGAATTAGAGTGTTACAATAACAGGGAATGAAGGTTGAAACCTTTCAAAAATTTAATTTTGAAAATCATGAAAACACTTTTAAAATGATTTATTTGGATTTGGAAAAAGTGAAAGCACAATGCTTTCCAAAAATGCCCTTCTTTAACGTCTTTGGCGTTATGGTTTCCTTTCTTACTTCAACACATCAGGACATCCAAATGGATGATTTCAAGAGTATTAGCATTGAAGCCTTCATAAAATGTCTTCAAACGGTGCCCAGTGACTTTGAAAAATTGTCCCGTCTTTTCGCTTTGAATTTTCACTGCCCCATGGTCAAAGGTCTTTATCACAAAAAAGGGTCGAATCTTGACCTTAGCTTGACCATAAATAACTTCAATCGTGAATGGTAAAGGAAGAGCCTATGTCTCGGTTCAAAATACTTTCAGGTGACGGACTTATCATGGAAGAGCTTCGTTTTCTCCTTATAAATCCTTGAGTTTTCATAGGAGTCATTTCTCAATTCTTCTAGCTCTTGGAGTTGAAGCTTCCTATGTCCTCCCGCCTCATCAATATTGTAATTACATTGCTTGACCGCCCAAAATGCATAGTGCTCTAATTCAACACGTAGATGACAAGGCTTTCGAAAAACCAACCTAAAGGGGGACATTCCTATTGGTGTCTTGTAAGCGGTCCGATAGGCCCATAAGACATCATCAAGCCTCAAACTCTAATCCTTCGTTGTCAGATTCAATGATTTCTCAAGAATACTCTTCACCTCACGATTTGAAACTTTGGTTTGACCATTCGTTTGAGGGTGATCGGTGGTTGACACACGATGGGTCACGTTGTACAACTTCAAAAAATCCTCCGTCATCTTGTTGCAGAAATGCGTCCATCGATCACTAGTCAACACCACAGGCACACCAAATCTCACAAAGACATTAGATTTTAAAAAGTCGATTACTATTTTGGCATCATCCGATCTTGTGGATTTGGCCTCAACCCATTTAGAGACATAGTCAACCATGAGCAAAATATAAACGTTGCCAAATGAGATGGGAAATGGGCCCATAAAATCAATCCACCATACGTCAAAAACTTCACAAACAAGGATTGGATTTTGTGGCATTTGATTTTTTGTAAAATGTTTTCGGTACTTTGGCACCGTTCATAGGTTTTACAAAACAAATAACAATAACGTGTCATGGTTGGCCAAAACAATACACACTCAAAAACCTTTCTTAGAGTTCAGCTAGGTTTGAAGTGTCCCCCACAAGCAAAGACAAAATTGCAAAATGGATTGATGTTCTTGTTGGGGCACACATCGCCTAATGATTTGATCGAGACAATGTTTCAACAAATAAGGTTCATCCCACACATAGTATTTTGCATCACTCTTTAATTTGTCTTTTTGTGCACGTGTGAATGTGTCAGGATACCTTGTTGTGACCAAAAAGTTAACGATATCAGCATACCAAGGAATAGATTAAGTAACAGAAAAGGGATAATCTGTCTTAGGTGGTCAACAACAAGGTTCTTGTATCCACTCTTGTCTCGTATTTCCAAATCAAATTCTTGCAATAATAAGATCCACTGGATGAATCTTGGCTTTGCATCCTTCTTCGCCATCAAGTACTTGAGAGCCACATGATCCGAATACACTATAACTTTGGTGCCTAGTAGATATTTCTAAAAATTCTCTAAAGCAAACACTATGACCAATAGCTCCTTCTCTATGGTATATTATTTTCGTTGAGCAATGTCTAGTCTCCTCCATGTATAGTAATCCCATGGGAGGCTCTTCCATTCGTTTGACCAAAAACGACACCAATAACATAATGTCTTGCATCACACATGATCTCGAAGGGGAGATCCCAATTCGGAGCTTGTATGATGGGGGCGTATGTAAGCAATTCATTGAGCTTGTCGAAAGCCTCTTTGCACGCCCCTTTAAACTCGAAATCAACCTCTTTTTGAAAAATCCTTGATGAACCATCCTGATTCCCGTCTTCTTCGGTACAACTTGCACCGGACTCACCCATTTGCTATCCGACATTGGATAGACCATTCCTGCATTAAGAAGCATCAATATCTCTTTTGTCACAACCTCCATCATTTGGCGGGTTCAATCTTCTTTGCACATCCCGACTTGGCTTGCATTCATCCTCCATTAAATTTTTGTGCATACAAGTGGATGGACTCAATCCCTTGATATCTGCAATCGTCCAACCCATGACTTCCTTATGTTCCTTCAACACCTTGAGGAGTTGCTCTTCTTCAAATTCGGTTAGATGGGTCGATATGATAACCAGAATAGTTTCGTTCTTTCCCAAGTAGGCATACTTCAATTGCTGAGGTAGGACCTTCAATTACAATTCAGGTGGTTGAACAAGGGATGGAGGCAACTTTGTATGAGTTAGGGGCAACTCAATTTGCTTGACATCAAATCTTGTAGATTTCTTTACTTCTAAATTATTGACCAACTTCTCAACCTCCGGATCCAAAGAATAACGCATCAATTGTTCGGGTAGCTTCCGACAATCAAGCCCCTTGCATAAAATCATTTCCAACACATCACCATTGGATAACTCAAACAATTCTGGAGATATGGGCTCAATAATATCAACATAGTACAAAGATGAAACATCACTAGGATATCTCATGGCATCATAAATATTAAAACTTACTATTTCACCATCAAACTCCATTGTCAAACTTCCCGCATACACATCGATCTTCGTCCTAGCCGTCTTCAAAAACGGTCCCCAAGTAAGATTAGAGCCGATTTGTAGGACACTTGCGCATCTAGACCAATCACATAGAACTCTGTCGGAAAGACCAATTGGTTCACTTGAACCAAAACATCTTCTAGAACACCTCTAGGAAAGACACTCAATTTATCCGCAAGAGAAATTATGACATCGGATTCACTTAAAGGTCTGACATTCAATGATTTATACACCGAATAGGGCATGAAATTGATGGAATCACCAAGGTCAAGCATGGCACTACTAAAAGTGACCTCCCCAATCTTGCAAGGAACCATAAACATTCCGGGATCTTTGCATTTGGGTGGAAGTTTCCTTTGTAAAACCACGGATGCGGATTCATTCATTGAAATTTTCTCGTTTCCCTTCCACTTCCTCTTGTTCGTAAAAAGCTCTTTCAAGAAGTTTTCATATCTAGGGATTTGCTTGATTTCATCAAGTAAAGGGATGTTTACTTCCACCTTTCGGAAGGTGTCTAAAATCTCGTTCTCCTCCATACTCTTCTTTAAAGTTGCAAGTCGAGAGGGGAATGGCGGTTGAGTGGCTATTCGTGTCACTAGGGGAATAGTTTTCTTTGGAACTTCGGTTTGTGCATCATTCTTGACTATAGGATCCTCAATGGAAGTAAACTCTATTTCTTCCTCTTCTTCCATTGGCTTCTTCTTTGAACTACTTTCTATGGTTATTTTACCACTTCTCAAGGTCACCACACTGACATTTAGGTTCTTTTTGCTTGGAGAAGGTAATTTTCCACATGACTCCAACATGCTTATAGACGTAACTATATCCCCCATTTGTGCTTCAAGGTTAGAGATACTAGTGCTTGTCACTTTTTGGAATTGTTGATTACTTGTGGCTAAGGATTTGACAATGTCTTCAAGTGACATTCCGGAGCTACTCGGTTTGAATTGAGGAGGTTGTTGGCAATGATGTGGAGGGTGCGGTTTGGGTTGATAGTGTGGTTGTACATGTTGGTAGTGAGGTTGTTGTGGTGAGTAGGAAGGTCTAACCAATGCATTTTGAGGTAATGGTCTTGGGTTGTAGCTCATGTTGGGATTTGGCTTCCAACTTTAATTGTAAGCATTTTGATAACTGAATGGCTTGTTGTGGTAGTTTTGGAATCCTCCCATGGCATTCACATGTTCCGCATCTTCTTGAAGAACGGGACACATATCCATAGGATGTCCCATTATTGCATATATTCCACAAACCATCACTTGTGGTGTTTGTCCCATGGATAACTTTTGAACAACCGATGTTAAATATTTGACTTGACACTCGACACTAGATGTGTGACATCCCCAAAATCTCGGCCAGAAAAGACCGATTTTCATTTATGCTTTTATAATAATTTCAGAGTAAATCCTTTTGATTTGATAGAGTTGCGGAATTTGTTCCCAAAAACAAAACATGATAAAACAATGTTTACTAATGCATTTCATAAAAGAAATGTATTTTCATTATATAATCAAAACTCAGGGTGTCGTGTTCCAATACAGACCATAAAGCATAAACGATAACATTACAAGTCATTCAACAAATATATACATATACAGACTTGTAAAAAAAACAACTCGATGGTTCATCCATCTTATGCCCTTGCACCACTTCCTGTAATACAAATCAAACTGAGTGGGTCTGGCTTGGGAGCCTCGTGAGCATATAGGGTTTTCAACCCATAATAAATAATTATATTTAATTCCACCAACCAACAATAACCCAATTACCCATTCCCGTTATTCTCACTTTATGTCCCTAAGACAACTAACATAAGGGACCTAGTCTAAGAATATTTCATTGGGGCGACAACACATGCTTCAGGGGTTCCTCAGCAATATAAGTCAAATAAGGCAACCATGAGGGCGATGGAGTACAGCGAATGAACACCCAAGTTCATTAACACCTACAAGTGGCGAACCTGCTAATGTTTCCACAAGACTATCTAGAAAAGTCTGTGGTCGTCATCTAAACTCCGCTAGATGACTAAATCAAACAACAACGAGACCTCTCATCTGTTTATTACACACCAACTATCTACCCATGTTCTACCCAACATATTAGTAGATAAAAATTATACATTTTTATACATAGTTTAAAACTTGTATAACATGCTTTAATCAATACATATTCCACATAACAGATGAGGAACACACACATAACACGTATTTCATAGAAGACAAATCAGATCCATGAGATAGAAGGGAGTGAATACACATTGACACACATAACCACAAAATTATACACATAATACGTATTCCGTATAAAATACCTCATAATTATGCGTTAGAAGAAAGCAACTACAAACTCACACGTATAAACAACAATATACTTAATACACTCAAACCATACTTGTATTATTATCGTGTTTGTGAAAGGTAGTATACACTCACTTGATCAGAAGATGATCGGACAGCACTACGACTTGTGGAAGTAGTAATCCTCAGCAGATCTGGAAGCTCTCTACAAAAATCGAACTTCTCGCGGGCAGAGCTTCCGCTCGGGAATCTCACTTCTCGGGATCTTCGGGATCTCGGGACTTTCTTCGGGGCTCGAGAATATTACTGGGGCTTCAGGGTACTTCTAGCACGCAAATCGAGGTAAAACGGGAGAGGGAAGAGAGAAAAATAGCAAAGGAGTCGGCTGCCTTCGGATCCTATTTATAGAGGCTGTAACCTCGGAGTACGCGGGGCGTATGCCTCGGATCGTCATGGATTACGTATCCGAAATACTCGAGTGCGAATGTCAACATACCTCGGTGTTCGCGGGGCGTAGGCTAGTACGCGGGGCGTACTTCGGATGAGTCCGATGACTCGTCTTCGGATAATACTGGGATTTAATATTTAAATTTAATTATTAATTATTTAATAAATTTCGAAAATTCATATCTTCTTCATACGAACTCCGTTTTCGACGTTCTTTACATCCATGCAAAGGTGAGACTACGCTCTACAACTTTCGTTTAGACTCTGTCGGCTAATTTTAATTTTATTTTTATTATTTATTTTTAATAGGCCGGGACAGAAAAACTTCGTTATAAATTCATAACTTCTTCGTTTGACGTCCGTTCTCGCCTAACTTTTAATCGCTTCGATACCAACAACGAGATCTTCGACTCTCGTTTAGATTGCTTCGGCTAAAAACCGCTTGATCTCAAATCGAGTATTTCAGGCTGCATACCGTTAAGCCGAAACTTCGATAAATCATAACTTCCTCATACGAAGTCAGATTTGGGCATCCTATATATATTTGGAAACCTCATTTCAACTACTACCACATTAACCAAAGATATCAAGTTTATTTTACACTTAAATTTCGACGCTTATTTTGATTCTTAATTAATCAAACCACATAATTAAGCAACTAAACACAAAACACATAATACTCAAATAATACAATCTTATTATTTCAAAACGGGTTACAAAGGTTAACCTAGACTATTACATTGCTAAGAATGGCAAGCCCGGAAACACAGGCGTTACAATTCTCTCCACCTTAGAATGATTCCGTCCCCGGAATCACACATCAACAAACAAATGCAAATAGCGACTCAACATGTCACTCTCCGTCTCCCAGGTGAGATTCGGCCCATTCACATGTTTCCATCAGACAAGCACTAACCCAACCATTTTGCGTCGCAACTTCTTAGTCTTTCGGTCAACAATTGCCTCTGGTTCTTCAATCAACCTTTTGTTCTCATCAATTCTCAATTCAGAAATTAGAATTATATCAGGAACTTCTCCCGTGAACTTCCTCAAATAACACACATGAAAAGTGTTGTGAATTCCATTCAGTTCTTCTGGTAGTTCGAGCTTGTAAGCTTGGTTCCCAATTCTCTGAAGAACTTTAAACGGTCCAATAAACCTTGGACTCAACTTTCCCCTTTTACCAAATCTTATAAGTCCCTTCCACGGCGAGACTTTAAGCAAAACCGAATCTCCAACCTCAAAAGTCATCGGTCTTTGCTTTTTGTCCGCATAGCTCTTTTGACGATCCTGAGCTGCTAACATTCTTGCCCTAATTATTTTCAACTTTGCAGCAGTTTGATGAACCATCTTCGGTCCCATAAACTGCTTTTCCCCAGCCTCAAGCCAACAAGATGGCGTATGACACTTCTGTCTGTACAAAGCTTGATAAGGTGCCATCTTAATGCTCGAGTGGAAACTATTATTGTAGGAAAATTCTACCAATGGTAAATGTTCATCCCAATTACCTAGGAATTCCGAGCTACATGCTCTTAGCATATCTTATGGTGTTTGTATCGTTCTTTCACTCTGACCATCAGTCTGTGGATGGTAAGCTGTACTTAAACATAACTTGGTACCCATTTCCTCTTGTAGACTTTTCCAAAACCTTGAGGTGAAACAGCTATCACGATCCGAAACAATCGTTAACGGAACACTGTGAAGCCTCACAATTTCCTTCACGTAAGAATTCGCAAGCTTTTCCATAGACCATTTCTCCTTGGCTGCTATGAAATGTGCACTCTTAGTGAATCGATCAACGACCACCCAAATCATGTCGTGACCATATATTGTTCTGGGCAGTTTAGTGACAAAATCCATAGAAATGTCTTCCCACTTACCCATAGGCACAGGCAATGGTTCTAAACTCCCGTACGGTTTCTGATGTTGTGTCTTGACTCTCGCACAAGTCACACACTCGGCCACATACTTTGCAACATCAAGCTTCATCGTCGGCCACCAGTAATAGGGTTTCAGGTCCCTATACATTTTAGTGCTACCAGGATGAATTGAGTACATGGTTTTGTGAGCTTCTTCCATTAGAAGATCCCTAATTCCTACTGACTTAGGTACCCATATACGATCTTGGAATACCTTCAGTCCATGACCGTTTGTACCAAACACCAACGTTTTACCCAAACGTTCATCCTTTCGGTCATTTTTCTTAGAAGCTTCCTCTTGAGCTTTCTTTATACTTTCCACAATGGTCGAGACAACTTCAATTCTCAACGCTCTTGGCCTTTTCCTTTCAAGATTGACTTTCCGACTGAGAGCATCAGCAACAACATTAGCTTTACCGGGATGGTAAAGTATCTCTCAGTCGTAGTCTTTATGTAATTCTAGCCAGCATCGTTGCCTCATATTCAATTCCTTCTGATTAAAGAGATATTGGAGACTCTTATGATCAGTAAAAAGTTTGCACTTCGTGCCATAGAGGTAATGCCTCCATATTTTCAGAGCGAAAACTACCGCTGCCAATTCCAAATCATGAGTCGGGTAATTCTTTTCATGCTCTTTCAGCTGTCGAGACGCATATGCTATCACCCTTTCTCGTTGGGTCAAAACACAACCCAATCCAACCCCAGACGCATCGCTATAAACAGCGAAGTCTTCAACTCCATTGGGTAGAGAAAGTATCGGTGCCTCGCATAGCTTCTTCTTTAGCTTCTCGAATGCTTCTTTATGCTTATCACTCCAAGCATAAGTAGCTCCTTTTTGGGTCAAAGCTATTAATGGAGTAGCAATCGAAGAAAAGCCTTGGATAAACCTGCGGTAATATCCGGCTAATCCTAAAAAGCTTCAAATCTCCATGGGACTTTTCGGTTGTTCCCACTTCATTACAACTTCAATCTTTGCTGGATCAACCATTATCCCTTCTTGGTTGACCACATGACCCAGGAATTGGACTTCACGAATCCAAAAATCACATTTGGAGAACTTCGCATACAGCTTCTCCTTCTTCAAACCTTCCAACACTTCTCGCAAGTGCCTGCCATGCTCCTCCTGGCTTTTCGAGTAGATCATAATGTCGTCTATGAACAATATCACAGATTTATCAAGGAACTGATTACAAACCCTATTAATCAAATCCATGAATGCTGCCGGAGCATTGGTTAGTCCAAACGACATAACCAAGAACTCGTAGTGTCCATATCTAGTTCTGAATGCAGTCTTCTCGATATCTTGCTCTCTTACTTTTAGCTGATGATATCCTGACCTAAGATCGATCTTCGAGAAATAGCTCGAACCTTGCAATTGATGAAACAGGTCATCAATCCTCGGCAACAGATATCTATTCTTTATTGTTGCCTTGTTCAGCTCTCTGTAATCGATGCACATTCTCATACATCCGTCTTTCTTCTTCACGAATAACACTGGAGCTCCCTAGGGCGATGAACTAGGTCTAATGAAACCTTTGTCTAGTAATTCTTGAAGTTGCATCATCAGCTCCTTCATCTCCATCGGTGCTAATCGATAAGGTGCTTTTGCTATTGGCATGGTCGCTGGTAACAAGTCTATTCTGAACTCCACTTGTCTATCAGGTGGTAATCTAGGAAGATCTTCGGGAAATACTTCCGGAAAATCACACACCACTGGAATACTCTGCATCACCTTCTTTTCCTTCTTAGCATCGATCACGAATGCTAAATATGATGTACATCCCTTGGTCAAACACTTCTTGGCTTTCATTAGGGAAATGATTCCAGAATTTACTCGTCGTTTGTCCCCGTACACCATAATGAATCTTTCCCAAGCGGGTTTACTTTAACTATCTTCTTCTTGCATAAAATTTCGGCATCACAGGCGCTAAGCCAATCCATTCCCAGAACGATGTCGAAACCATTAAGTTCGATAGGCAATAATTCCTCGTGAAACTTATTCCCATTAAGGTCGATTAAGATGTTTTTCATACGATGGCTAACAGGTAGAAACTTGCCACTAGCAACTTCGACTAATAAAGCATTATCTAGTCTATCAACAGGCAAAGCTAGCTTTCTACCAAACTCATGTGAAATAAAGGAGTAGTTGGCTCTAGAATCAAACAAAATTTGAGCAGGAAATTCGTTTACGAGAAAGGTACCTGAAGTGACATCAACTTCATCTTTCGCAACTTCGAGTGTCATCTGGAAGGCTCTCGCCTTCGGCTTTGGTGGAATGTTGGGCCTAGCTGCCTCCTTCTTCTTCGGACAATCTTTCAAAATATGCCCCACTTCATTGCAACCAAAACACATCCTTTTGTTGTTCGGACACTCATTGGCAAAATGTCCAACCTTTCCACACTTGTAGCAGGTCACATCCTCGCTACATTTCCCAAAGTGCTTTTTCTTACACTTATCACACCACTTTGCTTCGCCTCCTTTTCCTCCAAACTTTTTCGAATCCGATTTCGAAAATTTGCTTTTCTTACTGGAACCAGATGTTCCCTCAAACTTTCTCTTCTCACCAACCTCAACCTTGTCGGTGGTTCTCCCCTTAATCATGTTCTCAACAGACTTGGCAGCCCAGATAGCTGCCTCTAGAGTATGTGCCTGACGTACTGGCACCTCGTACTCCCATGGGAGTCCCTTCGCATACCGGTCCACCTTAGTCAGCTCGTCTGGGATGATACGCAAGGCAAACTCCATCTTATCGGTAAAGTTATTAGTGTATTCATCAACCGACATGCTGCCTTTTGTCAATGCCAAAAACTTATTCTCCAACTCCAACAGATTTTGAGCCGAGCAGAACTTGCGCTTGAACTGCACCAAGAACTCTGCCCATGTCAATTGTAGTGGCTCATTAGGGCTTAAAGTCTTCCCTAGAGTGTTCCACCAACAAACGGCTCCACCTCGGAATTGACGCTCTGCATAGATAGTCTGCAACTTGCCTCTGCAGCCACAAGTCATGAAGGCTAACTCCATTTCGGAGATCCAATCCATAACCCCAATCGGATCATCCTTTCCATTGAAGGTCGATGGTTTGCAAGTTAGAAAGTCCTTGTACTTGCATCCCATTCCATCATTCCTTCCATCATGGTTTTCTAGCCTAACTATCGGTGGGTTGGCTTGACCAACAGACCCACTGAAGTTTCCACCTTCCGAGTGCCCTTCATTTAGTTCGGGCTCTTCCACACGAATTGACAGTTCTTCACGATTCTGTTGAAGCAACCGCCTAGTTTCATCCATCTGACGATCCAACATCGTCTGAATCATCATTTGCACACCAGCCATGGTTATTAGCTCACGTGCTGCTGCTACGACAGGTATTTGTTCAATCACTGGTGGTTGATTCCGGTTTTCATCAGCATTTCCAACTCCACTTCTTGTTCTCACCATTTTTGATCTATACACCGAATATGGTGAAATTAGATCCTCATTCACGATAGATATTCAAATCATCCTTATCACTCCGAAACGTTTAAATGCTAGTTCTAATATCGTAGACGTACGCTTAGAATCCTACACACATAAAGTTTCTAGATCCGGTCGACAACAGACCATAGATTCGAACAATAATATCATATATGGCAACATATCACATTTAGCACATAAAACATTTTAGGCAACTTTCCTAAAATAAACTAGTGCTCGTGTCTAAAATATCACAGACACACACCTCAAAATTTCACTTAGCATTCTAAGTTTAAGTCTAGAAATCCTACAAATTCCTAGTTCGCTTAAACTAATGCTCTGATACCAACTGTGACATCCCCAAAATCTCGGTCAGAAAAGACCGATTTTCATTTATGCTTTTAAAATAATTTCAGAGTAAATCCTTTTGATTTGAAAGAGTAGCGGAATTTGTTCTCAAAAACAAAACATGATAAAACAATGTTTACCAAAGCATTTCATAAAAGAAATGTATTTTCATTATATAATCAAAACTCGGGGTGTCATGTTCCGATACAGACCATAAAGCATAAACGATAACATTACAAGTCATTCAACAAATATATACATATACAGACTTGTAAACAAAACAACTCAATGGTTCATCCATCTTATGCCCTTGCGCCACTTCCTGTAATACAAATAAAACTGAGTGGGTCAGGCTTGGGAGCCTGGTGAGCATATAGGGTTTTCAACCCACAATAAATAATTATATTTAATTCCACCAACCAACAATGACCCAATTACCCATTCCCGTTATCCTCACTTTATGTCCCTAAGACAACTAACATAAGGGACCTAGTCTAAGAATATTTCATCGTGGCGACAACACATGCTTCAGGGTTCCTCAGCAATATAAGTCAAATAAGGCAACCATGAGGGGGATGGAGTACAGCGAATGAACACCCAAGTTCATTAACACCTACAGGTGGAGAACCTGCTAATGTTTCCACAAGACTATCTAGAAAAGTCCATGGTCGTCATCTAATCTCCGCTAGATGACTAAATCAAACAACAACGAGGCCTCTCATCTGTTTATTACACACCAACTATCTACCCATGTTCTACCCAACATATTAGTAGATAAAAATTATACATTTTTATACATACTTTAAAACTTGTATAGCATGCTTTAATCAATACATATTCCACATAACAGATGAGGCACACACACATAACACGTATTTCATAGAAGACAAATCAGTTCCATGAGATAGAAGGGAGTGAATACACATTCACACACATAACCACAAAATTATACCCATAATACGTACTCTGTATAAAATACCTCATAATTATGCATTAGAAGAAAGCAACTACACACTCACACGTATAAACAACAATATACTTAATACACTCAAACCATACTTGTATTATTATCATGTTTGTGAAACGTAGTATACACTCACTTGATCAGAAGATGATCAGACAGCACTACGACTTGCAGAAGTAGTAATCCTCAGCAGATCTGGAAGATCTCTACAAAAATCGAACTTCTCGCGGGCAGAGCTTCGGCTCGGGTATCGCACTTCTCGGGATCTTCGGGATCTCGGGACTTGCTTCGGGGCTCGAGAATATTACCGGAGCATCGGGGTACTTCTGGCACACAAATCGAGGTAAAACGGGAGAGAGAAGAGAGAAAAATAGCAAAGGAGTCGGCTGCCTTCGGATCCTATTTATAGAGGCTCGAAGCTCGGAGTACGCGGGGCGTACGCCTCGGATCATCATGGCTTACGTATCCGAAATACTCGAGTGCGAATGTCAACATACCTCGGTGTACACAGGGCGTAGGCTAGTACGCGGGACGTACTTCGGATGAGTCCGATGACTCGTCTTCGGATTATACCGGGATTTAATAATTAAATTTAATTATTAATTATTTAATAAACTTCGAAAATTCATATCTTCTTCATACAAACTCCGTTTTCGACGTTCTTTATATCCACGCGAAGGTGAGACTACGTTCTACAACTTTCGATTAGACTCTGTCGGCTATTTTTAACTTTATTTTTATTATTTATTTTTAATAGGCCGGGACAGAAAAACTTCATTATAAATTCATAACTTCTTCGTTTGAAGTCTGTTCTCGCCTAACTTTTCATTGCTTCGATACCAACAACGAGATCTTCGACTCTCGTTTAGATTGCTTCGGCTAAAAACCGCTCGATCTCAAATCGAGTATTTCAAGCTGCATACCGCTAAGCCGAAACTTTGATAAATCATAACTTCCTCATACGAAGTCAGATTTGGGCGTTCTATATATATTCGGAAAACTCGTTTCAACTACTACAACATTAACCAAAGATATCAAGTTTATTTTACACTTAAATTTCGACGCTTATTTTTATTCTTAATTAATCAAACAACATAATTAAGCAATTAAGCACAAAACACGTAATACTCAAATAATACAATCTTATTATTTCAAAACGGGTTACAAAGCTTAACCTAGACTATTACATTGCTAAAAATGGCAAGCCCGGAAACACAGGCGTTACAAGATGTTCACCCTTCGTTGACTTTGTGTTGTGTATCTCTTTTCATGTCTTGGAGTGGGCCAAAGTGTTGGGAATTCACGGCTATGGTGTTGAAAAGTTGTCTTGTTTGTTTTGGGGTTTTACTAAAGACATCACCACCAGTCGAGGCATGAGCAACTCTTCTCTCCATTGGTAACGATCCCTCATAAAAGTGTTGAATGAGGAGTTGTTCCAAAATTTGATGTTGTGGAAAACTATAGCACAAGTTGTCGAACCTCTCCCAATAATCATGAAAAGTCTCATTTTGACCTTGGTGGATTCCAAAAATATCATATCTATGACTTAAAACTCTTGAAGTGGGATAGAACTTGTCAAGAAAAGCTCTTGCCATGTCGGTCCATAAGTTGATTGACCCCAGTGGAAGATAGAATAACCAATCATTTGCTCTATCGGCCAATGAAAAGGGGAATGCCCTTGATTTGATTTGGTGATCCGGTTAACCTTGTGGCTTCATACTAGTGCAAATAATGTGGAACATCTTCAAATTCTTATGAGGGTCTTCACTCTTCAACCCATGAAAAGTTGGAAGATGACGAACTAAACTTGACTTCAATTCCGAACCTCCTTCCAAAACGGGGTAATTGATACTAGTTGGTGTAACATCTGAATTTTTAGGGATATGATTGTGTATGTAAATATTGAGTTTGAAGGAGTGAATCGACAAGTTGAGAGTCCAACTCGTCGAGTCGAGTCGTGTTTCTTCAGTGGTTTAATGAGTGGACTCGACGAGTCAGGGGAGGAACTCACTGAGTAGGTGTTAGGCGGAGAAACCCTAACTTTTGGGGTTTGGGACCTATTTAAAGGCACTTAAGGCCCCCTATTGCGGCTACCTTACAGAAGAGACAACCCTAAATGAGTCCTGGGTGCTTTCGGCAAGAGAGAGAGCTATTTTGAGCTTCTTGATGGATGGTTGCAAGGAAGAAGGAGGTTTCAAGCTCAAGCGGCCTTAGGAGGTTGTAGATCCATGATTTACAACCTAGGACCATCAGTTGGAGATATCAATTTGGACCCCCCCTTTCTTCCATATTTGATTAGATATTTCTTTTGTGGATTAGGGCTTGTATTACCTTCTTGGTGGGGTTTTGAATGCGTCAAACTTCACTTATGAGCTGGTAGCATAGATATGGACTTTGGAGGGTCTAGAGATTCCGAAAGTGAGAAGCCATGGTCGAGAAACCATTGGGGTTTGAAGCTAGGAACCATTAATGGAGTCTTTATGGTTTATAATGCAAAATACACCATGCATGGACATCAAGATCGGACCTTTACGTGACTTTGGGGTAGTAGGAGGTTACATCTATGAGTTAGGGCTACAAATCTAACCTCAGTTGGCTGATTGAGTAATCCAATGGAGCCAACTCGCTGAGTCCCTAGGAAGACTCAACGAGTTGTAGCGGGTGTGACCTAGTAGCCTTGGCCAGTGTTGACTCATCGAGTTTGAAGTCAACTTAGTGAGCTTTGTGAACCCTAGGAAGATCATGGAGAATTCGAGGGGACTCAGCGAGTCACAGGTGTGCACTCGACGAGTCAGGTCAACATGGAATGTTGACCCAGGTTGAGTTCTATTGACTTCATGAGTGGGCCGGTAAGGGGGCAGGTGGGGCCTAAGAGGAGTAAAATGGTCTTTTACCCATCCTGAAGGTCAAAAGAAGAAAAATGGACTTAAGGTATAAAGAGTAATAAGACGGATAATGATTGAGATGCTTGTCTTATGTGTTAGGTGGAGGCTAGTCCAAGATTCTGAGTGCTTGTCGGTTACCTGCTAACCAAGGTGAGTCTTCTCACTATACTTTACCTTGAGTTGTAGTTATGTGTGACCGGAAGGTCTTATGTGTTTGCATTGTGTATTATGTTATCCTGTTGTATATTTGGTATGCTATGCATTATGTCTTTGTAATTTATGCTATGTGGAGTTTATAGACCGGTCTGGAGGGTCCAACGATCCATGAGGCCGCAAGGCTCACAACCAGACTGGACCGGAAGGTTTTACAGAGTATAGCCTCGAGTGGCGAATTGCTGTACGTGGTATTTTCGGGAACCCACTAAGCTTCGTGCTTAAAGTGTTATGTGTTATTGTTGAGTTGAATACTCGTTTTGAAGATTGCGTCATTGGGCTCGGCTATTAGTCCATTTGTTTTATACTCCGGTTATGGGCCTGTCCAACCGTCAGTTCGCTAGGTTTACTATATAAAGATATGCTTGCATGCATATTAGGTTAACAATTCAGAAGTAACGATTACGATAGTATTTCAGATTTCTTTTATCGTTCTTGTAAACCTCCAACCCTCTACAGTTGATGTTCTTGATCGAGCTCTTCTGAGGGTTTATTTTATAATCATTCGACACGTTTGATTCATCCTTGAGTTGTTCTTTATTTTGCGTTCGTTCTTGCTGTTTAATATTTATTTACCTGTTTAAGATCTAATCGATCTTCCAGATTAAGTTTTAATCTCATCAATTGGTATCAGAGCCAGTGGCGAGGGTTCTATTCTCTCAGGGAGCAATTTCTGAGGGGGGGATTGTTGGGGGTCAGAAATGGCATCGACCAAGTCCTCGCACGATGGCCTGGAGTGCCGCAATAGAATGCCTGGTTCTGGAGGGCTGAATGCGCTATATGGGTAAGGTTGCGCTCTTTCTAACAACAATTGGTTTTAGATCAACCGGTAGCGTTGATGCTCAACAAGTGGTATCAGAGCAGGAGGCTGTGTAATCGATACACTTCTTTTCTGTGAAAAGGTTTCAATTAGGGTTTTTCCGCAATAACTGATATTTATTGAGCCGTCATCTCATTATTGACGTATCTTGATATTTATTGTTTTGCCCTAATCTGATTTGTTACAAGTCTGATCTTTGAACAGGTTATTCGATCATAATGGACGAGTCGCAATCGAATCCCATCAATATTTCCAACAGCATCGATTCAACCACGAAGATTCCCATCCTATATACCCATGATTATGAAGTCTGGGCGCATCACTTCGAAGACTACGTTATAGGATCTGAGGATAATGGATACCTCATATGGGAAGCAATCATTAATGGACTGTTTTCTCACTCTGCAACATCGAGGATTATTAAAACTCAAAAGGAGTATAATGATCTGCTGAAGGATGTTAAAGATATTGTGCAAGATGAAAAGGACAAATTCCAGTGCAATATCAAGGCGCTAAGGTTGATCAGATTCGCCCTTCAGTCCGACACCTTTAGGTTGGTAAGCTCATGCACGACGGCAAAGGAAGTTTGGGATAGACTTCGTGAACTGTACTCTACAGACGAGGATCTTGAACACTCTATCCAAACCTTGCTCTTATCTGAGTTTGAAGAATTTATGCAAGGAGCCGAAGAAACTGTGACCCAAACGTTCGATCGCTTCAATCATCTTCTCAACAAGATGATCAAACATGACATCGAAAGGAAGCTTATCGAGCAGAAGGTTACGTTTCTAAATGGTCTAAGGTCAGAGTGGAGAGTAGTGGTGTCTACAGTTAAAGCCCATGAGCAGTTTAAATCATATTCTTTGGCGAAACTCGTGGGTATTCTCAAGTCCCAGGAGAAGATTGTGCTGCAGGAAAAGAACGTTGTTTCAAGCCTAGGTTCACTGGCCCTCTTGTCAAAAAGTAAAGCTGTGATGGAGGACGAAGACCTCAACCTAGAGGAGTATGACCTCACGTCTGAGGATTATGCTATGATGGTATCTAACCCCAAGAGGTTCTGTAAGAAGAGATTCCCCAGCAACAAAAATCGAACCTGGCAGGGGAGTTATAGTTCAGAAAAGATTAACAATGAACCGAAGGTTGAAGAGCCCAAGAAGGAACCGAAGGCAGATGGTGATTCTGGAGTAAGCTGTTACTACTGTGGTGGGAAAAACCACTATGCTAAGGATTGTGTCCTCAAAAAGATGGCTGAAAAAGATGAGGAAAAGGATGAGGAAGCTTTGCTGCAGAAAAAGCTCGATGAGATGAGGAAGAAGAAATCTACCGCTAACCCTTCCATGAATGCTCTAATTGTGCAGGGTTCGGTTGCTGATGACGAGTTCGGTGGCGTGAAGTTTGGTCAACCGAATCCGAAGACGATGAAGTGAGGAAGCCTTCGCATGGAAAGGCTTATGTGGCTAAAGAGGAGAGAAGTGGAGGCAGGTGCCTGATGGTGTCTGAAGTGTCTCAGATGAGGGGATACAACACTGATGGTGGAAGCAATGAACCGAAGGAGCAGCAGGATATGTGCTTTACAGCCAAATCGCTCAGCATGCAGTTCAACGAGCTCGATGAACTGATCAAGAAGGTACAATCGGTCTTTGTTTCATTTAAAGTACCACAATGCTCCTATGAAAAAGAACTAAAAAGTGTTAATACACGAATCTCTCATCTAGATAGTAGTTTAACTCAAACTCGAGTCACCAATTCTAACCTAACTGATCAATTAAGCAGGGTGTCTTCGAAGAGTGAGGAGCGGCGCATGTGGATCGAGTTGAAGGAGTCTGAATTAGTTAAAATAAAAGACGAAAACATTTATTTACAGAGAGACAATTTAAAGTTGTTAAAACAGCGAAATGTTTTTTGTTTGATTGCAAAACGTCTTTATACTAATATTACTCAGCTTCACTTGGATTGTGAGATAGGACAAAAGATCCATCGCATCAGAGGTACTTAAATTTCTCACACCATCTCCACTACATTTCTCCATTACATTCGTTTCATCAACGTAACCCTTGAGACTCTCAGAAATTACCACTGAGGTTTATGGTTACACAACAACTATGTTTATGATCTCAGTTTAGTGCCACTACGAACTGAGTGAAACCCAAAATTCAACACCAAATCTGAATTGACGGTGAACAATAAATTTGCTCAAGTTTTCACCAACGAATTGACGGATGTATCCTACTGAAATCTCAAATTTTTATTTTTGTGTGTTTCCTATGAAATTGTTAAACACCATAACATTTCTTCCCTTGGGGTCCAGTTTTTAATTTTTTTCTGAGATTTTATATTTTCCAAGCCAATTTAAAATTACTACCTACCTACTTGTTCAACAGACTACACTGGTCTCACAAGTACTTTGTTCACTTTCTTTCTTATTTCAAGATTAGAATTGTTGAATCAAAGCAAAAGCCACCCTTAAGTAGCCTTATTAAAAGAAACCTTTCAACATTTATTAATAAATGTTTGATCGTCATTCAACGGGAAACCACATTAACACTTTGAGGTCTCTCTTGATCTTGAAGGAAGAGATTCGTGCCCGGGATCATTTGTTTCGTGTCATTATTGACATCACAGTCATTCCTAAAAAGAGTTGCTTTATTTCTTTTCTTTTTACACTCTTCGCACGAAAATCTTTCATTTTCCAAAATTCCGTTACTAATAATTACATGCTGTATTATTGCTTTGGTGGTTAATTATCAAGCTGTGGTCAAAAATCATCCACGTGGGTATTTAATTCAAAAGATGCCATTTAAAAGATAAGGAAGGGTTACTGACTCAGGCGGGAGTTAAAAGGATTGAATTTCAAACGACGGTAAAAAGGGAACGCGTGTGAATTTAGAACGCCCATACTTTTACTGACATCATGGACGCGTGTGCGAATTTCAAGCGACACCTCTCTGGCACTTAAAGGCGCGTGAGGATTTCAAACGGTATGTTCTCAAACGGCGCTTGTTGGGCGGTGTGATCCTAGGAATCTGACACTCTCTCTCCTACGTGATCATCGCATGCCTTAACTGTCACGCATCTGTCATTCCGGAAACCTTTTCGTATTTCCCTAGAAAATTTGAAACGATTTTTCTCTCTCCATTCACCCACTATAAAAAGGCAGTCTATACTCCCATTTACCTCTTTACTGCATCCGGAATTTCCAAGAGAGCAAAAACTCCCAAAAGCTTCACTGTTCATCTTCTTCTTCTACCTTCAACAATGGCAGAATCATCCTCAGTCCATGCTACCTCACACATCCTTCCCATACGTCCACAAAAATGCTTGGTGATCGACCTCACTCCTCTGTCGTATGATTCTTATATGACGCCGATCATCGAGTGCTTGAAGTACTCCCAGATCGCTCCTGCACTTACAAGGGTTGAATCTGTGCCCATGGAGATTCTTTCTCAGGTGTATGCGACTGCTCATTACGACAAAGCAGTCGAGCGGGTGTTCTTCAAGGTTGCTACTCACAAGACCTCCATTTCTCGACAACGATTTGGTACACTGCTAGGGTTGGCTGCTGACCCATCGAGAATTAATCCGGAGACGATTCCTATTGGACATCTATACAACATGTTCTATAACATGGGGTACACGGAGGCGCTCACCTCCGTCGCAAAGTTTAAGAAATCCTGCTTGCGGCCACAATGGAACGGCATGTTTACAGTCCTCTTCAAGGGCTTATCTGAACGGAGCTCAGGATCCGATGGTTCAAGTTGACTGTTCCTGTCGATTATGTATGGCGTTTACAACGGCGTAAATCTAGACTATGGGTTGGTTCTCTGGAAACAACTCATCCAGAGCCTTTCTTCCTCTTCACGACACTCTGAGGTGTCGTATGCCTGGTTCTGGACAATCATAACAAAATGGGCGATGGACAAATTCGATATTCCCACTGCTGCTGGTGCATCGATGTCTTCGATCGGTACTTTTCATACCACGAAGATCATCGTTACTGATACATCAAAATTTTCTTTCATTGGATCTATTCCGGAGACAATGTACGGCGATGTTCCGTCCGACAGCAGGATCATCCGGACGATAAAGGAATTCAAGGCGTCTGGTCCTAGGGTTCTAACACAGGAAATGCTCAAGTCAATCCATAATGCTGACAAATCTATCAACAGGGGCAAAAAGGCGGAAAAAGGGAAGCAAGTGACCAAGGCTCCTAAAGGTCCTTCTCCCATGAAGAGGAAACAAACAAAACCGGCACAGCCCCCACAACCGAAGAGAAGGAAGACTCAACCGAAGCGAAAGCTTGTAATCGCTTCCTCTTCAAGTGACTCAGAAAACGAGAGTTCGGGTTCGGACGGCTCTCAAACAGGCGAAACCCCTCCCAGAGGCAACACCCCACCCCGATCACCTACCCCAGATATGGAAATTCATGTCTCACCCATTTCTTCTCCTCCTCAAACAATCCCTACTTCAATTCCCACCATAAACCCCGCCACCACCATACCTAAAACCTCTCTCCCTATACCACCACCCATTTTCACAGATACCACTACCAAAACTGCAAAGGTTACAACCAACGTATCTGATACGGGGGTTCATACCAGTGCAACCGAAACCCCTCCTGTAACCGAACCACCTCAAACCGAAACCCAGCATACAACCGAACCTACCCATACTCAACCACCACCGGAAACCCCCCCCCCCCCCACAACCACTCAACCTGAACCTACCCACACCATAACACCCCCAGCTTCACCACCCCCACCATCTCCAGATCATGCCTCTGATGGAGATAACCCATTCCTTGGCGGTGAAAACATAACCTTCGATTCGGTCTACTTTAGTCCGTTTCAGGTTCACAGTGATGATGAGGACGATGCTCCAGTAACAAAGAAGCATCTAAAGGAGCTAAACGAGAAGGTTAACTTACTTCTTGCGTCATCCACCAACACTCAGTCCTCTCTCTCTGAAGCTGCTCTTCAGAAGATTGTTGACGCCTTCTCCAGGGCTCAGCATGATTCTGTTGCTTCAGCCACAGCCGCCATTGACGCCTCCACAAAAGCCTGTGAGGCAGCGACCGCAAAAGTCAATAAACGATTCTCAGATGCCTCTTCCATGTTGAAGTCCTTACAGGAGAGTGCTGATTCTACCAAGACAACGTTGGAACCAATCGTTCAGCAATTGGCCACGTTCGTCTCAACGGAGTTACAGTCATTCGCTAACCTTCGCCAATCCATCAGCGATGACAACTCGGCCCTTCGTGCCTCCATTGATGAGCGCCTCGCTAAGCTTCAAGAGGATCTCGCAGCTGAAAACTCATTAATGGACATTTTAGCAAGCAAAACCACCGCCCTCAAGGTCAAGAGCACTCAGATTTCAAACTATCAGCAACAGCTTGAAGCTCTTCGATCCGAACGGGAGGTTATCAAAACATGTATTTCGGATGTACACGCTGCCCTATCTAACATCCTGGAAGCACACGATCCCATTCTCAATCATTCGGTGAGGCGAACCCTTGCTGAAAAACTTACTCCTGCCATGGACCTTCTTAGCAAAATCGAAGGCTTACCTAGTTTCGTGTCCAATCCGAAACAAGGGGGACAAGGGAAGAAGTCCGGATCGAAACCACCTCCTTCCTCAACAGCTGCTCACACAACCGAACCACCTCCGACTGGTCAAGCTTCAGGTTCGGGTGTGAAGGATAAAGGAAAGAACATAGCTGAGGAAGAAGATGAAGATGACAAGGAAACCATTGCTGACTTGCTTAAACGCAAAAACAGTCGCAATGTGGAAGACGACAATGTCCATGGGATCCATGGGTTAAAGCTCCATGGAGTATCCATGGACTTCTCCATCCAAGCCTAGCCCATTCCAAATAAGCATAAGCCCACACTATATAAATATAGAAGCCCATATTTAATTAGTAATATCTTTGATCACTAAATTAATCCTAGATTAATTATAGATCACTACTAATTAAATAATATGATCTTATATTAATATATTAGAACTTATAATATATTAATAAATCATAACTTGTACTATTCTCAAATATTATCCATACATTGTTCGGGTGAAGTGCAACCCAAATGGACCATGCCAGGTTGGGTCAAGTATATACCAAATATAGTTATAGCCTTAGACACTATATCCAACAGTCTTCCACTTGGATAAGTCTAGTAACTATATTTGCAAGTATAACTTCAGGAACCGATCAGCAATCGTAGCTCTTTAAACTCTGTTGAACTAGAACGCGCCATTTAGATAAGTGATCATATAATCCTCTGTTCTAGATATCAGCCGGACAAACACATGGAACATTGTCTTGCTTATTGTCCAGCATTTGTTTCCCGATTTCCGATTTTTTTGACATAGAACTCAACTGAACACATCAACTTAGTTCTGACCGGGCCCGGTACATAGGTCAAAACAAAATCATCGAGGGGCCCAGATATCAGCTTCTAATCCAAGAAGGAACAGATAAACTTCGACTCATATGTTTGTTCTACCACTCATTGAATTACACACAAAAGCACGTTTTATAACATCGAGTTACGAATGCGTTTACGTACAATCAATGCATAACCAACTCGTAAGTAACAAATCATATCTCTAGGTTTGAAGACTTATATGATATTACCGTCTCACGATCACTCGAGATAAAATTCCATGAAGTGATTCCAGTGAGCGTGGGTTGAGTCCAATGCTCAGAACTTATGAGCACTCATGATTGTTGTAGCCATGTCCAACACCTTAGACCTCTGCAACCAATCATGACAGTCTTGATTCATACCTACTTCCGACATATGACCGACTGTGGAGGTTTGAATAATATGATATACCAAACATAATTATTCTAGAAGTCAAAACATGCAAAAGAAATATAGTAAAAGATCGACAAGAGATAGCAACACTTTACTCATAAATAAAACACCTTTTATTCTTCATCAAATGTTAATTACACTTTAAAAATTTCTGGGTTATCTAACTACTAAAACTTATATCATCCTTCAGCCCTATGCTCCGAGCATGTTGGAGATGCTTAACCCTACTCAGTCCCTTCGTGAGGGGATCTGCCGGGTTCTCATCCGATGATACCCTCTTCGCCATGAGGAGTCCTTCTTGAATTCGATGTCTGATAAAATGGTATTTTCTGTCGATGTGTCTGGATCTCCCGTGATCCCTTGGTTCCTTGGCTAAGGCAACCGCACTATTGTTGTCATAGAAAATCTCCATTGGCTCTTTTATAGCTGGTACAACTCCAAGGTCTCCGATGAAGTTCTTTAGCCATATCGCCTCCTTTGTTGCCTCGCTTGCTGCTATATACTCTGATTCACAAGTGGAATCAGCCACTGTCTCCTGCTTGGAACTCTTCCAAGAAATTGCTCCTCCGTTTAGGGTAAAGACCCAGCCTGACTGAGAGCGGAAATTATCCCTATCAGTCTGGAAGCTAGCATCACTATACCCTACAACTCTCAAGTCATCACTCCCACCAAAGGTAAGGACCCAGTCCTTAGTCCTTCGCAGGTACTTGAGGATATTCTTTAACGCGGTCCATTGTTCCTTGCCAGGGTTCGCCTGATACCTGCTAACCATGCTCAAAGCAAAAGCTACATCAAGTCGAGTACACGTCATGGCATAGATGATCGATCCTACGGCTGAAGCATAAGGAAATTGACTCATTTCTGCTATCTCAGCCTCACTACTAGGGCTTTGTGTCTTACTCAATCTGGCGTTACACTGAATGGGTAACTCACCTTTCTTGGAGTTATGCATGTTGAATCTTTTCAACACTTTGTCCAAGTAGGTACTTTGGCTAAGTCCAATTAGCCTTTTACTCCTGTTTCTCAAAATCTTTATCCCTAGGATATAGGCAGCTTCACCAAGGTCCTTCATAGCGAAACACTTCCCAAGCCAGGACTTTACTTCCTGCAGGGTTGGGATGTCATTTCCTATGAGTAGTATGTCATCCACATACAGTACCAAAAAACTGACTATGCTCCCACTAGCCTTGATATAGATGCAATATTCATCTTCACTCCTCGAAAAGCCAAATTCCTTGACTTTCTCATCAAAGAAAAGATTCCACCTGCGAGGTGCCTGTTTCAATCCATAAATGGATTTATCGAGATTACACACTCTATTAGGGTACTTGTTGCTGACAAAACCCTCTGGCTGACTCATGTAAACATCTTCAGCCAACTTTCCATTAAGGAAAGCGGTTTTGACATCCATTTGCCATATTTCATAGTCATGAAATGCAGCTATGGCCAACAGAACCCGAATAGATTTAATCTTGGCTACTAGAGAAAAGGTCTCAATATAGTCCACTCCAGGAATTTGAGAGAAGCCCTTTGCAACCAGTCTCGCCTTATAAGTGTGTACTTTACCATCCATGTCGGTCTTCTTCTTGAAGACCCATTTTCACCCTACAGTCTTACGACCTGGTACATTCTCAAACAAGTTCCAAACTTGATTGTCATACATGGATTGTATCTCGCTATCCATGGCCTCTTTCCATTTAGCAGCCTCAGGGCCTGCCATGGCTTCCGTGTAGCTGTTAGGTTCATCCAGACCTACTAGTGTCTCATCACTAATAAGTGTCTCACCTTCCGCAGTAATATGGAAACCATAGTAATGCTCAGGTGCATTCCTAACTCTCGTGGAACGCCTCAGAGGTACAGGCTTATCAACTGGCTCAACAGGAGTTTCCTCCTCAAGTTGAGGGCTGGTGTTTGAAGTTCCTTCACCGCTTGATTCTTGAATTTCTTCAAGATCAATTTGCCTCCCACTGTCTCCTTGGCTTATAATTTCTCTCTCTTGAAAGACTCCTCTTCTTGCTACAAAGACCACATTGTCACTAGGTCTGTAGAAGAGGTAACCAAAGGATTGCTGTGGGTAGCCGATGAAAATACACCTCTCGCTTCGAGGTTCGAGCTTATCATGAGTCTCGCATCTCACGAAAGCCTCACAACCCCAAATCTTGATGTGGTCTAGCTTAGGTACTTTGCCAGTCCACATCTCGTGAGGAGTTTTGGCAACTTTCTTTGTAGGGACAAGATTAAGAATATGGGCGGCAGTCTCTAAGGCATACCCCCAGAATGAGATTGGTAGCGTAGCTCGACTCATCATGGAACGAACCATATCCAACAAGGTTCGATTACGCCTCTCAGCCACACCATTCAACTGTGGTGTCCTGGGAGGTGTCAATTGTGAGACAATCCCACATTCCCTAAGATAGTCGAGGAACTCTGAACTAAGATACTCACCTCCTCGATCGGATCGAAGCATCTTAATGTTCCTGCCCAATTGATTCTCGACTTCCTGTTTAAATTCCATAAACCTCTCGAAAATCTCTGACTTATGCTTGATTAAGTAGACATATCCATATCTACTGTAATCATCAGTAAAAGTCAAATAGTAACGATTAGCATCCCTCGTGGCATGTTTTAATGGTCCACACACATCCGTGTGTATAAGGTCCAACAAACCTTCACCCCTCTCACACGAGCCTGTGAAGGGTGGCTTTTTCATTTTTCCAAGTAAGCATGATTCGCAACTATCATCTGACTTTAGGTCAAACGACTCCAAGACTCCATCCTTTTGGAGTTGGCCTATGCGTTTCTTGCTTATATGTCCAAGACGACAATGTCATAACGATGCTTTATCCAAGTTATTATTATTAGTAGAATCAATACACAAAACATTATTTCCTAAGTTATCTACAACAGATACAGCTTCATACACACCATCACAAGGTAATGCTTTAAAATAAAAAACATTATTATAGAAAACATCTATAGAACCAAATTCATTATTAAATGAAAAGGTAAACCCTTGTTTGTACAAAGCATGAAAGGAAATAATACTTCTTGCCATTCCTGGCGAATAACAACATTTATTCAAATCTAAATTAAACCCACTACTTAGCGATAAAGTATAAACTCCAATCTTGGTGACAGGTGAAGCTTTCCTATTCCCCATGATCAAGTTTATTCTTCCTTTCTCCACATTCTCACTTCTTCTTAGTCCATGCAAGTCACAACAAATATAAATACCACAACCGGTATCAAGGACCCAAGATTTAGAATGGGGTGAGTTATTAGAAATGATAGTGTAAGTTTCTGCATGGTTGGGTTTGACTTTCCCATCCTTCACATCCTGCTGGTACTTTGGGCAGTTCCACTTCCAATGAGACTTTTCATGGCAATAGAAGCATTCAGCCTCTTTTGGGTCAGAAGAAGGAGTGACGAAACCTTTCTTGGTTCCACTTGAAGAAGAGCCATCAAGGGTCCGAGCCTTGGTACCCTTCGAGGATCTCTTTCTCTTCCTCCATCGATTTTTCCCAATTGCCAAAACCGGAGTTGAGTTTGGAGTAGGAGTGATAGCAACCGACTTCCCCTTAAGACCTGATTATGCGGTCTTGAGAAGTCCCTGAAGTTTGCTGAGTGTGACCTCTTCCTTATTCATGTGATATGTCATGCGGAATTGATCATAGCACGATGGTAAGGAGTGCAAAATCATATCTATTGCAAGATCCTCAGGGAAGTTCACATTAAGCTTCAGCAAACGATCCACATACCTTTGCATTTTCTGCATGTGGCTCGTGACGGATTCCCCGTCCTTCATCATGGTTGTTATCATGGAGTAGATGATTTCATACCTCTCTTGTCTTGCACTTTGATGGTATCTTTCCATCAAATCTTGGTGCATTTCATAAGGGTAGAAATCCTCATAAGACTTTTGGAGTTCCGCTGTCATCGTGGCCATCATGATGCAAGCCACTTTCGTAGCATCCCTTTCATGTGCCCGAAATTCAGCGATCTCCTGAGGAGTTGCAGTGGTCTCATCAATCTCCTTAAGCTCCTTGTCAAGGACATATTCTTTGTCCTCGTAGCGGATAATCATCCTGATGTTTCTGATCCACTCATTGAAGTTGGATCCATCGAAGGTGACTTTCCCACACAAGTTCATAAGGGTAAAGGAGCCATTAGGATTAGAGCCAGAAGCAGCATTGTTTGAAGACATCTGAAAAGAAGAGAACAAGACTAGTTTAGATATAAGAGAGTCCTTAATAAAACACCCAAATGTAATATTAAGGCTAGGATCCAATCACAATATAATATAACTTAGAAGAGGTATGCCGTAATCTAAGCTATACCATATTTGAAAGGTAGGTGAATGACGATTCACCAATTTCCACCACGAAAACCGAAATATTTAAGTATTAGGTTTTTGATTGGTTCTTAGAAATTCCTAGATTCTTTGAGATTCAATGAACTTTTCAAAGGCATGTTTCAATCTCGAGTGTGCCCTCCAAGTTTTGTGACTGGGATGCTGAGGATCACAAAACGAGGTGTGAAGTAACCATGCAAATCACTTGGTACCTTTAAGGTTTATCACTCAATCGATGTGCCGGTAAACCACACACGCTCCATCGATACTATAATAAACCCTAAGTCACCTTTTACCTACCTTGTTAAGTCCAAGTTAGTGTGCCGGTTAACCACACGCGCTCCACCAACGACTTAATCAAAGTGTAAAGTGTGATTTCATGGATTAGCACCTTATTCACATTTTTCCTAAAGTAACTAAGATTGGGAATTTAATAAAACATTTAGTTACTTTATAATATTCATCATACTTTGAATGAGAATTTATAAGTCCTTGTCTTACCCGTTCGGCTAACGATCCTCCACCAGTCAAGCAAGCGGTGGGTGAGAGTGGACACCCATTAAGTCACCATTTTATAGGCAACAACCTTATACCCACCTTATAGACCGGCTTCGTGAATGAGGCGTACTAGCGGTAAGACGACTTTGTTCTTATACATATATATATATATATATATATATATATATATATATATATATATATATATATATATATATATATATATATATATATAATTATTAAATCATAATAATATAAGTATAAGGGTTGAATTTTAACTTTTAAAATTCTAAGGGTTGGAACTAAAGTTTTAACTTGACTTTACTTGTTCCAAAACTTGAGGGCAAGTTTTGTAAACTTTCAAAACTTTTCATACCTTGTAACTTATGAGTTTAATAGAGTAATAAGATGAAGACTCTTCACTTTTCTAACTCTTGTGTTCTTTTAATTGGTTTCAATCCAAGAGACTTTTGGTTTTCCATAACTTGAGGACAAGTTATGGACTCCATTAAATAACATTATGATCAAGAATTAATCTACCACATAGGTTACAAATAAATCCTATGATCATCTAAACATCATAAGAACAAGATCATGAACATGAACACTTTCATATATCAAAATCACACTTAATCTTTGTAATTTTGATAACTAGTTGTTGTAAATGAGTTAGAATAGACATTACACCTTCTAAAACAAGTTTTCAAGTACCAAAACAGTTTAGGGTAATGTTTCTAATCCATTTCCAGCAACTAAAGTCGAAAAACTGCACTCTGTCGACCCTACTCGTCGAGTGCATGAACCTACTCGGCGAGTAGGTTGAAGATACAAGTGGACTCGGTGAGTCCCCCCATGGACTCGGCGAGTCCATCAGTCAAACAGCAAGATTTCGACTTTTTCAAGCATATTGCAACAAGTATCAAACAAACAAACCTGGCTCTGATACCACTGAAGGGTTTTGAGCATTCTAACACTTCCTAAGTGTACATGCAACCCTAATAAACCTTGGATCTATGTTTGTCTAAGATACATGCAAATAATTATTTTTCCAAGGCTTATATCCTAACTAGCATGGCATGGGGAACTTGAATCAAATAAAGCTAGTAGAAACACTTACCTTGTAGTTGTAGTTGATTCCTTGGAGTTTTAGAGCCTAGCACCAATAATGTGGATGCCTCAAATGAAAGTCACAAATCACCACAAACTTGGAACTTTGAGAGAATAGTCACACTTCTCTTGAAATCGGCCCTCACCTCAACATGTGTCAACTAGTGTTCACTAGATTGATTTCAAGAGACAAAGCCTCCTTCATATAGTGTGGTGGATTAGGGTTACATCCATGTAAACCCTAATACCCATGTCTCTTCATTTCCATGAGATCCATGGGTTAAAGCTCCATGGAGTATCCATGGACTTCTCCATCCAAGCCTAGCCCATTCCAAATAAGCATAAGCCCACACTATATAAATATAGAAGCACATATTTAATTAGTAATATTTTTGATCACTAAATTAATCCTAGATTAATTATAGATCACTACTAATTAAATAATATGATCTTATATTAATATATTAGAACTTATAATATATTAATAAATCATAACTTGTACTATTCTCAAATATTATCCATAAATTGTTCGGGTGAAGTGCAACCCAAATGGACCATGCCGGGTCGGGTCAAGTATATACCAAATATAGTTATGGACGTAGACACTATATCCAACAGGAAGACCCTAGGAAGTGGCCTTAGTCAAACCAGTATGATGACAAAGTAGAGCATTTCGCAGGGAAGCGAGCAAGCATGATGGGATTTGCGATTGAGAAGTTTGAGCAGCTACTTAGGGAATCTGGGACGGTCCGTGTAGAGAGTATGGGTAGATATGGCAGGTAGTATGGGCCCATACTACTGAAAGCAGAGGACCCATACCTGATGCAAGGACTATTCCGGAGGACCTAAGTAGTAGATCGAGAGATGTTGTCATGGTTTGAGTACCGTGATAAGTAGCAGATCAAGAGGTGGTGTCATGGTTCGAGTACCATGATAAGTTGTGGATCGAGAGGTGTCGTCGTGGTTTTAGTACCATGATTTGTAGCAGTTCAAGAGGTGATGTCATGGTTCGAGTACCATGAATTGAGGCAGATTGAGAAGAGGGAACATGGTTCGAGTACCATGAGATTAAGAAGAGATAACATGTTACGGGTACCATGATTCATAGCAGATCGAGAGGTGGCCACATGGTTTGAGTGTCGTGACACGTGGCGATTAGTGGTTCTGGTTTACTGGTTATTCCGTGGTGATTGTCTAGACCAAGAACAAATGTGAAAGAGTATGGGGCCAGAAGGACAAGATGAACGAGTTTAGGTGAAGTATCCCTTGAGAGGGAAATCGATTTAGCTCTGAGGGATTGTTGGTGAGATGCTAGTTGGAGTGGCAAGACTCAGGGATAGGTAGGGATGGTGCATTATGGAAGAATACGGTTTGGGCTTGGCGACTGGCCGATAAGCGAGATGTCACTTTCTGTGACCTGAGTGATGCAAATTTTGTTTCCTGTGGGAAACTTAAGAGGTGTTGAGATTTCGGTTTCTGAGTTCGGGAGTGAGCCCTGTGGGATTGCACTGATAGTGATCTTCAATCAGAGTATATGGTAGTAGGTCTACCACGAGGTACAGATATAACTTGAACAGGTCATTATTGGGGACTGAGATAGTCAAGGACCAGGATACACCCTACTTGAGTATAGTAGGGCATGTGTTAGCTACAGTGTCGGTCGATCAAGAGGAGAATATAAGGGCAGTGGCTCGTATTATCTTTGATGAGTATCGAGAGTAGTAATGTGGGTTTTTCTCTTATCATAAATGTCGTGATGGAGCGTTGGTTGAGAAGTTGAGGATGAGGAGAATGATAGTTCAATATTTCCAGACTAAGATCAGGGTTGATACTGGACAGTTGGGAGGTCCGGCGATGGAATGTTGTGAGATTCTGAATCACTAGATGCAGTCATGATAGGAAGTTCTGAGGATTTCATCTGAGATTTGGGGTATTGCGAGTTGCTTCATCTCTGTCGGGGAGATCATCGAGTGTGGTGTAGCACCTTCCAAGAGTATGTGCGTTGTTACTAGTGGGAACAATCTGTGTGATAGACTGTGGGTGCCCTAATTGGTGACGCTTCGAACCCTAACTGGGGGAGAACCTGGTATTTTATTAGGGAGGTCAGAGATTTGTTCGAGAACGGTTAAAGATCTGGACATAGAGACCTGTAGTGCGGATTCATGAGTCCAGGGTTATTGGTGATCAGGGCTAGGTGCAGAGCGGGATAACACATGTAGTATGCGTGTGAGAAAGGATGAGTGAATTGGAAGATTCCTTGTGGTCAATTCTTTCCGGGTTTAACGTACGTCGAGTTCGAGTGCGATCGAGTCGCTGGTTTGCGGATTCAATAGTTGAGATTTGCAAGTGAAGGTATAGATTGTAATCTATACCACTGGGAGGGTAGCAATTGATTCGTCAACCAATCTCAGGGTCGACATGAGTAGTGATCAGTAGAGGGGGAGTTCCGGGTTGTTGATAACATGTTTTGAACCATTGACGATGCCTCGATGTTTCAAATTGGGAGATGGAATACTCGGAGGTTTCAAGTGGTGCGAGAGAAAGATCGGTTGGGAGATTATGAAAGAGCAATGATGTATCCAAGCATGGGGTCTCGAGTATGAGATCAGTGAATTGGGCAAAACATCGGGAGATTATGTGTTGGTGTACCAAGGTATCTGGGTATGGTGTCCTTATTTCTAGATTATTCTGAGTTCTGAGTTGAGAGTTGGCAAGTGATGTAGCAAGTATTTATCGTTCCGGTGGGAGTACTTCGGGTAATTGGAGATTAAACGAGATTATTTAAGAAAGAGGATTGCAATGAGAAAAGGAGTTTGTCATGACGGTTTTCATCAGGAGTAGTGATGCCTACTTTTGGATGGATATGTGAGCACCTAGCTATGTTGGGCCGTGGACTGTAGGTTAACAGATGCATTGTGTAGCGTCAACTTGAGATTGGATCGTGGGTGGTAAGAGAAAGTGTTGCAAGGCTGCAGGAAGCTGCAACATCCATGAGTTAGCGAAGGGGTGCGGTGATACTACGGGGATCCATAGTATACACCAGCTACTCAGTGGGAGGATGTGGTGATACTGCTGGAAGCCGTAGTACTCACTAGTCAGGGAGAGGTTGTGATGATGCTGTGGGGAGCCGTAGTACTCACTAGTCAGTGAGAGGTTGTTCTGATGCTGCGGGGAGTCGTAGTACTCACTAGTCAGCGAGAGTTTGTTGTGATGCTGTGGGGAGCCATGGTACGCAATAGCCAGCGAGAGGGTGTCGTGATGAGTACTCTCTGGTCAGAGTAAGACGCAAATGAGTTTTAGGCTTGGGTAGCACTAATAATTGAGTTTTTGGGGGCATGGTGGTTGAACCAGGGATGAGACTGGGGTCTCCATGTTTGTCGGGAATTGATACACTTAGATTGGAGTTGTGGTTGTCGCAACCCAAGGGAATTGGAGAAGTGGTATATGCGTGGGTCGTGGATCATGGGTTATGAGTTGAGTGCCTCATTGGGACGAGTGGTTCCAACTCTGGGTTGGACCAAACTCTCAAGTTCGAGTTTGGCTCTGGTGGTACGTTGGGTAAGCGAGATGAGATTTTGGATTCCGAGGTGGATTCCATGATGGGGGAAATTGTTTATCATCTGATGTCTTAGACCAGTGTAAGTTAGTACTCAGGTACGGGAGGTACTACGAGATGCATGGAACTATGAGCAGTAGACGACAAACGTTGGGGTTGATTTGATCTTCAGTTGGGAGTGTAGCATTTGCTTGGGGTAAGGCGAACTTCGTGACATGTGTGTCACAGTGGGCAGATGTAGTGAAAGTATGAAGGAAACCATTGAGACAGTTGGGATAATGCAATGGATGACCATGGAGGTCCAACTATTGGGTCGAGGTTAGACCTGGTACTCAGTGTTAAAAAGGGGTATGAGGAATGGAGCTGAGGCTTATGATTTTAGGTGTCTGAGGACATTTCTATGCAAGCATGATTATTCTCTTGTGTCTGAGAGCAGAGTGTTGAGAATTCATTGTTCGGATAGGTTTCGATCGCAGTTCAGTGGATGAGCCCTGGTGGGACGTGAACCCTCCCGTTTCTTGGGGGCGTGATTTGGATCGTTACTATCTTTGGTATGAGTGATCGGTAGACGATTGTTGGATTATGTCAAGCGATAATCAAAAGGGTTGGTTTTCTTCCGGGATTGGAAACCCCTGTTTGGATTTAGGTGTCCAGAGAGGGTGATTGTTGTGTGGTATGAGATCCCATCGTTAGCACAAGATCTGTTTGTTGAGGAGTGATTTCGATGGAGAAATCTAATTTATGTGGGGGAGAATTGTAACATCCGGATTTTTAGGGATGATTGTGTATGTTAAACTTGAGTTTGAAGGAGAGACTCAACGAGTTGAGGGTCCAACTCGCCGAGTCGATTCATGTTTCTCCAATGGTTTAATGAGTGGACTCGACGAGTCAGGGGAGGAACTCGTTGAGTAGGTGCTGGGCAGAGAAACCTTAACTTCTGGGGTTTGGGACCTATTTAAAGGCACTTAAGGCCTCCTATTGCAGCTACCTTTCATAAGAGAGAAACCTAAACGAGTCTTGAGTGCTTTGGGCAAGCGAGAGAGCCATTTTGAGCTTCTTGATGGATGGTTGCAAGGAAGAAGGAGGTTTCAAGCTAAAGGGGCCAGAGGAGGTTGTAGATCCACAATTTACAACCTAGGAGCATCAGTTGGAGGTATCAATTCGGACCCCCCCCCCCTTTCTTCCCTATTTGAGTAGTTCTTTCTTTTGTGGATTAGGGCTTGTATTACCTTCTCGGTGGGGTTTTCAATGCATCAAACTTCTATTATAAGTTGGTAGGATAGATCTGGACTTTGGAGGGTCCAGAGAGTCCGAAAGTGAGAAGCCATGGTGGAGTAACCATTGGGGTTTGAAGCTAGGAACCATTAATGGAGTTTTTATGGTTTATATTGCAAAATACACCATGCATGGACATCATGATCGGACCTTTCCGTGACTTTGGCGTAGTAGAAGGTTACATCTATGAGTTAGGGCTGCAGATCTGACCTCAGGTGGCTGATTGAGTAATCCAATGGCTCCAACTCGGCGTGTCCTAGGATGACTCGACGAGCTATAGCAGGTGTGACCCAGTAGTCTTGGTCAGTGTTGACTCGTCGAGTTGGGTGTCAACTCAGTGAGCTTAGTGAACCCTAGGATGATCATGGAGAATTCGAGGGGACTCGGAGAGTCACAGGTGTGTACTCGACGAGTCAGGTCAACATGGAATGTTGACCCAGGTTGACTTCTGTTGACTTCATGAGTGGGCCGGTAAGGGGGCATGTGGGGCCAAAGAGGGGTAAAATGGTCTTTACCCATCCTAAAGGTCAAAAGAGGGAAAATGGACTTAAGGTATAAAGAGTAATAAGATGGATAATGATTGAGATGCTTGTCTTACCTGCTAACCAAGGTGAGTCTGCTCACTATACTTTACCTTAAGTGGTAGTTAAGTGTAACCGAAAGGTCTTATGTGCTTGCATTGAGTATTATGTTATTCTGTTGTATGTGGTATGCTATGCATTATGTCTTTGTGATTTATGTTATGCGGAGTTCATAGACCAGACCGAAGGGTCCAACGATCCGTGAGGCCGGAAGGCTCACAACCAGACCGAACCAAAAGGTCTAACGAGCTAGACCAGACCGGAGGGTCCAACGAGCTACAGGACTGGAGGGTCCCGTTGAGACACATTAACCGGAGGGTCTTACAGAGTATTGCCTCGAATGGCGAATTGTTGTACGTGGTATTTTGGGGAACTCACTAAGCTTCGTGCTTATAGTGTTATGTGTTATGTGTTTCAGGTTTTCTCAGGATGGCGGGAAGGCGTCGGCATGATTTATACACACTGGCAGAAGATTACGTTTTTGAGATTCTGGGATATGTTTTATTGCGATGACATCTGTTAAACATGAGATTTTGAGAATATTGTATGGGTATTATTGTGCTTGAAAAATGAAAACTTATTTTTAAAATTCACGTCATTATAGTTGGAATTTAGGTAACATCACTTTCCATCATTTTCCTTAAGGTTCTTTTGAGAGCTTTTCATCCATCCCCCATTGTAATTGGTTGAATAATGGCTGGATTTTGTTGTACAGGTGGTGTTTCGGGAATTTATTAGCGAGGATCGAGGCTAGAATTGGGTTTCGTATCAGTTGATGAAGCAGTTTCAACTTCCAAATCCCCATGAGGATTTGAAGTTTGGCCACGTTCTATTCCCTTTTCCTTCGCCAAACACCTTGCTTCTTTTTGAATTTCCGAACTATAAATCAATGCACCTGTACGTTGGGGTATGGGCATAGGGAAACAATTTGATTAAAAATAAACCAATCCCCGAAAATGGCGCCAAAAATTTGTTGGTTGTCGAGGCCAACAAAATTAATAACTCTAAATCTTTTACACTAAAATAGTGTATAGGGTAAAGGGGTCGAATCCACGAAGATTGTTTTAATTTTATAACTCTATAAAAACTCTCTTTATAAAAATACTTGTAAAATGACAATAAAAGTAATGATGGGGGTTTAGTCTTTTGAAATACTTGAAATAAACTAAAACTAAGCTAAGATTAAAATAGACAATTTCAATAAAAACAAGAGTTTGATGTAAAATCAATAAGAGAAAGATAGTTGACTTGAGGTTTCCTCACTTTGACTTTTTGGTGAACATATCATTAGAATTCAATGGTGCAATACTTGTTTTAAATCCTTAATTTGGCTATAGTAATCCAAGAAGCTTGAGATTACCTTGACTTTTATTAGTTTTTGAAATGCTTAGAGAAGCTCATAACAATTTTCTTAGTCAAAGTCACAATTTCCATTAAGCATGTAATTAGTGAAAGTCAACTAGCATTAATAATTAAAAAGTCACCAAATCCTAGAGGATCGTCAAAAGCTTCCACTACCATGTTGGAGAAAATGTTTTTATGATTGTGTGATGTAAAACTAACATAAAAATCACTCGTTGCTTGCTAATTTGAAGATCCTTTACTTAATCAACAAATTAGCCACCTGATCAACACACAACACATTTAAACTCATGAATAAAAACATACAATTAGTGATAAGATGTTAAAACACAAAACATTTTCATAAAGATTCAAACACAAGTTCATGGAGTCTTCAACATTCAACAAATAGTCAAAGGATTTCACTAAAGCAACCAAGATTTGTCTAGCCAAGCATGGCTAAACTCAAGAAAACAAAGTTAGTAAAGATTATACCCAACATTTGACAAGAATCAAGAGATGAAAAGATGATATTCTTGAGGAGTTCTTGGCCTTCAAAAGTCTTCTAAACTCCAGAGAGAATGTGTCAAAATCGGATGTCTAAGATAAGGCTTAAGAGGCAGACCAACCTTCCCAATGTAGAGCTCTAAACAAAATCCCAAAAATGCCCCTCCAGGAATCCAAGTGGGCCGCGTGGAAACCTTACGCGGGCCACATACGTGTGACAGACTTTTGGCTTTCTTCAAGTCTTGGGCCTCCACTACTTAAACATTGGCCCAGTTTGAGCCCGATCAGCTTCTAGCCCATTTTTCTTCAAGATTTCTTCAATTTGAGCCCAATTTCCCTTCTCCAAATCACTCATAGCTTCCGCAAACTCCCGATCAACGATCTCCGCACATTCGAAAATTCTCCCGCGCCTTGAAAATTTAATGTTCAAATCTTCCAAGCTTTCAAGAAATTAACAAGCCCTCTCCATGAATCACCTCCGTAGCCATCAAGCTCAAAATACTCATTGCCCTTCAAGTCCAATCGCCTAGCAAAAATCCCGCTCCGCTAGTATCCAAAAAATCTGCAATTATACTCACGAAGCTAGAAAGTACCTGAAATGGTCATAAAATAACAAAAAGTAAAATATGCATGGAAATCAACTAAAATGTGAATGAAATGTGCTAAAATAAACTATAAAAAGAAGTAAATAAAATGAAGCTATCAATCGGTCGACAGCAATCTCGACCTCTAGAGGGCAATCCAATGTTGGGCCAAAATATGGTTTATACTTTGCTTTTCTGGGCAATTATATTTTTCTGTAATATATTTGGAGTTTACGGTCATGTTTACGGTTGAGTTTACGGCCGTAAACACCTTACGGCCGTAAACCCATTTACGGATCATGTCCACCAAGCCCATGTTTATTACGTATAAATATAGGTGTTAGGGTGAGGAGTAGAGATTGATGAACAGAAGAGAGTTTACGGCTAGAGATAAGTTTTGTGTGTGTGAATCTTTTGTATCTGGAACTTTAATTCTAATCAATTCATACAAAGATTAATATTCTTTTTCTTCTTCTTCTTCTTCTTCTTCTTCTCTTCTATTTGATCTGACATCATCCATTTGATTGGGATTCCGCACCATCAAACGGATCTGATTGATACACGTGCAGATGAGGGACTTACAATTGGTATCAGAGCCAAGTTGTATCAGTCAATTTTGTCAGATTTGGGGCACTATTTGATCTTATTTTCGAAATATTCTTGCGTTTTTGGATAGATCTCTGAAAAATAAGGGGGGTTTGTTCTTCGTGTTTTTCATAAAAAAGGGTTTTTTGATCGAGTTTTAGAGCAAAAAGGGATGAAAAACATCGTTTTTTAAAGGGTTCTCGGCCGTAAACAGCTTGCGGCTAGGGTTTCTTTGCGGCCGGCAGCTAGGGTTCTGAAGAGTTTAGGGTCAAAGGTTACGGTCCGAGGCCTCGCACGTTTACGGCCCGAGCTTGCGGCCTCGGCCTCGGTGGTTTACGGCATCGCAGCTCATCCTCGCAACTAGCTTCGCATCACATCAAAAACAAGACGCGAATTGGAGGTGCCGGGGATCGAACCCGGACCTCCAGCTCCATTACACAGCGCCTTACCATCTCAACTAGCAAGCTTCTTGTGTCATTCCTCCGAAATTTAATACATAACCCGTCTTTTTCGCTTAAAGTTTCACATTTTTTACACTTTCAGCCCAAAATTCAATTCCTTTTAATTCTAAATTCTTTTTTTCATCCAAAATAAAAAAAATTTAAAAATTAAGAAAATAATAATAATGATAAATAAATAAATAAGTAATAAATTAAATTAAAATTAATAACAAATTTATATTTTAGTTTTTGACTTTTATTTTTTAACTTTTGACCTTAAATTTTAACTTTGACTTCCAAGTTTGACCTTTGACTTTAAACTTTGACTTTTTCGTTTAACTTTCAAATTTTCAAATTTAGTTCTTCGGTTTGACTTTTGAGTTTAACTTTTTAAATTTGACTTTTAAGGTTGACTTTTGAGGTTTATAATCAAAGAGTTTGACTTTTAAGTTTGACTTTTGAGATTAACTTTTTAAATTTGACTTTTAAGGTTGACTTTTGAGGTTTATAATCAAAGGGTTTGACTTTTAAGTTTGATTTTGGGTCTTAGTTGTGCTTTTTAACTGATTTTAAGGTCTACAAGGGAGTTGAAAACATGAAAGATAGTCGTCAGGATATGTTAAGACAAAATTTCAAAATTTTCGATTATATCCCTAGAGAAACCTTCAAAACTCAATTGCAGCGATTTACTACACTTACTACTGAGATGAATATAGTTGGGATATTCTTGTTTGAGATTAACAAAAAGCTACTGAATTCACTTCCGAAACCGTAGGATATGAATGTGGCCATCATCAAGAAGACAAAAGATCTCAATCATCTTAGTCTTGCTAATGTAATTCAAGAACTTGATGCTTTGAAGTGTAGAGAAAATGAGTTCTGAAAACATTCCGGTCACTCAAGTTACATGTACTCCAGCTTGTGAAGCCACGATTAAATTTCTTCGGGAACAAATTGATTTATTTAAAAGAGAAGTTGAGGACCTGAGATATGAAGGATATCAACTCAGGATAGGACAGAAACCCCTGAAGGCTGAATTAGAAGCAAAAACCAAAGACTTTAGGAAACTTTAGGAAGAGTATAGCAACAAGTGTGAAAATTATGATTATATTAAGAGACAAGTTGATGTTGTAACTGAAGAACTTGACGCTTTAAAAATTAAGTGTGGAAAAACTGATGTCAGTTTCAAAAATTATACTGCGTCAAGTCAAACAGTCGAGTCCTTATATGAAACCCAATTAAAATTCAAAGAAAATCAAAACAAGGGTCTAGGGTATGATAGTGTACCTCCTCCTTATAATCATAACTACACATCCATCCGTATGACACAGGACGAAACTGACAGGGAGCCACATCTTCGATATGGCAAACGAGCTGGATTTGTGTCAGGAGGAGTTATTAATGTTGAAAATACTGATGTTTATGTTACATGTGCAGGTAAAGTAGCAGAGGATGAGAACAACGAGAGTTCTTCTGAACAAACAAACGACCCCTTGAACTCTAAATCTGTTACTCCTAACAAACATGTTGTTGAGAAATACAGGCCTCCAATTCCAACGCAACAAAGTGCCTGTTGCAATTGTGCATGTGGGAACAACAAGAAACGAGGCAAAGATATGCCACCAGGGGAAGGAAGAAACAATTTCCCAGTGAAGAAAAAGGCTTGTTTTCACTATGGAACACCTGGTCACATTGCCCGAAATTGTCCAAATCGCGCATACATTCCTTACTACGCACAAGGCTGGCAGAACGTGCCAAGAGGGAGACACTCCAAATTATACCCCTCGAGATCACGATCAGACATTGACGACTGGAAAGCCAAGAAGACCAAGAATTTAACTCCCAAGGCCAAGAATCGGAATCCCAAGGGCAAGAAGGGAATGCCGGCCAAGAAGCCAAATCCAAGAGATGCTCCCGTGAAGCCAAAATCAAAGTCATCTCAAAGGCCGACATCAAGATCAAAAGCAAGTACTGAGCCACCCATCAGATCGAACAAGAAATGGGTTAAACCCGAATATAGATGGGTACCAAAGGTGAAAACTCCCAAATCTTCTAATAACTCTAATATTTCATCGTCTTCTGTTTGTGATAAGCAGGATATGTCATGGGAGAGAGTACCACGCACTGATGACAAAGGTCGACCCAGTTTCAAAATGGACTGGGTTCCAAAGACCAACTGATCCCGCTTTGTGTCACACCCTGAAAACCGAAGGCGGAAACATTTCCGGGGTTGACTCCACGTTGAGTATCAAATCCAATGTACATAGTAAGTAAAGCCATTACATTACATATAGAAAAATTTTACAATTATTTCAAAAGTAAAGTTGTACAGTTGTGATACATAGTATATATATATATATATATATATATATATATATATATATATATATGAACAAAATGAAACGGGTCTTTTGAGCACTCCGACTTCTGGCAAAAAGGATCTTCGGTACCTGTTCTAACGTTGACCTGAGAACACAAGCGGTTTTGAAAATCAGCATAACGCTGGTGAGTTCATAAGTGGTTTTTGTTTTGTGAAAATGTTCATGTTTCCTTTCTGTTTCTGAAAATGTAACACACGCCAAGAAAATCTCACATTTTCTTTAAAAAGGTTAGTTGTTGTTTCACGTTATGTAAGTAAAGTTGTACACCAAAAACACGTTTACCCTTGTGAAAAATGTACATTTAGGTTATCTGTTTTGTTATATTGTTCTGGTTATGTACCAATGGATTCCCAGGAAAGTCCCATACTTTCCTGGTTGTATGTTACCAATGTAAAAGATGTAAAACATGTCTTCCTGTTAACGTGGTTATGTTCAATGTTTCCCCAGGAAAGTCCCATACTTTCATGAATGTTGGTTATCAATGTAAGAGATGTATACTAAAACCTGGTTATCTTGTGAAGTGTATAAAGTTGTTCATTATTACTATAAGTAAATCTCTGTTATCCTAATTGCGAGTTCCATAACCATACTATAGACTGAACTTGTGGCAATAAGTAGTCCACATCCTTATGACTTTCGTCACCCTTGAACCATTTCGGTTCGGCTGTAGCTAGCAGCCAGGTGTGGGGTAGTCAACCCCGTATAGATCTATACACTCAAGTCACGCTCTCTAAATCCCAGAGATTCTGGTTACGGGTGTAGTCCTCCACTCGCGTATCTCTGTGGAGTGTTCGCCGAGGACGTGTCTCCAATCATACAGGAATAACAAATTTACAAGTAATAATATAATAGTCCTTTACTCGCATATCTCTATGGAGTGTTACCGAGGACAAAGAGTGTACAAGTTATATTGTTCATGTGTTCTAATGTCATGCTTTTAACTGATAAAATGTGGAAAAACCATTTGTGAAATATATAAAACATATCAGTTTATAAAACCCATTTCACAAATAAATGTTTACGTGATCTGCATGTTCGAATGGTTATCAGTTGTATTAATCAGTATTAAAAGCATATAAAATGTGAAATACACACACGAAAACAAGTTATTGACTACAAGAAACCCTTGTACTTTGCTTGTGTTCCCCCCTGAAAACAGTGAAAAACAGTGAAAAAAGGGTAGGGGTATGAACTCACCAGACTCGGGAATGCGACAGTTTCGGACACTAGACGTTCTTTCGGGGCTTGATTACTCACGATGTCCCTATGTAAAATGTAATAATGTCCATATATATCCAATTAGATTTACAATCACTAATTATATGGAACATTACACTCCAACGAGGTTAAACACCTCAAAACGAGCGTTTGGAGTGACCCGGGTGACATCTTCGGACGTAATATGGTACTAGGGACTTGGGATTTGAGTTTACTTCCTAAGAGTAAAAATTTTATGGAGTTTACGGCCATATAACACACACATACATGAGTTCACGGCCGTGAACTCATGTGGGTGTGATTTTGAGGGTTTAATGGCTTGTTTGGACTTGGGGATTGTTGGAATGAATTACTAAAATGCCTTGGATTAATTTGTTTGGATTTATACACCATCTATGGGAGTTCATGGCTATAAACATGGAGTTTACGGCCGTAAACTCCCCCAAGCTTAAACTAAAATTAATTTGAGGTGCTTAGGACAATCACATGTGATTCTAGTTAATTTTCCAAGCTTTGGGATGGTTTAAGGGCATCATTTGACATATAATTAGGAGTTTATGGCCTTGGAGTATGTTCTATGGCCGTAAACTCTTATATGTGGTATTTTGATATGTTTATGGTCTCCAAACTATTTTTAGATGGTTCTATGATTTATTCCAAGGCAATTGGTTGAGTTTTAAGGCATTCTAACATGTGAAAAGGTGTTTACTCCCTATGTTTGAGGAGTTTACGGCCCAAGCACATGTCTTGGCCATAAACTCTCTTTTGTCCTTCAAAATTCATGTTTTAAATGTTTCAAGTCCAGATTTGTAAGTCTCATAGTCGTATCTAAGTCCCAACAATGATTTGGAAGGGTTAATTGGCTTAAAAACCCCCTTTTTAAGTGTTCACGGCCCAAGCTTGATCCTTGGCTGTAAACACATGTTCTAGGTCCTAATTCTCACATTAAACATCAATTTGAAGGCTAAAGAGGTTAGATAACAAGTTAGGGATGTTACCTCTTTGATTTGGAGCCTTAAATCTTTGTTTTTAGACCTTTGATTATGGATGAGGAGAGAGGTTGGAGAGTGATTAAGGAAAGATGGCCAAAAGATTCAAATGGAAGCTTTGAGTCCTTTATATAGTGTTCGGGAATTGGACACGGCGAATTCTACCCGATACCGGCGTTAGGCGGGGCTTTTGGTCGCACGCGACCAAGTTGCCGTAACACGATATGGTCGATTCTAGAATTATTCCGATAGCTATTATGGGGTGTTAGAATGATTTCAAATGGTATTAAGACACCCATTAAGTCGTTTTAGATTAATACAAGATAATGACTTAATTAAATGGCGAAATCGGAAACGGATTTTGAAACGGCGTTTGGTTGATCGAATTGGATTACAATTTGAGTTACAAGTAGTGATATGAAATTTCGGGTTGTTACACTTTGTGTTGGAGCAGCTATGGAGGCATATCATCAGACTTCAGTTTATTGGTAGTAGCTGCTCCTGGCATATGATTGGGGACATCTCTCAATTGTGCAATATTCTGACCTTTGCTTTAGAGTATGTGTCCTTTTGCGGGAAGGGAAGAAAGGAAGGGAACACTCATGGGGTTAGTGCTTAATGACATGAAGAATTTTCGGATCTGTTCTGAGATTACGCGTGCTATTCTCAGACCTTCTGGATGCAGATTCAATCGGTGACTTATAGTTTGAATTTTCTTCTCTATACTCCTGAGTTTTTCTTAAGCTGATTCGCTTTAAAGACTAATTTTTGATTTAGGATAGTTTAAATTTACGCATTTACTTTCGTTTCTCTCCTATGCACAAATTTAGGGGGAGAAATAAAAACAAGTGATAACAGGCGATGTTTTGGTGTTAATGGAATGTGCTTGCAGGAGATGTTTTGGGAAGTGATATTATCAAGTGATAACAGGCAACCTGAGTCTGCGTAACGTACCCGAAGTTGAAGGGTCTATGCTTTGGTTTGATGCGTCGATAGGCACGAAAAATTTTAAATCGACTTGACTAGGCAGGGTTGAACTTAAGAAATTCTTAGTTTTGACAAATTTTGACCTAGTTAGATCCGTTCAGCCTGACAATACGACACTTGGATAGGTTGAGCAGGGAGATAACTTTTCCTTGATGTGCGGATTCTGTCCTTAATTCCGGTTAGATGGGGCGACTGGTAAATTCCGATAAATTAGGTCTGTAGAATATCATTTTCTTTCTTTCCGTCTGTTAGTCATATGTTGTCTCCTTTGCATGACCTCCAATCCGACCTGGTACACAACATATGCAACTCTATTTCTTTGCAGCTTATATATGTGAAATACTTCTTATCTGTTAGCCATATGTTGTCTCCTCTGCGTGACTTCTAATCCGACCTGGTACACAACATATGCAACCTTCTACTTCTCAACCCCTATGAAGTATTAAGTAATAGAATTCTGAATCTATCCTCTCTCTGAATGGTGTCTGCTCACCCGGTGTAAGGAGTACTCTGGAAGTTCTTGATGGCTGGGACATATCAGGAAGCGGGAAACACGTTCTAGTACACTTAAAAATGAACACATACAGATTGTCTATAGATCTCGCTGCTCAATTTAGGTGGACAGCAATATCCCTGGTCGTCGTCACATGAATGGTCCTTAAGATATAGTATCTAAGGAATTAGGATCACATATAATTTTTAGGAACTTAAGTTTACCCTGTCTTGTAACAATTAATAGTATGTCCTAATTTTGTCACAATTTTTCGTGTTTAAGTGGACCACAATACCGACGATCGACCAGACAAAGATGTGAATATGAAAGGTACCGACAAGTGGATAAAGATTGTCTAAAAACTTTGATCTTAAACCACTCTTAAAATTAGATATCATTTTTATTTTTGTTAAATTTGTCATAGTTTCTTCTAATTTAAATATTAGGGGAGAATTAAAAATTAAAATTAATGAAAATAAAATAAAAAAAATCAAAAAATTCAAAAATCAAAGAAAAATAAAAAAATTAAAAAAACCAAAAATAGTTTTATTTCTGTTTTATTTCTTGTTCAGAAAAATCAAAAATCCAAAAATATTTTTGTTTTTGTTTTAATTTGTGTGCTAAGTTTTCTTTTAGTTTTGTTTTGTCTTGAAAAGTGATTTCAGGTATAGATAAGACTCATGGAGTTTGTGTTGAAGATTTCTAAGCCAATGCTTCGTCCGTGAGCATTGAAGAATTCGTATTCGAAGGAGCAAGAAATGAAGATTATTCTTTCGACATTCAATCTTTCAACCCGAGAAGCAAGGTGAAGCTGCAATTGAAGATTATGTGACGGATTGCATTGAAGCCTCCTCAATCAGTCTGCTGCTATTGTTGTACCTGCTGAAGTGATCTAGAAGATTTGTTCTCTCTGATGTTTCTCTCTGAAGATTCTCAAGCTGAAAGCACTATCTTTCAAGAATCAGTACGTAAAGCATCCTCACTCGACGTGCGTTCAAAGCCAAATTCTGAAGAAATGCCCGACTGCTCAATATGAAGTCATTTATTGAAGATTAATGCTGAAGCCAGGTTCCCAATGAAGATTAACAATAAAAGCCAGCTACTTTTAAGGGGGAGCTTGTTGGGTTATTTAAGAAAAGAAAGCTATAAACCAAGGGGTAGATTGTTGGGTGAAAATATGGTTTATACTTTGGTTTTCTAGGCAATTATATTTTTCTATAATATTTTTGGAGTTTACGGTCATGTTTACGGTTCAGTTAACGGTCGTAAACACCTTACGGCCGTAAACCCATTTACGGCCCATGTCCACCAAGCCCATGTTTATTTTGTATAAATATAGGTGTTAGGGTGAGGAGTAGAGATTGATGAACAGAAGAGAGTTTACGGCCAAAGATAAGTTTTGTGTGTGTGAATCTTTTGTATCTGGAACTTTGATACTCATCAATTCATATAGAGATTCATATTCTTCTTCTTCTTCTTCTCTTCTATTTGATTTGACATCATCTGTTTGATTGGGATTCCCCACCATCAAACGGATCTGATTGATACACGGGCAGATTAGGGACTTACATCCAACATGCTCGAAGACTCAGAAAACCTCTTGATAAGGGCAAGAGAGATGAATGATCGGGTAGCCCCCAAATCGAACAACACATGAACTGAAATACCATTCACATGGAATGATCCTAAAAAAACACATAAAATGTATACATAAATATCATAAATGACATATAATAAGAGCTAGGGAGAACAAAACAAAATATTAAAAAACTTGTCTAAATATTTTAATTAAAATTAACTAATATAATATTAAAAAACTTGTCTAAATAAAATATTAAATTTAAACCATTTTAATAAAAAATAATCTTGTTATACAACTAATTAAACTTTTCAACACATTCGTCATTATATATACAGAGAAAAATTTTGATTCATGACCACTTATTGTCTAAACATTAATACGCATAAATAACATTATTATCCTACAACGAAACGAAGAGTCTTTTCTTTTCAGAATTATAACGATTATGTATTTGTTTGGTTGTGTTTTGTTATCATGATTGATTTTCAGCTTTTGATTGTAACCATTTTTGTGTATTTGTTATCTTCTTTTTTATAGGAGTAGCACTGAAAAGTGAAAACAACTAAAAGCAATTCATCGTATCCAATAGGAAAAATGGGATACACACCCAACAAGGCAACAACTACCCGTATCCTTTTCCTCGCTAAATAAAACCTCAAGTGACATAATTGTGATACGTAGTTTGTGAAACCTTCAAAAACAGTGGCTATATCAACTGCAGTTGTTTAACATGTTGAAGAAATGGTGTCGAAGTTATTGTACTGTCATTTGTTTAATCCTTATTAAAACGTCTATATATAATCTTTTATTTAAAAAGGGTATTTTAGTAACAATATATATAATTTTGAATTTTTATAGGTTTTTAATATTATATTAGTTTAATTTAAATAAAAATATAAACTTGGATATAAATGTAAATATTATAGTTTTAAAATGATGTATATGCAATGTTAAAATTTATAAGGACATTGACGTAATATTTAAAGTTTGGAAGGATATGAATGAACTTTTCCCCTTTTATTTATGTCGTCAATGACCATGACCTTGTCAACTGCCATATCATACTCATCTATTTAATTTTTACCCATTCCACTTTCATCAGATATTAAGTATTAAGTATTACCCAACAAACACCTTGACCTATCTATATTTTTTTCGTTCATCTAGCAACGCATCACTGACCAATCCAAATTCCAAAGCAAAAAAGCTTAAAGGTCCTTGTAAACCAGAATCTATTAATCAAGATTTTCATACACCATTGTTTCAAGAGGAAAATTGCATGTAATAAATGTCCTGCTTTTTCTGTTGATGCTATACTACCATTATCTCTAATATTATCAAATTAAATGATTGGTAAGTATTTTGAGTTACTTACCTTACCTCTTCATCATCATCAAGACAAAGACATGCAATGACATGTAGACTACTGATCCACCTTTAAACAATGCTTCAGGTACCTAGCTATCATCCAGAAAAACAACAAAACAGACAAAAATTTACACTGATCCCATTACAAACAAAACACACTGCTATTATCACAAATAAAAAATATAATATCCTCCAGACAGTATTAAAATGTAGCAGCATCCAACATATTATAAGATGAAAAAGTTAGTAATACGAAGAAGTAAGAAGTAGACACCCACTCAGAGAGTGATTTTGCACTATTATAACAAAACATCTCCTCACATTGATTTCTGAAATAAAGAGAGAATATTATCTGTAGAGTAATATTCCAAATGGACTTGTAAAGTTCTTATATCTTGACCATCTACCACTCTCAAACCTCTCATTTCCATACCAAATTAAATTCAAAACCAAATTTTAGCTTGACCATCCATCATTATACCGTCCCCTAAGAACTGGGGAAAAAAATAGGCTAAGGGGTATTTTGGGAAAGTTCCAATTTAATTAAGTTTTTGTAACAAAATAAGATTGTAGTTCGTGAATTGCTATAATATCACCTCCATTGTTGGCGTAATTCAGGAAAAAGCCCACAGGGGCATTTTAGGAAAAATGCTTTTATTATTTTTGTTTCCTAGTTTTAGACTATGAGTCAAACTCTTTTTCTTTTAGTATAAATATGCTACGTTATAGGTATTTAGAAAGAAGTTTTTTACCAATAAAAGTTTTCTTTTCCAACAAGCAAAATCAAAAATCCCATTTTTTTCTTCCCCTGTTATCACCTGTTGCCAGCTATGTAGTTTTTTTTTCCTTTTTTCCTTTCTGTTCTGTTTTGTTTTCTGTTCTTAGGCAACAAGGTTGCAGCAAGGTATCAGGTAGATACCTTACATCCATAACGTTCAGATTCTTTGAGAATATCTTCTTTCAGTTGAGCTTCCATTCTCTCCACTCTTTCACAGTCAATTCACTACATTAAACCACTTGACACTTGAGTATATTTAAATAATAAACATTAAAAATGAGAGAGGATTATTATTATATACCGTATACTCGAGAATGCTTTTGTAGGGTCTTTCCACCTCACGAAGCAGAAAGGGTTTTCCATTAACGTAAATAACAGGTTCTTCTCTCATGTTGTGCCAAAACACGGGTCTACCCAAGCCACCTTTAGAGCTACCTATTCTTTGCATAACAGATTCAATTCTTTCCACAGTTGGATTTGCAACACCATAGACTGGGAACCCGCCCTAAAGTAGATTTAGTTCTGCATGGAGGCACACTTGTCAATCACTTGGTCCACCTGTCGTTTGCTTTCAACACCACCCTAAAACCATGTCAATAGAAAAAAAGTTACTCAAGAATGTTGTTGTAATGGGAAATTTATAAGGAAAAAGGTTCATTTGCATATATCAGGGGTGGACCTAGGGGTGATCCACATTGGCACCGGCAACCCCTAACTTTTCCGTCCGCAGTGGAAAAATTTTCAAAATTTTTCTAAATCTTTATTTTTCTACTACCGTGCAACCCCTACTGTAAAATCCTGCGTCCGCCTGATATTGTAAAAGCATGCAATCCTAAAACATAAACTTCACAGAGACAAAAAAAAAGTACCAGAAGCTCCTATTCGATTGAAATAGATCAATGTGGCAATGAACATCCCTGTGGTAGTACGCCCATGCCCCATTTGGCAGTTAAAGATTATTTCTTTCTTGAGATCAACTCTTGAAATTCTATCAACCTATAAAGATCATAAAACACAAGTCATACATAAAGTATAATCTAGGTTAAATATTTTCATTTTGTTAAATGAAAATAGCACTCACCAACGTATCAAAATCATGTTCCTTGGGTGATTTTTCATCTGTTACTGGAATACGTTCGTAGTCAACAAGGAATTTTCTTGTTTGGATATCTAAATAGAACTACAATAGTGAAAGGAATTATGAAACAGATATTCAAAATGAACATTTAATTTTATAGTTTGGTGAGCCTGTAGTGATGTTTTGACAGAGTCGGTGTGACTGGCTCCCATTGATCCACCATATGTCGATCTGGTAGTTCATTAGTTACTAGGATCTTATTTCCATATTTGTAATCGAGATCGGTATTGAGATGATAAGAAAAATGGGTATCAAACACAGAAAAATGTTAAAAGGAGTACCTTTCGGCTTCTAGCAATATGTCTTCCTTCAACCGGTCTTCCATTTGCTCCACCCTAGCCCTATTGATACCCTATTCATAACATCAAAGTTTAGATATAGAATGGGATAAATTAGCATGTTTATCAACAAAAGAATATAGCAAAATACTGTAAATCTAAAGTGGAAGTTAGGGTTTGAGCAGAAAAAATAAGCATACACCGTGTATTCAAGATTGAAGAAGGGTCTCTCAACCTCACGCAAAACAAATGGTCGCCCATTGATATAAACCACATGTTCCAAGAAAGAGTTTTGCTACTGTTATTCAAGACATCAAAACCTAAAGTTATTACCATAAACACGTGGAAGCATGAAAAAAAAATTTGCCAATTCTAAAAAGTTATTGTCATAAAGAAAGGAATAAGTTATTGCCAATCATCTGGATAATCCATCAGTAAAGAAGAGAGAGATTTAGGGTTGTAGTGGTTGACTGCGAGAGGGATTTAGGGTTTCCTTCGGTTACCCCTGCACATCTTTGTATATCTTCATATGGTGGAGGATAGAGATGAGAGAAACCTGGTGGAGAAGGAGAGACGAGAAGGTGGAGGTGTCGATTAGAGGTTGTTCAACTGGTAGCTTCGATTGACGGTTGATGAGTCGTAGTTGTTGATTGATGCTACAGTCGAAAGGAGTTGAAGTCGCCGAACCATTTATTGTGAGGATCGATTTGGAAGAAATCTCAAACCCTTAACCTTAAACATGATGTGAAGGGATTGATCCATAATCTTCTTCATCTCCATCAATTCCTTGGGCTCACATAATTGGACGATGGTGGTAAATGAAGCGTTCTTCGAGAAGGAAGGTGCATCGCTGCAGTCTGAGGCAAGAAGAGGCAACGAGAATTGGAGGCGGTGGATTTGGGTGAGGGCCTGAAGGGTAGAGACGAGGGAAAAGAAGGCGGGGGTTTAAAAAATTTGGGGATTTCATTTTCACTAAGGAGACGCGCGTTTCTTAAAAAAAAATATAAAACGACATTCACAGAGGATGCACATTTTAGATAAAGTGCCCTCCGTGATTTGTATTTTTTTTTACACTAGACACTAATTTAAGGGCACGTAATAATGCGTGACCTAAATCCTTAAAGTTTTTTAAGACATGACACTTTTTTAATGTCACTCGCTTTTGCGTAACATAAATCAATGAGTGTTGTGGTTTGTGCGTCGTAAAAGGGTATATCTCTTGTAGTGCGTGATTATAAAGACTTCAAATGGTCATGAGAATAATCTGGAATGGTTAAATAATTACTGTGCTCCCCCGTGACAAACTGATATAAACAATGAAGTATAAAATCCGAAAAACTTGTGAAAATTTGACGTTATCACGAAAAGCGACTTTCTGAACCGCCAACACTTGATGGAATCCATAATTTTCTGTTCACGAAAAAATATGTGGATCAAATAATTCAAATCTGTTCACCAGCCCTCAAATTTATAAACTTTTCGAAAAATGGGCTGAAATTGTCTCTTTGTAGAAATACATGGGACGAAATGAATAATTCTGCACCATATTCCCCTTTATTTGTAAGAAAATCTAGAAATGGTCCAAAAATGCCAAACTATGAAAAAAAAGGACCAAAAGTGTGAAAACGCTAAATCAGCAGGGACCAAAATTATAACTTGTGTCATTTTCCCCATTTAAGCTTTGACAGATGAATACGATGACTCAGGGGGTGTTTGGCTTAGCTTTTGTGAGGCAAAAGTCCTTTTAGTAAAAGGACTTTTTGCAAAAGAACTTTTTACAAAAGTTATTTTTTAAAATGTGTTTGGATTGACTTTTGAATGGAAAAAATCAAAAATTAAAATGTTTGGTTTAACTTTTACATGTAAAATGAAAAAAAAAAAGACATGTTTAGGGTAGATGAAGGGTATATTGGTAATTTAATATTTTTAGCTGGTGAAAAGTTGGGAAAAGTCAGGTATTTGTGACTTTTCAAAAAGACTCAAATTACTCTATAGGAAAAGTCATTTACAAAAGTCCTTTTTCCTTTGCCAAACATCTTTTGAGACTTTTTCTAAAAGATAAAGTCAAAAGTCATTTAAAAAGCTAAGCCAAACACCCTCTCAAACGAATGTTCGCAAACGAAAGCCTAAAACCGATTCCAATGAACTCCGTGTAGACTTTCGTTCCGAGCACACCCATACCAAAGCGAATCCAAGTTCGTTCCAAGCATCACGATGCGAATCTGATTCCATGACCTTTCGTTTCAAATCAATAGATCGCAGACCAAATGTGAATCCTTAGCCAAACCGAATCCAATCACAGGTTTGCTTTCTGTCCTCCTCTCTTTCTTTCCAAGCACAATCACACAAACCCAAGTTCGTTCAAGGTTCGTTCTAAGTCCGTTTATTTTACCCCAAAGCGAATGTTTGTCAACTACGAATCCAAGTAGAGGTTTGCTTTTCCTGATGTTTGAGGGAGCTACGAATCCAATAATGTTCATGGGTAATGACATTCGTTCCAAATCAGTCGTTCATGACCCTGATGCGAATCACAGTCAAATTTTGACCTTTCGATTTTGAGATCCAATTAGGAATAGGTACAAAATCATATTTATAACATCCAAAATTTCAAAACAATTAAAACTTTTCAAAATCACCCATTTTATTAACATTGTTGCAAAAAGGTTTTCAATACATTATTAAACAGAGTAATTTCCCAGGTTCAATTCATAAAACACCAACGCGAGGAACGGTACGATCACGCCTTTGCCTTGCCACAGACTCTTGAGAACCTGAAACATAAAACCACAACTGTAAGCCCGAAAGCTTAGTGAGATACCCCCAGAATACCAACCACATATACGCCTTTCCAGGCCCTGACCTTCCGGTCCATGTGTCTCAGGGGACTTCCGTCCCTGCTGGGTAAACCTTCCGGTCCTACCCACGCCGACCTTCCGGTCCTTCACACAACATAATCGCCTTCCGGCCCATAACATATCGCCTTCCGGCCCATAACATATTGCCTTCCGGCCCATAAGCATAAAATGCACATATAACATAACAAACAATCATATAACAGTTCATAGACAACAATCGATCACAGATCACATATCATAGCATTACTCTAACAAGATACTGGTCTAGCCGGTCACTATCATAACATTACTCTATGAATCAGTCAACATACTAAATGCATACATACGCCTTTCCAGGCCATGACCTTCCGGTCCACATAGTAATGCCTTCCGGCCCATAACATATATTGCCTTCCGGCCCATAACATATAACAACTGACAACTACCCGGATTTCCATCCGATAAAAGGGTTGGCATTGGTGCCATAAACCCTAGCGATATAGTGAGGATAACTCATCTCGAAACTGCCGACTGAACAGATAGCTCAAGCTGCTCCGATCACTGATACGATCTCCACCTCTGGATAGTCACCAATGCACTGAACTCAAACAATAACAACAATTACCAAAATACCCCTGGAACCACTGGTAAATCCTTGGTGAAAGACAAGGTCAAAGTCAACCCCTGACTGACCCTACTCGCCGAGTCAACCCTAAGACTCGCCGAGTCCCCAGGCTCAGAACTTCACTCAACCCGCGACCTAACTCGCCGAGTCACCCCAAGACTCGCCGAGTTCAACGACTCTGAGTCCACTCGCCCTTAACTCACCGATTCCTTAAGACACCCTTTCTACACGTCGAGTATCCCCTTTTTACTCGACGAGTTCCTCCTGGAAGAATCGCGGGGCCACCCCGACTCAACTCGCCGAGTCTGAAGAACAACTCGATGAGTCCCAGTTATTCTTCAAACTACTCGCCGAGTCTGTTCATCAGACTCGTCGAGTCCATGCCATGCAGTCGATCAAACTGCTTCCTGAGATAAGTATTGCCCCGAAATACACAAGCATGGGACCTTCTGGACCTCTAAGGTCCTAATACAGGGTTATAGTCGTTTGGGTAACAAGGGTAACACTTAATCTAATCACAAAGGAGTTCCATAAACCCTAATTCCATAACACATCAACATAGCAGAGGATAATTCGAGTTTTTACCTGAATAATGTGCCCTCTGTGTCCCCAAATCCTCAGAACGTGACTCCCTTGTTGTTCCTTTAGCCAAGCCCTTCTCTTCCTTGCACCACAACCCTTCCAAGATCAACAATGGCCCTTAAACTTTGCTCCAGATGCACCCAATCGATTTAGGTTCTTCTCAGAAGGCCAAAATGAACAATGACGGCCAATAAGTGCCTCTTATACGTCCCAAACCTGAACGGTTAGGGTTTCCGCTGAACAGCGTCGACTCGCCGAGTCCATATCTGGACTCGTCGAGTCCAGTCGCGATCCCGCGACCAAGTCTGCGATCCTACTCGGCGAGTCTAGGCTCCAACTCACCGAGTCCCCTCTTAAAACACCCCCAAATCATAATTATATCAATATTTGAAATTCCGGGCTGTTACAACTCTCCCCCACTAGAACTAGACTTCGCCCTCGAAGTCTCACTCTGAAAATAGCTCCGGATGCTGCCCCCACATATCACGTTCCAGATCACAGTTCATTTCCGATCCCCTCCGGTGCTGCCACTGAACTAACACTAGAGGTATCTCCTTATACCTCATAGCCTCGATCTTCCGATTTCTGATGGCCACGGGTCTCTCAGCATAATTCAGGCCCGCATCCACCTGAATGTCTTCTAATGGGACCACTGCCGACTCATCGGTTAAACACTTCCTCAATTGCGACTCATGAAATATCATGGATTTGTCTCAAATCCGTGGGCAACTCCAACCGGTAGACCCTCAGGCCTACCCCCGCAATCACATGAAAAGGCCCAATATACCGGGGCCCCAACTTGCCCCTCTTCTTGAATCGAATCACTCCTCTCCAAGGAGAGGCCTTCAGGAGTACGAAGTCACCGAACTGAAACTCAAGCTCGGATAGGCGTCTGTCTGCATAACTTTCCTGTCGGCTCTGGGCGGTCAATAACCTCTGTCTCATCTGCTGAATCTGCTCTGTCGACTGAAGCCCGATCTCTGTACTGTCCATCGCTCTCTGTAACCGAGAATTACCCAAGATGCAACTCTGCTCTAAATCCCAACAATCACTCGACCAATAAGGGTTAGGAAACCATGAACCACCGGGTCCCCGATCCAAAGCCCACTTTGTCCATCCCGGACCAACTGAGAGATCCATTCTCACTCTCAGAGTAACTCTCACAAGTTCTCCTCTTGCCATCACATACACATGCTGAACTAGCCCCAACACCCGCAGGTTGGAAGACCCGATACACTGATGATATCCTCGAACATCTCCCAAGATGAACCACTACATCCACCCTACACTCTGATCAGAATCACACTGAGAATTTAAGATTCTCTCTCCCCCTGCATCCCTTCTGAGCCTCAACAGACATCCCAAACCGGATGGGCTCCTACTTCGCTGCCGCGAACACGATGCTCAAAGGCATACCCGAAATACTCTAACCATAACTCTGCTCTGCAGCTTTCCTTCTCGTGGACTTGCACTCCCCTTCGGAGTTACACACCTTTCTCTTTTCCTTCCAAGGGACCCTCTTGGCCATACTGCCACTCCAACCGGTGCCACGGTGCTTGCCCCAAGCGACACCACCCTTTTGCGTAACCGCTATTCACATACTCTGGTTCTCATTGCAGGGGCTCTCAGTCCCATGCACTCTCTCCACTCATCAAAATCACTGCCTCAGCTAAACAAGATCACTAACCCGGGGCCAGACCTTCCAATGCAATCACACTGCAACATATACGATCCGCAATCTCAAACTGATCCAACAATACCAACAGAGTCTCCAGCATGACTGGACTGACTCTCATAACACATACTAGCCACTCGAGGCTATATCCTTGTGGGTCCGTACACCCAAACTTTGCGAACCCTCAGGTTCTAACTCTGGGAACCTTCCGGTTCCAGCTCTAGAACATGCGCAATATAATCCCGTGGGATTAATGCAGTACAACCCATCACGTACCTCAAACGTACCAATACTCCGATCGCATAATCCCGATTACTTACTCAAGCTTGATCCCAGCCTCCTCTCAGGCCTCCACAATCAAATGCCCTAGGTCTGTATCCCACCCCGCATACCCGACACTCGCTCTTGTCGGCCTATACTCTGAGCTGACAACGCTGCTGAATCCTAACAGCTAAGCACCCTCACATACTCATCGATCTCCCGGAGAATTCTCCAATTCTCCCCCACTAAAGCACTGACTAACTGCCACCGATCGTCATTAACGACCTTTCAGAACAATCCTGCACAAGAGAACATTTAGCCACTGACTGCTTCCCACGAGCATAAGCAACCCTCAGCAAAGCACATCTCTTCCCTGATCAATCCGCTCAAAAGCATCTGGTCTTTCAATTATCCACTCCACGACTGCAGATGCTACCCGACATTCAACCCAGTGCCGCATCTCCACTAACAACCCTCACGAACGATAACCAACGGAATTCCCAACAATAACTCGTAACCAAACCCACAACCTGCCAAAGGATGAATACCACATCGAAAACCGCACAAGGCTACCGGCACCAAAACACCAAACTATAACTATATCAAACCATCAGGGGACAACGAATGTCAAAGCGAAAACTTGAAACACCAATCCATAACCATGCCAAACCCGCGAAACAACGAATACCGCATCGAAATCCACACTTCCAGCACAAACAATACGCCACAATCAACGCAAGCTAATCAAGACATCAAGAAATCATCATACCCGCAGTTGCCTCTGGCACTGCTCCGTCTCCCTCTGCCGCAAGCTAATAAGCACGACCCTGAGCTCTTGGGGCTCCACTCCATCCTGTCCTCCTCCTGAACTCCTCAAGGTGGCCGATGCTAGAGCCTGCACCGGTCCTGCAGAAAGCTGTGGACAGTTGACCCTCAAATGTTCAACCTGCCGACACTGATAACAAATCCTCAAATCCCGAATTGGCACTGACTGCCGACAATCCCGTGCACCGTGCCCCTCCTTTCCGCACTTGCGGCATGCACCCCCGGACCAACAAGCTCCGGTGCCATCCCTCCCACACTTCCCACAAGTGTGGCCGCTCCGATCCCCCCATTCTAACATCTACGGTCCTGGACCGTTTCGGCGCCGACTGCGACTGCATCGGGGTCTGCCTCAGCTCACGCAACTGTAACTCAACCTCTAATTCACGCCGCATGGCGGCCTCCTGTAACACCAACAAGGTCTCGCACCTCTGCGCAGACACGAACTGTCTGATATCCCCCTTGAGCATACTCAGATATCGGGACATCTGAGACTGCTCCGAAGCGAACTCAGGTAAAACATCGCCCTCTCAATAAACATCCTGGTGATCTCAGTCACCGACTCCGAATCCTGCTTCAGCTCAAGGAACTTCCGAGCCAATCTCTCCTTTTCCTCCCGCGGAACATAGCGAGTACTGAACATCTCTCTGAATTGATCCCATAAAACCGCAGCCCTCTGTGCATCGGAAAATGACCTCGTAGTCAATCTCCATCAATCCTTCGCTCCTAGTCTCAACAGGTTCAGAGCACACCTCACCCTCTGATCAGCAGGGCATAAACTCGTGGAGAAACACCCCCCATGTCTGATAACCATCTCATAGCAGCAATCGGGTCCTGAACTCCATCGAATGTGGGGGGCTTCGCATAATAGAAGTCCCGATACTGAAAACCCTGACTAGCTCCTCTCTCTGCCGTTGCTACAGCCGTTGTAACTGCCGCGGCAGCCGTCTCTGCGAGAGCCGCATATCGCTCATCAACTACTCAATCATGGCGGTCCTGATCGACCCAAACCATTCTGGCAACTCAGCCCGTAACAATGCAGCAACCTCATCACGCAGGACCTCGCGAATCCTCGCATCCCGCTCGCTCGTACTCGTCCGATCGATAACCTCCGACGGCACCGATCCACCCGGAACTCGCTCTCCAGCTCCCGATCCTGATCCGGATCCAATATCATCATGCCTCGAGATCTCCATAATGAAGACACCCTACCAATCTCAGACACTTCCCAAAATCCTGGGATCCAACTCTCGCAACCCTACCCTAGAGTCCATGGTTTCCCTGATACGCGTATGGGTCCTGTGCTTTCAGTAGTACGGGCCCATACTACCTTCCACACCTACCCATATTTGTATGAAGTACTACCACAATACCCTAGGGAACATGCATAACAACTATCAACCCTCACCACTAGAGGAACGCTGAGAAAATCCCATAAGGGACCCTAGGCTACAGGCATCACATATCAGGCAACATTATCATGAATTCCTGAAGATCCCTAGCCTAACTCTAGCATGCTGTTCTATCAAGCTCAAATAAACAAATATCATGTATGGTATCTTGGGGTTACTTACTGGCTCCGGCTGATCGTACCTCCGCGTCCTCCTTTTACTAACTTTGAAAACCATTTTAATTTCTCATTTTAATTTTTCTTTTTAAAATCCTCCTCGATTTGAGACTGGAGTCACACGAATGTTTCCCCAATTCACTCAAACCAAGGCTCTGATACCAACTTGTAACTGTTGGGTTTTGAGCATTCTAACACTCCTAAGTGTACATGCAACCCTAAATACCTTGGATCTATGTTTTCTCTATTATACATGCAAATAAGAATATCCAAGGTATCATCCTAATCTATCATACAAAACATGAATATAACAGGATAGAATACATACCTCTTTGATGTAGAAAGTCTTCATGAAGCTTGAGTGCCTAGCCCCAATAGTGTGGAAGCCTCAAATGGAATCACAATCATCAAAACTCTTAGAATAACTTGAGAGAGTCCTACACTTCATGAAATCGGCTAGCCCTTTGTTACACTCTCTAGTGGCCGATTTTTGTCAAGAATAATATCATTATATAGTGTTACAATTAGGGTAAATCCTTAATTGTCATGGCTTTCCATTTCCTTGGATCCATGGGTTCAAATACACCATGGAGCACCCATGGACCATCCTATGGGTTTTAGCCCAACTTGATTATCCATGGAGCATTAGCCCACTATATAAGTATGGATGATTTACACAATCAACCCATATATTTAATTAGTCTTCTTTTGATCACTTAATTAATCCTAGATTAATTCTTGATCAATACTAATTAAATAATCTTATTATTCTTATTATTAATATACTAGAACTTATAATATATTAATAACCATAAGTGTCTTATTTCTCTCATTATAGTCTATCCAAGTGCATGATGGTATGCAACCCAAATGGACCATGCCGGGTCGGGTCAAGTCTTACCAATTATAGTTATGGACTTAGACATTAATCCAACAGTCTCCCACTTGGATAAGTCTAAAACTATTATTGCGTATGACTTCAGGAACCAACCGACAATCGTAGCTCTCAAAAGCTTCTGTCGAACTCTGACCTTGTAGATGAACTCTGATCTTGTCAATGACTTGTCCATTAGATAAGGGATCATATAATCCTCTGTTCTCATGATATCAGCCGGACAAATACATGGAACAACGTCGTACTTATTGTCCAACAGTTTGTTTCCCGATTTTCGATTTGTTTGACAAAGAACTTAATCGAACACATCAATTCAGCTCTGACCGGCCGGTACATAGGTCACAACAAAATCATCGAGGGGCCCAGATATCGCTTCTATTTCTAGAAGGAACAGATAAACTTCGACTCATATGCTTGTTCTACTACTTGTTGAATTGTACACAAAGGCACGTTTTATAACATCAAGTTACTGATGCGTTTACGTGCAATCAATGCACAACCAACTCATAGGTAACAACTCATATCTCTAGGTTTGAAGATTTATATGATATTATCGTCTCACGATCACTCGAGATAAATTCCATGAAGTGATACAAGTGAGCGTGGGTTTATTCCAATACTCATAACTTATGAGTACTCATGAATGTTGTAGCAACCATTGCCATGACTAAACTCATTTAGCCATCTACAAACCCGATTCATGACAGTCTTGATTCATACCTACTTCCAACATATGAACGACTGTGGAGTGTTTAAATAACTTAGTCATCCGGAAAGAATAACCTAGCTATTTTGGAAGTCAAAACATGCAAAGTGAAATACAATAATAATCGAATCTAATATGGTCTCAGAACCCTTTTGAATATAAATAAAACCACTTTTTATTTATCACCATATTGATTACACATTATTCAATGTTTCAAATAATCAACTTAAGACTTGAATAAAAACAACAGTCGTCCCATGCTCCTAGCATGTACACTTTGTTTTTCTAAACAATAGTTATGTCATACCCCAAGTATGCACACTATGTTTGTCTATGATCCTTACATTGTGATGTAGATCAATTGAACATGATTCCATTGATACTCATTTCACAATCCCAAATCCTTATTGTAAATGCAAGAATTCCAAATTTATGTCATTTACTGAAATCTGTTAGATTCTAAACTTATATGCATTGATCCTCTTGTAATGATTATGCACGAAGTCAGAAAGACTTGACATCAACCATTACAGAGCATTCCAAAGGAGATCAGCTCCATGGGAACATCCTTCTTGCATTAAGTTTCCTAATCTTACATAGATTGAATAACTTCCACCTATGGAGACATTTCCATAGTCCCATTTGACTATCACTTCCGAACAAGAGTTACCTCTTTTCAGAAAATGTCGATATGGTCCTACCAAAATTAACACTAGACTTCCAAATGTCCCTGAGCAACCAATCTTTGGTGAACCTCAGATTGTCCTCGACAATTGCTTAATCAATTTAGTCATATCCAGTTCTAGACTTTTCCCTTCTAAATGCCTTAAGCATTTGGAAAATTTTAGAAAGGATGAATATTATAGCACATGAAATCGATCCTATATCCGAAGCATATGGGACACGATTCATGATGTTTGACATAAAGACATGATACTAGACCAGTCTTTTGCTACAATATTTTTATTTGCCATGTTTTCAAAATTTAACTATGAAGAGGGATGCCGTAATCATAATCGAATTTTGAAAACACAATATATATAGAATTTTCTTAAGTCGAACCATTCAGACATAAAATTCTTATATATATTCTTGACTAAAGATGATTAAAATCTCAATCTAAGCTTTAGAATTGACATGAAGTATAATTTCCTCTCCCTTAATTATAGCAAAACAACTTTTCAACCCCTGCAACTTCACGGATTGAAAGTTTGTTTTCTATAATTAACATTGCTAGCTTGCAATACTAATCATAATAGTCATGCTCCCACTAACATGATGATTATCAGCATAACACTTATGCTCCCACTAGCTCTGACACATTTCCAGAAATCTGTTGGACTTCTGAAATTTAGATTCATACACCCTTTCTTAGATAGCTCACATGTGTGTCTAAACAATTTTCAGAACTATGAAAAGGGATGCCGTAATCATAGTCTCAATTGCTTAGGCATTTGCCATTTCTCACAAGTCCATGTTAGTGTGCCGGTTAACCACACGCGCTCCACTAATGACTTTTGAAAATGCAAATGACACAATTGATATCTACTTAAAATCTATTTAGTGAAAGCATTTCCTCACCATCATTTTCATGAATCGGAGAGAAACCTTATGACACTTAGATTTAATAGTGTATGAGTTCCTATCCATGCGAATTTGTCAAAACCATAATCACAAGATAAGGTTAGTGACAAATTCAGCCCTACATGGATTAAACTTATTCAATCTTAGTTTCTTGTCACCTTGGTAACACAAGGCCCACCAATGCTTCCAAGTTGAACTCTGATAACTCACATGTAAATTCAACTTATTTGAAGTAGGTACAGAAATAAGAATTATGTCAACACGATAGGTTGAAAACCTTAAGTCGTGTGCTAGTGATAAATTACAGGTTTTACTCTTGATTAAATCTTGAAACTCTTTCAGGATCTTTAAGGCTCCCACTGTCCCCTTGACATATAAGTTTTCCTAGTCAAGAACCATTCCTTGATAAAACAAATATTCAAGGGATAGTGCGGATTCTTATCAAGACTAACACTTCACACAATTGGTCTTAGTTGGTCTTTGTCTCATCCAAGACATCACAACTTACCAATCTCAAATGTACAAGAGTAGAAAACATTTTACTCTTACATTTGATAAGTGTTTTAAACCTTCTTTAAGACATGTCACTCAAACTACAATCTTGGAGTATGACTCCAAGACTTGTATTGGAACGAAGTATGATTCATCTTCTTGATTTAACCATTTCAACAATTTCAAGATCCCTTCTTCTTAGTCATAAGAATGCACTAAGACTTTCTTAGAGAACAAATTTTGATATGGTTTCTTAATCATTAAGATGATCACAAAGCTGATACTAAAGTACTCTCCCGTCCTTTCAGATTTGAGAAACTTTTATCTTTCTGCCTAATTTGATTCTTCTTATTCGTTTTCCAATGTTACAAAATTATACTTAACCTTATAAGTATAATCATATTTACTAATCTTTAGTAAATCATGACAAATCAATCTTTGTGGTGGACCTTGACCAGCGCACACCCAGTGTACCTAATTCCTTAGTCCTTCAATTGACTCACATATACATGTGATCAAAGAATTAGTCTTAATTTTTCAAAGATGAAAATTCTCATTCATCATACAATACAACTTGTATGATTCCAAGTTTCTGTCCAATTGAAACTTGGGTGATGAAAAACTTTCTTCATTTGGTAAATTCAGACACTACCACAAATGAAAGAATCAAATCCACTTTCCAATATTGCTATTACTGGAAACATATAAGCAACAATTTTCCACCGATGCCATTGTAAGGATATTTTTAAAATAAATAAAATTAAAACCTTTTTTTCTTTTATTTTAAAACTTTGCGGAAAAACTTATCCTTACAATCCACATGAAAACCTTGTTGTTATCTATTCACAAGCAATATATTATAACTCTTAAGCAACATCTCAAAATTCTGATTACCGAACCATGCGATCGAAACCCATCTTCGCAATCAGAATCAGCATATACTTACTTTAAGCTTCCTATCTTTTCTTTGATTCTTAAAAGACATCAGCATGTGACCCATTCACATTATGTAATAAGAATCTCCAAATAGGAACTTAACAGAGTTATACAGTGTATTTTACCCGAAGTAGAGTCAAACCTCTTGACTTGATCAACCTTATGACCTTTCAGGTAAATAGGGCAGCTTCGCAACCAATGCCCCTTTCTTTGGCAATATAAACATATGGAGACCCTTTGATAATGGCACATGAGACTATTTCAGACTTAGCCTTTCTCTTTACCATTTGGTCAACCGAGTTGACTATGGCCGATCCCTTTCCATTGGGAAGAGAAATGCTTTTCTAGATATCCAATGCTACCATTGCCAATGTCCATTTAAGGTTTGGGAAGTTGATCTTCTAACAAAATTTGCTTTACTAGTGTTCCAAATCATTGCTGATTCCACAGCACAAAACAAATAGATAAGATCATTAAGGCTCGTGTCATAGTTTGTCTCATAGTAGTCCCAAAGTGACCCGCTATGTTACTAAGAAAGTGATTGAACATCCAACTTTCACGAGACTTTGACACCCAACTCTCCCGTCTTGTCAATATGTGACTACATCTCCAAGATGTGACCACACCAAGACCTTAACTTGCCAATAGGGCTTGAGTGACTTTAAACTTTTCAAGAACTTGTGGGTGAGGGAGAATAATTGGAGGAGATAAAGGAAGTGAAGCATGATGTTGAGGAACATCATCTTCAAGAGATTTGGGAAGATCATAAATGTCTAAACCAGACATGTTTTGGGAGATATTCAAGATAGTTGATTTAAAGTCCTTAATATGACACCCAATATGAAATATTAAGGCTAGGACCCAACAAACTATTTTATAACTTAGAAGAGGGATGCCGTAATCCAAGCTATAAAATATTTGAAGGTAGGCGAATGACGATTCACCAATTTCCACCAAGATAAACGAAATAATTTATTAGGTTTTAATTGGATTTGAAATTCCTAGATCTTTTGAGATTCATTGAACTTTTCAACGGCATGTTTCAATCTCGAGTGTGCCCTCTCAAATTTTGTGACTGGGATGCCGAGGATCACAAAACAAGGTGTGAATAACCATACCAATTCACTTGGTATCCTTAATATTATCACCTAATCAATGTGCCGGTTAACCACACACGCTCCATTGATCTATGACAAACATTAAGTCACCCTTCGTGGTCCTTACTAGTCCAAGTTAGTGTGCCGGTTAACCACACACGCTCCACCAACGACTTGGTAAGGTACAAAGTGTGAATTCCATGGGTTAGCACCAAATTCACATTTTTCCTAAAGTAACTAAGATTGGGAATTATTAAGATTTTAGTTACTTTAGTATTTATCATTAATACTTTTAATGAAGGGAGAATTTAAAGTCATTGTCCTACCCGTTCGGCTAACGACCCTCCACCAGTCAAGCAAGCGGTGGGTGAGAGTAGACACCCATTAAGTCGCCATTTTATAGGCAACAACCTTATACCCACCTTATAGACCGGCTTCGTGAATGAGGCCTACTAACGGTAAAACGACTTGTTCTTATACATATATATAATAATTAACCATTAATGTTATAAATAGTATAAGTGTTGAATTTTAACTTTTTTTAAAATTCTAAGGGCTAACTTGGAATTAAAGTATTCATAAGTGAAAACTTTTCAAATTCCAAAACTTGAGGGCAAGTTTTGAAACTATTCAAAACTAATTAATTCCATAACTTATGTGTTTAAAGTAGTTTTAATCCAAAACTCTTCAAGTTCCATAACTTATGGAAGACTTTAAACTAATAAAAGAATTAATCTTTTCTTTATTTTTACAACTTATGGAATTAATTAAGGTTACACTTTATTTATTTATTTATTTATTAATGAAGTGACTCTTGAATTTCCATAACTTGAGGACAAGTTATGGAGTCATAAAAAAAAATCAATGACACAAGACTCTTCATTTTGTAACCATTACCAACTTTTATGAGTTTTATGAGTCTTTAATGTGACTCTTCATGTAACTTGAGGACAAGTTACACAAACACATTTTGCACTCAACTCTTAGATTAAAATGGATTGAAAACAACTATTTCAATTAACTTTTCTATTAATCTAAGCAACTCATAAGAACAAGATAATTCAAATCAAACTTTTACATGTAATTAGTCTAAACCTTAAACTAATATAAAACATGAATCTATTGACAATTATCTTTGAAAATGGATTAGCATGAACATTACCACATCAAAAACAAGTTTATAAGTTCAAAAACAACTTAGGGTAATGTTCCTAGTCCATTTCTAGCCAAAAAACTCGAAAATATGCTGTCTGGGGGTCCAACTCGTCGAGTGCATGAACATAACTCGGCGAGTTGGATGAATTTTGCCTTGGACTCGTCGAGTCCCTTCATGGACTCGGCGAGTCTGCTGGGCTGACAGCATCAAAACTCGATTTTTCAGCTTCTATTGCAAGTATAACAAGAAAACAAGCCTAGGCTCTGATACCACTGTTGGGTTTTGAGCATTCTAACACTCCTAAGTGTACATGCAACCCTAAATACCTTGGATCTATGTTTTCTCTATTATACATGCAAATAAGAATATCCAAGGTATCATCCTAATCTATCATACAAAACATGAATATAACAGGATAGAATACATACCTCTTTGATGTAGAAAGTCTTCATGAAGCTTGAGTGCCTAGCCCCAATAGTGTGGAAGCCTCAAATGGAATCACAATCATCAAAACTCTTAGAATAACTTGAGAGAGTCCTACACTTCATGAAATCGGCTAGCCCTTTGTTACACTCTCTAGTGGCCGATTTTTGTCAAGAATAATATCATTATATAGTGTTACAATTAGGGTAAATCCTTAATTGTCATGGCTTTCCATTTCCTTGGATCCATGGGTTCAAATACACCATGGAGCACCCATGGACCATCCTATGGGTTTTAGCCCAACTTGATTATCCATGGAGCATTAGCCCACTATATAAGTATGGATGATTTACACAATCAACCCATATATTTAATTAGTCTTCTTTTGATCACTTAATTAATCCTAGATTAATTCTTGATCAATACTAATTAAATAATCTTATTATTCTTATTATTAATATACTAGAACTTATAATATATTAATAACCATAAGTGTCTTATTTCTCTCATTATAGTCTATCCAAGTGCATGATGGTATGCAACCCAAATGGACCATGCCGGGTCGGGTCAAGTCTTACCAATTATAGTTATGGACTTAGACATTAATCCAACAGTAACATCCAAAATTTCAAAACAATTAAAACTTTTCAAAATCACCCATTTTATTAACATTGTTGCAAAAAGGTTTTCAATACATTATTAAACAGAGTAATTTCCCAGGTTCAATTCATAAAACACCAACGCGAGGAACGGTACGATCACGCCTTTGCCTTGCCACAGACTCTTGAGAACCTGAAACATAAAACCACAACTGTAAGCCCGAAAGCTTAGTGAGATACCCCCAGAATACCAACCACATATACGCCTTTCCAGGCCCTGACCTTCCGGTCCATGTGTCTCAGGGGACTTCCGTCCCTGCTGGGTAAACCTTCCGGTCCTACCCACGCCGACCTTCCGGTCCTTCACACAACATAATCGCCTTCCGGCCCATAACATATTGCCTTCCGGCCCATAAGCATAAAATGCACATATAACATAACAAACAATCATATAACAGTTCATAGACAACAATCGATCACAGATCACATATCATAGCATTACTCTAACAAGATACTGGTCTAGCTGGTCACTATCATAACATTACTCTATGAATCAGTCAACATACTAAATGCATACATACGCCTTTCCAGGCCATGACCTTCCGGTCCACATAGTAATGCCTTCCGGCCCATAACATATATTGCCTTCCGGCCCATAACATATAACAACTGACAACTACCCGGATTTCCATCCGATAAAAGGGTTGGCATTGGTGCCATAAACCCTAGCGATATAGTGAGGATAACTCACCTCGAAACTGCCGACTGAACAGATAGCTCAAGCTGCTCCGATCACTGATACGATCTCCACCTCTGGATAGTCACCAATGCACTGAACTCAAACAATAACAACAATTGCCAAAATACCCTTGGAACCACTGGTAAATCCTTGGTCAAAGACAAGGTCAAAGTCAACCCCTGACTGACCCTACTCGCCGAGTCAACCCTAAGACTCGCCGAGTCCCCAGGCTCAGAACTTCACTCAACCCGCGACCTAACTCGCCGAGTTCAACGACTCTGAGTCCACTCGCCCTTAACTCACCGATTCCTTAAGACACCCTTTCTACACGTCGAGTATCCCCTTTTTACTCGATGAGTTCCTCCTGGAAGAATCGCGGGGCCACCCCGACTCAACTCGACGAGTCTGAAGAACAACTCGACGAGTCCCAGTTATTCTTCAAACTACTCGCCAAGTCTGTTCATCAGACTCGTCGAGTCCATGCCATGCAGTCGATCAAACTGCTTCCTGAGATAAGTATTGCCCCGAAATACACAAGCATGGGACCTTTTGGACCTCTAAGGTCCTAATACAGGGTTATAGTCGTTTGGGTAACAAGGGTAACACTTAATCTAATCACAAAGGAGTTCCATAAACCCTAATTCCATAACACATCAACATAGCAGAGGATAATTCCAGTTTTTACCTGAATAATGTGCCCTCTGTGTCCCCAAATCCTCAGAACGTGACTCCCTTGTTGTTCCTTTAGCCAAGCCCTTCTCTTCCTTGCACCACAACCCTTCCAAGATCAACAATGGCCCTTAAACTTTGCTCTAGATGCACCCAATCGATTTAGGGTTCTTCTCAGAAGGCCAAAATGAACAATGACGGCCAATAAGTGCCTCTTATACGTCCCAAACCTGAACGGTTAGGGTTTCCGTTGAACAGCGTCGACTCGCCGAGTCCATATCTGGACTCGTCGAGTCCAGTCGCGATCCCACGACCAAGTCTGCGATCCTACTCGGCGAGTCTAGGCTCCAACTCGCCGAGTCCCCTCTTAAAACACCCCCAAATCATAATTATATCAATATTTGAAATTCCGGGCTGTTACAATATTCTGAATTTGTATTTCTTTGGTTCCGATTTCTTAAGCTCCGATTGCGAGACCACTAGGCTACAAGATTCCAAACACAAAGCCATTTTCGATCACAAAAACGGTGATCAATTCCAAGATTGATTTCCGATTTCATTCGTAGGTATGAATATTCATAGTGATTTTGACTTTTCTGTTGACTAGCAATTGCGAAAAAGCACATAACCACTCCGATTTCTTTCGATCTCAACATTACACTCCTGATTGTAGTCAAGATTCTGATTTCATTCGTTCTGATTCCGATCGTGAATTCAATTTCATTTATATTGATCACTTCAGCCGCAATTGCAAGACCCAATGACTTTTAAACAACAAATTTTTGACATTCCAGCACTGACCACGAAGAACTACTTCTTACAATCGATTCCAGATCAAGAAAATTCGATCTTAATTCCCGAATAAAAAATTATCACAACCATATCAATCGATTGACCAAAATTGATGAAGAGCAAATCAAACAACTTGGATTCGAATGTCAAACATGAACAACAACTTGATTTAGACTATTGATAATAACAATTTTGGAATCGAGTCAATGAACTGAAGACGCGGCAAGAAGATAGAACAGGAAAGAGAAAACATTTACCATTTAGGTCAAGGAAAATTGTTGTGAACGGAAACATATCACGATGGACAATAGCAAATAAGATTTTAACTCAATTTGAACCGGATGAACAGTAGGCTTAACATCGGTTTGAAAAATCGATTTTCAGATCCATATAAAAAAAATGAACAGTAGGATCGAACACAATAAAAACATGACTTTGAACAGAAATATACCAAAGAATATCAGAAATCTTCATAAACAGTTGAACGAATAACAACTTTATTCCACGCTGCCAAAACACCAATAATCTTCAATAACGAGTGCAGAAATCATCAAATGAAGAACCGATACTTCAAAAATCAATAGATCTTCAAAGACCCGATCTGATACCACTTGTTGGGATTAAAACCCTAATTATGATTTCATGAACAAGATTCAGAAAATAAGAACAAACAAAATATGAAGATATGTCGAATGATCTCTTGATTTATTCAATTATGAGGAACATGTTACACTTTAAGGAATAAGAATTTAACTCTACAAGAAACCTCAAAATGGGGCGGCTACATTTTACCTAACTCTTAGCCCTAATTATGAATAATACATGACGATTTATAGGGAAAAGATAAGTCTTGGGCTTTTATGGAGTACTTTGAAACCCTACATGTTGTAAGTGATGTCGAGGAAGTGATAGTCATGGTTGGTGTTAATGATTTAGGTTTAGGGGTTTTGGTGTTAGACGTTATAGGTGAATTGGATGTTTTTGTTGGTATTGGGAAGTCGATTTCTTCATCTTGTAATTGTCTGCTTACAAATTTTGCAGTTGAAGTCTTGTTGTAGTTCAAAACCTGTGGTGCAATGAATTTAGTTGGCTTCACACCTGATGCTCATTTTGCTTTCAAGTTCAACATATTTCTTGCTTAAAAATAAACAAAAAAAAACTATAGTCAATACCAATGTATTAAACATGATAAACTGCTGATTAGCAGAGAGAACAAACAAACAATAAAAATAAATAGTAGATGAAGGCATTACTATGCATGCAAACTATTGAATACACTCAAAACTAATTTACTTGTAATTTAAGATGATAATATACATGAAGATGATCAGAGAACAAGAAACAATGATAACGAAAATAGTAAATTAAATAAAAATAAATTTTAGATGAGTAACAACCTATATCGCCAAAGTCAATGCACAAATGTAATAAACAAAGATTTCTATCAATTAGGCATCAGAGATGATGATTATAGAAAATCTAACCCCTATTTCTAATGAGTAAACTTATCATAAAAAGCAGCCTAAACTTTTGTAGGTTGGAAGGAAAAGAATTCAGAAATATTTTGAAGCTCCGTCAATGAAAATTTTGAACTGTGCAAAGTAGCGCTAAATATTTAGTAATTCAAATTTATTAAAGTAGTCCTAGATTAATACATATACATACATATATATATATATATATATATATATATATATATATATATATATATATATATCTATATATATCTATATATAACGTCCAACAACATATGTTACATTAGGTGTCTAAGCCCATTACTATAATTGTATGTACTTGATTTGGTAGTAGCAATGTCCGTTTGGGTTGCCTTCACACTGGTGACTAGACAGGATGACTGTTAAGGAGTAAGGCTGATTTATTATTGAGAATAATGATTTGGGGAATAAATATGATTTATTAATATATTATAAGAATAATATATTAATTAGAAGTCATATTGTTAAATAGTATTTTATCATAAATTAATTTGGAATTAATTTTATGATTAAAGGAACTGATTAAAAGTGCAGGGACTATTTTGTAATTAATTGAGAGTTGAGGCTTTGGCCATTGGATCATCTTATGAAGCAAGGGCCGAAAATCCCTAGAAGGATCTAGGAATTTTCATCCAGGGCTAAACGATAGGAGATCCATGGACTTACTTAGGCCCTAAGCTAAGGAATTAGGGTTTCCACCCTGAAACCCTAGCTAGCCTCAGGTATAAATAAATCCCCTTAGGCTCTAGATTTTGTCCAACCTTGGAGAAACCTTAGTAGAGCCGAGTTTTAGAGCTAGTTACGCTCCCTCCTCTTTCTCATATTCATCATCTCACTCAAGTGTTTTTGGGAGCCATTAGAGGTACTACATTTGTGGTACTTGTTCTCGAGAGCAAAGCAAGTTCGAGAAACTAGTTGTTATTACTCTATAGCAACAAAGGTATGTATTCTATTCTTTGATTGGTGATTTTTCAAAAATAGTAGATGCATGCTGTTTTTTCTTTTTGTGTTCATATGTCGTATGTCTAATAGAGAAAACATAGATCCAAAACTAGGGTTGCATGCACACACAGGATTCTTTGTATAAAACCCATCAACGGTATCAGAGCTTTTGGTTGTTGTTTTCAATTAGATTTGATATAAAACTATGAATTTGAAAAATTAGGGTTTATGGAAAATAAACCCTAGGATTGGATTTTCAAAATTTGGGTTTCAAAACCCTAGTTTTTAAAATTTGCTAGGTTTCTTGAACCCTTTTATTTGGCCTCATATTTTCGATTTTAGGGTTGGTTAACCCTAAGGTTTTCGAAAGTACCCTCCTCCCCAAGATTAGTTTTCAAAATATAGGAATTAGGATAATGTTATCTTTAGTAATTATCTTATTAATAGTTTAAATGGATAATTAAAGATTTTGAAATATCCCTTCCAAAAATTTCGTAATCTAGGTGATAAAGTGTTGGATTAGTGTCTAAGCACGTAACTATATTTGGTAAGTACTTCACCCGGTTGTGCATGGTCCTTTTCGGTTGCCTTCACCAGAGCAACATGATAGGATGATTTATAAATAAAGAGGTTATTATGATTTATTAATATATTATATGATTAATATATTAAAAGAGAAATCATATAGTTTAATTAATATTGCACAAGAATTAATTAAGAATTAATTATGTGGCTAAAAGAGAATAATTAAATAAAAGGGACTAGAACTGTCAAGTTTGTGATAGTTGGTTTTGGGTTGTCGATCCTTATGGATCATCGGGTGGACGAAATTAAGGTGTATGGACTCCTTAAATTCATCCAACCCTTAATCTAGAAGGATCCTTTGACTGCTTAAGGCCTAAGTAATCCAATTAGGGTTTCAGGCTGTAACCCTAGCAGCTGAAGTATTTAAAGGACCCAGGGGCTACAAAAATTGGCTACCAGAAACCCTAAGCAGTTCCTAGAGCCAATTTTGTGTGCTTACCTCTCTCCATATCATTCTCTAGCTTTTTATTGTTTGTAAGCCATTAGAGGAGTGACAATTGTGACTCTAAGCTCCAAGGATAACAAGAGTCAAGCTTTCAAGAAGTGGTAATCATCTAGATCTCCTTTTGTGTTGTCAATTTCGAATTGTTTACCATAGATCTAGGGTTTGCAAGTCTTGGATGAAAAGCATATTCATTAGAGAAACCTAGATCCAAGCATTAGGGTTTGTATGTACACATAGTGGTGGGTCAAAATTATGGTTTAGACTTTGCTTTTCTTGGCAATTGTATTTTTCTGTAATGTTTTAAGAATTTACGGCTGTGTTTACGGTCGTAAACAGGTTTACGGCCGTGAACCTGTTCACGGCCCATGTCTCATATTTATAGGGTGAGGAGTGCATGTGGGTGTAAGGACAAGGAGCTTAACTGTGTGTATTCTAAGGTGTATTCTAGAGAGAGAACCAAGAGAGAAAGTGAATCTTGTGGAAGGAATTCAATCATATCATCAATACATTCAAGATTCATCATCTTCTTCTTCTCCTTCTCTTATATTTTGATCTTACATCATTCGTTTGATTGGGATTCCGCACCATCAAACAGATCTGATTGATACACAATCATTTTGGGGACTTACAAGTGGTATTAGAGCTTGGTTGTATCAATCAATTTTATTAGATATGGAGCTTATTTGATCTTATTTTGGAAGGATTTTTTCGTTTTGGATAGATCTTGGAAAAATAAGGGGGGTTTGTTCTTTATGTTTTTGATAAAAAACGAGTTTTTGATAGAGTTTTGGAGCAAAAATGGTGAAAAACGTCGTTTTTCTTCGCATCTCAAGTAGAGTTTACGGTCTCGGTTTGCGGTCTTCAGTTTATGATTAATCTCACACGTGTATGGTTCGGTGTACGGTCAGCCTCGCACATGTACGGTCAGCATTTCCGGTTCGCACCTCGTTCTTGGTTTTTGGTTCGGCCTCTGTCAGCAACGGTAATCGTCCTCACACCTTGCACCTATTCAACAACTTTCGTCCTCGCAGTGCGCTTCCAATAAAAATTGTAATCGAAAGTGAGGGTGTCGGGGATCAAACCCGGGTCTCCTCCCAACTCAACCACACGCCTTACCAACTCCTCTGGCTTCCGTGTTGTTCCATTACTTCCGTTTTTAATTCTTAAAGACTCACTTTCTCGGTTCCTTTTTCGCATTTTTGACATTTTTAAGCACAAAATAATTTTTTATTTATTTTTAAAATCCTTTTTCAACCCAAAAATTTTAGATTTTAATTTTTGAATTTTTACTTAAAATTTTGACTTTGACTTTAATGTTTGACCTTTGACATTAAATTTTGACTTTCTCGTTTGCCTATAAAATTTTCAAATTTAGCTTTTCGGTTAGACTTTGAAGTTAAACTTTTCAAGTTAGACTTTTAAGTTTAACCTTTTAAATTTGACTTTTAGGGTTGACTTTTGTGTTTTTAGTCAAAGGGCATATTTTTTATAAAAATGAGTTCCTCATCCATTCCGGTAAATGAAGTTTCATGTACTCCATCTTGTGAAGCTACAATTAAATTTCTTTGTGAACAAATTGATTTGCTAAAAAGAGAAAATGAGGACCTTAAATATGAAGGATATACTTTAAGGAAAGGTCAAAAACCCTTAAAAGCACAATTAGAAGCCAAAATCAAGGATTTCTGAAAGCTTCAAGAAGATTACAGCAACAAGTGTGAAAATTACGATCATCTTAAAACCAAACTTGTTGCTGTAACTGAAGAACTTGACATTTTGAAAATTAACTGTGGAAAAACAGATGTTAGTTCAAAAAGTATATTGCCTCAAGTAAGACAGTCGAGTCCTTAGTAGAAAAACAATTGAGTTTTAAAGATAATCAAACCAAGGGTTTAGGGTATCACAGTGTGCCAACTCCTTATAATCACAACTATAACCCACCCCTTGAGACCAATGAGGAAGAAATGCCTGCTCGGTATGGCCAAACCCCTGCTCCAACTTCAGTTAATACGGAACAATCAGGGCCAAATGAGGGTGTTGAGATGAAAGATACTAATGATTCTACTTCCTATGCAGGTAAAGTAGTAGAGGAACAGAACACGGAGAAAACTATTGAACAATCTAATGACTCCTTGAACTCTCAGTCTGTTGCTTCTAACGCAGTTACTCCTAACAAACCTGTTGTTGAGAAGTACAAGCCACCAAATCAAGTGAAATAATCGACGACTTGTTGCCAGTGTACTTGTGGGAACAACCAGAAACGAGGCAAGGACATGCCAGCAGGGGCAGGAAGAAATGTAACAACCCGAAATTCATATCCCTAAATGTAACCCTTCTCGCGACTCGTTTTGATCATCCAATCGCCGTTTCCGATTTCGTTTCCGATTCCGACATTTTTATTAAGTCATTAATGTGGATTTTATTTTATGACTTAATGAGTGTCTTAATACCCTTAGAACTCATTCTAACGCCTCATATTAATGATCAGAACATTTCTAGAATCAATCATATCGGGTTACAGCAAATTTGCCGGGTGCGACCAAAAGTCCCGTCTAACGCCGATATCGGGTAGAATTTTACCGTGTCCCGAACTTGGACACTATTTAAAGTCATCCAAGTCTTCATTTTGAAGCTTTTGCATCATTCTACAACTATCACTCCAACCTCTCTCCTCAAACTAGATTTAAAGGTTCAAATCTCAAGTTTAAGGCTTCAAATCTTCAAGGTACCTACCTATACTCATTGTGTATCATATTGGACCTTCAAATTAGAGATTTAATCATGATTTAGAGCCTTGTATATGAGTTTACGACCCTGGAAGGTGCTTAGGCCGTAAACCCATATTTAAAGGGGTTTTAAGCCCTTAAACCCTTCCATGACTCAATCTAGACCTAGATATGACTTTTACAAATTTGGTGATGGACCTAGAACACTTTAAACATGAATTTTGAGGGATTTGTATGAGTTTACGGCCAAGGCATGTGCTTGGGCCGTAAACTCCTCAAACATGGGTGTAAACTCATTTCCAATGTGTTAGAAAGCCATCGAACACCACCAAAAGCCTTAGAATAAATCATAAATACAACCAAAAATAGTTTAGGGGCCTTAAACACAACCAAGCTTATCATTTGAGAGTTTACAGCCATAGCATGTGTTCCATGCCCATAAACTCCTAAAAGTATGTCAATTGGTGCCCCAAATTCATTTCAAGGCTTGTAGGAATTTTTAGAATCACATGTGATTAACTTTGGGACATTAAAATCACTTATTCAAGGGAGTATGAGAGTTTACGGCCGTAAGCTCCATGCTAGGGCCGTAAACTCCCCTAAGTGTTGTTAATTGATGTTTTAAAGTAATTCCAAACCTTAGGTAAAATTGTTCCAACTCTTCCCAAGTGATATTGGCCATTTAAGATCCATTACCCATGCCTACATGAGTTCACAGCCGTGAACTCATGTGTGAGTGTTGTTTAAGGTTGTAAACTCATTAGGAAGTCTACTCTTGGGGAGTAAACTCAAATCCCAAGTCCCTCGCTTCATTTCAAGTGTGTAGATGTCACCCGGGTCACTCCAAACACCCGTTTTGAGCTGTTTTCGTGCGTTGGAGTGTGACTTCATATCTAATTAGAGTTTATGAATCTAATTAAATATATTTGTATGCCATTTCATCTTACATAGGAACCTCGTGTGTTATCAGGCCTCGATTCGACGTTTAGCAACCGAAATCGACACATTTCCGCGTCCGGTGAGTTCATACCCCTACCCTTTTTCAATGGTTTTTCAATGTTTTCAGGGGGGAATACAAGCAAAAGTACAAGAATATCTTGTACTTAAACACATGATTTCAGTTAAATGGTTTCATAAATTGTACATTTTTAAGAATTGAAAACCTGTTAACAAACTGTTTTAACTTGCAGAGTTATTTGTTTTAACCCGATTTTCAATTCTTATTATACATTGATGTATTTTATACCTTATATTTGATTGTTCACATTTAAACTGATAGAACACATAAACCATTGTAATGTCTGTAATAAAACACTAAGGTTCGAGTGTAAAAGACAGACTCCATCAGAAAACATAAAACATCTGTATGTCCTTAACAATACACCTAGGCTCGAGTCTGATAGATAAATACCATCATAATACACAAATCAATTGTAATGTCCTTAATAATACACCTAGGATCGAGTGTAAAGGACAATCACCATAAGATAACACATATATCATTTGTAACATCCTTCATAATACACCTAGGATCGAGAGTAAAGGACAGTCATCATTAGATAACACCTAGGCTCGAGTGTAATGTCCTTAATAAATAACCTAGGCTCAAGTGTAAAGGACAGGTACGTTAGAACTTAGCTAGTCGTAGTTACTACTTTCCTAGTCGAAAAGTTAAGAGTAATCTTAAAGATTGGAGACACGTCCTTGTAACACTTCCTTGGCACGAGATAGTGGAGGACTAACCCTGTAACCAGAATCTCTGAACGTAGGAGAGCATGGCTTGAGTGTATAGATCTATACGGGACTGACAATCCCACACTTGGCTGCTAGCTACAACCGAACCGAAAGGTTCAAGGGTGACGAAAGTCATAAAAAGGATATTGGCCCTGGTCCGAGTCATATCTAGTCTGAGTATGGTTAAGGACTCGCAATCAGGATTATTAACACTTTACGAGTATTTATTAGTTTTATGTACATAATAAAACTAATGTACGTTCAAGGATGACAGGCACACATATACACACATTCAAGGAAACATGGGGTTTTCCTGGGAGAACACCGAACATAACCAGAATCGGTAAAGATACACACATATACACACATTCAGGAAAACATGGGGTTTTTCCAGGGAGAACACTGAACATAACCAGAATCGGTAAAGATACACACACATACACACTTTCAGGAAAACATGGGGTTTTCCTGGGAAGGACACTGAACATAATCAGAATCGGTAATAGTTTACACACACACACACAGTCAGGAGAACATGGGGGTTTCCTGAGTAACCGTAGTACGTAACTAGAAAAGTGTAACAAATTAAATGACTGAACTACAATTCACAAGAACAATCATGTTTTCATTGTACATCGTTTACTTTACTTTTCGGATTTGGAAACTAACTTTACATAAGAAAATATGGGATTTTCTTGGATAAACGCTTTTTTAGGAAACCAAAGGAACTCGTACATTTTCAGAAAAACTAACCGCTTATGAACTCACCAGCTTTATGATGATTTTTAAACCGCTTGTATTCTCAGGTCCATGTTAGACAGGTACCCGAAGATCTTTTTGTTCGAAGACGGAGTTCTCAGAAGACTCGTTTCGTGTTGTTTATATATGATATGTATCACTTGTATAACTTATGATTTTGAAACGAATGTAAAACTTTCATATATGTAATGTAATGGTTGATTTACTTTACTTACTATGCACATTGGATTTGATACTCAACGTGGAGTCAACCCCAGAAATGTTTCCGCCTTTGGTTTTCGGGGTTTGACAGATTGGTATCAGAGCCCTTGTTTATAGTGAATGAAGTATACCAAACCTTACATGGTATAAAACTATAAACATTAAGGGGCCTAAGTGCTCTGAACTAAAAGTATCCTTCAAAATATAAGTATTTTCAAAAGTATATAAGTATACCAACCCATCGAGGTCCGTAACTAGAAGTAGAATAGAACATAAGTAAATGGGTGTTGTACGCTGCGGTTAAACTTGGGTAGTTATGTAGTCGTGTCTAGGATCAATATAACCTGGCCAACTATATTCATCCGAGACATGGCCAACATGTTCTTGGGAGTGACTGTGGTAAGCGGCATGCCTAAAACTTACCCTAATACCACAAACATCGAACCAGCATCGTAACGAATCATGAAATACTATGGGAGTATTTCTCGAGCCAATCCTTGGTATAAATCCTCGTTCATGCATTGTTCTTTGATCATTCCCTTAGCGATAATTTTCCTGCTTTGATAACTCTACCCTACTTTATCGCTTATTCAGCATATATCTGTCATATCTCTTGATTCAATTCAGAGGACTTATCATCCTCTCTTCCTTGATATTATTAGATCAAGATGCCTCCAAGAAAGAGACCCAACTCCAAGACCAACAAACCTCCGCCACCACCGCCTCCCCAAATTGATCCAGTAGTATTCTAGGCAGCTGTTACAGCCGCGGTAGCAGCTGCCATGTCTCAACGGAACTCCGACGGTTCCGGTGGTTCGGGAGGTGATACCCAAACCCAAAACCAAGAAAGCAGTCAGGGACGCCGGAAAGAGGGTTCCTATAAGTATTTCATGAACGCCAAACCCACGTCCTTTGATGGCACTGGAGGTGTCATTTCCCTCACCCGATGGTTCGAGAAGATCGAATCCATCTTTGAAATTCGCGCCTGTTCAGATTCAGACAAGGTGAAGTTTGCCGCCTGCACTTTTGTCGACAAAGCCTTGACTTGGTGGAATGGCCGAGTCAAATCCCTAACCTTACCTGTAGCCAACGCCGTGGGTTGGGAAGCCATGACGGAACTTCTGCTGGCTGAGTACTGCCATCGGGGCGAAATGCAGAAGTTAGAAAGGAACTTTGGAACTTGAAGATTAAAGGTTCCGACATCACTGCCTATACTTCCAGGTTCGACGATGTCACACCCCGAAAACCGAAGGCGGAAACATTTCCGGGGTTGACTCCACGTTGAGTATCAAATCCAATGTACATAGTAGGTAAAGTAAATGAACCATTACATTACATATATGAAAGTTTTACATTTGTTTCAAAAGCAAAAGTTATACATATGATACATAGTATATATGAACAACACGAAACGAGTCTTCTGAGAACTCCGTCTTCGCACACAAGGATCTTCGAATACCTGTCTAACACAGACCTGAGAATACAAGCGGTTTGAAAATCAGCATAAAGCTGGTGAGTTCATAAGCGGTTAGTTTTTCTGAAAATGTACGAGTTCCTATGGTTTCCTGAAAAAGTGGTTATCCAAGAAAATCCCATATTTTCTTATGTAAAGTTAGTTTCCAAATCCAATAGTAAAGTAAACGATGTACGATGAAAACATGATTGTTCTTGTGAATTGTAGTTCGGTTATTTAACTTGTTATACTTTTCTAGTTACGTACTACTGTTACTTAGAAAGAACCCCATGTTCTCCTGACTATGTGTGTGTGTGAACTATTACCAATTCTGATTATGTTCGGTGTCCTTCCCAGGAAAACCCCATGTTTCCCTGACTGTGTGTGTGTATCTTTACCGGTTCTGGTTATGTTCAATGTTCTCCCCAGGAAAAACTCCATGTTTTTCTGAATGTGTGAGTATGAATATCATTACTGATTATGGTTATATTCAGTGTTCTTCCCAGAAAAACCCCATGTTTTCCTGAATGTGTGTATATGTGTGCCTGTCATTCTTGAACGTACATTAGTTTTATTACATACATAAAACTAATAAATACTCGTAAAGTGCTAATAATCCTGATTGCGAGTCCTTAACCATACTCAGACTGGATATGACTCGAACCATGGCCAGTATCCTTTTTATGACTTTCGTCACCCTTGAACCTTTCGGTTCGACTGTAGCTAGCAGCCAGGTGTGGGATTGTCAGTCTCGTATAGATCTATACACTCAAGCCACGCACTCCTACGTTCGGAGATTCTGGTTACAGGGTTAGTCCTCCACTATCTCGTGCCATGGAAGTGTTACAAGGACGTGTCTCCAATCTTTAAGATTACTCTTTACCTTTCGACTAGGAAAGTAGTATTTACGACTAGCTATGTTCTACGTACCTGTCCTTTACACTCGAGCCTAGGTGTTTTATTACACACATTACAATATTTTATGTGTTCTATCAATATAAGTGTGAACAATCATATGTAAAGTATACAATATAACAGTGTATAATAAGAATTGAAAATCGGATTAAAACAAACAACTCTGCAAGCTAAAACAGTTTGTTAAAAGGTTTTCAATTCTTAAAAATGTACAATTATGAAACCATTTAACTGAAGTCATGTGATTGAGTAAAATATATTCTTGTACTTTTGCTTGTATTCCCCCCTGAAAACATTTGAAAAACCATTGAAAAAGGGTAGGGGTATGAACTCACCGGTTGAGAAATGCGACGTTCCGGATGCTAAGTGTCGATTCAAGGTTTGACAACACGCAAGATTCCTATGTAATACGAAATGGTATACAAATATATCTAATTAGATTTATAAACTCTAATTAGATATGATATTACACTCCAATGAGCGAAAACACTTCAAAACAAGTGTTTGGAGTGACCCGGGTGACATCTACGGACGTGTATTGATGCGTGAGACTTTTTAGGGAGTTTACTACCGTAAACACCTCATCCATATGACTTCACGGCCGTGAACTCATGGAGGTTGATTTTGGATGCAAAATGGCTTCATAACACTCGGGAATAATTACTAAACTTGGGTTTTTGGCTTTGGAATGGATTATAACACAAATAGGGACCATTTATTGGAGTTTACGGCTGTAAACATGGAGTTTACGGCCGTAAACTCCCCCCTCACATCCAATACTTAAAGTTTTGGTCCTAATTTAATCACACATGATTCTAATGATTTTTCCTAAGCCTTGTATAAATTTTTGGGGGACTTTTGGCATGTTTTTAGGAGTTTACGGCCCATGAACACCCTCATGGCCGTGAACTCTTATGAAAGGTTGATTTTATATGTTTTAAGGTCCAAAACTTGTTTGTAAACACTTCTAGAATTTATTACAAGGCTTTAGGTGTGTAAAACTGGCATTTTAACACATTTAGAGGAGTTTACTCTCCAAGAACAATGAGTTTACGGACCAAGCATGTTCTTGGGCAGTAAACTCAAGTTTACCCCTCTAAATTGATGTTAAAGGTGTTCCAAGGCCAAATCCATAATTCTACAAGTCGTATCGAAGCCTTGTTGGTGTTTTGGAAGGGTTTAAGGGCTTAAAAACCCCTTTAATATGTGTTTACTCTCCATGATATGGAGTTTACGGCCCAAGCTTGTTCTTGGGCAGTAAACTCATGTTTACTTTTCAAAAATTATGATTAGGGTGTTCTAAGTCCAAATTAGTAAGCCATATAGTCGAATCTAAGTCCCAAAATTGTTTAGGAGGGGTTTAAAGGCATAAAAACCCTCTTATTATGAGCTTACGGCCCAAGCATGCTCCTTGGCCGTAAACTCATGTTTGAGGTCCAAATTCACAGATTAAGTTCGGATTTGAAGGCTAATGAGGCTTTACAACAAGTTAGGGAAGGTACCTTGGTGATTAGAAGCCTTAAATTTGAGATTTGGACCATTAAACTTGAATTTAGGAGAGAGGTTAGAGAGAGAGTTGTGAGATGAAGCAAAAGCTTCAAATGAAGTCTTAGAACACTTTAAATAGTGTTCGGGATTTGGACACGATGAAATTCTAGCCGATACCGGCTTTTGACGGGGCTTTTGGTCGCACCCGATCAAGCTGCCGTAACTCGATATGGTTGATTCTAGAAATGTTCCGATCACTAATATGAGGTGTTAGAATGAGTTCTAAGGGTATTAAGACACTTATTAAGTCATAAAATAAAACCCACATTTACGACTTAATAAAAGGCCGGAAACGGAAACGAAATCGGAAACGGCGATTGGATGATCGGAACGAGTCGCGAGAAGGGTTACATTTAGGGATATGAATTTCGGGTTGTTACATTATCCCCCCGTTAGAGGGAATTTCGTCCCAAAATTCAAAGATTCGAACACAGATCATAAAGTGAAACGAGATATGAGGATGAATCTACTGCTTTGTGTCTCCGCTTAACATTCTAGCGAACCCTCACTGTCAGGATGTGGCTTTGTTACGCATGGTTAACCTCTCAATCCACGATCTCAATTGATTCAAACACGAAGCTTCGGATTTTCGTTGGTTTTCTTCTCCTCAAAGGAATTTACTAGGGTTTCGTCAGGTCGGCAAGCCTTACGAATAAAGATGCGGAACACCAGATGGTTGCTACTGAGTCCTGAAGATAGCTCGGAGAGGGCTATGGAATCGATTGCTAACGAAGATCTCGAAGGGTCTAAGGTTCCACAAGTTAAGTTTTCCACACTTCCCAAGGCGTACTATGTCTTTCCAGGATAAGATCTCCAACAAGTGGGTACACTTTCACATGGCAGAGTAACTAAGGTTTTGATGGTTCTAAGGGAAACTTCTACGTGAGTCTACGATCATGGGTGTTTCCGGTGTCGACTAATTCTTTATTGCCTTAGCTTTTGGAAAGGCTTACGAGTATGACTGTTTTGGTTGTCTACATGACCAAGAAAATGGTTCGACCGAAGGGCGCCACTACTACCTCGTAGTGATCGTATCATGCCAAGATTGCTTACTTGCACACATCGTGCTTACTGAGGTTTGGTTGCGAGTAAATTCTCGGGATTAGGTTGATGCGAGACTGGACTACGCATTTGGAAAGAATTCTCAAGAATCCTTTAGAAACAACATCGGGAAAGGATTGTAGACTTCTCGATTTTTGGTGATCACTCGGACAAGAGATACATGGGAAAACTTTTTTTTAAGCTTTGATGTAAGAAGATCATGAGAGTCGGATCGGAGGGAAGTTAGAACGAACGAGTTTCTCGAAACTAGGAAAGACAGCATGGATGAGGCTCGGTCATTACATGCTAAGGGTGACATAAAAGCATCTCATAAAAAGTTTGCCAATAGGTCGTATGGAAAGACTAATCGCTCGGATTGAGAATACAATCTATGGATACGACACCAGCGTTCTCGTTCTCACGTGATAACCATCTCGAAGATATACATTTTTGGTTACTCGCAAACGACGGGGGTTAGAAAATGTTCAAATGGATGGTTAATGAATTTCTTTCGGTGTTAGAATCGAAATGAATCATAGGCATATAAATTTAACGAGGGGAAATATACCTGTGGCAACGGTGGGATCAGTGGTTGTCTCCTCTTGTCCTATCGCTAGAACTCTTCCGGTGTTGCCAGGTGTTACAGCCTTAGGACAGTTCCCTTGAGATGCCCCACTTCTCCACAACCATAGTAGGCCCGACCAATGCCCGCTCCGGAAGTTTGACTTGTTGATTGAATTGGTGTCTTACAGTTTTTCACCATGTGACCCTTTATGCCAAATTTGTTGCAAATTACTTCGATACATGGACTGGAAGGAAGATGATGATAGTTGCACTTGTCACAACTAGGAAGGGTTCCTGTATATTTACTGGTAGGTTTCCGAGTTGAGGATCCAACAACAGAAACAGTCGCAGGGGAAGTGGCAACGTGAACTGCCACCGTTTGCTGTCTCTTTGAAGACTCGTGCGATGTCTGACTTTTCTCTTTCTTCCCAAGTCTTCTTTTCTCCCCACTCCTCACTGTCGGCTCAGGAGTGGTAGTTGCCTCCTCAAAGTCTTCACTATGATCGATTAGGATTTGAGCTAGACGTTTGGCGCTGTCGTATGTATCCGGCCTCACAGCTAGGACGTTTCCTTTAGTTGGCTGGGTCAGCCCCCAGATGAATCTCTCTATCTTCTTACTCTCCGGGGTAACCATTCCCGGGCAGAGTAATGCCAAGTCGTCGAACCTGGAAGTATAAGCAGTGATGTCGGAACCTTTCATCTTCAAGTTCCAAAGTTCATGTTCTAACTTCTGCATTTCGCCCCGATGGCAGTACTCAGCCAGCAGAAGTTCCTTCATGGCTTCCCAACCCATGGCGTTGGCTACAGGTAAGGTTAGGGATTTGACTCGGCCGTTCCACCAAGTCAAGGCTTTGTCGATAAAGGTGCAGGCGGCAAACTTCACCTTGTCTGAATCTGAACAGGCGCAGATTTCAAAGATGGATTCGATCTTCTCGAACCATCGGGTGAGGGAAATGACACCTCCAGTGCCATCAAAGGACGTGGGTTTGGCGTTCATGAAATCTTTATAGGAATACTCTTTTCGTTGTCCCTGACTACTTTCATGGTTTTGGGTTTGGGTACCACCTCCCGAACTATCGGAACCGCCAGAGTTCCGTTGAGACATGGCAGCTGTCACTGCGGCTGTAACAGCTGCCTGGAATACTACTGGATCAATTTGGGGAGGAGGTGGTGGCGGAGGGTTGTTGGTCTTGGAGCTGGGTCTCTTTCTTGGAGGCATCTTGATCTAATAAGATCAAGAAAGAGAGGATGATAAGTCCACTGAATTGAATCAAGAGATATGACAGATATATGTTGAATAACCGATAAAGCAGGAAAGAGTTATCAAGAGGAGAAATTATCGCTAAGGGAATGATCAAAGAACAATGCATGAACGAGGATTTCTACCAAGGATTGGCTCGAAAAATACTCCCATAATATTTCATGATTCGCTACGATACTAGCTCGATGTTTGTGGTATTAGGGTAAGTTTTAGACATGCTGCATACCACAGTCACTCCCAAGCACATGTTGGCCGTGTCTCGAATGAATATAGTTGGTCAGGCTATATTGATCCTAGACACGACTACATAACTGCCCAGGTTTAACCGCAGCGTACAACACCCATTTACTTATGTTCTATTCTACTTGTAGTTACGGATCTCGACAATTCGGTATACTTATATACTTTTGAAAATACTTATATTTTGAAGGATACTTTTAGTTCAGAGCACTTAGGCCCCTTAATGTTTATAGTTTTATACCATGTAAGGTTTGGTATACTTCATTCACTATAAACAAGGGCTCTGATACCAATCTGTCACACCCCGAAAACCGAAGGCGGAAACATTTCCGGGGTTGACTCCACGTTGAGTATCAAATCCAATGTACATAGTAAGTAAAGTAAATCAACCATAACATTACATATATGAAAGTTTTACATTTGTTTCAAAAGCAAAATTTATACATATGATACATAGTATATATGAACAACATGAAACAAGTCTTCTGAGAACTCCGTCTTCACACAAAAGGATCTTTGAATACCTGTCTAACACGGACCTAAGAATACAAGCGGTTTGAAAATCAGCATAAAGTTGGTGAGTTCATAAGCGGTTAGTTTTTCTGAAAATGTACAAGTTCCTTTGGTTTCCTGAAAAAGTGGTTATCCAAGAAAATCCCATATTTTCTTATGTAAAGTTAGTTTCCAAATCCAATAGTAAAGTAAACGATGTACAATGAAAACATGATTGTTCTTGTGAATTGTAGTTCAATTATTTAACTTGTTATACTTTTCTAGTTACGTACTACTGTTACTTAGAAAGAACCCCATGTTCTCCTGACTGTGTGTGTGTGAACTATTACCAATTCTGATTATGTTCGGTGTCCTTCCCAGGAAAACCCCATGTTTCCCTGACTGTGTGTGTATCTTTACCGGTTCTGGTTATGATCAATGTTCTCCCCAGGAAAAACTCCATGTTTTCCTAAATGTGTGAGTATGAATATCATTACTGATTCTGGTTATATTCAGTGTTCTTCCCAGGAAAACCGCATGTTTTCCTGAATGTGTGTGTATGTGTGCCTGTCATTCTTGAACGTACATTAGTTTTATTACGTACATAAAACTAATAAATACTCGTAAAGTGCTACTAATCCTGATTGCGAGTCGTTAACCATACTCAGACTGGATATGACTCGAACCATGGCCAGTATCCTTTTTATGACTTTCGTCACCCTTGAACCTTTCGGTTCGGCTGTAGCTAGCAGCCAGATGTGGGATTGTCAGTCCCGTATAGATCTATACACTCAAGCCACGCTCTCCTACGTTCGGAGATTCTGGTTACAGGGTTAGTCCTCCACTATCTCGTGCCATGGCAGTGTTACAAGGACGTGTCTCCAATCTTTAAGATTACTCTTTACCTTTCGACTAGGAAAGTAGTATTTACGACTAGCTATGTTCTACGTATCTGTCCTTTACACTCGAGCCTAGGTGTTTTATTACAAACATTACAATATTTTATGTGTTCTATCAATATAAGTGTGAACAATCATATGTAAAGTATACAATATAACAGTGTATAATAAGAATTGAAAATCGGATTAAAACAAACAACTCTGCAAGTTAAAACAGTTTGTTAAAAGGTTTTCAATTCTTAAAAATGTACAATTACGAAACCATTTAAATGAAATCATGTGATTGAGTACAAAATATTCTTGTACTTTTGCTTGTATTCCCCCCCCCCCTGAAAACATTTGAAAAACCATCGAAAAAGCGTAGGGGTATGAACTCACCGGTTGAGAAACGCGACGTTCCGGATGCTAAGTGTCGATTCAAGGTTTGACAACAAGCGAGGTTCCTATGTAATACGAAATGGTATACAAATATATCTAATTAGATTTATAAACTCTAATTATATATGATATTACACTCCAATGAGTGAAAACACTTCAAAACAAGTGTTTGGAGTGACCCGGGTGACATCTACGGACGTGTATTAATGCGTAGGACTTGGGAATTGAGTTTACTCTTCAAGAGTAGACTTTTTAGGGAGTTTACTACTATAAACACCTCATCCATATGAGTTCACGGCCGTGATCTCATGGAGGTTGATTTTGGATGCAAAATGGCTTCATAACACTCGGGAATAATTGCTAGACTTGGGTTTTAGGCTTTGGAATGGATTATAACACACATAGGGACAATTTATTGGATTTTACGTCTGTAAACATGGAGCTTACGGCCGTAAACTCCCGCCTCACATCCAATACTTAAAGTTTTGGTCCTAAATTAATCACACATGATTCTAATGATTTTTCCTAAGCCTTGTATAAATTTTTGGGGGACTTTTGGCATGTTTTTAGGAGTTTACGGCCCATGAACACCCTCATGGCCGTGAACTCTTATGAAAGGGTGATTTTATATGTTTTAAGGTCCAAAACTTGTTTGTAACACTTCTAGAATTTATTCCAAGGCTTTAGGTGTGTTAAACTGGCATTTTAACACATTTAGAGGAGTTTACTCTCCAAGAACAATGAGTTTACGGCCCAAGCATGTTCTTGGGCAATAAACTCAAGTTTACCCCTCTAAATTGATGTTCAAGGTGTTCCAAGGCCAAATCCATAATTCTACAAGTCGTATCTAAGCCTTGTTGGTGTTTTGGAATGGTTTAAGGGCTTAAAAACCCCTTTAATATGTGTTTACTCTCCATGATATGGAGTTTACGGCCCAAGCTTTTTTTTGGGCAGTAAACTCATGTTTACTCTTCAAAAATTATGATTAGGGTGTTCTAAGTCCAAATTAGTAAGCCATATAGTCGAATCTAAGTCCCAAAATTGTTTAGGAGGGGTTTAAAGGCATAAAAACCCTCTTATTATGAGTTTACGGACCAAGCATGCTCCTTGGCCGTAAACTCATGTTTGAGGTCCAAATTCACAGATTAAGTTCGGATTTGAAGGCTAATGAGGCTTTACAACAAGTTAGGGAAGGTACCTTGGTGATTAGAAGCCTTAAATTTGAGATTTGGACCCTTAAACTTGAATTTAGGAGAGAGGTTAGAGAGAGAGTTGTGAGATGAAGAAAAAGCTTCAAATGAAGTCTTAGAACACTTTAAATAGTGTTCGGGATTTGGACACGATGAAATTCTAGCCGATACCGGCTTTAGACGGGGCTTTTCGTCGCACCCAATCAAGCTACCGTAACTCGATATGGTTGATTATAGAAATGTTCCGATCACTAATATGAGGTGTTAGAATGAGTTCTAAGGGTATTAAGACACTTATTAAGTCATAAAATGAAACCCATATTTACGACTTAATAAAAGGCCGGAAACGGAAACGAAATCGGAAACGGCGATTGGATGATCGGAACGAGTCGCGAGAAGGGTTACATTTAGGGATATAAATTTCGGGTTGTTACAGACGACTTGGCACTACTCTGCCCGGGAGTGGTTACCCTGGAGAGTAAGAAGATAGAAAGATTCATCTGGGGGCTGACCCAGCTAACGAAAGGAAACGTCATATCCGCGAGGCCGGATACACACGACAGCGCCAAACGCTTAGCACATATCCTAATCGATCATAGCGAAGAACTTGAGGAGGCAACTACCACTCCTGAGCCGATAGTGAGGAGTGGTGAGAAAATAAAACTTGGGAAGAAAGAGAAAAGTCAGGCATCGCACGAGTCTTCGAAGAGACAGCAAACGGTGGCAGTTCACGCTGTCACTTCCCTTGCAACTTTTTCTGTGGATGGATCCTCAACCCAAAAACCTGCTAATAGGTATGCTGGAACCCTTCCTAGTTGTGGCAAGTGCAACTATCATCATCTTCCTTCCGGTCCATGTATAGAGATAATTTGCAACAAATGTGGCATAAAGGGTCACATGGTGAAAAACTGTAAGACACCAACCCAATCAACGAGTCAAACTTCCGAAGCGGGCATTGGTCGGGCCTGCTATGGTTGTGGAGAAGTTGGGCATCTTAAGCGAAACTGTCCCAAGGCTGTAACACCTGGCAACACCAGAAGAGTTCTAGCGATGGACAAGAGGAGACAGCCACCGATCCCACTGTCGCCACAGGTGTACTTCCCCTTGTTAAATTTATATGTCTGTGATTCTTTTCGATTCTAGCACCAAAAACAATTCATTAACCATCCATTGGAACATCTTCTAACCCCGTCGTTTGCGAGTAACCGAAAATGTATACCTTCGAGATGGTTATCACGTGAGAACGAGAAAGTTTGTGTCGTATCTGTAGATTGTATTCTTAATCCGAGCGATTATTCTTTCCATTCGACCTATTGGCAAACTTTTTATGAAATGCTTTGATGTCACCTTTAGCATGTAATGACTGAGCCTCATTCATGCTGTCTTTCCTAGTTTCGAGAAAGTCATTTCTTTCTAACCTTTCCCCGACTCGACTTTCATGATCTTCGTACATCAAAGCTTAAAAAGTCTTCCCATGTATCTCTCGTCCAAGTGATCATTGAGAAACGAGAAGTCTACGATTCTTTCCCCGATACTGTTTCCAAAGAATTCTTGAGAATTCTTTCCGAACGCATAGTCCAGTCTCGCATCGACCTAATCCCAGGAATTTCCTTGTAGCCAAACCTCAGTGAGCAGGATGTGTGCAAGTCAGCAATCAGGTCTTGATACGATCACTATGAGGTAGTAGTGGCGCCCTTCGGTCAAACCATTTTCTTGGTCATGTAGATAAGCAAAGCAGTTATACTCGTAAACCCTTCCAAAAAGCAAAGGCAATAAAGAATTAGTCGGCACCGAGAACACCCATGGAAACGTGTCGATTCTTGAGTTCCGCCGGCTATAATCGTAGACTCGTGTAGAAGTTTCTCTTAGAACCATCGGACCCTTAGTTACTCTGCCATGTGAAAAATGTACCCACATGTTGGAGGTTTTACCATGGAAAGACATAATACGCCTTGGGAAGTGTGGAAAACTTAACTTGTAGAACCTTAGACTCTTCAAGATCCTCGTTAGGAATCGATTCCATATCCCTCTCCGAGCTATCTTCAGGAACTCCGCAGCGAGCATCCGATATTCCACATCGTTGTTTGTGAGAAGTGCTAACCTGACGAAAACCTTAGTCGCCCTTTGATGAGGTCAAAACCAATGAAAATCCGAACCTTCGTGTATGAATCAATTGAGATCATGGATTGAGAGGTTAACCATGTGTAACAAAGCCACATCCTGACAGTGAGGGTTCACTGTAATGTCAAACGGAGACCCGATTCCACTTAGGAGCTTGAAGACCTAAAGCAGTAGATTCATCCTCATATATGTTTTCACTTCGTGATCTATGTTCAAATCTTTGAATTTCAAGACGAAATTTCCTCTAACGGGGGGATAATGTAACAACTCGAAATTCATATCCTTAAATGTAACCCTTCTCGCGACTCGTTCTGATCATCCAATCGCCGTTTCCGATTTTGTTTCCGATTCCGACATTTTATTAAGTCATTAATGTGGATTTTATTTTATGACTTAATGAGTGTCTTAATACCCTTAGAACTCATTCTAACGCCTCATATTAATGATCGGAACATTTCTAGAATCAACCATATCGGGTTACGGCAAATTTGCCGGGTGTGACCAAAAGCCCCGTCTAACGTCGGTATCGGGTAGAATTTTACCGTGTCCCGAACTTGGACACTATTTAAAGTGATCCAAGTCTTCATTTTGAAGCTTTTCCTTCATTCTAAAACTATCACTCCAACCTCTCTCCTCAAACTGGATTTAAAGGTCCAAATCTCAAGTTTAAGGCTTCAAATCTTCAAGGTACCTTCCTATACTCATCGTGTATCATATTGGACCTTCAAATTAGATATTTAATCATGATTTAGAGCCATGTATATGAGTTTATGGCCATGGAAGGTGCTTAGGCCGTAAACCCATATTTAAAGGGGTTTTAAGCCCTTAAACCCTTCCATGACTCAATCTAGACGTAGATATGACTTTTAGAAATTTGGTAATGGACTTAGAACACTTTAAACATGAATTTTGAGGAATTTGTATGAGTTTATGGCCAAGGCATGTGCTTGGGCCGTAAACTCCTCAAACATGGGTGTAAACTCATTTCCAATGTGTTAGAAAGCCATCCAACAACACCAAAAGCCTTAGAATAAATCATAGATCCAACCAAAAATAGTTTAGGGGCCTTAAACACAACCAAGCTTATCATTTGAGAGTTTAAGGCCATAGCATGTGTTCCATGCCCATAAACTCCTAAAAGTATGTCAATTGGTGCCCCAAATTCATTTCAAGGCTTGTAGGAATTTTTAGAATCACATGTGATTAACTTTGGGACATTAAAATCACTTATTCAACGGACTATGAGATTTTATGGCCGTAAGCTCCATGCTAGGGCCGTAAACTCCCCTAAGTGTTATTAATTGATGTTTTAAATTAATTCCAAACCTTAGGTAAAATTGTTCCAACTCTTCCCAAGTGATATTGGCCATTTAAGATCCATTATCCATGCCTAAATGAGTTCACGGCCGTGAACTCATGTGTGAGTGTTGTTTAAGGTTGTAAACTCATTAGGAAGTTTACTCTTGGAAAGTAAACTCAAATCCCAAGTCCCTCGCTTCATTTCAAGTCCATAGATGTCACCCGGGTCACTCCAAACACCCGTTTTGAGGTGTTTTCGTTCGTTGGAGTGTGACTTCATATCTAATTAGAGTTTATGAATCTAATTAGATATATGTGTATGCCATTTCATGTTACATAGGAACCTCGCGTGTTATTAGGCCTCGATACATTTCCGCGTCCGATGAGTTCATACCCCTACCCTTTTTCAATGGTTTTTGAATGTTTTCAGGGGGGGGGGGGGAGTACAAGCAAAAGTACAAGAATATCTTGTACTTAAACACATGATTTCAGTTAAATGGTTTCATAAATTGTACATTTTTAAGAATTCAAAACCTTTTAACAAACTGTTTTAACTTGCAGAGTTATTTGTTTTAACCCGATTTTCAATTCTTATTATACATTGATGTATTTTATACCTTATCTTTGATTGTTCACATTTAAACTGATAGAACACATAAACCATTGTAATGTTTGTAATAAAACACTAAGGTTCGAGTGTAAAAGACAGACACCATCAGAAAACATAAAACATTTGTATGTCCTTAACAATACACCTAGGCTCGAGTGTGATAGATAAATACCATCATAATACACAAATCAATTGTAATATCCTTAATAATAGACCTAGGATCGAGTGTAAAGGACAATCACTATAAGATAGCACATATATCATTTTTAACGTCCTTAATAATACACCTAGGATCGAGTGTAAAGGACAGTCATCATTAGATAACACTTAGGCTCGAGTGTAATGTCCTTAATAAAACACCTAGGCTCGAGTGTAAAGGACAAGTACGTTAGAACTTAGCTAGTCGTGGATACTACTTTCCTAGTCGAAAAGTAAAGAGTAATCTTAAAGATTGGAGACACGTCCTTGTAACACTTCCTTGGCACGAAATAGTGGAGGACTAACCCTGTAACCAGAATCTCCGAACGTAGGAGAGCGTGGCTTGAGTGTATAGATCTATACGGGACTGACAATCCCATACCTGGGTGCTAGCTACAGCCGAACCGAAAGGTTTAAGGGTGACGAAAGTCATAAAAAGGATACTGGCCCTGGTCCGAGTCATATCTAGTCTGAGTATGGTTAAGGACTCGCAATCAGGATTATTAACACTTTACGAGTATTTATTAGTTTTATGTACGTAATAAAACTAATGTGCGTTCAAGGATGACAGGCACACATATACACACATTCAGGGAAACATGGGGTTTTCCTGGGAGAACACCAAACATAACCAGAATCGGTAAAGATACACACATATACACACATTCAGGAAAACATGGGGTTTTCCTGGGAGAACACTAAACATAACCAGAATCGGTAAAGATACACACACACATACACACTTTCAGGAAAACATGGGGTTTTCCTGGGAAGGAAACTGGACATAATCAGAATCGGTAATAGTTCACACACACTGTCAGGAGAACATGGGGTTTTCCTGAGTAACCGTAGTACGTAACTAGAAAAGTGTAACAAGTTAAATGACTGAACTACAATTCACAAGAACAATCATGTTTTCATTGTACATCGTTTACTTTACTTTTCGGATTTGGAAACTAACTTTACATAAGAAAATATGGGATTTTCTTGGATAAATGCTTTTTCAGGAAACCAAAGGAACTCGTACATTTTCAGAAAAACTAACCGCTTATGAACTCACCAGCTTTATGCTGATTTTCAAACCGCTTGTATTCTCAGGTCCACGTTAGACAGGTACCCGAAGATCTTTTTGTTCGAAGACGGAGCTCTCAGAAGACTCGTATCGTGTTGTTTATATATGATATGTATAACTTGTATAACTTATGCTTTTGAAACGAATGTAAAACTTTTATATATGTAATGTAATGGTTGATTTACTTTACTTAGTATGCACATTGGATTTGATACTCAACGTGGAGTCAACCCCGAAAATGTTTCCGCCTTCGGTTTTCGGGGTGTGACAAGAAACAACTTCATAGTGAAGAAAAAGACTTTTTTTCACTGTGGAACACCTGGACACATTGTCCAAAACTGTCCAAATCGCGCATACGTTCCCTACTGTGCACAAGCGTGGCAGAACGCACCAAGAGGGAGATTTTCCAAAAGAAACCCCTCTAGGTCACGTTCAGTCAATGGCGACTAGAACACACAGAAGGCCAAGAATTCAACTCCTAAGTCCAAGAAATTATTTCCTAAGGGCAAAAGGGAATGTCGGCCCAGAAGTCAAGTTCAAGAGATGCTCAACGATCGACTTCCAGTTCAAAAGCAAGTACTGAGGCATCCATCAAATCGAAAAAGAAGTGGGTTAAACCCAACCACAAATGGGTTCCAAAGGCTCACTTTCCCAAATCTCCTAATGTTTCTAATATTTCTACTTCTTCTGTTTATGATAAGTAGGATATGTCGAGGGAGAGAGTACCGTGCAAGGATGAAAAAGGTCAACCTAGTTTCAAAATGGATTAGGTTCCAAAGACCAACTGATCCCGATCTGTGTCAGAGCATCTATGGAGGCATATCATCAGACTTCGGTTTTTTGATTGTGGCTGTTCTAGGCATATGATAGGGGATATCTGTCAACTGTACAACATTCAGACCTTTGTTTAAGAGTATGTGTCCTTTTGCGGGAAAGGAGGAAAGGAAGTGATCACAAATGGGGTTAGTGCTTAATAACATGAAGAATTTTCTGATCTGTTCTGAGATTATGGGTGTTGTTCTCAGACCTTCTAGATGAAAATTCAATCGGTGAATTATGGTTTGCATTTTCTTCTCTATACTCCTGAGTTTATCTTACTCTGGTTCGTTTTAAAGACAAATTTTCATTTTCTTATAGTTTTTCATTAGTAGGCATTATTTGGGAAATGATATCAAGAAAGTGATAACGGGCAGTCTAAAACATGTGTGAGGGACTGAATCTGAATTGTCTAGACTCTTTGTTCTATGTGCTGGTAGGCACGAAGGATTTGACAGTGTGGATTTAGGTTGCATTGTTTGGACTGACCATACGACGCTCAGGTAGATTGAGCAGTGAGATAAACACGGGAACCCATGGGATACACTAAATTAATACGCATCTAGAAAAGTGGTTCAACTTTTCTTTTATGTACGGACTTATGTCCTTAATTCATGTTCCGATAGGACGACTTGGGGTTCTGATAAAGCAGGTCTGTAGGAAATTATTTTCTTGCTTTCTATCTGTTAGTCATATGTTGCATCTTCTACATGATTGGAAGAAATCTAACTTGGAACGCAACATATGCAACTCTTTTTCTATGCACCTCCATATCTATGAAACTATTTCTATCTGTTAGCCATATGTTGTCTCCTCTGTGTGATTGAAATGATCCGACCTGGAACACAACATGCGCAATGTTCTATCTCTCAATCCCTCTATCTTATTTTGCCATATGCACCTATTTCTATATCTGACTTCCTCCTTAATAATTGTTTACTCACCTAAAGTAAGGAGTCTATAGGAGGTTCTTGTTAACCAAGGTATATTGGGAGGTGGGGAACATGTTCTAGTTCAACTAAAATTGAACCATTTAGAGGTTGTTTGTAGATCTCGCTGCTTAATTTAAGTAGACAACAATACCCGTGGTCGTCGTCAGCTACATGGTATATTTGGAAAAGTTTGTCAATATCCTTCGTGTTTAAGTGGACCACAATACCGACAATTGACCAGATATATTCATGAAGGTGAAGGTACTGATAAACAAAGTTAAGACTGTCTCTCAACTTTGATCCCAAATAATTGTGTTTTTGTAAAATTTGTTCATAGTTTTCCTCTATGCACAAATTTAGGGGGAGAATTAAAAAAAAAAATCAAAAATCAAACAAAATTCAAAAATCAAACAAAAAATCAGCAAATTCAAAAATCAAACAAAAATACAAAAAAACAAAAAAACAAAAATCCAAAAATAATTTTGTTTCTGTTTTAAGTTTTGTGCTAAGTTTTCTTTTAGTTTTGTTTTGTCTTGAAAAGTGAATCCAGGTGTAGATGAGACTCATGGAGACTGTATCGAATATTTTCTGAGCCAAGGCTTCATCCATGATCATCGAAGAATTCTCATTCGAAGGAGAAAAAAATGAAGATTATTCTTTCGACATTCAATCTTTCAACCCCTGAAGCAAAGTGAAGCTGAAATTGAAGATTATGTGACGGATTGCATTGAAGCCTCCTCAATCAGTCTGCTGCAATCTTGAACCTGCTGAAGTGATCTAGATGATTAGTTCTATCTGATGTTCTCTTTGAAGATTCTCAAGCTGAAAGCGCTATCTTTCAAGAATCAGTACCAGAAGCCTCCTCACCCAACATGCGTTAAATGTTAAATTTTGAAGATAAGCCCATGCGCTCAAGATGAAGTCGTTTATTGAAGATTCATCAAGTTATCTTGAAGTTGTGAAGAAATCAAAGATAAACGCTGAAGCCAAGCTCCCAATGAAGATTAACAAGAAAAGTCAGCTACATTTTAGGGGGAGTTTGTTGGGTCAATTACAAAAGAAAGTTATAAAGCAAGGGGGAGATTTTTGGGTTAAAAATATGGTTTATACTTTGCTTTTCTAAGCATTTATTGTTTGATTGGGGGGGGGGGGGGGGATCAACACTACATGCTATGTTCAAAATCGTGTCTTGATCAACAAAGCCCAGATGAAGACTCCATATGAAATCTTATATGGACACAAGCCATCAGTCAACCACTTCCGCGTATTTGGTTGCCCTTACACACTTCTTCACCTGGAGTCCAACCCAAAATTTAATGCCAAAGTTGATGATTGTTATTTCGTGGGGTATGTTGCTCGCACAACATATAGGGTCTACAACAAGAAGACAAAGCAAATTGTGGAATCCTTTGATGTACGATGGTTTGAGGAGAATGAAACGGATGCTAGAGTGGGTCCTGATTGGTTCTTCGACCACACAACATTATTTAAATCTTTTAGTGTGTCATCTGATGACCTAACTAGTTCTACTTCTGGCTCGAAGAATGTAATTGAAGACAAAGATGAAAAGGTTGTTTACAGACCGCCAATGGTTTCTTCTATTAATCCTTCGGTGGAGTCATTTGTTCCAATTGCTTCTCCAGAATCTTCAAGTCAACAAATTGCTCCAGATGCTGATGTTACACCTCTTACTCCTGTTGAAAGAGAGTTCATGACCTGTGATGCTTCCGTTGTTACTCAAACACTTATAGAATTACTCTTTCCTGAACAAATTGCTCATGAGTTTGTGGTAAATCCAACTAATGATACTGATTCGTCTGTAGTGGATTCCTCAGCAAATGATGGAGCTATCAACATTCGTAATCTTCCCATTTCAATCAATGATATCAGCCAAGAGATACCTTCCCGTATTCAACACGATCATCCGATCGAGAATATCATTGGGCAGCTGGGCGATGGTGTTAGAATAAGAAGTCAGAGTGGAGATGTCAATACGTGTCTCTATTCTTTCCTTATCTCTCAAATTGAACCAAAGAATGTAGAAATGGCTTTGAATGAACCCAACTTGGTGGTTGCTATGCATGAAGAGCTGAATCAATTTGAAATGCATGGGGTTTGGGCGCTGGTTGAGTTACCCAATGGCTAGAAGTCTCTTGACACACTTTGGGTCTTTTGTAATAAGCATCATGATTCAAGGATTATTGTACGAATTAAGGCTAGGTTGGTTGTTCGTGGGTTCAGACAGATCGAGGGTCTTGATTACACTAAAGTTTATGCGTCGGTGGCTCGCTTGGAGGCTATACGTATCTTCCTTGCTTACGCCTCCAACATGAACTTCGTATATCAGATGGACGTCAAGACGGCTTTCCTATAAGGAAAGGTGAAGGAAGAAATCTATGTTGATCAACCCCCAGGGTTTTTTAACTCGATGTTTCCCAGCCGTGTCTACAAGTTAGACAAGGCTCTGTATGGATTGCATCAAGCTCCTAGAGCATGGTATGTGACTCTCACAAAGCATTTGCTCAAACATGGCTACTCGCGACGAACAATCGACCAAACCTTGTTCATAAAGCATGTTGGTGCGTATCAAATCCCGGTGCAAATCTGTGACAACCCAAGTTGTCCCGTTACATTTTCCCCGTTACCGTTAATGGAACATTCAAGTTTATAAAGGTGCCATTAATTAGAGGTTGTCAATTAAATAAACATTTCATTTGTTTATTATTTAATAGGCCGTTAAGTCGTGATAAAAGGGAATAAAAACACACATCACACATTTCCATTTATTTGGAAAGTGTTAAGTTTTATTATTACGACCCCTAAATCGGGTGCGACCAAAAGCCCCGTTTGACGGCAGTATCGGGTAGAATTCCACTGACCCCCGACTCGAACCCCTGTATAAAGGTGAGTGGAGTCCATTGGAGACGTTTTACACTCCCTAAAGACTCTCTCTCTATACTCTCTCCCTAGACTCGTTTTCGCCCCGAATCCGCAACCAAACGCTTCCAAATTGTAAGTCCACTTACCCAAGCCTACTCTATACATTAAGATTCGTTTTTATAGCATAGAATTGGACTTAGAACATGTGTTTACGGCCAAGGAGCATGCTTGGTCCATAAACACTTAATAAGTGGGTTTTTAAGCAATTTAACCCCTCCAAACAAACATTGGGACTTAGATACAACCTTATGGCTTGCAAATCCTGACTTAGAGCACCCTAATCATAAATTTGGAGGAGCAAACAGGAGTTTATGGCCAAGGAATGTGCTTGGGCCGTAAACCCCTCAAACATGGGGAGTAAACTCACTTTTACATGTCTAAAAGCCATATAACTTCACCAATAGCCTTGGAATAAATCCTAGGATCATCTAAGAATAGTTTGGGGACCTTAAACATGTCAAATACCCTCCATTTAGGAGTTTACGGCCAAAGCTTCCCAAGAAATAGTTCCAGGGCCGTAAACTCATAAAAACATGTTAAGGGTGCCCTAAATTCATACCAAGGCTTAAGACATAAATTAGGGGCTTTTCCTTGGGTTTGGATCAATTAAACACATCAAAATGAAGGGGAAAAAGGAGTTTACGGCCCAGTTATGTACCAAGGGCGTAAACACCTCTAAATGTGCCAATATGATAGTTTTAATCCCCCAAAATGGCATAACACTTCATCATAAATTACTAGCAAGGCATTAGGGGCTTTAAACTTCACAAAACTCAAAGAATGAGAGTTTACGGCCGTAAACTCCCTTTTTAGTGTCCCTAGGCCGTAAACTCCCAAATGAAGCCCTTAGAAGCCTTAAACTCACTCACGCCTTTTTGGAAAAGTACTTAGAAAAATCCCATGAACAAGCTAGAAGCCTTAAACACCCTACAACCCTTCAGCATGAGTTTACAGCCGTAAGCTCATGGTGAGTAGTCCCTAGGCCGTAAACATGGTATTAAGGGTTTACTCTCGGAGGGTAAACTCCATTCCTTAGCCATACACACCTTTAGACGCTACCCGGGACACCCAAACACTCAACCAAATTGTTTTACGCTCCTTTGAGTGTGTATACGTGTTTAATTAGTATTAAATATACTAATTGTATGTGAACATATGTTATCATATGTTATATAGGTCATTGAGTGTGTTCGAGTCTTTACGTGACACCGAACGCCCAAACAGCACCTTCGTCGGACCTACTTACACCAGGTGAGTTCATACCCCTGAATGAACCTTTTAATGTTTTTACATCTTTTATAGGGGGGGAATACAAGTTAAACATGCCAGTTATCATATCAATCGCATGTGATTGATAACCCGCATGCACAAGATTTTACCACTGTACACTGTATAACCGAGTAGGACACTACAATGGTTTTCAGAAAGGTTTTCATTTGTTTCAAAACTCCTAATTACACTGATTTATCTAAATTCATTTTAAACTGGTTCATGAAAAATTTCCAAAGGTTTTCAAACATATTTTACAAAAGAATACAAATTGTGATTTTCCCGAGTATAAAGGTTTTTCATCAAAATTCACTTTCACGATGTATACTTTTACTTGCTTGTTACTGCTGCTTCACTTTTATTTATTTTAAACTCCTACTCGATAACGCTTTCACTTCGTGATACGCTTATATCGGATTTTGTCTCTATATCGCTTATACTTGTAGCCTCTTATACTTGATAGACGCTTTTACTTCACTTATGGTCGTTTCTACTTCGTGATACACTTATACTTGGTACACTTATAGTCCACGATTCGATTATCCCACTCTGTACGCCTATACTTCACGACTTGGATATTTCACTGTACGCTTATACTTCACGACTCAGATAGTTCACTATACACTTATACTTCACAAGTCGGTTATTCCACACTGTACACTTATACTTCACGAGATGATTCCACTTAATACACACTCAAGCGTAGCTAGATGTATGTCTGTGCTTGTATAGATGCATATAAATAATGATTGAAGGACTTAGGAAGGCTTGTCCGCCCTATTTCCTTTTCTTCGTTGAGATGTGGTCTGGGGGGATCGGATGTCCATCCGATGGTTGTTCGATTCATTAGTTATATACTATGTACACAAGCATACACATATTGTGTGTATAGATCTATACGGGATTGACAACCCCGCACCCAGACTGCTAGCTACAGTCCCGGCCTACCAAGCCAACGGGTGACAAATGTCACATTTTAGACGCTTGTAGGGCGTCTGGTACTCTAGTCAGTATGGTTACGAGTGTCCCGGGTTACCTTATAATTCTTTGGCCTTAATGTAACGGTATTTCGCCAGCAATTTACACTGTATGCTGGTAATTCATGTTCAGAGTCACTCTGTTTTGACCTTACAAGACGTACCTTTCATTTGATCCTGTCTGGGGTCTGTCTCCTCTGTTTTGACCTTACAAGACGTATCTCTCGTTGATGCTGTCTGGGGTCTGTATCCACTGTATTCACTGTTTTAGACCTTGCTAGACGTATCTTTCATTTGATATTGTCTGCGGTCTGTATTCACTGTTTTGGACCTTACCAGATGTACCTTTCATTTGGTACCCTCTGGGGTCTGTGTCTCTCTTTGTTAAGACTGAACCAGGTGTGTCGTTCGTTCGATACTCTACTGGAGTCTATGATTCCTTGCCTTAGTCAGCAGTCCTCAATGCTGAGGCATATGTTATTCCCTGATGTCATTTTCTTTCCTCGATAATCAAATTCAGTATTTTGATAATGATAGCAATTTAAGGAAAATAACTTTTTACCACATAACACTGAGCACTCTTGGTAGAAAGCTGCTTTTATTAAAGAAAATATAGGATTTTCTGGAAAGGACTTTAATACACTGAAATCTCTTAAACTACTACTTTATTAAAGTTATTTGAATGAAAACGTCACTAAATGCTTATGAACTCACCAGTATTTGTAAAAATGCTGATACTCGCTTTTCAAATAACTTGTATTCTCAGGTTAGCATCAGACAGGTACATCTCGAAGCTATTGATGAAGATAGCTTAGCATCATGTTGTATCTATTCTATTACTTGTGTTACTTTGAATTGTTGTAATGTAACCATGTAAAAATTATTACTATTAATGCAATGTTTTGTTGTACTTTGATTACTATAATGCATGTGTTGTGATACTTGATATGACGTCATCCACCCCAGAACGTTTCCGCCGTTCGGGTTTTGGGGTGTGACAGATTGGTATCAGAGCATTGTGTATAGTGAGCTAAGTATATCAATTCATAAAAGATATACAACCTATAAACACAATGGGATAAAACACTCTGACCAAGAATTATACTTTAAAATATAACCATATTTTACCAAAGTATAATAACATCCAAAACCTAAACACTCGAACAAAAGTATCACAAGAAGAACAAGAATAAAAGCCTTCGGATGTTGAGCATCACCATCAAACCTGGGAAGTTATGTAATCGTAAGCTCGAATAAATGTAACCTGATCAACTACACTTATTCGAGATGCATTGAACGTGTGCTCGGGAGTGATAGTGGTGTGCAACAGGTCTGAAACTTACCAACTAGGACTGCTAGAGCCAAACATAAAGTTAAAGTACTATAGGAGTATTTTAGAACGCTAAAAGATTCACACTAATCCCAGAATCATAACTAGAAGATAAGAATCAAACAAGAATTAAAATACCATAGGGGTATTTTAGAATCCATTAACAACCTTGCGTGAATAACTCAAAAGATCCTTATTGATATACCTACAACTACAGAGAGTATACTCCCAAGGTTATATATAATAAGGATCCCATAGGCTATGAATGTGTGGTTTCGCTCTACTTCCTTTTCCTCGTTGGGATGTGGATGTAGAGTAGTATCACATATTCGAAGGCCTATCGGATCTAAGTTATATATGATTTGTATACCCTGTGTAATTGTAGCAGGACTCGATATGGATCATATAGTGAAATGTTAATAATCTCTTAGGATTCTTTAGACATTTCCATTCTCGCACGCACCCTGTAGAAAACCCTACCTACTTCAGTGCTTGACAAAAGAGTTGATTCCAACCCCGAAGAAGTTCATTGAGAAGATTTCCAGTTCGGAAATAGATGAACGGGGTTGAGACTATTGAATTCACCAAGTGCCTATATCTTTTTAAGGACAGTGGTGATAGATTCGCCTAAACTTCGGAGATTCCCAGTCATCCATCATGAAGTGGTGACCCCCAGAGTCAGAATCAGAAGGAAGGCGGAATAGAAATTCAATATGTCGATACGAGGAGAAAACCCTAGGTAGCTACCCGAAGGAAACCAACACCGATTCCAGTCAAAGATACGAGGCATACAACGGGAGCCAGTACATGGAACCCGGAAATTGTCTTTTCCTCGTGTTCGTCACGCTAATACACCCTTAAAATAATACAATTTAGTGAGTTAGTGGTTACACTACTCACGCTATGTGTTAGGTAAATCGTCGTTTCCCGTTGCCAGATACACGATTAGGGCAGATCCCCGCATCTCTATTGAGAGAATTTAGTCATTTGCCCTTGTGAGCCTCTCATTCCGCAGTTCGTTCCGAACCGTTCTCAAATCTCTCTAGGCCGGAGAGTGAAACCTTTCCCAGTATAAAGGTAACTTAGTAGGAACAACTCGCATATTATGGCTTTTTCCGATACTCATACTCTTACCTTGATTACCAGGACTACATCATAGGGATGTAGGTCGACACTTAGACGACCAGTACTCAAGGCACGGGAAAAATTTATGCCTAATACGTCCAGGACAGAAATGTCCAGGGTTAACCATCGTCTCTCATTACCTTGTATTCCTTTCCGTGTAGGAAAACCATGCCACCGAAGAAGCGTAACCAATCCACAAGCAAGAAACCTACTCTCTTATTCGATGAAGCTACGTTCGAAGCTGCAGTCTCAGTAGCCGTAGCAGCCTGTCATGGCTCATCTGAATGCTAACAACGCCAATGTTAGCAAGGTGCCTGCCGGGATTTCCGATCCTGGCAATGGACAGCAGCAACCAACACTTTCATACTCAGTCACCCAAGAACCTCAACTGAACCCACTAAAGAGAAAACTCAAGATAGAGGAGGGAAGTACCTCGGCTCAATGACTTTCTGAAGGGAAACGAGCTGAGGCAGTCTATACCCCTGTCAATCCTTCCCTTCCGACCTCAAGAAGACCATACCTAGGAGACCTTCCCCACTGCAGCAAGTGCAGCTACCATCATCATGGTGTCTGCCGGGAACTCTATTGTGCTAGGTGCCACATGTTGGGGCATACTGCTCGCGTCTGCAGAACCCCGATTGAGTTCATTACATCAACCACCAATATGGCGACTCGTACAGTTTACCACCTATGTGGTGAAATGGGACACTTCAAGAAGGACTGCCCAACCGAAGGGAAAGACAAAGACACAGGAGGAGCCTGACTCTACTGCTTAGGAAGAAGCATCAAGGAACTCGTTAGATTTTGGTACGTCTCTCGATCTCAGATAACTAAACTAAATATATTAAAAAGTTTAATTCAAAATGTAAATTCTTCCCAGTAAGGCGAAAGTCGCAGCACTGTTATAAAATTTAAAAATTCATCCGGTAAAACTATAATCGCTAAACATATACGTTACGGCCATGTATATTTAAGATGTACAGACCTTGAGTGAGCAAATGCCGCCTCATTTCCTGTTCCTCGTTTTGTTGTGCATTTAGGGCGAGGTCGCTCAGTCAACAGTCCTCCCCACCTTAAATATACATGACTGGTTTATGTGAGGCGATTATAGAAATGCCTTGTGAGAATCCACTCATGAAAAGATACTCTATTCGGAAACACTTAGAACTCTCTATAGTTCCGCGTCGACTCTATCGGTCCAAGTATCTGTAGTAGTGATACATAGGACGAAACCCAAGACGCCTAGAACTTGTGTGCCTGTTCGGCACATGACTCTATCGATCTTCATTATATATCATGTCGAGGTGTGCCAACTTCGACGACCCTATCGATCATGGTTTGACTTCGTTCAACCATGTGTTCATCTTTAGTGCTATGTAAAGGAACTTTCTCCGTAGCCATGTCGTCAAATAAAGGTTCATCCGAACCTAAACCTAAGTTAAATGATCAAACCTAATGCGATCCGTCAATCGTCCCTCTTATCTCAAACCTTCCGAAATACCCAAGAGAGGGTACCACACACCATTGACCAACCCCTCGTAGTCAGATGAACACCAAAGTGAAGGACACTATAGAAACTCCAGTAGAAGACAACCAACCGAAGCATACTCCGTAGATTCCCCCGGGAGACCCTTCCCACCTCGCACATCCGGTTCGTGAACCCAGAGAAACAAACTCATGGGACTAACCACTATAGCCAGGAATACGCATAAAGGTGACATATAATCGAGATCAAAAAGATTTAAGGTGTGTGTTTCCTCCTTATTCTGTCACACCCCGAAAACCAAAGGGGAAACATTCTCGGGATTGACTCCACGTTGAGTATCAAATCCAATGCACATAGTAAAGCAGTAATCACAAAACATTACATTACATAATATTGCTTACATCTGTTTGAAAGTAAAGTTGTACAAGCGTTTTACATATGTAATATAGACAAAAGTAAAGACGAGTCTTCAGGACGCTCCGTCTTCTCCAAAAGGTTGCTGTGTGCCTGTCTATCGCCGACCTGAGAATACAAGCAGTTTGAAAATCAGGATAAAGCTGGTGAGTTCATAAGCGGTTTAGTTTGAAAAGAACGAGTTACTTTACTTTCTGGAACAATTGTTGATCAAGAAAATCCCATATTTTCTTATGAAAACTATTTGGTCATCCTTTGTTACAATTTAAAAAAAGAACGGTTGGTTATGTCATTCCAAGAAAATCCCATATTTTCCTTATAGTTTTAGTTATTCGTTTGTTACTTTATCCGTTTATGAGTTGACGTGCTACCCAGGAAAATCCCATATTTTCCTATGTGTTGAGTTGCCTATTTGTATCTATGTTCGTTACTGGTTATTATGTTATACCAGGAAAATCCCATATTTTCCTATGTGTTGAATTGGTTCTTAGGTTTGATTTCGAAGTACTAGTAATTACTAGGTGTATAGTATTAGTTAAGTATTCTAAACCCTTAGTTATTCTACATTCGAATGACTATTATCTACTAACTTAGTTGTATTTTCGAATATTTGGAATCACACAGAAGCGTACATTACAGTATTTTTGAAGTTCTGTTGAGTTCCAAAAGAGTACATTACTTGTATAATCGAAGCTCTGTCGACATTTTGAGGCGGATATATTCGAAACTCAGAAGAGGTCAAGACGGCGTATTTTCGTATTTAATTCGAAACTCTGGTGACACTCAAGGGGTACACTAGCTGTATGTTCGAAGTCTTTGTGTCATCCAAAGGCGTTAATTCGCATTCGTATTCCTATTTCTATTCGTATTCGTACTATGCTATTGGTTAGATTCGTATTCGTATTCGTTCTATCCTATTAATTATATTTTTATTCGCATTCGTATTCGTACTATCTATTAGTTATATTCGTATTCGTTCTATCCTATTAGTTATATTCGTATTCGTTCTATCCTATTAGTTATATTCGTATTCGCATTTGTATTCGTACTAACCTAATAGTTATATATTCGTATTCGTTCTATTCTATTAGTTATAATCGTATTCGCATTCGTTTAGTATTAATCTTATTCATGATTAGTATGATTTCTTATTCAAAGAGAATCTAGTTATAACACTTTTAAAAGAAATATATGTTTAGTCTAACTGTTTAACCTGCAATTCGATCCATTAGTTATCACCATTTTCATTATTAAAATCATACATGAAATAGAACATTTGAAATGAAAATACGTTTAAGTACAAGATTTTTTGTACTTTTGCTTGTATTCTCCCCCTGAAAACATTGAAAACCATTTGAAAAACACATGAAAAATAGTAGGGGTATGAACTCACCGGTTGAGAAACGCGTCAGATTGGATCCTAAACATCAGTTCTGGGTTTGCGAACACACAAGTTTCCTATGGATTATGAAATGATACATATTTGTATTTAATTAGGACTTGATTAATTTATTTGCCAACGACATACACTTCTAGTTGCGGAAACACCCCATTTTGAGTGTTTGGAAGGACCCGGGTGGCGTTTAAGGACTTGTATGGCTAGGGAATGGAGTTTACTCTTCAAGAGTAAACTCCTAAAGGAGTTTACTGCCCTAAACACCACATCCACATGAGTTCACGGCCGTGAACTCATGGAGGGTGATTTTGGGTGCAAAATGGCTTCATAACAATCGGGAATAATTGCTAGACTTGGATTTTTGTCTTTGGAATGGATTAAAACTCACAAAGGGACCATTTATTGGAGTTTACGGCTATAACTTGGAGTTTACGGCCGTAAACTCCCCCCTCACACAAGATCCTTGATGTATTGCTCCTAAATCAATCACATGTGATTCTAGTTAATTTTCCAAGCCTTATTATGATTTAATGGCATCATTTAACACATATTTAGGAGTTTACGGCCTAAGGGCATGATCTATGGCCATAAACTCTTATATGTTGCATTTTGATATGTTTAAGACTTCCAAACTATTTTTAGATGGTTCTAGGATTTACCACAAGGCTATTGGTTAAGTTTGAAGCCATTTGGACATGTAAAAATGAGTTTACTCTCCATTTTTTAGGGGTTTACGGCCCAAGCATGTACCTTGGCCGTAAACTCCTATTTACTCCCCAAAAATTATGTTTAGGATGTTCTAAGACAAATACCATTATTCTATAATCCATATCTAAGCCTTGTTTGAGTCTAGGAAGGGTTTAAGGGCTTAAAACCCATTTAATTTAGTGTTTACGGCCTAGGCACCTTCCAGGGCCATAAACTCTTAAACAAGGCTCTAAATCATGATTCAAGGCATTCTAAGCTCATTCCATAAAGTCATCTAGCCATATCTAAGGTCTAATTGTGGTTTGAAAGGGTTTTGTTGCTCCAAAAACTCCATTTATATGAGTTTACGGCCTAGGATAGTTCTAGGGCCGTAAACACATGATAATGGTCCTAATCCATAGATTATACCCAAATTTGAAGGCTAAAGAGGTTGCATAACAAGTTAGGGAATGTACCTTGGTGATTAGAAGCCTTAAATTTGAGATTTGGACCCTTAAACTTGGATTTAGGAGAGAGGTTAGAGAGAGAGTAGAGAGAGGAAGAAAAAGCTTCAAATGAATATTTAAACACGTTGAAATAGGTCCAAAAACTTGGACACGATGGAATTCTACCCGATACCGGCATTAAACGGGGTTTTTTGTCGCACCCGATTAAGTTGCCGTTACCCGACGGGATAGAATTTAGAAATTTCAAGTTAATGATTTTGTGCCATTTTCATGAGTTTTAAATGGATTTGAACACTTACGAGATTAAAATAAAGTTATAGTTTATATATCTTAGTCAAAAAACGAAAGCGGATCGAATCGATAAAGGTGGATTTTTACGCGCAGAACGGATTTCGGCGATGGACAACTTCGGGTTGTTACACTATCCCCCCGTTAGAGGGAATTTCTGATGGGTTTTAGCCATAAGAACTTTCCTATGTGCGCATGCAAAACCCTAATGCTCGGATCTAGGCTTTCTAATAAACATGCTTTGAATGCAAGACTTCTAATTACTAATTAGGTTAAACAAGAACATTGAAACAGATCTAGAATCATACCTTTGAGTTCCTTGTTGATCTTGAGGTCTTGGAGCTTCTAGAGTCACAAATGTCACTCCTCTAATGGCTTACAAACACCAAAGCAAGGAGGATGATTTGGGAGAGAGGAGAGGGAAGGAATTCGACCAGAGTTCTCTTGCTTTTTCAGAAGTGTCGAATTCCCTATGCCATGGGGTCTATTTATACTTATAGATTCCTTAAGGATTACAGATAAGTCCCTATCAGATAATCTTCTCCTAAGGCTATCCAAATCCATTCCTAGATAACCATATGGACGATTTTAGCTTTCCTAAAGCTCTTAGAATTCGTCCAAACCATATCCTAATGGATTTACAGTTTAAAGCTTAACTATCAACCAATTGACAGTTTATACCCCTTTATTTAATTAATCTCTTTAAGTCACCAAATCAATTCTAATTAACTCTATGACTTATATTAATCAAATAACAAATATATTATTCATTATATTATTCCCATAATATATTAATAATATTTATTCTCTCTTAATAAATCATCCTATCAAGTTGCTATGGTGAAGGCAACCCAAAAGGACCATGCACAACCAAATATAGTTACAGCCTTAGACACTATTCCAACAGTCTCCCACTTGGATAAGTCTAGTAACTAAACAATTTGGTTTGCAATCGTATCTCTCAAAGACGCTGTCAACTCTGATCTAATCAATCTTGTCCTTTAGATAAGGGAACGTACAGTCCTCTGTTAGATATCATGCTGACAATCCTATGGAATGGTTAGTCAAGCATTTAGGTTTCTCGATCTCTGATTTATTTGACATAGAACTTAATCGAACACATCAATTTAGTTCTGACCGGGCCCGGCACATAAGTCAAATCAAATCATCGAGCGGCCGAGATATCGCTTTTACCTTCTTAGATAAAAGTTACAGATAAACTTCGACTTATATGCATTTACTTATTCATTTACCAACTATACACAACAATACGTTTTATAACACCAAGTTACTGATGCGTTTTCGTATTATCAATGTACAATCAATTAACAAATAATAAACCATATATCTAGGTTTTAAGACTATATGATATTATCGTCTTGCGATCACCTTTTTATATCTTATTCCATAAAGTGATTCCAGCAAGCGCGGGTTTATTCCAATGCTCAAAACTAGTTCATAAGCACTCATGAACGTTGCAACAATCCTTTGCTATGTCTAACATCATTTAGACATTCTACACACCAATTCACGACAATCTTCTTTCATATCTACTTCCAACATATGAACGATTGTGGACCATTTGAATAATTCGATTATTCCTAATAACCTCAATTATTCTGGAAGTCAAAACATGCAAAGTGAAACAATAGCTAAACAATTAACATAAGATAGTAACATTACTCATAAATAAAACTCCTTTATTTAATCATCAAATGTCAATTAAATTTATCTATTACACGTTTCTAATACTATCTAATCTATGCTAATATCATCCTTCAGCCCAATACTCCTAGCATGCTGCAAGTGCTTAACCCTACTCAGTCCCTTCGTAAGCGGATCTGCTGGGTTATCTTCTGATGATATCCTCTTAACTACGAGTTGTCCTTCTTCTACACGATGTCTAATGAAGTGATACTTTCTGTCGATATGTCTTGATCTACCATGATCCCTCGGTTCCTTGGTTAAGGCAACCGCACCTTCGTTATCACATAAAATCTCCATTGGCTCCTTTATGGCAGGTACGACTCCAAGATCACCGATGAAGTTCTTTAGCCATATTGCCTCCTTCGACGCTTCGCTCGCTGCAATGTACTCTGATTCGCACGTTGAATCAGCTACTGTTTCCTGCTTGGAACTTTTCCATGTCACTGCTCCTCCATTTAGGGTAAAGACCCAGCCCGACTGTGAACGGTAGTTGTCCCTGTCGGTTTGAAAACTGGCGTCACTATACCCTCGCACCTTCAAGTCATCACTTCCTCCGAGGACTAAGAACCATTCCTTCGTCCTCCGAAGGTACTTAAGGATATTCTTCACCGCTATCCAATGGGCTTTGCCAGGATTCCCTTGATATCTGCTAACCATGCTCAAAGCGAAGGCTACATCAGGGCGAGTACAAGTCATAGCGTACATGATTGAGCCAACTGCGGAAGCGTATGGTACTCGGCTCATTTCTGCTATCTCAGCTTCGGTACTCGGACTTTGAGTCTTACTCAACTTGGCATTACTTTGTATCGGTAGTTCTCCCTTCTTTGAGTTTTCCATACTAAAACGTTTTAGTACCTTCTCCAAGTAAGTATTCTGACTAAGTCCAATTAGTCTCTTACTTCTTTCTCTTATTATCCTTATTCCCAAAATGTAAGAGGCCTCTCCGAGGTCCTTCATAGCGAAACACTTCCCGAGCCAGGACTTTACTTCCTGCAGAGTCGGGATGTCATTTCCTATGAGTAATATGTCATCGACATATAGAACGAGGAAGCTTACTATACTCCCACTGGCTTTGACATATACACAAGATTCGTCTTCGCTTCGTACAAATCCAAACTCTTTGACTTTCTCATCGAAACAAAGATTCCATCTGCGAGATGCTTGCTTAAGTCCATAAATGGACTTCTCAAGCTTACACACTCTATCCGGATGCTTCGGATCCACAAACCCCTCTGGCTGAGCCATGTAAACATCCTCAGCCAACTTTCCGTTAAGGAAAGCGGTCTTGACATCCATTTGCCAAATCTCATAATCATGAAATGCGGCAATTGCTAACATCACTCTAATAGATTTAATCTTCGCAACTGGTGAGAAGGTCTCATCATAGTCAACTCCGGGAGTTTGAGTAAAGCCCTTCGCGACCAATCGCGCTTTATATGTGTGTACGTTCCCATCCACGTCGGTCTTCTTCTTGAAGATCCATTTGCACCCAACGGTCTTACGTCCGGGTACGTAATCAACCAAATTCCAAACTTGGTTATCATACATGGATTGGATCTCGCTATCCATTGCCTCTTTCCACTTTACAGACTCCGGGCCTGCCATGGCTTCCTTGTAGCTATTAGGTTCATCAAGATTTACTAGTGTACCATCACTAATATACGTGTCCCCTTCGGTAGTAATATGAAAGCCATAAAACTGGGGATGAACTCTAACTCTATCGGAACGTCTAAGAGGTAAGGATTCGTCAATTGGTTCAACCGGAGTTTCCTCCTCGGGTTGAGTGCCAGCGGTAGAGGTTCCTTCATCCATCGACTCTTGAATCTCTTCAAGTTCGATTTGCCTCCCACTGTCTCCTTGGCTTATGAGTTCTCGCTCTCGGAAAACTCCTCTCCTCGCAACGAAGACTACATTGTCCTTCGGTCTATAGAAGAGATATCCAAAGGATGTCTGCGGGTAGCCGATGAAAATACATCGCTCACTTCGAGGTTCAAGCTTGTCGTGAGTATCTCGTCTTACGAAAGCCTCGCAACCCCAAACCTTGATATGTGCCAACGAGGGAGCTTTCCCTGTCCACATCTCGTGAGGTGTCTTGGCAACCTTCTTAGTAGGGACTTGGTTAAGGATATGGGCGGCAGTCTCTAAGGCATACCCCCAAAAAGAGATTGGTAGTGAAGCACGACTCATCATAGAGCGAACCATATCCAATAAGGTTCGATTACGCCTTTCTGCCACACCATTCAACTGCGGTGTCCTAGGAGGCGTCAATTGCGAAACTATTCCACACTCCTTGAGATAATCGTGGAATTCAAGACTTAGGTACTCTCCTCCTCGATCGGATCGAAGCATCTTGATTTTCCTGCCCAATTGATTCTCCACTTCATTCTTGAACTCTTTGAACTTTTCAAAGGTGTCTGACTTTTGCTTCATTAAGTAGATATACCCATATCTACTATAGTCATCGGTAAAAGTCACATAGAAGCGGTTCCCATCCTTCGTGGTTGATCTAAACGGTCCACATACATCGGTATGTATTAGGTCCAATAGCCCCTCGCCCCTTTCACAAGTACTTGTGAAGGGCGACTTAGTCATCTTTCCAAGCAAACAAGACTCACATGTGTCATCTTCCCTAAGGTCGAATGACTCCAACACTCCATCCTTTTGGAGTTGGGCTATGCGTTTCTTGTTGACATGTCCAAGACGACAATGCCACAAGGATGCTTTATCCATACTAGTGGAAGAATCAATATTCAAAACATCATTTCCAAAGTCATCAACAATCATAACAGTTTCATATATTCCATTACATGGTATAGCTTCAAAGTAAAAGACACCATTTAGATAAACCAAAATAGAACCATTCTCATTATTAAAAGAAAATCTAAATCCTTGTCTAAATAAACCATGAAATGAAATGATGTTTCTTGCCATTTCTGGCGAATAGCAACAATTGTTCAAATCTAAAACTAAACTATTCCTAAGCACTAAGGAATACACTCCAATCTTGGTTACAGGCGACGATCTTCTGTTCCCCATGATTAGATTGATCCTTCCTTGCTCCACATCCCTACTTCTTCTTAGTCCCTGCACATTAGAACAAATGTGATAACCACAACCGGTATCAAGAACCCAAGAAATAGCATGATTAGAATCGTTAGATTTGATTGTATATATACCTGCGAAAGATGGCTTGATCTTTCCTTCTTTGATTGCTTGCAGGTAATCCGGGCAGCTTCTCTTCCAATGTCCTATCTTGTGGCAGTGGTGGCACTCTGCCTCCTTCGGGTTAGAGCAGGGCTTGGCGGGATCAACTTTGGTCCCACTAGAAGAGGCACCATCTCGGGCTTTCACCTTGCGATAGTTCTTCGATGAAGCTTTCCTCTTCTTTCCCTTCCCTTGTCCAATAGCCAAGACAGGAGCAGCGGGCGGATTGGGAGTAGGTGCAACAGACTTGTCTTTAAAGTTGCTCTCAGCAACCCTCAAGAGACCTTGGAGCTTGCTTAGGGTGACCTCTTCCTTGTTCATGTGGTAGGTCATCCTAAATTGATTGTACATCGGAGGTAAAGAGTGAAGCACCATGTCGATTGCCAAGTCCTCACCAAAGTCAACATTTAACTTGCGAAGGCGGTCGACATACCTTTGCATCTTTTGCAAGTGCACGGTAAGAGATTCTCCATGACCCATCTTCGCGGAAATCATGTTAGTGAAAATCTCGTACCTCTCTTGTCTCGCGTTTTGGTGGTACCTCTCCAATAAGTCTTGATGCATCTCGTACGGGTACATGTCCTCGTAGGACTTTTGGAATTCGGAGTTCATGGTGGCGATCATGATGCAATGTACCTTCGTTGCATCTCGCTCATGAGTTTCAAAGGCGGTGATTTCGGCTGGAGTAGCGATTTCGGTGTTGATTTTCTCGAGCTTCTCATCAAGGACATACTCTTTGTCCTCATAGCGAGCAATGGTGCGAATGTATCTTATCCATTCGCTAAAGTTCGTTCCATCGAAGGTGACCTTTTGGCAAAGGCTCATCAATGTGAAAGAACTAGCAGCAGCGTTGTTTGCGTTCGACATCTATAATTAGAAAAGGACAAAGATAGATTAGAATAAGAATCCCTAATTATCACCCAATAAGAAAATTAGGGCTAGGATCCAACAATAACATTTACATACTAGAAAAGGGATGCCGTAATCTAACATGCAAATAAATTGAAGGTAAGTGAATGACGATTCACTAATTCTCCATCACGAAACTTAAACTATTAGTCCTAAGTGTTTTTGAGAATTCCTAGGTTCGGATGAGATTCATTGAAACTATTCAATGGCATGTTTAAATCTCGATATGCCCCTCTTGTTTGTGACTGGGATGCCGAGGATCACAAAGCGGGTGTGAATTACCATGCAAATTCACATGGTGCCTTCATTGTAACAATCACCTATTCGATGTGCCGGTAAACCACACACGCTCCATCGAACTATGATAAACAATGAATCACCCTTTGCCACCTTCGCTTAGAACCAATTAGTGTGCCGGTAAACCACACACGCTCCACTAACATCTTAGCAAGGTGTAAAGTGTAATTTCATGGGATTGCATCAATTCACTTTTCCTAAAGTAACTAGGATTGGGAAATTTTAAAATATGTGTAGTTACTTTGTATTTCTTATTATACTTTTAATGAGAGGATGAGGTTGCCCTATCCTACCCGTTCGGCTAACGACCCTCCACCAATCAAGCAAGCGGTGGGTGTGAGTGTACACCCATTAAGCGCCATTTTATAGGCCGCAACCTTATACCCACCTTATAGATCGGCTTCGTGAATGAGGCCTACTAACGGTAAGACTAGCATTTAGTTATACATATATATATATTATTCTAGTAATATCATATTAGTATAGGGTTGTATTTTAAAACTTTTAAAATTTAGGGTTTGAAATTTAAGTTGTCTAAATTAAAGCTTTTAATCACAAAAGTAAATTTCAAAACATGAGGGTAGGTTTTAAACATTTAAAACATGGAGGATCAAATAACAAATAATTCCAATTAACAATTAATATCCTAATTATCTATATTTGATTTATTCAAGATTTCCTTTTAAGATAATTACCAAAATAATCAAAATAATTAATTAATTATCATATAAGGAGATTAAATATTTAATTAGTTGATAATTACCTTTAACTAGATCAAGATAATAGTTATATTTATCAGAAAAACGAATTAATATTGATCTAATTAGTTTATGGTAAGTTAAGATAAGATAAACACAAAGAAATCCCGAATCTGGCCATTCCTGACGCCTGGACTCGTCGAGTGCACAAATGGACTCGCCGAGTCAGGCCTACTCGCCGAGTCCACTTTGAGACTCGCCGAGTCCATGACTCAGAAACCAAAAATTCGAATTTTGCAGTTTTGTTTCAGTTAATCAAGCAACAATTTACAGAAAACCAAGCTAGGCTCTGATACCACTGATGGGTTTTAGCCATAAGAACTTTCCTATGTGCGCATGCAAAACCCTAATGCTCGGATCTAGGCTTTCTAATAAACATGCTTTGAATCCAAGACTTCTAATTACTAATTAGGTTAAACAAGAACATTGAAACAGATCTAGAATCATACCTTTGAGTTCCTTGTTGATCTTGAGGTCTTGGAGCTTCTAGAGTCACAAATGTCACTCCTCTAATGGCTTACAAACACCAAAGCAAGGAGGATGATTTGGGAGAGAGGAGAGGGAAGGAATTCGACCAGAGTTCTCTTGCTTTTTCAGAAGTGTCGAATTCCCTATGCCATGGGGTCTATTTATACTTATAGATTCCTTAAGGATTACAGATAAGTCCCTATCAGATAATCTTCTCCTAAGGCTATCCAAATCCATTCCTAGATAACCATATGGACGATTTTAGCTTTCCTAAAGCTCTTAGAATTCGTCCAAACGATATCCTAATGGATTTACAGTTTAAAGCTTAACTATCAACCAATTGACAGTTTATACCCCTTTATTTAATTAATCTCTTTAAGTCACCAAATCAATTCTAATTAACTCTATGACTTATATTAATCAAATAACAAATATATTATTCATTATATTATTCCCATAATATATTAATAATATTTATTCTCTCTTAATAAATCATCCTATCAAGTTGCTATGGTGAAGGCAACCCAAAAGGACCATGCACAACCAAATATAGTTACAGCCTTAGACACTATTCCAACAATTTCGTCCCGAAATTCAAAGGTTATGATACAGCTCATGAAATGAAAAGAGATGCGGGTGGATCAGCTGCTCCCGGTTTTCACGCTTCCAAGTGGTATCGGGTCTCCGCTTGACGTTCCAGCGAACCCTCACTCTCGGGACGCGTTTTGGATTCGTTGGGTAGATACTTCTCAAAGACCGAGACGTGAAGTATTAGATGGGTGTTACTAAGTTCCGAGTTTGAAGGTTACATAATCGATTTCACAAGGGTCGCCAAGGGTCTAATGTACCATGAGAGAAGTATTTCGCTTTTTCTAAAGCATTCCATGCCGAGTTTGCATCAAAGTTTTTCATGAAAAGTTTATCATTAGATCGAATAGAAAGGAATAATTATCCGGATTGAGGATACCATCCATAGGTATGACGTTAACATTCTCTTTCTCACTGGTTGGTCATCTCGACGGTGCATGTTTCGATTACTAACGAAGGATTTAGTTTAGAAAGATATTTTGAATGAATGGTTAGCAAATTCTTTCAGCATTAGAATCAAAAAGGATCACAGGCACAAGATTTATCGAGAAGAAATATACCTGTGGCAATGGTGGGATCGGCGACTGTCCTTTCTTGCCCCATAGTTAGGACTCTCCCGGTGTTGCCAGACGTTATTGTCTTCAGACAGTTTTCGCTTATAGTGCCCGACCTCTCCACAGCTGTAGCAGGTTTGACCGATACCTGCTCTGGAAGCTTGACTAGTTGATGGGGTTGGGGTTTTGCAGGTTCGTGCGAGGTGACCTTCCTGGCCACAACTTCTACAGAACTTTGCACGAAAAGGGCCAGGGATGCGATGGTGGTAGTTACATCGGTCTCACCACGGGAGGGTACCGACATAACCGGTAACAGGTGCTTGAGATGTGGAATTGACAACAGAAACAGCAGCAGGGATAGTGGCAGCATGGACTGCCACTATTTGTTGTTTCTTCGAGGGTTCTGGGGAAGACTGACTCTTCTTCTTCTTTCTCCAAAACTTTCTTTTCTCACCACTCTTTTCTGTTGGCTCGGGAGTGGTGTCTGCTTCTTCTTGGTTATCATTATGATCGATCAGGGTTTGCGCGAGACATTTAGCGCTGTCATAGGTATCCGACTTCGCCGCTATAACATTCCCTTTTGTTGGCTGGGTTAATCCCCAGATGAAACTTTCTACCTTTTTGCTCTCCGGGGTAACCATTCCCGGACAGAGAAGTCCCAAGTCGTCAAACCTTAAAGTGTAAGCGGCAATATCGGAACCTTTCATCTTCAGGTTCCATAGCTCATGTTCCAGCTTCTGGATTTCACCCTGAGGGAAATACTCCGCACGTAGTAGTTCCTTCATAACTTCCCATGCCATAGCATTGGTTATAGGTAAAGTCAGGGATTTGACTCGGCCGTTCCACCAAGTCAAAGCCTTATTGGTGGCGTTCAGGCGGCAAATTTTACATTATCAAATTCCGAACAGGCACAAATCTCGAAGATAGATTCGATTTTCTCTAACCACGGAGTCAGAAAAATGACACCTCCTGTGCCATCGAAGAATGTGGGTTTTGCATTCTTAAATCTTTATAGGAACACTCCTTCCGGTGTCCTTGATTACCTTCCGGGTTTTGGGTTTGGTTTTGGGTACCACCCCCTGAACCATTAGGGTTTAGTTGAGGTAGGAGAGCTGATATGGTGGCAGAAATGGTTGCCTGAAGTGTTTCTAGATCGATTGGAAGAGGAGGTGGTGGCGGCGGAGGGTTGTTGGTCTTTGAGCTGGGTCTTTTCCTCGGAGGCATCTTGATCTAAAAAGATCAGGAAAGAGAGGATCATAAGTCCTCTGAATTGAATCAAGAGATATAGATCAGGGGATATCTCATCAAGACAGATACAACATTATAGTAAGCGATAAAATAGGAGGGAGTGATCAAAGCAGAAAATTTTATCGCTAGAGGAATGATCAAGGAACAACACGTATACGAGGATTTCTACAAAGGATCGACTCGAGAAATACTCCCATAGTATTTCATGGTTCGCTGCAGCCACAACTCGTTGTTTGGGATATTAGGTAAGTTTTTGGAATGCTGTGTACCATAGTCACTCCCAAGCACATGGTGGCCGTGTCTCGAATGAATATAGTTGGCCAGGCTATATCGATCCTAGACATGACTACATAACTGCCCAGGTTTAACCGCAGCGTACAACACCCATTTACTTATATTTTGTTCTACTTGCAGTTACGGATCTCGACGGTCGGTATACTTGTATACATAAAAAAATACTTATATTCGTAGAGTATACTTTTAGTTCAGAGCACTTAGGACCTTTAATGTTTATAGTCTTATACCATGTAAGCTTTGGTATACCAGTTCACTATAAACAAGGGCTCTGATACCAATCTGTCACACCCCGAAAACCAAAGGCAGAAACATTTCCGGGGTTGACTCCACGTTGAGTATCAAATCCAATGCACATAGTAAAGCAATAATCACAAAACATTACATTACATAATATTGTTTACATCTATTTGAAAGTAAAGTTGTACAAGTGTTTTACATATGTAATATAGACAAAAGTAAAAGACAAATCTTCAGGACGCTCCGTCTTCTCCAAAAGGTTGCGGTGTACCTGTCTATCGCTGACCTGAGAATACAAGCAGTTTGAAAATCAGCATAAAGCTGGTAAGTTCATAAGCGGTTTAGTTTGAAAAGAAAGAGTTCCTTTACTTGATGGAAAACTTGTTGATCAAGAAAATCCCATATTTTCTTATGAAAACTGTGTGGTCATCCTTTGTTACAATTTCAAAAAAAAAAAAAAACGGTTGGTTATATCATTCCAGGAAAATTCCATATTTTCCTTATAGTTTTAGTTATTCGTTTGTTACTTTATCCGTTTATGAGTTGATATGCTACCCAGGAAAATCCCATATTTTCCGATGTGTTGAGTTGCCTATTTGTATCTAAGTTCGTTACTGGTTATTATGTTAATCCAGGAAAATCCCATATTTTCCTATGTGTTGAATTGGTTCTTAGGTTTGATTTCGAAGTACTAGTAATTACCAGGTGTATAGTATTAGTTAAGTATTCTAAACCCTTAGTTATTCTACATTCGAATGACTATTATCTACGAACTTAGTTGTATTTTCGAATATTCGGAATCACACAGAAGTGTACATTACAGTATTTTTGAAGTTCTATTGAGTTGCAAAAGAGTACATTAGTTGTATAATCGAAGCTCTGTCGACATTTTGAGGTGGATATATTTGAAACTCAGAAGAGGTCCAGAGGCGTATTTTCGTATTTAATTCGAAACTCTGGTGACACTCAAGGGGTACACTAGTTGTATGTTCGAAGTCTTTGTGTCATCCAAAGGCGTTAATTCGCATTCGTATTCCCATTTCTATTCGTATTCGTACTATGCTATTTGTTAGATTCATATTCGTATTCGTTCTATCCTATTAGTTATATTCTTATTCGCATTCCTATTCGTACTACCTATTAGTTATATTCGTATTCGTTCTATCCTATTAGTTATATTTGTATTCGTTATATCCTATTAGTTATATTCGTATTCGCATTCATATTCGTACTAACCTAATAGTTATATATTCGTATTCGTTCTATTCTATTAGTTATAATCGTATTCGCATTCGTTTAGTATTAATCTTAGTTATGATTAGTATGATTTCTTATTCAAAGAGAATATAGTTATAACACTTTTAAAAGAAATCTATGTTTAGTCTAACTGTTTAACCTGCAATTCGAACCATTAGTTATCACAATTTTCATTATTAAAATCATACATGAAATAAAACATTTGAAATGAAAATACGTTTAAGTACAAGATTTCTTGTACTTTTGCTTGTATTCTCCGCCTGAAAACATTGAAAACCATTTGAAAAACACATGAAAAAGAGTAGGGGTATGAACTCACCGGTTGAGAAACGCGTCAGATTGGATCCTAAACGTCAGTTCTGGGTTCGCGAACACACAAGTTTCCTATGGATTATGAAATGATACATATTTGTATTTAATTTGGACTTGATTAATTTATTTGCCAACGACATACACTTCTAGTTGGGGAAACACCCCATTTTGAGTGTTTGGAAGGACCCGGGTGGCGTTTAAGGACTTATATGACTAGGGAATGGAGTTTACTCTTCAAGAGTAAACTCCTAAAGGAGTTTACTGCCCTAAACACCCCATCCACATGAGTTCACGGCCATGAACTCATGGAGGGTGATTTTGGGTGCAAAATGGCTTCATAACAATCGGGAATAATTGCTAGACTTGCATTTTTGGCTTTGGAATGGATTAAAACTCACAAAGGGACCATTTATTGGAGTTTACGGCTGTAAACATGGAGTTTACGGCCGTAAACTCCCCCCTCACACATGATCCTTGATGTTTTGGTCCTAAATCAATCACATGTGATTGTAGTTCAGTTTCCAAACCTTATTATGATTTAATGGCATCATTTAACACATATTTGGGAGTTTACGGCCTAAGGGCATGATCTATGGCCGTAAACTCTTGTATGTTGCATTTTGATATGTTTAAGACTTCCAAACTATTTTTAGATGGTTCTAGGATTTACCACAAGGCTATTGGTTATGTTTGAAGCCATTTGGACATGTAAAAATGAGTTTACTCTCCATTTTTGAGGGGTTTACGGCCCAAGCATGTACCTTGGCCGTAAACTCCTATTTACTCCCCCAAAAATTATGTTTATGATGTTCTAAGACAAATACCATTATTCTATAATCCATATCTAAGCCTTGTTTGAGTCTAGGAAGGTTTTAAGGGCTTAAAACCCACTTAATTTAGTGTTTACGGCCTAGGCACCTTCTAGGGCCATAAACTCTTAAACAAGGCTCTAAATCATGATTCAAGGCATTCTAAGCTCATTCCATAAAGTCATCTAGCCATATCTAAGGTCTAATTGTGGTTTGGAAGGGTTTTGTTGCTCCAAAAACCCCATTTATATGAGTTTATGGCCTAGAATAGTTCTAGGGCCGTAAACACATGATAATGGTCCTAATCCATAGATTATACCCGAATTTGAAGGCTAAATAGGTTGCATAACAAGTTAGGGAAGGTACCTTGGTGATTAGAAGCCTTAAATTTGAGATTTGGACCCTTAAACATGGATTTAGGAGAGAGGTTAGAGAGAGAGTAGAGAGAGGAAGCAAAAGCTTCAAATGAATGTTTAAACACGCTTAAATAGGTCCAAAAACTTGGACACGATGGAATTCTACCCGATACCGGCATTAAACGGGGTTTTTGGTCGCACCCGATTAAGTTGCCGTTATCCGATGGGATATAATTTAGAAATTTCAAGTTAATGATTTTGGGCCATTTTTATGAGTTTTAAATGGATTTGAACACTTACGAGATTAAAATAAACTTATAGTTTATATATCTTAGTCCAAAAACGAAAGCGGAACGAATCGATAAAGGTGGATTTTTACGCGCGGAACGGATTTCGGCGATGGACAACTTCGGGTTGTTACATATTCCCTGTTCCTCGTTGGGTTGTGGGTTTGGGGTGGAGTCGCACAGCTGAATATCCTGTCGACCTCAATTGTGTACTGCCTGCATACACCAAGTATTAGCGATTAGGCTAAGTATGAGCTCTACCACGAACCTCTTAGAAAAGCTTTTCACCCTATTCCATAACATAGGAACCGGAGTCAAGAGAATCACCGCGGGTTGAGCTATTAAAGTTCCGAGTGATGAGACCCTATACCCACTAGATTTGACCTAGACCGAGAAAACTCAGAACCTTTGGAAGAGTAGTTGCAGTAGATGCTCTTACTGCTCAGGCACCTTGCCCACCCTGTTATAGACAGGTAGTGCCTATCACCCTCTACCCTCTCGTATAGAGGAAATCGTCATCGCCCTATAGACGATAGAATTCATTCTCCGAAGTAAACACTAGAATACCAAGAACCACAGGATAACCTTCGCAGCCAAGAATACTTGATCAAGGAGCAAAAGTAGTTGTGTTAAGCCTCCTGACCCAGATCCCGAAGAGGTTATAGATTTGACACCAGTCCTGGTGTTAGTCAAAGGGTTATGCAGGAGCATGCACTTTCCACGCTAGAATAAACCAAAGTCTTGGAGAATCCTTGGACTATTAGGTGTTCCACGAATACTATCTCACCCAGAAATGGTAGAACCACCTCCTGAGATAGTCCAACACTCGTCTGGTGAAAACCCTATCTCCCCGACCCTCAGGGTTTCCGTATCTCAAGAATCGTTAGTGCAAGTTCATTTTGCACGAGCTTTGGATAGACGAGACTCTACAGCAAACCGATAACCATAGTCACGCAACCCACTCGACGATCTAGAAATTCTCTATCAGCCAGTTGACAGAACACACAAACCTGAAGACCACTTGAGATTCCTAAGAACCAACCTGAAGGACTACACTACCAGTACGAGTGAGAACGTTAGGAACTTCGGAATGGCGATCACGCCAGTGATGATCTTGCCATAGAAGTACACTATGTTCTAAGTACTGAAAAGCCCTACCATTCCGAGAGCTTAGGACCATATGAGAATCCCCATGGAGACTTGGTCCAACCCTTTTCAGGCCGCTGCTACCTTCGAATACCCCACAAGATTCACACCCGATAGATCCACTTCTTAGACTTGATATGTGATTTCCTGACATCACTCTTCCTACCCCACTCATATCGATAGAATCCATTGAGAACCCTAACCTTGTAGATACACCAGTTGGAACCTACTAGCTACACGAGCCGGAGTACGCATCCCGTACGTGAGGGTCTATTGGAATGACAAACACAGACCTGAGATCACTTGGGAATGCGAGGACAACCATATAGGAAGTACTCCCTTACCTCTACTTGGCCATTCATACCTACTTCATTGCCTAGACATGAATTTCAGGACGAAATTCCCTCTAACGGGGGGATGATGTGAGAACCCAAGTTGTCCCGTTACATTTTCCCTGTTACCGTTAACGGAATATTCAAGTTTATAAAGGTTCCGTTAATTAGAGGTCGTCAATTAAATAAACATTTCATTTGTTTATTATTTAATAGGCCGTTAAGTCATGATAAAAGGGAATAAAAACACACATCACACATTTCCATTTATTTGGAAAGTGTTAAGTTTTATTATTACGACCCCTAAATCGGGTGCGACCAAAAGCCCCGTTTGACGGCATTATCGGGTAGAATTCCACTGAGCCCCAACTCGAACCCCTATATAAAGGTGAGTGGAGTCCATTGGAGACTTTTTACACTCCCTAAACACTCTCTCTCTATACTCTCTCTCTCTCTCTCTCTAGACTCGTTTTCGCCCCGAATCCGCAACCAAACGCTTCCAAATTGTAAGTCCGCTTACCCTAGCCTACTCTAAACATTAAGATTCGTGTTTATAGCATAGAATTGGACTTAGAACATGTGTTTACATCCAGGGAGCATGATTGGGCCGTAAACACTTAATAAGTGGGTTTTTAAGCAATTTACCCCCTCCAAACCAACATTGGGACTTAGATACAACCTTATGGCTTGCAAATCCGGACTTAGAACATCCTAATCATAAATTTTGAGGAGCAAATAGGAGTTTACGGCCAAGGAATGTGCTTGGGCCGTAAACCCATCAAACATGGGGAGTAAACTAACTTTTACATGTCTAAAAGCCATATAACTTCACCAATAGCCTTGGAATAAATCCTAGGATCATCTAAAAATAGTTTGGGGACCTTAAACATGTCAAATACACTCCATTTAGGAGTTTACCGCCAAAGCTTCCCAAGAAATAGTTCCAGGGCCGTAAACTCATAAAAACATGTTAAAGGGTGCCCTAAATTCATACCAAGGCTTAAGACAAAAATTAGGGGCTTGTGCTTTGGGTTTGGATCAATTAAACACATCAAAATGAAGGGGCAAAAGGAGTTTACGGCCCATTTATGTTCCAAGGCCGTAAACACCTCTAAATGTGCCAATATGATAGTTTTAATCCCCCAAAATGGCATAACACTTCATTATAAATTACTAGCAAGGCATTAGGGGCTTTAAACTTCACAAAACTCAAAGAATGATAGTTTACGGCCGTAAACTCCCTTAGGAGTGTCCCTAGGCCGTAAACTCCCTAATGAAGCCCTTAGAAGCCTTAAACTCACTCATGCCTTTTTGGAAAAGTACTTAGAAAAATCCCATGAACAAGCTAGAAGCCTTAAACACCCTAGAACCCTTCACCATGAGTTTACGGCCGTAAACTCATGGTGAGTAGTCCCTTGGCCATAAACATGGTATTAAGGGTTTACTCTCGGAGGGTAAACTCCATTCCTTAGCCATACACACCTTTAGACGCTACTCGGGACACCCAAACACTCAACCAAAGTGTTTTCCGCTCCTTTGAGTGTGTATACGTGTTTAATTAGTATTAAATATACTAATTGTATGTGAACATATGTTATCATATTTTATATAGGTCATTGAGTGTGTTTGAGTCTTTACGTGACACCGAACGCCCAAACGGCACCTTCGTCGGACCTACTTACACCAGGTGAGTTCATACCCCTGAATGAACCTTTTAATGTTTTTACATCTTTTATAGGGGGGAATACAAGTTAAACATGCCAGTTATCATATCAATCGCATGTGATTGATAACCCGCATGCACAAGATTTTACCACTATACACTGTATAACCGAGTAGGACACTACAATGGTTTTCAAAAAGCTTTTCATTTGTTTCAAAACTCTTAATTACACTGATTTATCTAAATTCATTTTAAACTGTTTCATGAAAGATGTCCAAAGGTTTTCAAACATATTTTACAAAAGAATACAAATTGTGATTTTCCCGAGTATAAAGGTTTTTCATCAAAATTCACTTTCACGACGTATACTTTTACTTGCTTGTTACTGCTGCTTCACTTTTACTTATTTTAAACTCCTACTCGATAACGCTTTCACTTTGTGATACGCTTATATCGGATTTTGTCTCTATAACGCTTGTACTTGTAGCCTCTTATACTTGATAGACGCTTTTACTTCACTTATTGTCGTCTCTACTTCGTGATACACTTATACTTGGTACACTTATACTCCACAATTCGATTATCCCACTCTGTACGCTTATACTTCACGACTCGAGTATTTCACTGTACGCTTATACTTCACGACTCGGATAGTTCACTGTACACTTATACTTCACAAGACGGTTATTCCACATTGTACACTTATACTTCACGATATGATTCCACTTAATACACACTCAAGCGTAGCTAGATGTATGTCTGTGCTTGTATAGATGCATATAAATAATGATTGAAGGACTTAGGAAGGCTTGTCCGTCGTATTTCCTTTTCTTCGTTGAGATGTGGTCTGGTGGGATCGGATTTCCATCCGAAGGTCGTTCGATTCATTAGTTATATACTATGTACACAAGCATAGACATATGGGTTACTTCAGTCAGTTCAGTTATGAGTCTCTACCTCTAGTTCAACACTTACATTAGAAACCCACTAGTTGGAAGTCTCTACCCGCTATTTGGGATGCATCTTTAGGACACGGCCTTCTCCGTCGTCTAGTTGGTAACCAGAGTCTCCTGTAGGGAGAGCGGACATTGTGTGTATAGATCTATACGGGATTGACAACCCCACACCCAGACTGCTAGCTACAGTCCCGGCCTACCAAGCCAACGGGTGACAAATGTCACATTTTAGACGTTTGTAGGGCGTCTGGTACTCTAGTCAGTATGGTTACGAGTATCCCGGGTTACCTTATAATTCTTTGGCCTTAAGGTAACGGTATTTTGCCAGCAATTTACACTGTATGCTGGTAATTCATGTTCAGAGTCACTCTGTTTTGACCTTACAAGACGTACCTTTCATTTGATACTGTTTTGGGTCTGTTTCCTCTGTTTTGACCTTACAAGACGTATCTCTCATTGATGCTGTATGGGGTCTGTATCTACTGTATTCACAGTATCCACTGTATTCACTGTTTTAGACCTTGCTAGACGTATCTTTCATTTGATATTGTCTGCGGTCTGTATTCACTGTTTTGGACCTTACCAGATGTACCTTTCATTTGGTACCCTCTAGGGTCTGTGTCTCTCTTTGTTAAGACTGAACCAGGCGTGTCGTTCGTTCGATACTCTACTGGAGTCTATGATTCCTTGCCTTAGTCAGCAGTCCTCAATGCTGAGGCATATGTTATTCCCTGATGTCATTTGCTTTCCTCGATAATCAAATTCAGTATTTTGATAATGATAGCAATTTAGGGAAAATAACTTTTTACCACATAACACTGACCACTCTTGGTAGAAAGCTGCTTTTATTAAAGAAAATATAGGATTTTCTGGAAAGGACTTTAATACACTGAAATCTCTTAAACTACTACTTTATTAAAGTTATTTGAATGAAAACGTCACTAAATGCTTATGAACTCACCAGTATTTGTAAAAATGCTGATACTCGCTTTTCAAATAACTTGTATTCTCAGGTTAGCATCAGACAGGTACATCTCGGAGCTATTGATGAAGATAGCTTAGCATCATGTTGTATCTATTCTATTACTTGTATTACTTTGAATTGTTGTAATGTAACAATGTAAAAATTATTACTATTAATGCAATGTTTTGTTGTACTTTGATTACTATAATGCATGTGTTGTGATACTTGACATGACGTCATCCACCCTAGAACGTTTCCGCCGTTCCGGTTTTGGGGTGTGACAAAATCTATGTCGACAACATCATCTTTGGGTCTACGTGTCTGCAACTGTGCAAAGAGTTTGAAGGAGTTATGAATAAGAGGTTTGAGATGAGCTCATTAGGAGAAATAACCATGTTTGTGGGGCTTCAGGTCCAACAAACATCAACTAGGATACTGCTCCATCAAGCAAAGCATATGGAGGATATGCTTGAGAAGTTCGGGTTTAGAGATGCAAAACCTGCCCCGACACCGATAGCGGAGAGACCCCTGCTGAATCCAGATATCTGATGGCGACTTCGTAGATCAAACTCACTACAGATCGATGATCTCTTCATTGATATATTTAACTGCAAGTCAACCAGACATCATGTTTGCAGTTTGTCAATGCGCACGTTATCAGGCTAATCCTAAACTTTCACATCTTATTGCTGTCAAAAGAATTTTTCGGTATCTCAAAGGCAGCCCAAAATTGGGTCTTTGGTATCCAAAAAATTATGAATTTGATTTATATGCTTTTGCTGATAGTAATTATGGAGGTTGTGAGCTTGACAGGAAAATTATTTTCCTCGATGTGCGGACTATGTCCTTAATTCGGGTATTGACAGGGCAACTGGGGAATTCCGATAAATTAGGTCTATAGAAAATTATTTTCTTTCTTTATTTCTGTTAGTCATATGTTGCCTCCTCTCTGTGATCGAAAGATACGACCTGGAATGAAGGATATGCAACTCTATTTCTATGCACCTCCCTGTCTATGAAATTCTTTCTATTTGTTAGCCATATGTTGTCTCCTTTGCGTGATTGAAATATATCCAACCTGGAACACAACATATGCACTATTCTATCTCTAAATCTCTCTATCTCTGTTAGTCATATGTTGTCCCCTCTGCGTGATTGAAAGAGTTCCGACCTGGGACACAACATATGAATCTATCTCTAAATCTGACTTCCTCCTTAATAATTGTTTACTCACCTAAAGTAAGGAGTCCTTAGGAAGTTCTTGATAACCAGGGTATATTGAGAAGTGGGGAATACGTTCTAGTGCAACTAAAATTGAACCATTTAGAGGTTGTACGTAGATCTCGCTGCTTAATTTAAGTGAACAACAATACCCGTGGTCGTCGTCAGCTAAATGGTACTGATAATCACGTTCTGGTTGTCTCACAACTTTGATTCCAAATATTTTTGTTTTTGTTAAATTTGTTCATAGTTTTTCTCTATGCGCAAATTTAGGGGGAGAATTAAAAAAAATCAAAAATCAAACAAAAATCAGAAAATTCAAAAATCAAATAAAAATCAGAAAAACAAAAAATCCAAAAATAATTTTGTTTTTGTTTTAATTTGTGTGCTAAGTTTTCTTTTAGTTTTGTTTTATCTTGAAAAGTGATTCCAGGTGTAGATGAGATTCATGGAGCGTATCGAAGATTTTCTAAGCCAAGGCTTCATCTGTGATCATCGAAGAATTCTCATTCGAAGGAGCAAGAAATGAAGATTATTCTTACAACATTCAATCTTTCAACCACTGAAGCAAGGTGAAGCTGAAATTGAAGATTATGTGACGGATTGCATTAAAGCCTCCTCAATTAGTCTGCTACTATCTTGAACCTGCTGAAGTGATCCAGAAGATTTGTTCTCTCTGATTTTCTCTCTGAAGATTCTCAAGCTGAAAGTTGTATCTTTCAAGAATCAGTACATCAAGCCTCCTCACCCTATGTGCGTTCAATGCCAAATTTTGAAGAAAAGCCCAAGTGCTCAAGATGAAGTAATTTATTGAAGATTCATCATATTCATCTTGAAGTTGTGAAGAAATTAAAGATAAACGCTGAAGTCAAGCTCCAAATGAAGATTAACAAGAAAAGTTAGCTACTTTTTAGGAGGAGCTTGTTGAGTTAATTAGAAAAGAAAGCTATAAACCAAGAGGGAGATTGTTGGGTCAAAATTAGGAGGAGCTTGTTTAGTGTTTATGGTTTCGTTTACGGTAAAGTGGGTGTTTACGGCCGTAAACAGGTTTACAGTCGTAAACCCATTTATGACCCATGTTCCCCATATTTATATAAATAGATGTTAGGTGGGTGCGGAGTGCATTAAAGAAGGAGCTTAAGTGTGTGTATTCTAAGGTGTCTTCTAGAGAGAGAAACAAGAGAGAAGAAGAGTGTGTGTGTGTGTGTGTGTGAATCTATTGTAAGGAACTTCATTCTCATCATTAATACATCATAGATTCAAGTTATTCTTCTTCTCCTTCTCTTCTATTTGATTTGGCATCATCCGTTTGATTAGGATTCCACACCATCAAACGAATCTGATTGATACACAAGCATATTTGGGGACTTACAGTTTAGTGTGCGTATTCTAAGGTGTGAGAGAAAGAAGGGAGAAGAGCTAGTGTGTGAACTATGTGTATGGAGCATCATTCTATCCACTGAATACATCATAGATTCAAGTTATTCTTCTTCCTCTTCTCTTCTATTTGGATCTGACTTCATCCAATTGATTGGGATTCCGCACCATCAATTGGATCTGATTGATACACAAGCAGATTAGATGACTTACAATTGGTATCAGAGCTTGGTTGTATCAATCAATTTTGTCAGATCTGGAGATTATTTGATCTTATTTTTGAACGCTTTTTTCGTTTTTGGATAGATCTTGGAAAAATAAGGGGTTTGTTCTTTGCATTTTTTATAAAAACGAGTTTTTGATCAAGTTTTGGAGCAAAAAGTGTGAAAATCGCAGTTTTCACATTATCTGCGAGTTTACAGCTAGGGTTTCTCGGTGGCGGCAACGTTTAAGTCTAGGGTTTCTTAGAGTTTACGGTCAGAGCTTACGGTCTTGGAGTTTGCGTTCTGAGGTTTACGGTCAGTCTTCGCACGTGTACGGTCACGCGTTTTCGGCCAGCTTCGTACGTGTAGGGTCTCGCATAGTTCACGACCAACCTCGCCTCGGGTCACGACTCAGTGGCTTCGGACGTTCACGACCATCAGCTTCGCACGAACGCGTCCTCCTTGCAAGCAGCCTCGTGTGCATAGATTCCCTCAGCAGCATCTTAAATTAAAATAGAAACGATTTTGGAGATGCCGGGATTCGATCCTGGGTGCTTTGCTTCAACATCCCAGCGCCTTTTCAACTTGATCTTGCTTGCTAGATGTTCCTTTCCTTTCTTTTTTTAATTCATAAAGCTTCGCTGCTTAGCCTTTAATTTCGCAAATTTGTAACTTTTAACCCAATTTATTTTTTAAATTTAAAAAAATTTAAAAACAAATCAAACAAAAATCAGAAAATTAAAAATCCAAAAATAGTGTTATTTCTTGTTCGGAAAAATCAGAAAATCCAAAAATATTTTTGTTTTTGTTTTATTTTTTCAGAAAATATAAAAATCCAAAAAAAATAGTGTGTGCGAAGTTTTCTTTTAGTTTTGTTTTGTCTTGAAAAGTGAATTCAGATGTAGATGAGACTCATGGAGACAATATCGAGATCTTTTGAGCCAAGTCTTCATCCGTGAGTGTCGAAGAATTCTCATTCAAAGGAGCAAGAAATGAAGATTATTCTTCCAACATTCAATATTTCAACCCCAAAAGCAAGGTCAAATTGTACTTGACGATTATGTGATGGATTGCATTCATGCCTCCTCAATCAATATGCTGTTATCTATGAACCTGCTGAAGTGATCCAGAAGACTCGTTCTTTCTGTTCTCTCTAAAGATTCTCAAGCTGAAAGCGCTATCTTTCAAGAATCTCTACAAGAAGCCTCCTCACCCAATGTGCGTTCAATGTCAAAATTCTACAGAATTCCCAACTGCTCAAGATGAAGTTATTTATTGAAGTTTCATATGTTCATGTTGATGCTGTGAAGTAATTTGTTCTGCAGAAATCCCAACTACTCAAGATGAAGTCATTTATTGAAAATTCATATGTTCATCTTGATGCTGTGAAGAAATTTGAAGATTAATGTTAAAGCCAAGCTCCAAATGAAGATTAACAAGAAAAGCCAGCTACTTTTTAGGGGGAGCTAGTTGGGTTAATTAAGAAAAGAAAGTTATAAACCAAGGGGGAAATTGTTGGGTCAAAGTTATGGTTTATACATTGCTTTTCTTGGAAATTGTATTTTTTTGTAATGTTTTAAGAGTTTACGGTTGTGTTTATGGTCGTGAATAGGTTTACGGTCGTGAACCTGTTCACGACCCACGTCTCATATATATAAGGTAAGGAGTGCATGTGGGTGTAAGGACAAGGAGCTTAAGTGTGTGTATTTTATGGTGTATTCTAGAGAGAGAAACAAGAGAGAAAGTGAATCTTGTGTAAGGAACTTTAATCATATCATCAATACATTCAAGATTCATCATCTTCTTCTTCTCCTTCTCTTCTATTTTGATCTTACATCATCCGTTTGATTGGGATTCCGCACCATTAAACGGATCTGATTGATACACAAGCATTTTGGGGACTTACACTATCATAACAATTGCATCACAGTAATCAAAGTATACACAACCAGTACATTGAATATATAAAGATAATTACATCGGTTTGATACATAGTTTTGTATACAACAAAAAGTATAAGAAAAGAGTAAAAGACGTGACTGTATGTGCTCTGTCTTCTCAAAAGCGTGCAGGAGTACCTATCTACTGATTTCCTGAGAATACAAGCGATTTTGAAAGTGTATCAACATTTAAGTTGGTGAGTTCATAATAATGTTGTTGTTATGAAAACCTGCCATTGAATGTGTAAAAGTTTGTATGTTTTTCAAGAAAATCCAATATTTTCTTAAGTAATGAAAGGTATTCTTAAACCCTAAGACCAAAATGTATTTTCGTTACTATGTTCTGTAGTAGTGTATGGAAACGTTAACTTGTATGCCTGGTTACCACCAACTGTATTGTACAACATTGTTATGTATGAAAAACCCTTGTATGAAAACCCTGGTTAACACCAGTATATATAGTATGTTCTGTATGAAAACCCTGGTTACCACCAGTGTGTATAGTATGTCATGTATGAAAACCCTAGTTACAACCAATATGTATAGTAGTTTTATTACTTAAAATAAAACAATGTGTATGTATCCCCTAGAATCCTCCAGTGTAGTGTACAATAGTACTATTAATTAAAATAAAACAAACAGATAATGAATCCCGTAAACAATGGTTAGTTATAGTGTTGTGAGTTGGGTATAACCATGCTTGATATGACTAGTGACCTCTACGAAGTTCTTCAGGCATCGAAATGGTATGATATTTATCACCCCAGACATGCCTACCTAACTGTAGCTACCAGTTTAGGTGTGGGATTGTCAGTCCCGAATAGATCTATCCACAAATCTAACGCTCTCTTTCCAGGAGACTCTGATTATACTGTGGTAGGATTTAGCCCGCACCCCTAAGGGTACAATTGAAGTAGTTCCTCACAACCGTGTATTAACTAGTTTACGTGTAGTGTTTTATTGTTCTCTTGTACTTGAAACTATATATATACTTGTAGAGTAAAAATAATTATACTTAATTAATTATTTAGTGTTGTACTCTTGTGTTTAGAGAATAGTAATGTATACTATAAACTATATCTACCATAGTTATATGTTTGTAAATGTATAAGATCTGAATTGGTAAAACTATGCATTGATATCCCAAACTATACCTATTATGTTTGCATGGATGTTATGTACTTGGTTCATGTATTTTTCTGAAAAACTTCGCAATTATGGTTGTAAGTTGAAAACTTTCCTTATGCTCAGGATGTTACAAAAGGGATAAAATATCTAAATATTTTTATAAAATATAGTGATCTTTTTGTTGTATAAATTGCATAAGTTTTAATTATGCTGAAATCCTTTGTATAATATCACAAAAATTCTTTGTGTTTGGCTTGTATTCTCCCCCTGAAAACATTAAAAACAGTAAAAGCGTACAGGTATGAACTCACAATTTGTTACCAACATCACATCTCCAATTTAACTTCAATAATCCAATACAGATTTGGTCTTTTTTGTTTAATTCACATTTCAATAACATGTATAATTGAAACTTAGGCCTTGAGTTTTCCTTTAATTTTTTTTTTCATGTTGCTACTAAGCTTAATTTTATCCCTTATCTACTACTAGCAGAAGCAGCACTACTAGAAGTTATTTCCTTCTTATTCGTGGTTATTTCTTTTGCCCTTTTCATTTGGTGTTCACACCTTCATATCCTAATAGTTTTATATCAATAATTTGTGAAATATGTATGATTGAAAGATCGTCAACATAATTTCATGTACGTTGGCTTCAACATCTTCGTTAGCATCATGATTAGTGCATATGAAGGTTATTAATATCACAAATTAATAAATACGCATGGATCTTTCTTGTACTTAACCCTAAAAGATAACTCAAATCAATCTACTTTTTAGTAACTGGATCAAAATTCCTACTTTTATTCTTAAAATACTAGCCATGTAGGTAATACACTAACACTTTGTAAATAAGTTAATAGGAGAGGCGTATTTTAAAAATCGATATGTCTTCTTTTACCTAAAACTCCAATGATGTGCTTATAGCAAGGTCAATTAAAAATAAAAATTGGTAAATGACTGCTAAGAAGCTTACCCAAAATTGCAATGAGATACCAATTTGCTAACCAAGACCCAACATCATAACTCGTTATAAAACATAAAAACCTTTTCAAAGTTAACATGATATGGCTATAATAAACAAAGAAATGAATTACTTTGCTATTTCTAGCAATTGATCCCAAAAGAAAAAAAATGGAAATGTTGCAACCTTTGATATATAACAGTGTAAGATCCGACATAAATATAAATCGGGTTCCACCCTATAACTAACAATAATCCCTTCCGGCAACGGTGGTCGAAGATCCTACAGGCAACGATGGCATACCCAAACATAACTTTAACAAAGTATGACAAAACCATATTATTACTACGGTAGACGTCTACTTGCATGAAACGGTGAACTTACTAAACCCAAGGTTTACCCAAAGATAAATATAAAAATGGAAAAACTGAAAAATGTACATAAATAGTAGTAGTAATGTCAAAGTATGAAGTTGATAAAGGAGTTCGAGAGTGAGGTAACATCTTGGAATACCCCCATTAAAGAATTTTATTATATCTATATTGTTTCCCTTGTATAAAAAATAACATTGAACGTTAGAAAATGATCTTGAGATTTATTAAAACTGACTTTGGCTATGTATTATTTTATGAAATTTTTGGGTGTTATGTATATATGTTTAATAATTACACATTCAAAAATTAACCAAATAATTGGCTATTTAGTATTACTAGTTTTGAAAATATATTTGGGTAACGAAAAAAACAAGTTGGACATTACTAAACAAAAATGTTTCTTTAATAGCTTTATAGGATTATCATGTAGTTTAACGTAACATCAGTATTCCACGAAAATAGTTTAAAACTATTAACTCATTATTTAGTGGTTTACGGAATATATATTCCTTACAAGTGGATAATGACACAGTATTAATTTAATTACGACAACAACACTCAGATGAAGGCCCTGCTATGCATAAACCCGTAACAAAAACTAGTTCTTGGAAAAGTTGTTAGCAGTCCACGTTGATTACATCACACGATCCAAGACATGCTCGTCTAAGAGTTGTATAGATGTAAATTCAAAATAGTGTTGTAATTATATCATGATTTCTAGAAAAAATTTCTCAAATACCCAGACATACATGAATAATGTCATACCTAAAATTGTAACATATATCATATAAATAAACAACACCACCAAAACCATCACGACAAGAGAGCTTTTTCTTGTGTAGGACATTTGTTTGATGAAAACTTTTTCTTGATTTTAATTTTAAGAACAGAATCAAAAAATGATCGTACTTTATTTTGGATTACCACTCCTTAAGTAGTCATTCAAGTGAAGCATAACACTTGTTAGCGCCATTCAAGTTGATCATCCAGTTTATTAGCACCGTTAATTACTAACTTTAAATTTTTTTATTAATGTATGTTCAAATGGACATCATTAATTTAAAACATAACATAACGTCTATAATCTACATGCTAATTGAATTTCAATATGAATATACGTTAATAAAAAAATTTTAAGATATTAATTAATGGTGCTAATAAATTGTTATGCTCAACTTGAATGATGTTAACAAGTGTTATGCTTCATTTGAATGACTATTTAAGGAATGGTAATCCAACATAAAGTATGATCCTTTCTTAATTCTATTCTTACAATAAAAATCTAGAAATATTTTTCATCAAACAAATGGCCTACACAACAAAAAGTTCTTTTGTCTTGATGGTTTTTGTGTTGTTTATTTGCATCACATGTGTTACTCTTTTAGGTATTACATCATTCCTCTATTTCTTGGTATTTTAGAAAAATTTACCATAAATCATCATATAGTTGCAACATCTATTTTGAATTTACATGTATACAGCTCTTGGACCGGCATGTCTTGGACAGTGTGATGCAATCAACATGGACTGCTTACAACTTTGCCAAGAATTAGCTTTTGTTACGGGTTCATGCAAAGGAGGGCCTCCATCAGAGTGTTGTTGTCATGATTAAATCAATATTGTTTTAATAACCACTTGTACGGAATATGTATTCCATAATCCATCAAATAATTGGTTAATAGTTATAAACTATTTCCGTGGAATACTGATGTTACGTTGAACTACATGATAATCCCATGATGCTATTAAAAACATTTAAGTTTAGTAATGTTCGACTTATTTTTTTCGTAACCCAAATTTATTTTCAAAACTAGTATTACTAATTTATTCAATATTTTTGTTAAATGTTTAATTAATATACAAATATATGTAACACCCAAACATTTCATAAGATACTAGATAGCAGAAATCAGTTTTAATAACTCTCAAGATCACTTTCTAACCTTCAATATTATTATTTATACATTGGAAAAAACTAAGGATATAATAAAATCCTTGAATGGAGTATTCCAAGATGTTGCATCTCATAGGAACTCCTTTGTCAACTTCATAATTTGATATTTCTCTACTATTTATGTATTTTTTTGGTTTTTCCGTTTTTTAATTTATGGTTGGGTAAACCTTGGGTTTAGTGAGTTCGCAGTTTCATGCAAATGGTTGGGTAAACCTTGGGTTTAGTGAGTTCGCAGTTTCATGCAAGTAGACGTCTACCAGACTAAATAAGATGGTTTTATCATACTTTTTAAAAATTTTGTGTTGGTAAGCCACCGTTGCCTAAGGGATCTTCGGCTACTGTCGCCAAAAGGGAATATTTTTAGTTATGGGGTGGAGCTCGGTTTATATACATTCCGAATCTGCCACGGATATCTTTCAATGGTCACAACACTTAGATTTATTTTCTTTGGAGATTAATTGCAAGAAATAGCCAAGTTATTCATTTCATTTTTTATTATAGCCATATATTGTCAACTTTGACAACATTTTTATGTTTCATAAGGAGTTAATATGCTCGGGTCATCGTTAACAAATTGGTTTCTCATTGCAATTGTGGGTAAGCTTTCATTTACCATGCTTTATGTTTCATTGACCTTTCTATGGCCACATCATGTGTATTTTTCGAATGGTGTTTATAGTTATGAGATAAAAGAAGAAATGTTGATTTTCAAAATTGGCCTTGCCTATTAAGTCATTTACCAAGTGTCGGCATATTATCTGCATGGCTAGTTAGCTATATCTATATCTATATCTTTCTGTATCATTGTATACTTATAAAGGAAGTATTTTACCTTTCACCACATTTATTTGAAACTCTTATGTATTTTTTGTTTCACCACATTCATTTGAAACTGTGACAACCCAAAAGAAATAAACATACATGTTGTTAGAAATAAACATAATCTATGTTATAAAATCATAAGAAAATTTATGATCATAAAACTACATGGTATTTTTTGAAACTTTATTAAAAGATAACTTTTCTGGCTAAGGTGGTTACATTATAGTCACTTACTAATTTAGTGGGTTTTAACCCAAAAATATTATGATCTGGTTTCATATTTTTGTACTAGGCAAAAATACACTTTCATATTTATAAAAAGATTATATAAATAGTTTCCAACAAACAAGATATGCAGTAATTGGTATAGTCTGGAAGTTACAAACCACACCTACATTTTAGAAGATACATAAAATTGTTCAAAGAATTACTTATTTCGTATTATAAGAAAAAGGAGTCATAGTTCACGTAAATTAGTTAGTTCTCTTATGAGACGTTCCGTCATCATACCTACCTAGCGTACACCTTAAGTCCTGCATTATAACTAGAGTCTCCAGGAGGGAGAGCAACACCGTTGTGTATACATCTATATACAGGATTGACAACCCCATAACTCAGTTGTAGTTGTTCGCTACAGTTAGACCGGCAAGTCTAGGGTGACAAATGTCTACCAATTCTGAGGCCTGAAGAATGTCGTTCAAGCATATCAGTCATATCAAGAATGGTTACAAGAACTCACATAGGGATTAACATACTATTACGGTTTACGGGAAGCTTACACTTCTTTAGTTTTTCTAAAAACATATAACGACATACTATTGTTCAGTACATCAAATCTCATACATTTTCGGTCTTAGGGTTTAACACTACAGTTTTCATACATCATAAAATATTGGATTTTCTGGGAACATGCATTTGATAATTAAAAGGAAAGTATACAAAGGAAATACATACATATACAGTTCACACATAAGAAAATATTGGATTTTCTGGAAACATACATTATCATTTTAAAAGGAAGGGATACAAAGAAAATTCATACATTTTTGGTCTTGGGTATAAGACTTACAGCTTGTTTTTAAAAGAAAATATCGGAGATTTTTGAAGTATACAAAAATCAGTTTCTCGAAAATGTTACAAATCCTTTTCATACAAAATTCTTAAGAACTCACCAACGTAATCGGTGACACTTTTCAAAATCACTTGTATTCTCATGAAACCAGTAGACATGTATTCAACCCTTCTTGGGGTCGACATCGTCGTTTCATGATTATTACTTTTCAGTTATTTGTATTTAACTTCTGAACAAGTAAAGTGTTGTAAACGATGTAGACTTGTAATTTCAATGTATAAATGTTTGGGTTGCTATGTTTCATTACAATTCAATGGTTATGATACTGTACATAAAGTCATCCGCCCCCGGACATTTCCGCCATTCCGGTTTTGGGGTGTGACAGATTGTTATTAGAGCATTGGTTGCGGAGAACTAGTATATCAAACCATACAAGATGTAAAACTATAAATACAATGGGGATAAAACACTCTGACTATAAATATACTTTTAAAAATATAATAATATTTTAAGTATTAGTACATACAAGTTAGGGCAGTGTCATAACGAGGGCATAATAAAAGTAGTATGATGAGTTGAAAACTACGGGTAGGCCTCGGGATATGTAATTAGACCTTGAATAAATATAGTCTAATCAACTATATTTATCTGAGGTGTAACTAGCATATGTTGGGAAATAGTCGTAGTAAAAGACAAGTCTACCCTTACCAACACCATGATACCCATAATCAAACGCAACATTTAAAATACTGTCGGAGTATTTTAGGATACAATAGAACCACACACTTACGCCCCTACATATTTCTCATACCTCTTTTCTAGCATATACCACATGTATAATTGAAACTTAGCCCTTGAGTTTTCCTTTAATTTTTTTCTCATATTGCTACTAAGCTTAATTTTATCCCTTATCTACTACTAACAGAAGCAGCACTACTAGAAGTTGTTTCCTTCTTATTCATGGTTGTTTCTTTTGTCCTTTCCATTTGGTGTTCACGCCTTCATATCATAATATTTTTATAACAATAATATGCGAAATATGTATGATTGAAATATCGTCATCATAATTTCATGTACATTGACTTCAACATCTACGTTAGCATCATGATTACTACATATGAAGGTTATTAATATCACAAATTAATAAATACGCATGGCTCTTTCTTGTACATAAACCTAAAAGATAACTCAAATCAATCTACTTTTTAGTAACTGGATCAAAATTCCTACTTTTAATCTTAAATTACTATCCATGTAGATAATACACTAAAACTTGGTAAATCAGTTAATAGGAGAGGCCTATTTTGAAAATCAATATGTTTACTTTTTTTTTAAAACTCCAATGATGTGGTTATAGCAAGGTCAATTAAACATAAAACTTGGTAAACGACTGCTAAGAAGCTTACCCAAAATTGCAATGAGATACCAATTTGCTAACGAAGACCCAAACATCATAACTAGTTATAAAACATAAAAACCTTGTCAAAGTTAACAAGGTATGGCTCAAATAAACGAAGAAATGAATAACTTTGCTATATCTAGCAATTAATCCCAAAAGAAAAAAATGGAAGTGTTGCGACCTTTGATATATAACAGCGTAAGATCCGACACAAATATAAATCTTGCTCCACCCTATAACTAACAATAACCCCTTCCGGCGACGGTGGTCGAAGATCCTACAGGCAACGATGGCATACCCAAACATACATTTAAGAATGTATGATAAAACCATATTATTTAGTATGGTAGATGTCTACTTGCATGAAACAGCAAACTTACTAAACCCAATGTTTACCCAAAGATAAATATAAAAATTGAAAAACTGAAAAATGAACATAAATAGTAGTAGTAATGTCAAAGCATGAAGTTGACAAAGGAGTTCCAGAGTGAGGTAACATTTTGGAATACCCCCATTAAAGAATTTTATTATATCTTTATTGTTTCGCTTGTATAAAAAATAACATTGAACGTTAGAAAATGATCTTGAGATTTATTAAAATTGACTTCGACTATGTATTATTTTATGAAATTTTTGGTTGTTATGTATATTTGTTTAGTAATAACACACATTCAAAAATTAAACGAATAATTGGCTGTTTAGTATTACTAGTTTTGAAAATATATTTGGATAACCAAAAAAACAAGTTGGACATTACTAAACTAAAATGTTTCTTTAATAGCTTCATAGGATTATCATGAAGTTTAACATAACAACAGTATTCCACGAAAATAGTTTAAAACTATTAATTGATTATTTGGTGGTTTGCGGAATATATATTCCTTACAAGTGGATACTAACATAGTATTAATTTAATTACGGCATCAACACTCAGATGAAGGCCATGCTATGCATAAACCCGTAACAAAAGTTGTTAGCAGTCCACGTTGATTACATCACACGATCCAACACATGCTGGTCTAAGAGTTGTATAGATTTAAATTCAATATAGATGTTGTAATAATATCATGATTTCTGGAAAAAATTTCTCAAATACCCAGACATACATGAATGATGTCATACCTAAAATTGTAACATATATCATATAAATAAACAACAATACCAAAACCATCACGAAAAGTGAGCTTTTTCTTGTGCAAGACATTTGTTTGATGAAAATTTTCTTGATTTTAATTTTAAGAATAGCATCAAAAAATGATCGTACTTTATTTTTGATTACCACTCCTTAAACAGTCATTCAAGTGAAGCATAACACTTGTTAGCGCCATTCAAGTTGATCATCCAGTTTGTTAGCACCGTTAATTACTAACTTTAAATTTTATTATTAATGTATGTTCAAATGGACATCATTAATTTCAAACATAACATAACGTCTATAATTTACATGTTAATTGAATTTCAATATGAATATACGTTAATAACAAAATTTAAAGATATTAATTAGTGGTGCTAATAAACTGTTTTGCTCAACTTGACTGATGTTAACAAGTGTTATGCTTCATTTGAATGACTATTTAAGGATTGATAATCCAACATTAGATATGATCCTTTCTTATTTCTATTCTTACAATAAAAATCTAGAAATATTGTTCATCAAACAAATGGCCTACACAACAAAAAGTTCTTTTGTCGTGGTGGTTTTGGTGTTGTTTATTTGCATGACATGTGTTCCTCTTTTAGGTATGACATCATTCCTCTATTTCTTGGTATTTTAGAAAAAATTACCATAAATCATCATATAGTTGCAACATCTATTTTGAATTTACATGTATACAGCTCTTGGACCGGCATGTCTTGGACAGTGTGATGCAATCAACATGGACTGCTTACAACTTTGCCAAGAATTAGCTTTTGTTACGGGTTCATGCAAAGGAGGGCCTCCTTCTGAGTGTCGTTGTCATGATTAAATCAATATTGTTTTAATAACCACTTGTAAGGAATATATATTTCATAATCCATCAAATAATTGGTTAATAGTTATAAACTATTTCCTTGGAATACCGATGTTACGTTGGACTACATGATAATCTCATGATGCTATTAAAAAACATTTTGGTTTATTAATGTTCCGACTTAATTTTTTTCGTAACCCAAATTTATTTTCAAAACTAGTATTACTAATTTATTCATTATTTTTGTTGAATGTGTAATTAATAAACAAATATACGTAACACCCAAACATATCATACGATACTAGATAGCAGAAATCAGTTTTAATAACTCTCAAGATCACTTTCTAACCTACAATATTATTTTTTATACATTGCAAAAAATAAAGATATAATAAAATCCTTGAATGGAGTATTCCAAGATGTTACATCTCCGTGGAACTCCTTTGTCAACTTCATAATTTGATATTTCTCTAGTATTTATTTATTTTTTTTGTTTTTCCATTTTTTAATTTTTGGTTGGGTAAACCTTGGGTTTAGTGAGTTCGCAGTTTCATGCAAGTAGACGTCTACCATACTAAATACGATGGTTTTATCATACTTTTTTAAATTTATGTATTGGTAAGCCACCGTTGCCTAAGGGATCTTCGGCTACAATCGCCGGAAGTGAATATTTTTAGTTATAGGGTGGAGCTCGGTTGATATATATTCCGAATCTGCCACCGTTAATTGCAAGAAATAGCCAAGTTATTCCTATCATTTTTTATTATAACCATATCTTGTCAACCTTGAGAACATTTTTATGTTTCATAAGGAGTTAATATGTTCGGGACATTGTTACCAAATTGGTTTCTCATTGCAATTGTGGGTAAGCTTCTTTGCTCTCATTTACCATGATTTATGTTTCATTAACCTTTCTATGGCCACATCATTTGTATTTTTCGAATGGTGTTTATGGTTATGAGATAAAAGAAGAAATGTTGATTTTCAAAATTGGCCTTGCCTATTAAGACATTTACCAAGTGTCGGCGTATTCTCTGCATGGCTACTTAGCTATATCTATATCTATATCTTTCTATATCATTGTATACTTATAAAGGAAGTATTTTAACTTTCACCATATTCATTTGAAACTCCTATGTATTTTTTCCTTTCACCACATTCATTTGAAACTGTGACAACCCAAAAGAAATAAACATACATGTTAGAAATAAACATAATCTATGTTATAAAACCATAAGAAAATTTATGATTATAAAACTACATGGTTTTTTTGAAACATTTACTAAAAGATAACTTTTCTGGCTAAGGTGGTTACATTATATCACTTACTAATTTATTGGGTTTTAACCCAAAAATATTATGATCTGGTTTCATATTTATGTAATAGGCAAAAAATACACTTTTATATTTATAAAAAGATTATATAAATAGTTTCCAACAAACAAGATATGCAATAACTGGTATAGTTTGGAAGTTACAAACCACACCTACATTTTAGAAGATACATAAAATTGTTCAAAGAATTTCTTATTTCGTTTTATAAGAAAAAGGAGTCATAGTTCACGTAAATCAGTTAATGCTCTTATGAGACGTTCCTTCATCATACCAACCTAGCGTACACCTTAAGTCCTGCATTATAACCAGAGTCTCCTGGTGGGAGCGAGACCGTTGTGTACAGATCTATATATATATATATATATATATATATATATATATATATATATATATATATATATATATATATAAACATATATTTATATATATATATATATATATATATATATATATATATAAACATATATTTATATATATATATATATATATATATATATATATATATATATATATAGGATTGACCACCCTATAACTCAGTTGTTCGCTACAGTTACACCGCAAGTCTAGGGTGACAAATGTCTACCAATTCTGAGGCCTGAAGAACGTCGTTCAGGCATATCAGTCATATCAAGCATGGTTAAAAGAACTCACAAAGGGATTAACATACTATTACGATTTACGGGAAGCTTACACTTCTTTAGTTTTTCTAAAAATATATAACGACATACTATTGGTCAGTACATCAAATCTCATACATTTTTGGTCATAGGGTTTAAGACTATAATTTTCATACATCAGAAAATATTGGATTTTCTGGGAACATGCATTTTACAATTAAAAGGAACGTATACAAAGGAAATACATACATATACAGTTCATACATAAGAAAATATTGGATTTTAAGGAAACATACATTATCATTTTACAAGGAAGGGATACAAAGAAAATACATACATTTTTGGTCTTTTGTATAAGACTTACAACTTGTTTTTAAAAGAAAATATGTGATTTTTTAGAAGTATACAAAAATCAGTTTCTCAAAAATGTTACAAATCCTTTTCATACAAAATTTTTAAGAATTCACCAACGTAATCAGTTACACTTTTTAAAGTCACTTGTATTCTCAGGGAACCAATAGACATGTATTCAACCGTATTTTGGGTTCGACATCGTTGTTTCATGAGTATTACTTTTCAGTTATTTCTATTTAATGTCTGAACAAGAAAAGTGTTGTAAACGATGTAGACTAGTAATTTAAATGTATGAATATTTGGGTTGCTATGTTTCGTTACCATTCAATGGTTATGATATTGTACATGACGTCATCCGTCCCCGGACGTTTACGCCATTCCGGTTCTGGGGTGTGACAGATTGTTATCAGAGCATTGGTTGTCGATAACTATTATATCAAACCATACAAGATGTAAAACTATAAATAAAATGGGGATAAAACACTCTGACTATAAATATACTTTTAAAAATATAATAATATTTTAAGTATTAGTACATACAAGATAGGGCAGTGTCATATCGAGGGGATAATAAAACTAGTATGATGAGTTAAAAACTATGGGTAGGCCTCGGGATATGTCATTAGACCTTGAATAAATATAGTCTAATCAACTATATTTATCTGAGGTGTAACTAGAATATGTTGGGAAATAGTAGTAGTAAAAGACAAGTCTACCCTTACCAACATCATGATACCTAGAATCAAACGCAACATTTAATATACAATAGGATACAATAGAACCACACACTTACACCCCTACATATTTCTCATACCTCTATTCTCGCATAGACCACATGTATAATTGAAACTTAGGCCTTGAGTTTTCCTTTAATTTTTTCTCATATTGCTACTTAGCTTAATTTTATCCCTTCTCTACTACTAACAGAAGCAACACTACTCGAAGTTATTTCCTTCTTATTCGTGGTTGTTTCTTTTGCCATTTTCATTTGGTGTTTACGCCTTCATATCATAATATTTTTATATCAATAATATATGAAATATGTTTGATTAAAGATCGTCATCATAATTTCATGTACATTGGCTTCAACATCTTCGTTAGCCTCATGATTACTGAATATGAAGGTTATTAATATCACAAATTAATAAATACGCATGGCTTTTTCTTGTAAATAACCCTAAAAGTTAAATCAAATCAATCTACTTTTTAGTAATTGGATCAAAATTCCTACTTTTATTCTTAAATTACTAGCCAAGTAGATAACACACTAAAACTTAGTAAATCAGTTAATAGGAGAGGCCTATTTTGAAAATCAATATGTCTACTTTTATCTAAAACTCCAATGATGTGGTTATAGTAATGTCAAAGTATGAAGTTGACAAAGGAGTTCCAGAGTGAGGTAACATCGAGTACCCTCATTAAATAATTTTATTATATCTTTATTGTTTCCCTTATATAAAAAATAACATTGAACGTTAGAAAATGACCTTGAGATATATTAAAACTGACTTCGACTATGTATTATTTTATCAAATTTTTGGGTGTTATGTATATTTGTTTAATAATAACACACATTCAAAAATGAAACGAATAATTGGCTATTTAGTGTTACTAGTTTTGAAAATATAATTGGGCAACGAAAAAAACAAGTTGGACATTACTAAACTAAAATTTTTCGTTAATAGCTTTATAGGATTATCATTTAGTTTAACGTAACATCAGTATTCCACGAAAATAGTTTAATACTATTAATTCATTGTTTGGTGGTTTACGGAATATATATTCCTTACAAGTGGATATTAACAAAGTATTAATTTAATTACGGCAACAACACTCATATGAAGGCCCTGCTATGCATAAACCCGTAACAAAAACTAGTTCTTGGAAAAGTTGTTAGCAGTCCATGTTGATTACATCACATGATCCAAGTCATGCTGGTCTAAGAGTTGTATAGATGTAAATTCAAAATAGATGTTGTAATTATATCATGATTTCTGGAAAAAATTTCTCAAATACCCAGACATACATGAACGATGTCATACCTAAAATTGTAACATATATCATATAAATAAACAACAACACCAAAACCATCACGACAAGAGAGTTTTTTCTTGTGTAGGACATTTGTTTGATGAAAATTTTCTTGATTTTAATTTTAAGAATAGAATTAAAAATGATCGTACTTTATTTTGGATTACCACTCCTTAAACAGTCATTCAAGTGAAGCATAACACTTGTTAGCGCCATTCAAGTTGATCATCCAGTTTGTTAGCACCGTTAATTACTAACTTTAAATTTTATTATTAATGTATGTTCAAATGGACATCATTAATTTCAAACATAACATAAAGTCTATAATTTACATGTTAATTGAATTTCAAGATGAATATACGTTAATAACAAAATTTAAAGATATTAATTAGTGGTGCTAATAAACTGTTTTGCTCAACTTGAGTGATGTTAACAAGTGTTATGCTTCATTTGAATGACTATTTAAGGATTGGTAATCCAACATTAGATATGATCCTTTCTTATTTCTATTCTTACAATAAAAATCTAAAAATATTGTTCATCAAACAAATGGCCTACACAACAAAAAGTTCTTTTGTCGTGGTGGTTTTGGTGTTGTTTATTTGCATGACATGTGTTCCTCTTTTAGGTATGACATCATTCCTCTATTTCTTGGTATTTTAGAAAAAATTACCATAAATAATCATATAGTTGCAACATCTATTTTGAATTTACATGTATACAGCTCTTGGACCGGCATGTCTTGGACAGTGTGATGCAATCAACATGGACTGCTTACAACTTTGCCAAGAATTAGCTTTTGTTACGGGTTCATGCAAAGGAGGGCCTCCTTCTGAGTGTTGTTGTCATGATTAAATCAATATTGTTTTAATAACCACTTGTAAGGAATATATATTCCATAATCCATCAAATAATTGGTTAATAGTTATAAACTTGTTCCTTGGAATACCGATGTTACGTTGAACTACATGATAATCTCAATATGCTATTAAAAACCATTTTAGTTTAGTAATGTTCTGACTTACTTTTTTCGTAACCCAAATTTATTTTCAAAACTAGTATTACTAATTTATTCATTATTTTTGTTGAATGTGTAATTAATAAACAAATATACGTACCACCCAAACATTTCATAGGATACTAGATAGCAGAAATCAGTTTTAATAACTCTCAAGATCACTTTCTAACCTACAATATTATTTTTTATACATTGCAAAAAATAAAGATATAATAAAATCCTTGAATGGAGTATTCCAAGATGTTACATCTCCGTGGAACTCCTTTGTCAACTTCATAATTTGATATTTCTCTACTATTTATTTATTTTTTTTGCTTTTCCATTTTTTAATTTATGGTTGGGTAAACCTTGGATTTAGTGAGTTCGCAGTTTCATGCAAGTAGACGTCTACCAGACTAAATACGATGGTTTTATCATACTTTTTTAAATTTATGTATTGGTAAGCCACCGTTGCCTAAGGGATCTTTGGCTACAGTCGCCGGAATTGAATATTTTTAATTATGGGGTGGAGCTCGGTTGATATATATTCCGAATCTGCCACCGTTAATTGCAAGAAATAGCCAAGTTATTCCTATCGTTTTTTATTATAACCATATCTTGTCAACCTTGAGAACATTTTTATGTTTCATAAGGAGTTAATATGTTCGGGACATTGTTAACAAATTGGTTTCTCATTGCAATTGTGGGTAAGCTTCTTTGCTCTCATTTACCATGATTTATGTTTCATTAACCTTTTTATGGCCACATCATTTGTATTTTCCGTATGGTGTTTATGGTTATGAGATAAAAGAAGAAATGTTGATTTTCCAAATTGGCCTTGCCTATTAAGACATTTACCAAGTGTTGGCGTATTATCTGCATGGCTAGTTAGCTATATCTATATCTATATCTTTCTATATCATTGTGTACTTATAAAGGAAGTATTTTAACTTTCACCATATTCATTTGAAACTCCTATGTATTTTTTCCTTTCACCACATTTATTTGAAACTGTGACAACCCAAAAGAAATAAACATACATGTTAGAAATAAACATAATCTATGTTATAAAACCATAAGAAAATTTATGATTATAAAACTACATGGTTTTTTTGAAACATTTACTAGAAGATAACTTTTCTGGCTAAGGTGGTTACATTATAGTCACTTACTAATTTATTGGGTTTTAACCCAAAAATATTATGATCTGGTTTCATATTTATGTAATAGGCAAAAAATACACTTTTATATTTATAAAAGGATTATATAAATAGTTTCCAACAAACAAGATTTTCAATAATTAGTATAGTCTGGAAGTTACAAACCACACCTACATTTTAGAAGATACATAAAATTGTTCAAAGAATTACTTATTTCGTTTTATAAGAAAAAGGAGTCATAGTTCACGTAAATCAGTTAATGCTCTTATGAGACGTTCCTTCATCATACCAACCTAGCGTACACCTTAAGTCCTGCATTATAACCAGAGTCTCCTGGTGGGAGCGAGACCGTTGTATATATATATATATATATATATATATATATATATATATATATATATATAGGATTGACCACCCCATAACTCAGTTGTTCGCTGCAGTTACACCGGCAAGTCTAGGGTGACAAATGTCTACCAATTCTAAGGCCTGAAGAACGTCGTTCAGGCATATCAGTCATATCAAGCATGGTTAAAAGAACTCACATAGGGATTAACATACTATTTCGGTTTACGGGAAGCTTACACTTCTTTAGTTTTTCTAAAAATATATAACGACATACTATTGGTCAGTACATCAAATCTCATACATTTTTGGTCATAGGGTTTAAGACTATAATTTTCATACATCAGAAAATATAGGATTTTCTGGGAACATGCAGTTTACAATTAAAAGGAACGTATACAAAGGAAATACATACATATACAGTTCATACATAAGAAAATATTGGATTTTATGGAAACATACATTATCATTTTACAAGGAAGGGATACAAAGAAAACACATACATTTTTGCCCTTTTGTATAAGACTTACAACTTGTTTTTAAAAGATAATATAGGATTTTTTAGAAGTATACAAAAATCAGTTTCTCGAAAATGTTACAAATCCTTTTCATACAAAATTTTTAAGAATTCACCAACGTAATCATATACACTTTTCAAAGTCACTTGTATTCTCAGGAAACCAATAGACATGTATTCAACCGTATTTTGGGGTCGACATCGTCGTTTCATGAGTATTACATTTCAGTTATTTCTATTTAATGTTTGAACAAGTAAAGTGTTGTAAACGATGTAGACAAGTAATTTCAATGTATGAATATTTGGGTTGCTATGTTTCATTACCATTCAATGGTTATGATATTGTACATGACGTCATCCGTCCCCGGACGTTTCCGCCATTCCGGTTCGGGGGTGTGACAGATTGTTATGAGAGCATTGGTTGTGGAGAACTAGTATATCAAACCATACAATATGTAAAACTATTAATAAAATGGGGATAAAACACTCTGACTATAAATATACTTTTAAAAATATAATAATATTTTAAGTATTAGTACATACAAGATAGGGCAGTGTCATATCGAGGGGATAATAAAAGTAGTATGATGAGTTGAAAACTACGGGTAGGCCTCGGGATATGTCATTAGACCTTGAATAAATATAGTCTAATCAACTATATTTATCTGAGGTGTAACTAGAATATGCTGGGAAATAGTCGTAGTAAAAGACAAGTCTACCCTTACCAGCATCATGATACCTAGAATCAAACGCAACATTTAATATACTATAGCAGTATTTTAGGATACAATAGAACTACACACTTACACCCCTACATATTTCTCATACCTCTATTCTCGCATAGACCACATGTATAATTGAAACTTTGGCCTTGAGTTTTCCTTTAATTTTTTCTCATATTGCTACTAAGCTTAATTTTATCCCTTATCTACTACTAACAGAAGCATCACTACTGGAAGTTATTTCCTTCTTATTCGTGGTTGTTTCTTTTGCCATTTTCATTTGGTGTTTACGCCTTCATATCATAATATTTTTATATCAATAATATGTGAAATATGTATGATTAAAGATCGTCATCATAATTTCATGTACATTAGCTTCAACATCTTCGTTAGCCTCATGATTACTGCATATGAAGGTTATTAATATCACAAATTAATAAATACGCATGGCTTTTTCTTGTAAATAACCCTAAAAGATAAATCAAATCAATCTACTTTTTAGTAATTGGATCAAAATTCCTACTTTTATTCTTAAATTACTAGCCAAGTAGATAACACACTAAAACTTGGTAAATCAGTTAATAGGAGAGGCCTATTTTGAAACTCAATATGTCGACTTTTATCTAAAACTCCAATGATGTGGTTATAGCAAGGACAATTAGACATAAAACTTGGTAAATGACTGCTTAGAAGCTTACCCAAAATTGCAATGAGATAATAATTTGCTAACCAAGACCCAAACATCATAACTCGTTATAAAACATAAAAACCTTGTCAAAGTTAACAAGATATGGATATAATAAACAAAGAAATGAATTACTTTGCTATTTCTAGCAATTAATCCCAAAAGAAAAAAATGGAAGTGTTGCGACCTTTGATATATAACAGTGTAAGATACGACATAAATATAAATCTTGCTCCAACGTATAACTAACAATAATCCCTTTTGGCGACGGTGGTCGAAGATCCTACAGGCAACGGTGGCATACCCAAACATAAACTTAACAAAGTATGATAAAGCCATATGATTTACTATGGTAGACGTCTACTTGCATGAAATGGCGAACTTACTAAACCCAAGGTTTACCAAAAGATAAATCTAAAAATGTAAAAAGTGAAAAATGTACATAAATAGTAGTAGTAATGTCAAAGTATGAAGTTGACAAAGGAGTTCCAGAGTGAGGTAACATCGAATACCCTCATTAAAGAATTTTATTATATCTTTATTGTTTCCCTTATATAAAAAATAACATTGAACGTTAGAAAATGACCTTGAGATTTATTAAAACTGACTTCGACTATGTATTATTTTATCAAATTTTTGGGTGTTATGTATATTTGTTTAATAATAACACACATTCAAAAATTAAACTAATAATTGGCTATTTAGTATTGCTAGTTTTGAAAATATAATTGGGTAACGAAAAAAACAAGTTGGACATTACTAAACTAGAATGTTTCGTTAATAGCTTTATAGGATTATCATGTAGTTTAACATAACATCAGTATTCCACGGAAATAGTTTAAAACTACTAACTCATTATTTTGTGGTTTACGGAATATACATTCCTTACAAGTGGACATTAACATAGTATTAATTTAATTACGGCAACAACACTCATATGAAGGCCCTGCTATGCATAAACCCGTAACAAAAACTACTTCCTGTAAAAGTTGTTAGCAGTCCACGTTGATTACATCACATGATCCAAGTCATGCTGGTCTAAGAGTTGTATAGATGTAAATTCAAAATAGATGTTGTAATTATATCATGATTTCTGGAAAAAATTTCTCAAATACCCAGACATACATGAACGATGTCATACCTAAAATTGTAACATATATCATATAAATGAACAACAACACCAAAACCATCACGACAAGAGAGTTTTTTCTTGTGTAGGACATTTGTTTGATGAAAATTTTCTTGATTTTAATTTTAAGAATAGAATTAAAAATGATCGTACTTTATTTTGGATTACCACTCCTTAAACAGTCATTCAAGTGAAGCATAACACTTGTTAGCGCCATTCAAGTTGATCATCCAGTTTGTTAGCATCGTTAATTACTAACTTTAAATTTTATTATTAATGTATGTTCAAATGGACATCATTAATTTCAAACATAACATAAAGTCTATAATTTACATGTTAATTGAATTTCAAGATGAATATACGTTAATAACAAAATTTAAAGATATTAATTAGTGGTGCTAATAAACTGTTTTGCTCAACTTGAGTGATGTTAACAAGTGTTATGCTTCATTTGAATGACTATTTAAGGATTGGTAATCCAACATTAGATATGATCCTTTCTTATTTCTATTCTTACAATAAAAATCTAGAAATATTGTTCATCAAACAAATGGACTACACAACAAAAATTTCTTTTGTCGTGGTGGTTTTTTTGTTGTTTATTTGCATGACATGTGTTCCTCTTTTAGGTATGACATCATTCCTCTATTTCTTGGTATTTTAGAAAAAATTACCATAAATAATCATATAATTGCAACATCTATTTTGAATTTACATGTATACAGCTCTTGGACCGGCATGTCTTGGACAGTGTGATGCAATCAACATGGACTGCTTACAACTTTGCCAAGAATTAGCTTTTGTTACGGGTTCATGCAAAGGAGGGCCTCCTTCTGAGTGTTGTTGTCATGATTAAATCAATATTGTTTTAATAACCACTTGTAAGGAATATATATTCCATAATCCATCAAATAATTGGTTAATAGTTATAAACTTGTTCCTTGGAATACCGATGTTACGTTGAACTACATGATAATCTCAATATGCTATTAAAAACCATTTTAGTTTAGTAATGTTCTGACTTACTTTTTTCGTAACCCAAATTTATTTTCAAAACTAGTATTACTAATTTATTCATTATTTTTGTTGAATGTGTAATTAATAAACAAATATACGTACCACCCAAACATTTCATAGGATACTAGATAGCAGAAATCAGTTTTAATAACTCTCAAGATCACTTTCTAACCTACAATATTATTTTTTATACATTGCAAAAAATAAAGATATAATAAAATCCTTGAATGGAGTATTCCAAGATGTTACATCTCCGTGGAACTCCTTTGTCAACTTCATAATTTGATATTTCTCTACTATTTATTTATTTTTTTTGCTTTTCCATTTTTTAATTTATGGTTGGGTAAACCTTGGATTTAGTGAGTTCGCAGTTTCATGCAAGTAGACGTCTACCAGACTAAATACGATGGTTTTATCATACTTTTTTAAATTTATGTATTGGTAAGCCACCGTTGCCTAAGGGATCTTTGGCTACAGTCGCCGGAATTGAATATTTTTAATTATGGGGTGGAGCTCGGTTGATATATATTCCGAATCTGCCACCGTTAATTGCAAGAAATAGCCAAGTTATTCCTATCGTTTTTTATTATAACCATATCTTGTCAACCTTGAGAACATTTTTATGTTTCATAAGGAGTTAATATGTTCGGGACATTGTTAACAAATTGGTTTCTCATTGCAATTGTGGGTAAGCTTCTTTGCTCTCATTTACCATGATTTATGTTTCATTAACCTTTTTATGGCCACATCATTTGTATTTTCCGTATGGTGTTTATGGTTATGAGATAAAAGAAGAAATGTTGATTTTCCAAATTGGCCTTGCCTATTAAGACATTTACCAAGTGTTGGCGTATTATCTGCATGGCTAGTTAGCTATATCTATATCTATATCTTTCTATATCATTGTGTACTTATAAAGGAAGTATTTTAACTTTCACCATATTCATTTGAAACTCCTATGTATTTTTTCCTTTCACCACATTTATTTGAAACTGTGACAACCCAAAAGAAATAAACATACATGTTAGAAATAAACATAATCTATGTTATAAAACCATAAGAAAATTTATGATTATAAAACTACATGGTTTTTTTGAAACATTTACTAGAAGATAACTTTTCTGGCTAAGGTGGTTACATTATAGTCACTTACTAATTTATTGGGTTTTAACCCAAAAATATTATGATCTGGTTTCATATTTATGTAATAGGCAAAAAATACACTTTTATATTTATAAAAGGATTATATAAATAGTTTCCAACAAACAAGATTTTCAATAATTAGTATAGTCTGGAAGTTACAAACCACACCTACATTTTAGAAGATACATAAAATTGTTCAAAGAATTACTTATTTCGTTTTATAAGAAAAAGGAGTCATAGTTCACGTAAATCAGTTAATGCTCTTATGAGACGTTCCTTCATCATACCAACCTAGCGTACACCTTAAGTCCTACATTATAACCAGAGTCTCCTGGTGGGAGCGAGACCGTTGTATATATATATATATATATATATATATATATATATATATATATATATATATATATATATATATAGGATTGACCACCCCATAACTCAGTTGTTCGCTGCAGTTACACCGGCAAGTCTAGGGTGACAAATGTCTACCAATTCTAAGGCCTGAAGAACGTCGTTCAGGCATATCAGTCATATCAAGCATGGTTAAAAGAACTCACATAGGGATTAACATACTATTTCGGTTTACGGGAAGCTTACACTTCTTTAGTTTTTCTAAAAATATATAACGACATACTATTGGTCAGTACATCAAATCTCATACATTTTTGGTCATAGGGTTTAAGACTATAATTTTCATACATCAGAAAATATAGGATTTTCTGGGAACATGCAGTTTACAATTAAAAGGAACGTATACAAAGGAAATACATACATATACAGTTCATACATAAGAAAATATTGGATTTTATGGAAACATACATTATCATTTTACAAGGAAGGGATACAAAGAAAACACATACATTTTTGCCCTTTTGTATAAGACTTACAACTTGTTTTTAAAAGATAATATAGGATTTTTTAGAAGTATACAAAAATCAGTTTCTCGAAAATGTTACAAATCCTTTTCATACAAAATTTTTAAGAATTCACCAACGTAATCATATACACTTTTCAAAGTCACTTGTATTCTCAGGAAACCAATAGACATGTATTCAACCGTATTTTGGGGTCGACATCGTCGTTTCATGAGTATTACATTTCAGTTATTTCTATTTAATGTTTGAACAAGTAAAGTGTTGTAAACGATGTAGACAAGTAATTTCAATGTATGAATATTTGGGTTGCTATGTTTCATTACCATTCAATGGTTATGATATTGTACATGACGTCATCCGTCCCCGGACGTTTCCGCCATTCCGGTTCGGGGGTGTGACAGATTGTTATGAGAGCATTGGTTGTGGAGAACTAGTATATCAAACCATACAATATGTAAAACTATTAATAAAATGGGGATAAAACACTTTGACTATAAATATACTTTTAAAAATATAATAATATTTTAAGTATTAGTACATACAAGATAGGGCAGTGTCATATCGAGGGGATAATAAAAGTAGTATGATGAGTTGAAAACTACGGGTAGGCCTCGGGATATGTCATTAGACCTTGAATAAATATAGTCTAATCAACTATATTTATCTGAGGTGTAACTAGAATATGCTGGGAAATAGTCGTAGTAAAAGACAAGTCTACCCTTACCAGCATCATGATACCTAGAATCAAACGCAACATTTAATATACTATAGCAGTATTTTAGGATACAATAGAACCACACACTTACACCCCTACATATTTCTCATACCTCTATTCTCGCATAGACCACATGTATAATTGAAACTTTGGCCTTGAGTTTTCCTTTAATTTTTTCTCATATTGCTACTAAGCTTAATTTTATCCCTTATCTACTACTAACAGAAGCATCACTACTGGAAGTTATTTCCTTCTTATTCGTGGTTGTTTCTTTTGTCGTTTTCATTTGGTGTTTACGCCTTCATATCATAATATTTTTATATCAATAATATGTGAAATATGTATGATTAAAGATCGTCATCATAATTTCATGTACATTAGCTTCAACATCTTCGTTAGCCTCATGATTACTGCATATGAAGGTTATTAATATCACAAATTAATAAATACGCATGGCTTTTTCTTGTAAATAACCCTAAAAGATAAATCAAATCAATCTACTTTTTAGTAATTGGATCAAAATTCCTACTTTTATTCTTAAATTACTAGCCAAGTAGATAACACACTAAAACTTGGTAAATCAGTTAATAGGAGAGGCCTATTTTGAAACTCAATATGTCGACTTTTATCTAAAACTCCAATGATGTGGTTATAGCAAGGACAATTAGACATAAAACTTGGTAAATGACTGCTTAGAAGCTTACCCAAAATTGCAATGAGATAATAATTTGCTAACCAAGACCCAAACATCATAACTCGTTATAAAACATAAAAACCTTGTCAAAGTTAACAAGATATGGATATAATAAACAAAGAAATGAATTACTTTGCTATTTCTAGCAATTAATCCCAAAAGAAAAAAATGGAAGTGTTGCGACCTTTGATATATAACAGTGTAAGATACGACATAAATATAAATCTTGCTCCAACGTATAACTAACAATAATCCCTTTTGGCGACGGTGGTCGAAGATCCTACAGGCAACGGTGGCATACCCAAACATAAACTTAACAAAGTATGATAAAGCCATATGATTTACTATGGTAGACGTCTACTTGCATGAAATGGCGAACTTACTAAACCCAAGGTTTACCAAAAGATAAATCTAAAAATGTAAAAAGTGAAAAATGTACATAAATAGTAGTAGTAATGTCAAAGTATGAAGTTGACAAAGGAGTTCCAGAGTGAGGTAACATCGAATACCCTCATTAAAGAATTTTATTATATCTTTATTGTTTCCCTTATATAAAAAATAACATTGAACGTTAGAAAATGACCTTGAGATTTATTAAAACTGACTTCGACTATGTATTATTTTATCAAATTTTTGGGTGTTATGTATATTTGTTTAATAATAACACACATTCAAAAATTAAACTAATAATTGGCTATTTAGTATTGCTAGTTTTGAAAATATAATTGGGTAACGAAAAAAACAAGTTGGACATTACTAAACTAGAATGTTTCGTTAATAGCTTTATAGGATTATCATGTAGTTTAACATAACATCAGTATTCCACGGAAATAGTTTAAAACTACTAACTCATTATTTTGTGGTTTACGGAATATACATTCCTTACAAGTGGACATTAACATAGTATTAATTTAATTACGGCAACAACACTCATATGAAGGCCCTGCTATGCATAAACCCGTAACAAAAACTACTTCCTGTAAAAGTTGTTAGCAGTCCACGTTGATTACATCACATGATCCAAGTCATGCTGGTCTAAGAGTTGTATAGATGTAAATTCAAAATAGATGTTGTAATTATATCATGATTTCTGGAAAAAATTTCTCAAATACCCAGACATACATGAACGATGTCATACCTAAAATTGTAACATATATCATATAAATGAACAACAACACCAAAACCATCACGACAAGAGAGTTTTTTCTTGTGTAGGACATTTGTTTGATGAAAATTTTCTTGATTTTAATTTTAAGAATAGAATTAAAAATGATCGTACTTTATTTTGGATTACCACTCCTTAAACAGTCATTCAAGTGAAGCATAACACTTGTTAGCGCCATTCAAGTTGATCATCCAGTTTGTTAGCATCGTTAATTACTAACTTTAAATTTTATTATTAATGTATGTTCAAATGGACATCATTAATTTCAAACATAACATAACGTCTATAATTTACATGTTAATTGAATCTCAATATGAATATACGTTAATAACAAAATTTAAAGATATTAATTAGTGGTGCTAATAAACTGTTTTGCTCAACTTGAGTGATGTTAACAAGTGTTATGCTTCATTTGAATGACTATTTAAGGAATGGTAATCCAACATTAGATATGATCCTTTCTTATTTCTATTCTTACAATAAAAATCTAGAAATATTGTTCATCAAACAAATGGCCTACACAACAAAAAGTTCTTTTGTCGTGGTGGTTTTGGTGTTGTTTATTTGCATGACATGTGTTCCACTTTTAGGTATGACATCATTCCTCTATTTCTTGGTATTTTAGAAAAAATTACCATAAATAATCATATAGTTGCAACATCTATTTTGAATTTACATGTATACAGCTCTTGGACCGGCATGTCTTGGACAGTGTGATGCAATCAACATGGACTGCTTACAACTTTGCCAAGAATTAGCTTTTGTTACGGGTTCATGCAAAGGAGGGCCTCCTTCTGAGTGTTGTTGTCATGATTAAATCAATATTGTTTTAATAACCACTTGTAAGGAATATATATTCCATAATCCATCAAATGATTGGTTAATAGTTATAAACTATTTCCTTGGAATACCGATGTTACGTTGAACTACATGATAATCTCAATATGCTATTAAAAAACATTTTAGTTTAGTAATGTTCTGACTCATTTTTTTCGTAACCCAAATTTATTTTCAAAACTAGTATTACTAATTTATTCATTATTTTTGTTGAATGTGTAATTAATAAACAAACATACGTAACACCCAAACATTTCATACGATACTAGATAGCAGAAATCAGTTTTAATAACTCTCAAGATCACTTTCTAACCTACAATATTATTTTTTATACATTGCAAAAAATAAAGATATAGTAAAATCCTTGAATGGAGTATTCCAAGATGTTACATCTCCGTGGAACTCCTTTGTCAACTTCATAATTTGATATTTCTCTACTATTTATTTATTTTTATTTTTTTTCCCATTTTTTAATTTATGGTTGGGTAAACCTTGGGTTTAGTGAGTTCGCAGTTTCATGCAAGTAGACGTCTACCAGACTAAATACGATGGTTTTATCATAATGTTTTAAATTTATGTATTGGTAAGCCACCGTTACCTAAGGGATCTTCGGCTATAGTCGCCGGAATTGAATATTTTTTATTATGGGGTGGAGCTCGGTTGATATATATTCCGAATCTGCCACCGTTAATTGCAAGAAATAGCCAAGTTATTCCTATCGTTTTTTATTATAACCATATCTTGTCAACCTTGTGAACATTTTTATGTTTCATAAGGAGTTAATATGTTCGGGACATTGTTAACAAATTGGTTTCTCATTGCAATTGTGGGTAAGCTTCTTTGCTCTCATTTACCATGATTTATGTTTCATTAACCTTTCTATGGCCACATCATTTGTATTTTCCGAATGGTGTATATGGTTATGAGATAAAAGAAGAAATGTTGATTTTCAAAATTGGCCTTGCCTATTAAGACATTTACCAAGTGTCGGCGTATTATCTGCATGGCTAGTTAGCTATATCTATATCTATATCTTTATATATCATTGTGTACTTATAAAGGAAGTATTTTAACTTTCACCATATTCATTTGAAACTCCTATGTATTTTTTCCTTTCACCACATTCATTTGAAACTGTTCATTTGAAACTGTGACAACCCAAAAGAAATAAACATACATGTTAGAAATAAACATAATCTATGTTATAAAACCATAAGAAAATTTATGATTATAAAACTACATGGTTTTTTTGAAACATTTACTAAAAGATAACTTTTCTGGCTAAGGTGGTTACATTATAGTCACTTACTAATTTATTGGGTTTTAACCCAAAAATATTATGATCTGGTTTCATATTTATGTAATAGGCAAAAAATACACTTTTATATTTATAAAAAGATTATATAAATAGTTTCCAACAAACAAGATATGCAATAATTGGTATAGTTTGGAAGTTACAAACCACACCTACATTTTAGAAGATACATAAAATTGTTCAAAGAATTACTTATTTCGTTTTATAAGAAAAAGGAGTCATAGTTCACGTAAATCAGTTAATGCTCTTATGAGACGTTCCTTCATCATACCAACCTAGCGTACACCTTAAGTCCTGCATTATAACCAGAGTCTCCTGGTGGGAGCGAGACCGTTGTATATATATATATATATATATATATATATATATATATATATATATATATATATAGGATTGACCACCCCATAACTCAGTTGTTCGCTACAGTTACACCGGCAAGTCTAGGGTGACAAATGTCTACCAATTCGGAGGCCTGAAGAACGTCGTTCAGGCATATCAGTCATATCAAGCATGGTTAAAAGAACTCACATAGGGATTAACATACTATTACGGTTTACGGGAAGCTTACACTTCTTTAGTTTTTCTAAAAATATATAACGACATACTATTGGTCAGTACATCAAATCTCATACATTTTTGGTCATAGGGTTTAAGACTATAATTTTCATACATCAGAAAATATTGGATTTTCTGGGAACTTGCATTTTACAATTAAAAGGAACGTATACAAAGGAAATACATACATATACAGTTCATACATAAGAAAATATTGGATTTTATGGAAACATACATTATCATTTTACAAGGAAGGGATACAAAGAAAATACATACATTTTTGCTATTTTGTATAAGACTTACAACTTGTTTTTAAAAGATAATATAGGATTTTTTAGAAGTATACAAAAATCAGTTTCTCGAAAATGTTACAAATCCTTTTCATACAAAATTTTTAAGAATTCTCCAACGTAATCATATACACTTTTCAAAGTCACTTGTATTCTCAGGAAACCAATAGACATGTATTCAACCGTATTTTGGGGTCGACATCGTCGTTTCATGAGTATTACATTTCAGTTATTTCTATTTAATGTCTGAACAAGTAAAGTGTTGTAAACGATGTAGACAAGTAATTTCAATGTATGAGTATTTGGGTTGCTATGTTTCATTACCATTCAATGGTTATGATATTGTACATGACCTCATCCGTCCCCGGACGTTTCCGCCATTCCGGTTCGGGGGTGTGACAGATTGTTATGAGAGCATTGGTTGTGGAGAACTAGTATATCAAACCATACAATATGTAAAACTATAAATAAAATGGGGATAAAACACTCTGACTATAAATATACTTTTAAAAATATAATAATATTTTAAGTATTAGTACATACAAGATAGGGCAGTGTCATATCGAGGGGATAATAAAAGTAGTATGATGAGATGAAAACTATGGGTAGGCCTCGGGATATGTCATTAGACCTTGAATAAATATAGTCTAATCAACTATATTTATCTGAGGTGTAACTAGAATATGTTGGGAAATAGTCGTAGTAAAAGACAAGTCTACCCTTACCAGCATCATGATACCTAGTATCAAACGCAACATTTAATATACTATAGCAGTATTTTAGGATACAATAGAACCACGCACTTATACCCCTACATATTTCTCATACCTCTATTCTCGCATAGACCACATGTATAATTGAAACTTTGGCCTTGAGTTTTCCTTTAATTTTTTCTCATATTGCTACTAAACTTAATTTTATCCCTTATCTACTACTTACAGAAGCAGCACTACTGGAAGTTATTTCCTTCTTATTCGTGGTTGTTTCTTTTGCCGTTTTCATTTGGTGTTTACGCCTTCATATCATAATATTTTTATATCAATAATAAGTGAAATATGTATGATTAAAGATCATCATCATAATTTCATGTATATTTGCTTCAACATCTTCGTTAGCCTCATGATTACTGCATATGAAGGTTATTAATATCACAAATTAATAAATACGCATGGCTTTTTCTTGTAAATAACCCTAAAAGATAAATCAAATCAATCTACCTTTTAGTAATTGGATCAAAATTCCTACTTTTATTCTTAAATTACTAGCCAAGTAGATAACACACTAAAACTTGGTAAATCAGTTAATAGGAGAGGCCTATTTTGAAACTCAATATGTCGACTTTTATCTAAAACTCCAATGATGTGGTTATAGCAAGGACAATTAGACATAAAACTTGGTAAATGACTGCTTAGAAGCTTACCCAAAATTGCAATGAGATAATAATTTGCTAACCAAGACCCAAACATCATAACTCGTTATAAAACATAAAAACCTTGTCAAAGTTAACAAGATATGGATATAATAAAGAAAGAAATGAATTACTTTGCTATTTCTAGCAATTAATCCCAAAAGAAAAAAATGGAAGTGTTGCGACCTTTGCTATATAACAGTGTAAGATACGACATAAATATAAATCTTGCTCCAACGTATAACTAACAATAATCCCTTTTGGCGACGGTGGTCGAAGATCCTACAGGCAACGGTGGCATACCCAAACATAAACTTAATAAAGTATGATAAAGCCATATGATTTACTATGGTAGACGTCTACTTGCATGAAATGGCGAACTTACTAAACCCAAGGTTTACCAAAAGATAAATCTAAAAATGTAAAAAGTGAAAAATGTACATAAATAGTAGTAGTAATGTCAAAGTATGAAGTTGACAAAGGAGTTCCAGAGTGAGGTAACATCGAATACCCTCATTAAAGAATTTTATTATATCTTTATTGTTTCCCTTATATAAAAAATAACATTGAACGTTAGAAAATGACCTTGAGATTTATTAAAACTGACTTCGACTATGTATTATTTTATCAAATTTTTGGGTGTTATGTATATTTGTTTAATAATAACACACATTCAAAAATTAAACGAATAATTGGCTATTTAGTATTGCTAGTTTTGAAAATATAATTGGGTAACAAAAAAAACAAGTTGGACATTACTAAACTAGAATGTTTCGTTAATAGCGTTATAGGATTATCATGTAGTTTAACATAACATCAGTATTCCACGGAAATAGTTTAAAACTACTAACTCATTATTTTGTGGTTTACGGAATATACATTCCTTACAAGTGGACATTAACATAGTATTAATTTAATTACGGCAACAACACTCATATGAAGGCCCTGCTATGCATAAACCCGTAACAAAAACTACTTCCTGTAAAAGTTGTTAGCAGTCCACGTTGATTACATCACATGATCCAAGACATGCTGGTCTAAGAGTTGTATAGATGTAAATTCAAAATAGATGTTGTAATTATATCATGATTTCTGGAAAAAATTTCTCAAATACCCAGACATACATGAACGATGTCATACCTAAAATTGTAACATATATCATATAAATAAACAACAACACCAAAACCATCACGACAAGAGAGTTTTTTCTTGTGTAGGACATTTGTTTGATGAAAATTTTCTTGATTTTAATTTTAAGAATAGAATTAAAAATGATCGTACTTTATTTTGGATTACCACTCCTTAAACAGTCATTCAAGTGAAGCATAACACTTGTTAGCGCCATTCAAGTTGATCATCCAGTTTGTTAGCACCGTTAATTACTAACTTTAAATTTTATTATTAATGTATGTTCAAATGGACATCATTAATTTCAAACATAACATAACGTCTATAATTTACATGTTAATTGAATTTCAATATGAATATACGTTAATAACAAAATTTAAAGATATTAATTAGTGGTGCTAATAAACTGTTTTGCTCAACTTGAGTGATGTTAACAAGTGTTATGCTTCATTTGAATGACTATTTAAGGATTGGTAATCCAACATTAGATATGATCCTTTCTTATTTCTATTCTTACAATAAAAATCTAGAAATATTGTTCATCAAACAAATGGACTACACAACAAAAATTTCTTTTGTCGTGGTGGTTTTTTTGTTGTTTATTTGCATGACATGTGTTCCTCTTTTAGGTATGACATCATTCCTCTATTTCTTGGTATTTTAGAAAAAATTACCATAAATAATCATATAATTGCAACATCTATTTTGAATTTACATGTATACAGCTCTTGGACCGGCATGTCTTGGACAGTGTGATGCAATCAACATGGACTGCTTACAACTTTGCCAAGAATTAGCTTTTGTTACGGGTTCATGCAAAGGAGGGCCTCCTTCTGAGTGTTGTTGTCATGATTAAATCAATATTGTTTTAATAACCACTTGTAAGGAATATATATTCCATAATCCATCAAATAAGTGGTTAATAGTTATAAACTATTTCCTTGGAATACCGATGTTACGTTGCACTACATGATAATCTCAATATGCTATTAAAAAACATTTTAGTTTAGTAATGTTCTAACTTATTTTTTTCATAACCCAAATTTATTTTGAAAACTAGTATTACTAATTTATTCATTATTTTTGTTGAATGTGTAATTAATAAACAAATATACGTAACACCCAAACATTTCATACGATACTAGATAGCAGAAATCAGTTTTAATAACTCTCAAGATCACTTTCTAACCTACAATATTATTTTTTATACATTGCAAAAAATAAAGATATAATAAAATCCTTAATGGAGTATTCCAAGATGTTACATCTCCGTGGAACTCCTTTGTCAACTTCATAATTTTATATTTCTCTACTATTTATTTATTTTTTTTGTTTTTCCATTTTTTAATTTATGGTTGGGTAAACCTTGGGTTTAGAGAGTTCGCAGTTTCATGCAAGTAGACGTCTACCAGACTAAATACGATGGTTTTATCATACTTTTTTTAAATTTATGTATTGGTAAGCCACCGTTGCCTAAGGGATCTTCGGCTACAGTCGCCGGAATTGAATATTTTTAATTATTGGGTGGAGCTCGGTTGATATATATTCCGAATCTGCCACCGTTAATTGCAAGAAATAGCCAAGTTATTCCTATCGTTTTTTATTATAACCATATCTTGTCAACCTTGAGAACATTTTTATGTTTCATAAGGAGTTAATATGTTCGGGACATTGTTAACAAATTGGTTTCTCATTGCAATTGTGGGTAAGCTTCTTTGCTCTCATTTACCATGATTTATGTTTCATTAACCTTTCTATGGCCACATCATTTGTATTTTCCGAATGGTGTTTATGGTTATGAGATAAAAGAAGAAATGTTGATTTTCAAAATTGGCCTTGCCTATTAAGACATTTACCAAGTGTCGACGTATTATCTGTATGGCTAGCTAGCTATATCTATATCTTTATCTTTCTATATCATTGTATACTTATAAAGGAAGTATTTTAACTTTCACCATATTCATTTGAAACTCCTATGTATTTTTTCCTTTCACCACATTCATTTGAAACTGTGACAACCCAAAAGAAATAAACATACATGTTAGAAATAAACATAATCTATGTTATAAAACCATAAGAAAATTTATGATTATAAAACTACATGGTTTTTTTGAAACATTTACTAAAAGATAACTTTTCTGGCTAAGGTGGTTACATTATAGTCACTTACTAATTTATTGGGTTTTAACCCAAACATATTATGATCTGGTTTCATATTTATGTAATAGGCAAAAAATACACTTTTATATTTATAAAAAGATTAAATAAATAGTTTCCAACAAACAACATGTGCAATAATTGGTATAGTCTGGAAGTTACAAACCACACCTACATTTTAGAAGATACATAAAATTGTTCAAAGAATTACTTATTTCGTTTTATAAGAAAAAGGAGTCATAGTTCACGTAAATCAATTAATGTTCTTATGAGACGTTCCTTCATCATACCAACCTAGCGTACACCTTAAGTCCTGCATTATAACCAGAGTCTCCTGGTGGGAGCGAGACCGTTGTATATATATATATATATATATATATATATATATATATATATATATATATATATATATATATATATATATATATATATATATAGGATTGACCACCCCATAACTCAGTTGTTCGCTACAGTTACACCGGCAAGTCTAGGGTGACAAATGTCTACCAATTCTGAGGCCTGAAGAACGTCGTTCAGGCATATCAGTCATATCAAGCATGGTTAAAAGAACTCACATAGGGATTAACATACTATTACGGTTTACGGGAAGCTTACACTTCTTTAGTTTTTCTAAAAATATATAACGACATACTATTGGTCAGTACATCAAATCTCATACATTTTTGGTCATAGGGTTTAAGACTATAATTTTCATACATCAGAAAATATTGGATTTTCTGGGAACTTGCATTTTACAATTAAAAGGAACGTATACAAAGGAAATACATACATATTAAGTTCATACATAAGAAAATATTGGATTTTATGGAAACATACATTATCATTTTACAAGGAAGGGATACAAAGAAAATACATACATTTTTGCTCTTTTGTATAAGACTTACAACTTGTTTTTAAAAGATAATATAGGATTTTTTAGAAGTATACAAAAATCAGTTTCTCGAAAATGTTACAAATCCTTTTCATACAAAATTTTTAAGAATTCTCCAACGTAATCATATACACTTTTCAAAGTCACTTGTATTCTCAGGAAACCAATAGACATGTATTCAACCGTATTTTGGGGTCGACATCGTCGTTTCATGAGTATTACATTTCAGTTATTTCTATTTAATGTATGAACAAGTGAAGTGTTGTAAACGATGTAGACAAGTAATTTCAATGTATGAATATTTGGGTTGCTATGTTTCATTACCATTCAATGGTTATGATATTGTACATGACGTCATCCGTCCCCGGACGTTTCCGCCATTCCGGTTCGGGGGTGTGACAGATTGTTATGAGAGCATTGGTTGTGGAGAACTAGTATATCAAACCATACAATATGTAAAACTATAAATAAAATGAAGATAAAACACTCTGACTATAAATATACTTTTAAAAATATAATAATATTTTAAGTATTAGTACATACAAGATAGGGCAGTGTCATATCGAGGGGATAATAAAAGTAGTATGATGAGTTGAAAACTACGGGTAGGCCTCGGGATATGTCATTAGACCTTGAATAAATATAGTCTAATCAACTATATTTATCTGAGGTGTAACTAGAATATGCTGGGAAATAGTCGTAGTAAAAGACAAGTCTACCCTTACCAGCATCATGATACCTAGAATCAAACGCAACATTTAATATACTATAGCAGTATTTTAGGATACAATAGAACCACACACTTACACCCCTACATATTTCTCATACCTCTATTCTCGCATAGACCACATGTATAATTGAAACTTTGGCCTTGAGTTTTCCTTTAATTTTTTCTCATATTGCTACTAAGCTTAATTTTATCCCTTATCTACTATTAACAGAAGCAGCACTACTGGAAGTTATTTCCTTCTTATTCGTGGTTGTTTCTTTTGCCGTTTTCATTTGGTGTTTACGCCTTCATATCATAATATTTTTATATCAATAATATGTGAAATATGTATGATTAAAGATCGTCATCATAATTTCATGTACATTAGCTTCAACATCTTCGTTAGCCTCATGATTACTGCATATGAAGGTTATTAATATCACAAATTAATAAATACGTATGGCTTTTTCTTGTAAATAACCCTAAAAGATAAATCAAATCAATCTACTTTTTAGTAATTGGATCAAAATTCCTACTTTTATTCTTAAATTACTAGCCAAGTAGATAACACACTAAAACTTGGTAAATCAGTTAATAGGAGAGGCCTATTTTGAAACTCAATATGTCGACTTTTATCTAAAACTCCAATGATGTGGTTATAGCAAGGACAATTAGACATAAAACTTGGTAAATGACTGCTTAGAAGCTTACCCAAAATTGCAATGAGATAATAATTTGCTAACCAAGACCCAAACATCATAACTCGTTATAAAACATAAAAACCTTGTCAAAGTTAACAAGATATGGATATAATAAACAAAGAAATGAATTACTTTGCTATTTGTAGCAATTAATCCCAAAAGAAAAAAATGGAAGTGTTGCGACCTTTGATATATAACTGTGTAAGATACGACATAAATATAAATCTTGCTCCAACGTATAACTAACAATAATCCCTTTTGGCGACGTGGGTCGAAGATCCTACAGGCAACGGTGGCATACCCAAACATAAACTTAACAAAGTATGATAAAGCCATATGATTTACTATGGTAGACGTCTACTTGCATGAAATGACGAACTTACTAAACCCAAGGTTTACCGAAAGATAAATCTAAAAATGTAAAAAGTGAAAAATGTACATAAATAGTAGTAGTAATGTCAAAGTATGAAGTTGACAAAGGAGTTCCAGAGTGAGGTAACATCGAATACCCTCATTAAAGAATTTTATTATATCTTTATTGTTTCCCTTATATAAAAAATAACATTGAACGTTAGAAAATGACCTTGAGATTTATTAAAATTGACTTCGACTATGTATTATTTTATCAAATTTTTGGGTATTATGTATATTTGTTTAATAATAACACACATTCAAAAATTAAACGAATAATTGGCTATTTAGTATTACTAGTTTTGAAAATATAATTGGGTAACGAAAAAAACAAGTTGGACATTACTAAACTAGAATGTTTCGTTAATAGCTTTATAGGATTATCATGTAGTTTAACATAAAATCAGTATTCCACGGAAATAGTTTAAAACTACTAACTCATTATTTTGTGGTTTACGGAATATACATTCCTTACAAGTGGACATTAACATAGTATTAATTTAATTACGGCAACAACACTCATATGAAGGCCCTGCTATGCATAAACCCGTAACAAAAACTACTTCCTGTAAAAGTTGTTAGTGTTACACGCCCAAAACCGAAGGCGGATACATTTCCAGGGTTGACTCCACGTTGAGTATCAAATCCAATGTACATAGTAAGTAAAGTGAAACAAACATTACATTACATATTAAAAGTTTTACAATTTGCTTCAAAAGACACAGTTTATACAGTTGTGATACATAATTTTAGATATAAACAAAACAAACGAGCCTTGCACGCACACGATCCTGAATTAAGTAAGTCTTCGGGTACCTGTACTATCTTTGACCTGAGAACACAAGCAGTTTAAAAATCAGCATGATGTTGGTGAGTTCATAAGTAGTTTTGTTTTGTGAAAATGTTTATGTTTCCTTTCTGTTTCTGAAAATATAACACACACCAAGAAAATCCCATATTTTCTTAAAAGTTGATTGTTGTATCACAAAAGTAAAATATAGTTTAATTATCCACTTCATTGTTCTATTCCTTTTATGTACCAGTGTATTCCCAGGAAAGTCCCATACTTTCCTGAATTGTTAGTTATTGTAAAAGATGTAATGTTATTCAATTGGTCACCCTTTTCTGGTTATGTATATGTTACCCAGGAATGCCCCATGCTTTCCTATATGTTGGTTTTTAATGTGAAAGATGTATTCTGCTAAACCTGGTTATGTACAAGTTTCCCAGGAAGGTCCCATACCTTCCTGAATGTTAGTTACCTTATGTAAAGATGTAAAAGATGTAAAAGATGTAAACTGAATCATGGTTATCTGAAAAATGTAGTAAGTGGTTCATTATTACTATGAGTAAATCTCTGTTATTCTAGTTGCGAGTTCCATAACCATACTAAAGACTGAATCTGTGGCAATAAGTAGTCCACAGCCTTGTGGCAATAAGTAGTCCACTGTCCTTATGACTTTCGTCACCCTTGAACCATTTTGGTTCGGCTGTAGCTAGCAGCCAGGTGCGGGGTAGTCAGCCCCGTATAGGTCTATACACTCAAGTCACGCTCTCTAAATTCCAGACATTCTGGTTACGGGTATAGTCCTCCACTCGCGTATCTCTGTGGAGTGTTCGTCGAGGACGTGTCTCCAATCATATGGAATAACAAATTTACTGGTAATAATAGGAAAATCCTCCATTCGCGTATCTCTGTGGAATGTTACCGAGGACAAAACAGTGTACGAATTATATTGTTCATGTGTTATAATGTCATGCTTTTAACTGATAAAGTGTGGAAACCATTTGTGAAATATATAAACCATAACAGTTTAAAAACTCATTTCGCAAATAAATGTTTAAGTGATCTGTATATTCTACTAGTTATCAGTTGTGTAATCAATATTAAAAGCATATGAAATATGAAACACACACACATGAAAATAAGTTTTGAGTACAAGAAAACCCTTGTACTTTGCTTGTGTTCGCCCCCTGAAAACAATGAAAAACAATGAAAAAGGGTAGGTGTATGAACTCACCGGACTCGAAAATGCGTCGGTTTTGGATACTAGACGTTGGTTCGGGGATTGTTTACTCGCGATGTCCCTATGTAAAATGAAATAATGCCCATATATATACAATTAGGGATACATTCACTAATTATATGGAACATTACATTCCAACGAGGTTAAACACCTCATAACGAGTGTTTGGAGTGACCCGGGTGACATCTTCGGACTTGTAATGGCACTAGGGACTTGGGACTTGAGTTTACTTCCCAAGAGTAAACATTTTAGAGAGTTTGCAACCACAAAACACACCCACACATGAGTTTACGGGCGTAAACTCATGTTGGTGTGATTTTAAAGGTTTAAGGGCTTAAATGGACATAAGGGTTGCTAGAATGGATATCTAAAAATGCCTTGGAACACTTGGAATGAATTAACACCATTTAAAAAGGAGTTTACGGCCATACTCTTGGAGTTTACGGCCGTAAACCCACCCATGGCCAAGAATGATTAGTTTTAAGCTACAAAGGACAATCACATGTGATTCTAGTTAATTTTCCAAGCCTTGAAATGAATTTAGAACACCATTAAACCTATTTTTGGGAGTTTACGGCCTAGAGGCATGTTATATGGCCGTAAACTCTCTTATACTCATGAAAAGTTAGTTTTTGATGCTTAAAAACAATCACATGTGATTCTAGAATTTTATACAAGTCATATAAGTGAATTTGATGCATCCTTAAGCAAGTTTTATGAGTTTACGGCCAAGGGTATGTTCCTAGGCCGTAAACTCCTATAAATGAAATTTTTGATGTGTTACAAACCCTTAAACTATTTTTAGATGCATCTAGATTTTACCACAAAGCCATTGGTTGAGTTTTAAAGCATTTTGACATGTTTTAAGGCACTAAATCACCATTTAAGAGGAGTTTACGGCCCAAGAATAATTCTTGGCCGTAAACTCACTTTTATTACCCAAAAATCATGTTTAAAGTGTTCCAAGTCTAGATTAGCAAGCCCTAATGTCATATCTAAGTCCCAACTATGATTTGGAAGGGTTTAAGTTCATGAAAACCTCATTTACATGAGTTTACGGCCCAAGCTTATGCATTGGACGTAAACTCCTTCAAATGGTTCAAAATCTATGTTTTAAATGATAAAAGTCTTGTCCATGAAGCCATTAAGCCATAACTAAAGTCCAAAATTGCTTAGGAGTGAATTTAGGGCTTAAAAACCCATGATATATGAGTTTACGGCCCATGAAGGCTCCATGGCCGTAAACTCATGAATGTGATCTTAATCCATGCTTTGAACTCTAATTTGAAGGCTAAGAAGGTTACAATACAAGCTAAAGAAAGTACCTTATAGATTTGAAGCCTTAAATTTGAGATTTGGACCTTAATTCTAGCTTGAGGAGAGAGGTTGTGGAAGTTTAGTGAAAAATTGGCCAAAGGCTTCAAATGAAGTCTTAGAACACTTTATATAGTGTTCGGGAATTGGACACGAAGGAATCCTACCCGATACCGACGTCAAGTGAGGCTTTTGGTCATACCCGATCAATTTGTCGTGACTCGATACAGTCGATTCTATAATTATTCCGATTACTAAAGTGGGATGTTAAAATGATTTCTAAATGTAATAAGACACCCATTAAGTCATTTTAGATTGATATAACTAATGACTTAATAAAATGGCGAAATCGGAAACGAATTTGAAAATGACGTTTGGTTGATCGAATTGGATTACAAGTTGAGGTACAAGAAGTGATATGAAATTTCGGGTTGTTACATTATCCCCCCGTTAGAGGGAATTTCGTCCCGAAATTCAAGACAAGAGATAAGAGAAAATACAAATCATGGATCTAAAAAGAGTTGTGGATACTTCTGTTTCATCGAGTCTTCTCGCTCCCAAGTGAACTCCGGTCCCCGCTTGGCATTCCAACGAACCTTCACCAACGGGATGCGACTCTGTTTCGTATGTTTAACTTCTCGATCCATAATTTCGATCGGTTCCTCCACGAAGTTGAGGTTTTCATCGATCTCAATCTCGTCTAATGGAATCACTAGGGTTTCATCAGATAGGCACTTCTTGAGGTTTGAAACATGAAAGATGAGATGGATACTACTAAGTTCGTGAGGTAGATGAAGCTTATAGGCTACCGGACCAACTCTGGCGATGATTTCAAAAGGTCCAATGTACCTCGGATTAAGTTTCCCTCGTTTACCGAAGCGTACAGTGCCTTTCCAGGGCGAGACCTTCAACAGAACACGGTCTGCAACCTGGAATTCTAGTGGTTTCCGACGATTATCAGCGTAACTCTTCTGGCGATCGCGCGAGGCCTTTAGTCGTTCACGGATTTGGATAATCTTCTCAGTGGTTTCACGGATGATTTCAAGACCGGTAAGTGCACTGTCGGGGACTCGACTCTTGGCTAACTGTGTATCTCCTACCTCGGCCCAGCATAGAGGGGATCTGCACTTGCGACCGTATAGGGCTTCGAACGGGGCAGCCCTAATGCTGGTGTGGTAACTGTTGTTGTAAGAGAATTCGATCAATGGTAGATGTGCGTCCCACGACTTTCCAAAGTCAATGACACATGTCCTAAGCATGTCCTCCAGGGTTTGGATTGTTCTTTCGCTTTGACCGTCGGTCTGAGGATGGTACGCCGTGCTCATGTCTAGTTGGGTTCCAAGGGCTTTCTGGAGAGACTGCCAAAATCGGGAAGTAAATCTGCTATCTCGATCAGAGATAATGGATGTAGGTACTCCGTGCAGTCGGACTATCTCATGAATATATATTTGTGCGAGTCTTTCCATCTTGTATGATTCTTTGATTGGAACGAAGTGAGCTGACTTTGTCAAACGATCAACAATCACCCAAATGGTATCATACCCATTCGAGCACTTGGGTAGTTTGGTGATGAAATCCATGGTGATCATCTCCCATTTCCATTCAGGTATCTCAGGTTGCTGGAGCAGACCCGAGGGTTTCTGATGTTCAACTTTTACCTTGGCGCAAGTCAGACACTTGCCCACAAATGAAGCTATCTCAGCCTTCATATTTGGCCACCAATATTGTTTCTTGAGATCTAAGTACATCTTGTCAGAGCCCGGGTGAACAGAGTATCTGGTTCTGTGTGCTTCCTCCATGACTAACTCTCTAAATCCTCCGGACATGGGAATCCAGATTCGATCCATAAAACAATGGACTCCATCACTTCTGATCTTAATCTTCTTTTCCATCCCTCTCAAAGCTTCAGTTGTCATGTTCTCGGGTTTCAGGGCTTCTAATTGAGCTTCTCGGATTTGCATGGGTAGGTTGGAATGGATGGTTATCGACTAGCTCTTCACCTTGTTGCTGGTACTCTCCTTTCGGCTAAGCGCATCTGCTACCACATTGGCCTTGCCGGGATGGTAACGGATTTCACACTCATAATCACTAAGTAATTCTACCCATCGCCTTTGTCTCATGTTTAAGTCTTTTTGGTCGAAGATATGTGGCAGGCTCTTATGGTCGGTGAAGATCGTGCACTTGGTTCCGTAAAGGTAATGCCTCCAAATCTTCAATGCAAAAACTACGGCTCCTAGCTCCAAATCGTGTGTGGTATAATTGACCTCGTGTGTATTCAACTGTTTAGAGGCATAAGCAATTACTTTTCCTCTCTGCATAAGCAGACAGCCTAAACCTTGAGTAGACGCATCGGAGTAGACAACAAAGTCCTCTGTCCCTTCGGGTAGGGACAGGACAGGTGCGCTGCACAAAGCTTTCTTCAACGTCTAAAATGCGGTTTCTTGTTTATCACCCCAACAAAAGGGTACACCTTTCTGTGTTAGAGTGGTTAGAGGTTTGGCGATTCTGGAAAAGTTTTGGATGAACCTTCGATAATAGCCAGCGAGACCCAAGAATCGTCGGATTTCTGTGGGTGTCTTCGGTGCTGACCAATTCTCTATTGCCTTAATCTTGGAAGGATCGACATGAATACCCTCCTCACTTACCACGTGACCAAGGAAAGTTACCTTCCGTATCTAGAACTCACATTTTGAAAACTTCGCGTATAACTTCTCGGATCGCAGGGTCTCCAACACTAGCCTCAAGTGTTGTTTGTGGTCTTCTTCGCTTCGGGAATAGATGAGTATGTCATCGATGAGTACTATGACAAACTTATCCAAATAAGGACGACACACCCGGTTCATCAGATCCATGAACACTGCCGGTGCGTTGGTTAAACCAAAGGGCATCACTACGAACTCGTAGTGTCCATATCGAGTCCTGAAAGCTGTTTTGGGCACATCACTTTCATGAACTCGCAACTGATGGTACCCTGACTGAAGGTCTATCTTAGAGAAGTAACTGGCTCCCTGGAGTTGATCAAAAAGGTCATTTATTCGTGGAAGAGGATATCGGTTTTTGACAGTCAACTTGTTTAGCTCACGATAATCAATACACATACGAAAGGATCCATCCTTCTTCTTGACAAACAAAACCGGGGCTCCCTAGGGTGAGGAACTTGGTCTAATGAATCCTTTGCTAAGCAACTTGTTAAGTTGACTGGATAACTCCTGCATCTCTACTGGAGCTAAGCGATATGGAGACTTTGCTACAGTAGCCCCAGGAATTAGGTCAATACGGAACTCAACCTGTCGCTCAGGAGGGATTCCTGGAAGCTCTTCGGGAAACACATCAGGAAAATTGCAGACCTCGGGGTTGCTCGCGAGGTTTTTAACTTCTTGATTCTCGTTGATTACATGGGCCAAGAATGCAACACACTCCTTTCGCAGGAGTTTCTGAGCTTTGATGCAGGAAATGATACGAAGGTTGGAACCGAGTTTATCGCCATAGATCACTAGAGTTTGACCCGAAGGAAGGTTAATACGGATGGCTTTTTCGAAGCAAAGGATATCTGCATGATTGGGACTCAACCAATCCATGCCAATGATGACATCAAAGCTCCTTATGGATACGGGCATAAGATCGATAGGAAATGAATGGTCGTTTAAGGTAAGAGTGCAATCTACAAATACCTCACTCGCACTTTCTTTCTCTCCGTTTGCCATTTCGACAGTAAATATTTCAGTTAGAGGTTGGGAATCATGTTTTAGGTTATGTTTGAATGCATGACTAATAAAACTTCTTTCAGCGCCCGAATCGAAAAGAATATTAGCATACGAGTTGTCGAGAAGAAACGTACCTGAGACAACATTGGGATCGGCGACTGCTTCTTCCCGTCCCATAGCAAGGACCCTTCCGGTGTTGCCAGCAATATTCTTCTTGGGGCAATTCCTTTTAAAGTGCCCGGCCTCACCACAGTTATAACAGGCTTGACCAACGCCTGTTCCAGAGGATTGATTTGCTGATTGAGTCGGAGCTTTGCAGTATCGAACAGTGTGTCCCTTCTTACCACAATTGGTACAGGATAGTTCTCGACAGGGACCAGGGTTGTGGTGATACTTGCATTTTTCACAAAGAGGGAGGTTACCAACATATCGACTGGTAGGAGTTGGTGCTGTGGATCCCACAACGGAAGCAGCAGCTACGGGGGTAGTAGCAGCATGAACTGCTATTGTTTGTTGTCTTTTGGAGGAGCCTTGGGAAGATTGACCCTTCTTCTTCTTCCAGAATTTTCTTTTCTCACCACTACTTTTGGTCGACTCGGGGGTAGCAGTGGTGGCTTCCTCAACATCATCACTGTGGTGAATTATAGCTTGGGCTAAAGTCTTAGCACTATCATAAGTATCTGGGCGAGCAGCTAAGACATGACCTTTTGTCGGATTGGTTAACCCCCAAATAAACCTCTCGATCTTTTTGCTTTCAGAGGTGACTAGTCCAGGGCAGAGAAGGGCAAGATCATCAAATCGGGAAGTGTAGGCAGCAATATTGGAACCTTTCATCTTTAGGTTCCAGAGCTCGTGCTCTAGCTTCTGCATTTCGCCTCGGGGACAATACTCAGCAAGGAGAAGTTCTTTCATAGCCTCCCAGCCCATGGCATTGGCTACAGGGAGAGTTAAGGATTTGACTCGGCCATTCCACCAAGTCAATGCTTTATCAAGGAAGGTACAAGCTGCGAACTTGACCTTATCGGACTCATCACAGGCACAGATTTCGAAGATGGATTCGATTCTCTCGAACCATCGGGATAAGGAAATGACACCACCAGTGCCATTGAAGAAAGAAGGCTTCGCATTCATGAAGTCCTTATAGGAACCCTCCTTACGGCGTTCCTGATTACCATCTTGATTTTGATTACTACCTCCTGAACCACCGGTATTTAGCTGGGACATGGCAGCTGCCACCGCGGCGGTAACAGTTGTTTGAAATAACACGGGATCGATTTCAGGAGGAGGTGGCGGAGGGTTGTTGGAGCTGGGTCTCTTCCTGGGAGGCATCTTGATCAATTAAGATCAATAAAGAGAGAGGATGATAAGTCCTCTGAATCGAGAGATATGACAGATATTAATTTCTAATTAAGCGATAAAGCAGGAAAGAGTTATTGAAGCAAGTAAACTATCGCTAACGGAATGATCGGGGGTCTATACATGTACGATGATTCGAGAAATACTCCCATAGTATTTCATGGTTTGCTACGATACTGGCTTGATGTTTGTGGTATTAGGGTAAGTTTTAGGCATGCCGCATATCACAGTCACTCCCAAGCACATGTTCGCCGTGTCTCGAATGAATATAGTTGGCCAGGCTATATTGACCCTAGACACGACTACATAACTGCCCAGGTTTAACTGCAATACACAACACCCATTTACTTATGTTTTGTTCTACTTATAGATACGAATCTCGATGGTCTGGTATATTTGTATATTTTTGAAAATACTTGTAGTCTGAAGATACTTTTATTTCAGAGCACTTAGGCCCTTTAGTGTTTATAGTTTTATACCATGTAAGGTTTGGTATACTTTATTCACTATAAACAAGGGCTCTGATACCAATCTGTCACACCCCGAAAACCGAAGGCGGAAACATTTCCGGGGTTGACTCCACGTTGAGTATCAAATCCAATGTACATAGTAAGTAAAGTGAAACAAACATTACATTACATATTAAAAGTTTTACAATTTGCTTCAAAAGACACAGTTTATACAGTTGTGATACATAATTTTAGATATAAACAAAACAAACGAGCCTTGCACGCACACGATCCTGAATTAAGTAAGTCTTCGGGTACCTGTACTATCTTTGACCTGAGAACACAAGCAGTTTAAAAATCAGCATGATGTTGGTGAGTTCATAAGTAGCTTTGTTTTGTGAAAATGTTTATGTTTCCTTTCTGTTTCTGAAAATATAACACACACCAAGAAAATCCCATATTTTCTTAAAAGTTGATTGTTGTATCACAAAAGTAAAATATAGTTTAATTATCCACTTCATTGTTCTATTCCTTTTATGTACTAGTGTATTCCCAAGAAAGTCCCATACTTTCTTGAATTGTTAGTTATTGTAAAAGATGTAATGTTATTCAATTGGTCACCCTTTTCTGGTTATGTATATGTTACCCAGGAATGCCCCATGCTTTCCTATATGTTGGTTTTTAATGTGAAAGATGTATTCTGCTAAACCTGGTTATGTACAAGTTTCCCAGGAAGGTCCCATACCTTCCTGAATGTTAGTTACCTTATGTAAAGATGTAAAAGATGTAAAAGATGTAAACTGAATCATGGTTATCTGAAAAATGTAGTAAGTGGTTCATTATTACTATGAGTAAATCTCTGTTATTCTAGTTGCGAGTTCCATAACCATACTAAAGACTGAATCTGTGGCAATAAGTAGTCCACAGCCTTGTGGCAATAAGTAGTCCACTATCCTTATGACTTTCGTCACCCTTGAACCATTTTGGTTCGGCTGTAGCTAGCAGCCAGGTGCGGGGTAGTCAGCCCCGTATAGGTCTATACACTCAAGTCACGCTCTCTAAATTCCAGACATTCTGGTTACGGGTATAGTCCTCCACTCGCGTATCTCTGTGGAGTGTTCGCCGAGGACGTGTCTCCAATCATATGGAATAACAAATTTACTGGTAATAATAGGAAAATCCTCCATTCGCGTATCTCTGTGGAATGTTACCGAGGACAAAACAGTGTACGAATTATATTGTTCATGTGTTATAATGTCATGCTTTTAACTGATAAAGTGTGGAAACCATTTGTGAAATATATAAACCATAACAGTTTAAAAACTCATTTCACAAATAAATGTTTAAGTGATCTGTATATTCTACTAGTTATCAGTTGTGTAATCAATATTAAAAGCATATGAAATATGAAACACACACACATGAAAATAAGTTTTGAGTACAAGAAAACCCTTGTACTTTGCTTGTGTTCGCCCCCTGAAAACAATGAAAAACAATGAAAAAGGGTAGGTGTATGAACTCACCGGACTCGAAAATGCGTCGGTTTTGGATACTAGACGTTGGTTCGGGGATTGTTTACTCGCGATGTCCCTATGTAAAATGAAATAATGCCCATATATATACAATTAGGGATACATTCACTAATTATATGGAACATTACATTCCAACAAGGTTAAACACCTCATAACGAGTGTTTGGAGTGACCCGGGTGACATCTTCGGACTTGTAATGGCACTAGGGACTTGGGACTTGAGTTTACTTCCCAAGAGTAAACATTTTAGAGAGTTTGCAACCACAAAACACACCCACACATGAGTTTACGGGCGTAAACTCATGTTGGTGTGATTTTAAAGGTTTAAGGGCTTAAATGGACATAAGGGTTGCTAGAATGGATATCTAAAAATGCCTTGGAACACTTGGAATGAATTAACACCATTTAAAAAGGAGTTTACGGCCATACTCTTGGAGTTTACGGCCGTAAACCCACCCATGGCCAAGAATGATTAGTTTTAAGCTACAAAGGACAATCACATGTGATTCTAGTTAATTTTCCAAGCCTTGAAATGAATTTAGAACACCATTAAACCTATTTTTGGGAGTTTACGGCCTAGAGGCATGTTCTATGGCCGTAAACTCTCTTATACTCATGAAAAGTTAGTTTTTGATGCTTAAAAACAATCACATGTGATTCTAGAATTTTATACAAGTCATATAAGTGAATTTGATGCATCCTTAAGCAAGTTTTATGAGTTTACGGCCAAGGGTATGTTCCTAGGCCGTAAACTCCTATAAATGAAATTTTTGATGTGTTACAAACCCTTAAACTATTTTTAGATGCATCTAGATTTTACCACAAAGCCATTGGTTGAGTTTGAAAGCATTTTGATATGTTTTAAGGCACTAAATCACCATTTAAGAGGAGTTTACGGCCCAAGAATAATTCTTGGCCGTAAACTCACTTTTATTACCCAAAAATCATGTTTAAAGTGTTCCAAGTCTAGATTAGCAAGCCCTAATGTCATATCTAAGTCCCAACTATGATTTGGAAGGGTTTAAGTTCATGAAAACCTCATTTACATGAGTTTACGGCCCAAGCTTATGCCTTGGCCGTAAACTCCTTCAAATGGTTCAAAATCTATGTTTTAAATGATACAAGTCTTGTCTATGAAGCCATTAAGCCATAACTAAAGTCCAAAATTGCTTAGGAGTGAATTTAGGGCTTAAAAACCCATGATATATGAGTTTACGGCCCATGAAGGCTCCATGGCCGTAAACTCATGAATGTGATCTTAATCCATGCTTTGAACTCTAATTTGAAGGCTAAGAAGGTTACAATACAGGCTAAAGAAAGTACCTTAGAGATTTGAAGCCTTAAATATGAGATTTGGACCTTAATTCTAGCTTGAGGAGAGAGGTTGTGGAAGTTTAGTGAAAAATTGGCCAAAGGCTTCAAATGAAGTCTTAGAACACTTTATATAGTGTTCGGGAATTGGACACGACGGAATTCTACCCGATACCGACGTGAAGTGAGGCTTTTGGTCATACCCGACCAATTTGTCGTGACTCGATACAGTCGATTCTATAATTATTCCGATTACTAAAGTGGGATGTTAAAATAATTTCTAAATGTAATAAGACACCCATTAAGTCATTTTAGATTGATATAACTAATGACTTAATAAAATGGCGAAATCAGAAACGAATTTGAAAATGACGTTTGGTTGATCGAATTGGATTACAAGTTGAGGTACAAGAAGTGATATGAAATTTCGGGTTGTTACATTATCCCCCTGTTAGATGGAATTTCGTCCCGAAATTCAAGACAAGAGATAAGAGAAAATACAAATCATGGATCTAAAAAGAGTTGTGGATACTTCTGTTTCATCGAGTCTTCTCGCTCCCAAGTGAACTCCGGTCCACGTTGATTACATCACACGATCCAAGACATGCGGGTCTAAGAGTTGTATAGATGTAAATTCAAAATAGATGTTGTAATTATATCATGATTTCTGGAAAAAATTTCTCAAATACCCAGACATACATGAACGATGTCATACCTAAAATTGTAACATATATCATATAAATAAACAACAACACCAAAACCATCACGACAAGAGAGATTTTTCTTGTGTAGGACATTTGTTTGATGAAAATTTTCTTGATTTTATTTTTAAGAATAGAATTAAAAATGATCGTACTTTATTTTGGATTACCACTCCTTAAACAGTCATTCAAGTGAAGCATAACACTTGTTAGCGCCATTCAAGTTGATCATCCAGTTTGTTAGCACCGTTAATTACTATCTTTAAATTTTATTATTAATGTATGTTCAAATGGACATCATTAATTTCAAACATAACATAACGTCTATAATTTACATGTTAATTGAATTTCAATATGAATATACGTTAATAACAAAATTTAAAGATATTAATTAGTGGTGCTAATAAACTGTTTTGCTCAACTTGAGTGATGTTAACAAGTGTTATGCTTCATTTGAATGACTATTTAAGGATTGGTAATCCAACATTAGATATGATCCTTTCTTATTTCTATTTGTACAATAAAAATCTAGAAATATTTTTCATCAAACAAATGGCCTACACAACAAAAAGTTCTTTTGTCGTGGTGGTTTTGGTGTTGTTTATTTGCATGACATGTGTTCCTCTTTTAGGTATGACATCATTCCTCTATTTCTTGGTATTTTAGAAAAAATTACCATAAATCATCATATAGTTGCAACATCTATTTTGAATTTACATGTATACAGCTCTTGGACCGGCATGTCTTGGACAGTGTGATGCAATCAACATGGACTGCTTACAACTTTGCCAACAATTAGCTTTTGTTACGGGTTCATGCAAAGGAGGGCCTCCTTCGGAGTGTTGTTGTCATGATTAAATCAATATTGTTTTAATAACCACTTGTAAGGAATATATATTCCATAATCCATCAAATAATTGGTTAATAGTTATAAACTATTTCCTTGGAATACCGATGTTACGTTGAACTACATGATAATCTCAATATGCTATTAAAAAACATTTTAGTTTAGTAATGTTCTGACTTATTTTTTTCGTAACCCAAATTTATTTTCAAAACTAGTATTACTAATTTATTCATTATTTTTGTTGAATGTGTAATTAATAAACAAATATACGTAACACCCAAACATTTCATACGATACTAGATAGCAGAAATCAGTTTTAATAACTCTCAAGATCACTTTCTAACCTACAATATTATTTTTTATACATTGCAAAAAATAAAGATATAATAAAATCCTTGAATGGAGTATTCCAAGATGTTACATCTCCGTGGAACTCCTTTGTCAACTTCATAATTTTATATTTCTCTACTATTTATTTATTTTTTTTTGTTTTTCCATTTTTTAATTTACGGTTGGGTAAACCTTGGGTTTAGTGAGTTCGCATTTTCATGCAAGTAGACGTCTACCAGACTAAATACGATGGTTTTATCATACTTTTTTAAATTTATGTATTGGTAAGCCACCGTTGCCTAAGGGATCTTCGGCTACAGTCGCCGGAATTGAATATTTTTAATTATGGGGTGGAGCTCGGTTGATATATATTCCGAATCTGCCACCGTTAATTGCAAGAAATAGCCAAGTTATTCCTATCGTTTTTTATTATAACCAGATCTTGTCAACCTTGAGAACATTTTTATGTTTCATAAGGAGTTAATATGTTCGGGACATTGTTAACAAATTGGTTTCTCATTGCAATTGTGGGTAAGCTTCTTTGCTCTCATTTACCATGATTTATGTTTCATTAACCTTTCTATGGCCACATCATTTGTATTTTTCGAATGGTGTTTATGGTTATGAGATAAAAGAAGAAATGTTGATTTTCAAAATTGGCCTTGCCTATTAAGACATTTACCAAGTGTCAGCGTATTATCTGCATGGCTAGTTAGCTATATCTATATCTATATCTTTCTATATCATTGTATACTTATAAAGGAAGTATTTTAACTTTCACCATATTCATTTGAAACTCCTATGTATTTTTTCCTTTCACCACATTCATTTGAAACTGTGACAACCCAAAAGAAATAAACATACATGTTAGAAATAAACATAATCTATGTTATAAAACCATAAGAAAATTTATGATTATAAAACTACATGGTTTTTTTGAAACATTTACTAAAAGATAACTTTTCAGGCTAAGGTGGTTACATTATAGTCACTTACTAATTTATTGGGTTTTAACCCAAAAATATTATGATCTGGTTTCATATTTATGTAATAGGCAAAAAATACACTTTTATATTTATAAAAAGATTATATAAATAGTTTCCAACAAACAAGATATGCAATAATTCGTATAGTCTGGAAGTTACAAACCACACCTACATTTTAGAAGATACATAAAATTGTTCAAAGAATTACTTATTTCGTTTTATAAGAAAAAGGAGTCATAGTTCACGTAAATCAGTTAATGCTCTTATGAGACGTTCCTTCATCATACCAACCTAGCGTACACCTTAAGTCTTGCATTATAACCAGAGTCTCCTGGTGGGAGCGAGACCGTTGTGTATAGATCTATATACATACATATATATATATATATATATATATATATATATATATATATATATATATATATAGGATTGACCACCCCATAACTCAGTTGTTCGCCACAGTTACACCGGCAAGTCTAGGGTGACAAATGTCTACCAATTCTGAGGCCTGAAGAACGTCGTTCAGGCATATCAGTCATATCAAGCATGGTTAAAAGAACTCACAAGGGATTAACATACTATTACAGTTTATGGGAAGCTTACACTTCTTTAGTTTTTCTAAAAATATATAACAACATACTATTGGTCAGTACATCAAATCTCATATATTTTTGGTCATAGGGTTTAAGACTATAATTTTCATACACCAGAAAATATTGGATTTTCTGGGAACATGCATTTTACAATTAAAAGGAACGTATACAAAGGAAATACATACATATACAATTCATACATAAGAACATATTGGATTTTATGGAAACATACATTATCATTTTACAAGGAAGGGATACAAAGAAAATACATACATTTTTGCTCTTTTGTATAAGACTTACAACTTGTTTTTAAAAGATAATATAGGATTTCTTAGAAGTATACAAAAATCAGTTTCTCGAAAATGTTACAAATCCTTTTCATACAAAATTTTTAAGAATTCACCAACGTAATCAGTTACACTTTTCAAAGTCACTTGTATTCTCAAGAAACCAATAGACATGTATTCAACCGTATTTTGGGGTCGACATCGTCGTTTCATGAGTATTACATTTCAGTTATTTCTATTTAATGTCTGAACAAGTAAAGTGTTGTAAACGATGTAGACAAGTAATTTCAATGTATGAATATTTGGGTTGCTATGTTACATTACCATTCAATGGTTATGATATTGTACATGACGTCATCCGTCCCCGGACGTTTCCGCCATTCCGGTTCGGGGGTGTGACAGATTGTTATCAGAGCATTGGTTGTGGAGAACTAGTATATCAAACCATATAATATGTAAAACTATAAATAAAATGGGGATAAAACACTCTGACTATAAATATACTTTTAAAAATATAATAATATTTTAAGTATTAGTACATACAAGATAGGGCAGTGTCATATCGAGGGGATAATAAAAGTAGTATGATGAGTTAAAAACTACGGGTAGGCCTCGGGATTTGTCATTAGACCTTGAATAAATATAGTCTAATCAACTATATTTATCTAAGGTGTAACTAGAATATGCTGGGAAATAGTTGTAGTAAAAGACAAGTCTACCCTTACCAACATCATGATACCTAGAATCAAACGCAACATTTAAAATACTATAGGATACAATAGAACCACACACTTACACCCCTACATATTTCTCATACCTCTATTCTCGCATAGACCACATGTATAATTGAAACTTAGGCCTTGAGTTTTCCTTTAATTTTTTCTCATCTTGCTACTTAGCTTAATTTTATCCCTTCTCTACTACTAACAGAAGCAGCACTACTGGAAGTTATTTCCTTCTTATTCGTGGTTGTTTCTTTTGCCGTTTTCATTTGGTGTTTACGCCTTCATATCATAATATTTTTATATCAATAATATATGAAATATGTATGATTAAAGATCGTCATCATAATTTCATGTACATTGGCTTCAACATCTTCGTTAGCCTCATGATTACTGCATATGAAGGTTATTAATATCACAAATTAATAAATATGCATGGCTTTTTCTTGTAAATAACCCTAAAAGATAAATCAAATCAATCTACTTTTTAGTAATTGGATCAAAATTCCTACTTTTATTCTTAAATTACTAGCCAAGTAGATAACACACTAAAACTTGGTAAATCAATTAATAGGATAGGCCTATTTTGAAAATCAATATGTCTACTTTTATCTAAAACTCCAATGATGTGGTTACAGTAATGTCAAAGTATGAAGTTGACAAAGGAGTTCCAGAGTAAGGAAACATCGAGTACCCTCATTAAAGAATTTTATTATATCTTTATTGTTTCCCTTATATAAAAATATAACATTGAACGTTAGAAAATGACCTTGCGATATATTAAAACTAACTTCGACTATGTATTATTTTATCAAATTTTTGGGTGTTATGTATATTTGTTTAATAATAACACACATTCAAAAATGAAACGAATAATTGGCTATTTAGTATTACTAGTTTTAAAAATATAATTGGGTAACGAAAAAAACAAGTTGGACATTACTAAACTAAAATGTGTCGTTAATACCTTTATAGGATTATCATGTAGTTTAATGTAACATCAGTATTCCACGGAAATAGTTTAAAACTACTAACTCAATATTTTGTGGTTTACGGAATATACATTCCTTACAAGTGGACATTAACATAGTATTAATTTAATTATGGCAACAACACTCATATGAAGGCCCTGCTATGCATAAACCCGTAACAAAAACTACTTCCTGTAAAAGTTGTTAGCAGTCCACGTTGATTACATCACACGATCCAAGACATATTGGTCTAAGAGTTGTATAGATGTAATTTTAAAATAGTGTTGTAATTATATCTTGATTTCTGGAAAAAATTTCTCAAATACCTAGACATACATGAATGATGTCATACCTAAATTGTAACATATATCATATAAATAAACAACAACACCAAAACCATCACGACAAGAAAGCTTTTTCTTGTGTAGGACATTTGTTTGATGAAAACTTTTTCTTGATTTTAATTTTCAGAATAGAATTAAAAAATGATCGTACTTTATTTTGGATTACCACTCCTTAAATACTCATTCTAGTGAAGCATAACACTTGTTAGTGCCATTCAAGTTGATCATCGAGTTTGTTAGCACCGTTAATTACTAACTTTAACTTTTATTATTAATGTATGTTCAAATGGAAATCATTAATTTCAAACATAACATAACATCTATAATTTACATGCTAATTGAATTTCAATATGAATATACATTAATAAAAAATTTAAAGATATTAATTAATGGTGCTAATAAACTGTTATAATCAACTTGAATGATGTTAACAAGTGTTATGCTTCATTTGAATGACTATTTAAGGATTGGTAATCCATCATAAAGTATGATCCTTTCTTAATTCTATTCTTACAATAAAAATCTAGAAATATTTTTCATCAAACAAATGGCATCCACAACAAAAAGTTCTTTTGGCGTGATGGTTTTGGTGTTGTTTATTTGCATGACATGTGTTCCTCTTTTAGGTATGACATCATTCCTCTATTTCTTGGTATTTTAGAAACAATTACCATAAATCATCATATAGTTGCAACATCTATTTTGAATTTTCATGTATACAGCTCTTGGACCGGCATGTCTTGGACAGTGTGATGCAATCAACATGGACTGCTTACAACTTTGCCAAGAATTAGCTTTTGTTACGGGTTCATGCAAAGGAGGGCCTCCATCTGAGTGTTGTTGTCATGATTAAATCAATATTGTTTTAATAACCACTTGTAAGGAATATATATTCCATAATCCATCAAATAATTGGTTAATAGTTATAAACTATTTCCGTGGAACACTGATGTTTCGTTGAACTACATGATAATCCCATGATGCTATTAAAAAACATTTTAGTTTAGTAATGTTCGACTTATTTTTTTCGTAACCCAAATTTATTTTCAAAACTAGTATTACTAATTTATTCATTATTTTTGTTGAATGTGTAATTAATAAACAAATATACGTAACACCCAAACATTTCATAAGATACTGGATAGCGGAAATCAGTTTTAATAACTCTCAAGATTACTTTCTAACCATCAATATTATTTTTTATACATTGGAAAAAATAAAGATATAATAAAATCCTTCAATGGAGTATTCCAAGATGTTACATCTCCGTGGAACTCCTTTGTCAACTTCATAATTTGATATTACTCTATTATTTATGTAATTTTTTTTGTTTTTCCATTTTACTAATTTATGTTTGGGTAAACCTTGGGTTTAGTGAGTTTGCGGTTTCATGCAAGTAGATGTCTACAGACAAAATAAGATGGTTTTATCATACTTTTTTAAATTTATGTGTTGGTAAGCCACCGTTGCCTAAGCGATCTTCGGCTACTATCGCCGGAAGGGAATATTTTTAGTTATGGGGTGGAGCTCGGTTGATATATATTCCGAATCTGCCACCGTTATCTTTCAATGGTGATAACACTTAGATTTATTTTCTTTCGGGATTAATGGCAAGAAATAGCCAAGTTATTCATATCGTTTTTTATTATAACCATATATTGTCAACTTTGACAACATTTTTATGTTTCATAAGGAGTTAATATGTTGGGGTCATCGTTAACAAATTGGTTTCTCATTGCAATTGTGGGTAAGTTTCTTAGCTCTCATTTTCCTTTCTTTATGTTTGATTGACCTTGCTATGGCCGCATCATTTGTATTTTTCGAATGGTGTTTATAGTTATGAGATAAAAGAAGAAATGTTGATTTTCAAAACTGCACTTGCCTATTAGTGTCGGCGTATTATCTGCATGGCTAGTTAGCTATATATATATATATATATATATATATATATATATATATATATATATATATATATGTACATATATATATATATACATGTATATATATATATATATATATGTACATATATATATATATACATATATATATATATATATATATCATTATATACTTATAAATGAAGTATTTTACCTTTCACCACATTCATTTGAAACAGTGACAACCCAAAAGAAATAAACATACATGTTAGAAAAAAACATAATCTATGTTATAAAACCGTAAGAAAATTTATGATTATAAACCTACATGGTTTTTTATAAAACTTTTACTAAAAGATTACTTTTCTAGCTAAGGTGGTTACATTATAGTCACTTACTAATTTAGTTGGTTTTAACCCAAAAATATTATGATCTGGTTTCATATTTTTGTACTAGGCAAAAATACACTTTCATATTTCTAAAAAGATTATATAAATAGTTTCCAACAAACAAGATATGCAATAATTGGTATAGTCTGGAAGTTACAAACCACACCTACATTTAAGAAGATACATAAAATTGTTCAAAGAATTGCTTATTTCGTTTTATAAGAAAAAAGAGTCATAGTTCACGTAAATCAGTTAATGCTCTTATGAGACGTTCCTTCATCATACCTACCTAGCGTACACCTTAAGTCCTGCATTATAACCAAGTCTCCTGGTAGGAGCGAGACCGTTGTGTATAGATATATATATATATATATATATATATATATATATATATATATATATATATATAGGATTGACCACCCCATAACTCAGTTATTCGCTACAGTTACACCGGCAAGTCTAGGGTGACAAATGTCTACCAATTCTGAGGCCTGAAGAACGCCGTTCAGGCATATCAGTCATACCAATCATGGTTAAAAGAACTCACATAGGGATTAACATACTATTACGGTTTACGGGAAGCTTACACTTCTTTAGTTTTTCTAAAAATATATAACGACATACTATTGGTCAGTACATCAAATCTCATACATTTTTGGTCATAGGGTTTAAGACTATAATTTTAATACATCTGAAAATATTGGATTTTCTGGAACATGCATTTTACAATTAAAAGGAACGTATACAAAGGAAATACATACATATACAGTTCATACGTAAGAAAATATTGGATTTTATGGAAATTTACATTATCATTTTACAAGGAAGGGATACAAAGAAAATACATACATTTTTGGTCTTTTGTATAAGACTTACAACTTGTTTTTAAAAGAAAATATATGATTTTTTAGAAGTATACAAAAATCAGTTTCTCGAAAATGTTACAAATCCCTTTCATACAAAATTTTTAAGAATTCAGCAACGTAATCAGTTACACTTTTCAAAGTCACTTGTATTCTCAGGAAACCAATAGACATGTATTCAACCGTATTTTGGGGTCGACATCGTCGTTTCATGAGTATTACATTTCAGTTATTTCTATTTAATGTCAGAACAAGTAAAGTGTTGTAAACGATGTAGACAAGTAATTTCAATGTATGAATATTTGGGTTGCTATGTTTCATTACCATTCAATGGTTATGATATTGTACATGACGTCATCCATCCCCGGACGTTTCCGCCATTCCGATTCGGGGGTGTGACAGATTGTTATCAGAGGATTGGTTGTGGAGAACTAGTATAGCAAAACAAACAAGATGTAAAACTATAAATAAAATGGGGATAAAACACTCTGACTATAAATATACTTTTAAAAATATAATAATATTTTAAGTATTAGTACATACAAGATAGGGCAGTGTCATATCGAGGGGATAATAAAAGTAGTATGATGAGCTGAAAACTACGGGTAGGCCTCGGGATATGTAATTAGACCTTGAATAAATATAGTCTAATCAACTATATTTATCTGAGGTGTAACTAGAATATGCTGGGAAATAGTTGTAGTAAAAGACAAGTCTACCCTTACCAACATCATGATACCTAGAATCAAACGCAACATTTAATATACTATAGGAGTATTTTAGGATACAATAGAACCACACACTTACACCCCTACATATTTCTCATACCTCTATTCTCGCATAGACCACATGTATAATTGAAACTTAGGCCTTAAGTTTTCCTTTAATTTTTTCTTATATTGCTACTAAGCTTAATTTTATCCCTTCTCTACTACTAACAGAAGCAGCACTACTGGAAGTTATTTCCTTCTTATTCGTGGTTGTTTCTTTTGCCGTTTTCATTTGGTGTTTACGCTTTCATATCATAATATTTTTATATCAATAATATGTGAAATATGTATGATTAAAGATCGTCATCATAATTTCATGTACATTGGCTTCAAAATCTTCGTTAGCCTCATGATTACTGCATATGAAGGTTATTAATATCACAATAAATACGTACGGCTTTTTCTTGTAAATAACCCTAAAAGATAAATCAAATCAATCTACTTTTTTGTAATTGGATCAAAATTCCTACTTTTATTCTTATATTACTAGCCAAGTAGATAACACACTAAAACTTGGTAAATCAGTTAATAGGATAGGCCTATTTTGAAAATCAATATGTCTACTTTTATCTAAAACTCCAATGATGTGGTTACAGGAAAGTCAAAGTATGAAGTTGACAAAGGAGTTCAAGAGTGAGGTAACATCGAGTACCCTCATTAAAGAATTTTATTATATCTTTATTGTTTCCCTTATATAAAAATATAACATTGAACGTTAGAAAATGACCTTGAGATATATTAAAACTGACTTCGACTATGTATTATTTTATCAAATTTTTTGGTGTTATGTATATTTGTTTAATAATAACACACATTCAAAAATGAAACGACTAATTGGCTATTTAGTATTACTAGTTTTGAAAATATATTTGGGTAACGAAAAAAACAAGTTGGACATTACTAAACTAAAATGTTTCTTTAATAGCTTTATAGGATTATCATGTAGTTTAACGTAACATCAGTATTCCACGGAAATTGTTTAAGACTATTAACTCATTTTTTTGTGGTTTACGGAATATACATTCCTTACAAGTGGACATTAACACAATATTAATTTAATTACGGCAACAACACTCATATGAAGGCCCTGCTATGCATAAACCCGTAACAAAAACTACTTCCTGTAAAAGTTGTTAGCAGTCCACGTTGATTACGTCACATGATCCAAGGCATGCTGGTCTAAGAGTAGTATAGATGTAAATTAAAAATAGATGTTGTAATTATATCATGATTTCTGGAAAAAATTTCTCAAATACCCAGACATACATGAATGATGTCATACCTAAAATTGTAACATATATCGTATAAATAAAAAACAACACCAAAACCATCACGACAAGAGAGCTTTTTCTTGTGTAGGACATTTGTTTGATGAAAATTTTTTCTTGATTTTAATTTTAAGAATAGAATTAAATAATGATCGTACTTTATTTTGGATTACCACTCCTTAAATAGTCATTCAAGTGAAGCATAACATTTTTTTTTAGCACCATTCAAGTTGATCATCCAGTTTGATAGCACCGTCAATTACTAACTTTAAATTTTATTATTAATGTATGTTCAAAAGGACATCATTAATTTCAAACATAACATAACCTCTATAATTTACATGCTAATTGAATTTTAATATGAATATACGTTAATAACAAAATTTAAAGATATTAATTAATGGTGCTAATAAACTGTTATGCTCAATTTGAATGATGTTAACAAGTGTTATGCTTCATTTGAATGACTATTTAAGGATTGGTAATCCAACATAAAGTATGATCATTTCTTAATTCTATTCTTACTATAAAAATCTAGAAATATTGTTCATCAAACAAATGGACTTCACAACAAAAATTTCATTTGTCGTGATGGTTTTGGTGTTGTTTATTTGCATGACATGTGTTCCTCTTTTAGGTATGACATCATTCCTCTATTTCTTGGTATTTTAGAAAAATTTGCCATAAATCATCATATAGTTGCAACATCTATTTTGAATTTACATCTATACAGCTCTTGGACCGGCATGTCTTGGACAGTGTGACGCAATCAACATGGACTGCTTACAACTTTGCCGTGAATTAGCTTTTGTTACAGGTTCATGCAAAGGAGGGCCTCCATCCGAGTGTTGTTGTCATGATTAAATCAATACTGTTTTAATAACCACTTGTAAGGAATATATATATTCCATATTAAAAAACATTTTAGTTTAGTAATGTTCGACTTAATTTTTTCGTAACCCAAATTTATTTTCAATACTAGTATTACTAAATGACCATTTATTCATTATTTTTGTTGAATGTGCAATTAATAAACAAATATACGTAACACACAAACATTTCATAAGATACTAGATAGAAGAAATCAGTTTTAATAACTCTCAAGATCACTTTCTAACCTTCAATATTATTTTTTATACATTGGAAAAAATAAAGATATAATAAAATCCTTGAATGGAGTATTCCAAGATGTTATCTCCGTGGAACTCCTTTGTCAACTTCATAATTTGATATTTCTCTACTATTTATGTATTTTTTTTGTATTTCCATTTTTTAATTTATGGTTGGGAAAACCTTGGGTTTAGTGAGTTCGCAGTTTCATGCAAGTAGACGTCTACCAAACTAAATAAGATGGTTTTATCATACTTTTTTAAATTTATGTGTTGGTAAGCCATCGTTGCCTAAGGGATCTTCGGCTACTGTCGCTGGAAGGGAATATTTTTAGCTATTGGGTGGTGCTCGGTTGATATATATTTTGAATCTGCCACCGTTATCTTTCAATATTGGTCACGACACTTAGATTTATTTTCTTTCGGGATTAATTGCAAGAAATCGGCAAGTTATTCATATCGTTTTTTATTATAACCATATATTGTCAACTTTGACAAGATTTTTATGTTTCATAAGGAGTTAATATGTTCGGGTCATCGTTAACAAATTGGTTTCTCATTGCAATTGTGGGTAAGCTTCTTAGCTCTCATTTACCATGCTTTATGTTTCATTGACCTTGCTATGACCACATCATTTGTATTTTTCGAATGGTGTTTATAGTTATGAGATAAAAGAAGAAATGTTGATTTTCAAAATTGGCCTTGCCTATTATGTCATTTACCAAGTGTCGACGTATTATCTGCATGGCTAGTTAGCTATATCTATATCTATATCTTTCTATATCATTATATACTTATAACGGAAGTATTTTACCTTTCACCACATTCATTTGAAACTCCTATGTATTTTTCCTTTCACCACATTCATTTGAAACTGTGACAACCCAAAAGAAATAAACATACATGTTGTTAGAAGTAAATACAATCTATGTTATAAAACCATAAGAAAATTTATGATTAGAAAACTACATGGTTTTTTTGAAACTTTTACTAAAAGATAACTTTTCTAGCTAAGGTGGTTACATTATAGTCACTTACTAATTTAGTGGGTTTTAACCCGAAAATATTATGATCTGGTTTCATATTTTTGTACTACGCAAAAATGCACTATCATATTTATGAAAAGATTATATAAATAGTTTCCAACAAACAAGATATGCAATAATTGGTATAGTCTTGGAAGTTACAAACCACACATACATTTTAGAAGATACATAAAATTGTTCAAAGAATTACTTATTTCGTTTTATAATAAAAAGGAGTCATAGTTCACGTAAATCAGTTAATGCTCTTATGAGACGTTCCTTCATCATACCTACCTAGCGTACACCTTAAGTCCTGCATTATAATCAGAGTCTCTTGGAGGGAGAGCGAGACCGTTGTGTATAAATCTATATACAAGATTGTCCACCCCATAACTCAGTTGTTCGCTACAGTTAGACCGGCAAGTCTAGGTTGACAAATGTCTACCAATTCTGAGGCCTGAAGAACGTCGTTCAGGCATATCAGTCATATCAAGCATAGTTATAAGAACTCACATAGAGATTAACATACTATTACGGTTTACGGGAAGCTTATACTTCTTTATTTTTTCTAAAAAGATATAACGACATACTATTGTTCAGTACATCAAATCTCATACATTTTTGGTCCTAGGGTTTAAGACTACAGTTTTCATACATAAGAAAATATTGGATTTTCTGGGAACATGCATTTTACAATTAAAAGGAATGTATACAAAGGAAATACATACATATACAGCTAATACATAAGAAAATATTGGATTTTCTGGAAACATATATTATCATTTTACAAGGAAGGGATACATAGAAAATACATACATTTGTGGTCTTGGGTATAAGACTTACATCTTGTTTTTAAAAGAAAATATCGGATTTTTTAGAAATATACAAAAATCAGTTTCATTACCATTCAATGGTTATGATATTGTACATGACGTCATCCGCCCCCGGATGTTTCCGACATTCCGGTTCGAGGGTGTGACAAATTGTTATCAAAGCATTGGTTGTGGAGAACTAGTATATCAAACCATATAAGATGTAAAACTATAAATACAATGGGGGTTAAAACACTCTGACTATAAACACACTATTAAAAATATAAAAATATTTTAAGTATTACTAGATACAAGTTAGGGCAGTGTCATAACGAGGGCATAATAAAAGTAGTATGATGAGTTGAAAACTACGGGTAGGCCTCGGGATATGTAATTAGACCTTGAATAAATATAGCCTAATCAACTATATTTAATTGAGGTGTAACTAGCATATGTTGGGAAATAGTTGTAGTAAAAGACAAGTCTACCTTTACCAACACCATGATAACTAGAATCAAACGCAACATTTAAAATACTATAGGAGTATTTTAGGATATAATAGAACCACACACTTACACCCCTACATATTTCTCATACCTCTATTCTCGCATAGACCACATTTATAATTAAAACTTAGGCTTTGTGTTTTCCTTTAATTTTTTTCTCATATTGCTACTAAGCTAAATTTTATCCCTTATCTACTACTAACAGAAGCAGCACTATTGAAAGTTATTTCCTTCTTATTCGTGGTTGTTTCTTTTGCCCTTTTCATTTGGTGTTCACGCCTTCATATCATATTATTTTTATATTAATAATATGTAAAATATGTATGATTGAAAGATCGTCATCATAATTTCTTGTACATTGGCTTCAACATCTTCATTAGCGTCATGATTACTGCATATGAAGGTTATTAATATCACAAATTAATAAATATGCATGGCTCTTTCATGTACATAAACTTAAAAGATAACTCAAATCAATCTACTTTTTAGTAATTGGAACAAAATTCCAACTTTTATTCTTAAATTACTAGCCATGTAGATAATACACTAAAACTTGGTAAACCAGTTCATAGGAGAGGCCTATTTTGAAAGTTAATATGTCTACTTTTATCTAAAACTCCAATGATGTGGTTATAGCAAGGTCAATTATACATATAGCTTGGTAAATGACTGCTAAGAAGCTTACCCAAAATTGCAATGAGATACCAATTCGCTAACCAAGACCCAAACATCATAACTCGTTATAAAACATAAAAACCTTGTCAAAGTTAACAAGATATGGCTCTAATAAACGAAGAAATGAATTACTTTGCTATTTCTAGCAATTAATCCCAAAAAAAATGGAAGTGTTGCGACCTTTGATATATAACAAAGTAAGATCCAACATAAATATAAATCTTGCTCAACCCTATAACTAACAATAATCCCTTCCAGCGACGGTGATCGAAGATCCTACAGGCGACGGTGGCATACCCAATCATAAATTTAACAAAGTATGATAAAACCATATTATTTACTATGGTAGACGTCTACTTGCATGAAACGGCGAACTTACTAAACCCATGGTTTACCAAAAGATAAATCTAAAAATGGAATAACTGAATAATGTACATAAATAGTAGTAGTAATGTCAAAGTGTCACACCCCCAAAACCGAAGGCGGAAACATTTTCGGGGTTGACTCCACGTTGAGTATCAAATCCAATGCACATAGTAAGTAAAGTAAACAACCATTACATTACATATAAAAGTTTACATTTGTTTCAAAAGTAAGTTGTACAAGTGTGATACATAGTATATATATGAACAAAAATAGTACGTGTCTTCTACGCATTCCATCTTCGCCAAAAGGATCATCGGGTACCTGACTAATGCGGACCTGAGAATACAAGCAGTTTCAAAATCAGCATAATGCTGGTGAGTTCATAAGCGGTTTTGTTTTCTGAAAATGTACAAGTTCCTTTCTGTTTTTCTGAAAAAGTTACACACCAAGAAAATCCCATATTTTCTTAAAAGTTGATTATCGATCCCGAAATGTAATGTAAAAGATGTAAACTGAAAACATGTTTACCCTTGTGAATTGTAAACTTTAGTTATCTGGTTTGTTACACGATTCTTGTTATGTACAAGTGTTTCCCCAGGAAAATCCCATATTTTCCTGAATGTTGGTTACCAATGTGAAAGATGTATACTAAAAACCTGGTTGCCCTTCTGAAATGTATTAGTTTTAACACACATATATAAAACTAATATATAAAAAGTAAATTAATTACTTTATTCATTATTACTATTTAGTAAATCTCTATTATCCTAATTGCGAGTTCAATAACCATACAATAGACTAGATATGGCAATAAGTAGTCCACATCACCTTATGACTTTCATCACCCTTGAACCTTTCAGTTCGGCTGTAGCTAGCAGCCAGGTGTGGGGTAGTCACCCCCGTATAGATCTATTCACTCAAGTCATGCTCCCTATCTAAGAGATTCTAGTTACAGATGCGGTCCTCCACTCGCGTATCTCTATGGAGTGTTCACCGAGGACGTGACTCTAATTTATAGGAATTTAAATTTACTAGTAATAATACAAAAATCCTCCACTCGCGTATCTCTGTGGAGTGTTACCGAGGACAAAACATGAATGGAGTTTACTCTTCAAGAGTAAACTCCTGTGACAACCCATGTTGTTCCGTTACATTTCCCCGTTACCGTTAACGGAATATTCCAGTTATAAAAGTTTCGTTAATTAGAGGTCGTCAATTTAATAAACATTTCAATTGTTTATGTTTAATATGCCGTTAAGTCGTGATGAAAGGAAATAAAAACACACAACGCACAATTCCATTTAATTGGAAAAGTTAGTTTTTATTATTACGACCACTAAATCGGGTGCGACCAAAAGCCCCGTTTAACGGCAGTATCGGGTAAAATTCCACTGAGCCCCGACTCGGAACCCTATATAAAGGTGAGTGGAGTCTATTGGAGACTTTTTATACACTCTCTCTATACTCTCTCTCTAGACCCGTTTTCGCCCCAAATCCGCAACCAAACGCCTCCAAATCGTAAGTCCACTTACCCTAACTTATTCTAAACATATTGATTTGTGTTTATAGCTAAAAATTCGGACTTAGAATCTGTTAGAATGGAGTGTACGGCCTAAGCTCCTTCTTAGGCCGTAAACCCCTTAATCAAGGCCAAAAGACCCCAAACTTGTCCCTAATGGCTTGGAAATAAATTAGGGATTTAGCCTAGGAGTGTTTGATCAATTAAAGCAATCAATTTAGGGGGTAAAAGAGAGTTTACAGCCCAAGCACAAGCTTAGGCCGTAAACACCTCTTAATCTTGTTAAAAGGCCCCAAAAACACTCCCAAACCACCCTAGGGCTTAATACATAAATTAGGGGCTTAACATTTCGGGTTTAAACCATTTAAACACAATGAAATGAAAGGAAAAAAGGGGTTTACGGCCAAGGTATGTACCAAGGCCGTAAACACCCCTAAATGTGCCAAAAATGTGGTTTTTGCCCCCCAAATGGCCTTAGACTATTTTTATAAAATGCTAGGAATGATTTAAGGGCTTAAAACTTCATTAAATCCATGATATGAAAATTTACGGCCGTAAACTCCCTTAGCAGTTGTCCCTAGGCCGTAAACTCCTATAAGATGCCCTTAGAAGCCTTAAACCCACTCATGCCTTTTTGGAAATGTACTTAGAAAAATTCCATGAACAAGCTAGAAGCCTTAAACACACTAGATCCCCTCACCACAAGTTTACGGCCATAAACTCATGGTGAGATGTCCCTGGGCCGTAAACTAAGCTTTGGGAGTTACTCTTGGAGAGTAAACTCCATTCCCTAGCCATACACACCTTTAGACGCTACCCGGGACACCCAAACACTTAACCAAAGTGTTTTCCGCTCCTTTGAGCGCGTATACTTGTTTAAAATAGTATTAAATATACTAATTTTATGTGAACATATGTTATCATATGTTAAATAGGTCATTGAGTGTGTTCGAGTCTTTACGTGACACCGAACGCCCAAACGGCACCTTCGTCGGACCTACTTACTGTTTTGACCTTACAAGAAGTATCTTTCATTTGATACTGTCTGGGGTCTGTATTCACTGTTTTGACCTTACAAGACGTATCTTTCATTTGATACTGTCTGGGGTCTGTATTCTCTGTTTTGACCTTACAAGACGTATCTTTCATTTGATACTGTCTGGGGTCTGTATTCACTGTTTTGACCTTACAAGACGTATCTTTCATTTGATACTGTTTGGGGTCTGTATTCACTGTTTCAGACCTTACCAGCTGTACCTTTCATTTGGTACCTTCTGGGGTCTGTGCCTCCATTTGTTAGACTGAACCAGGCGTGTCGTTCGTTCGATACTCTCCTGGAGTCTATGATCCCTTTGCCTTAGTCAGCAGTCCTCACTGCTGAGGCATATGTTATTTTCCCTGTTGTCTCTTGCTTTCTTTAATATTCAAATTCAACATTTTGATAATGATAGCAATTAAGGGAAAACTACTTTTTACCACATAACACGGACCAGTCTTGGTAGAAGGCTGCTCTTATTAAAGAAAATATAGGATTTTCTAGAAAGAACTCTAATGCACTGTAAACACTTAAACTATTACTTCATAAAGTTATTTGACTAAATACTTATGAACTCACCAGCATTTGTAAAAATGTTGATACTCGCTTTTCAAATAACTTGTATTCTTAGGTCAGCAATTAGACAGGTACACCCCCGAAGTTGTTGATGAAGATGGCTTAGTACCTTCCTATACTTATTATATTTACTTGTATTACTTTGATACCTTGTAATGTAACCATGTAAATGATTACTATTAATGTAATGTTTTGTTGTACTTTGATTACTATAATGCATGTGTTATGATACTTGACATGACGTCATCCACCCCAGAACGTTTCCGCCGTTCTGGTTTTGGGGTGTGACAACTCCTTATGGAGTTTTCGGCCCTAAACATTACTTACACATGAGTTCATGGTCGTGAACTCATGGTTGAGGGTTTTATGTTGATAAATGGCAAGATAGCACTTGAGGAATATGGGTATGATTTTATCTAAGGCTTAGGAGGGAATTAAATCACCAAGAACACCATCAATGGGAGTTTATGGCCCTAAACAAGGAGTTTACGGCCGTAAGCTCCTATACCCTTCTTATATTGATGATTTAATTGCTTTAGACCAATCACATGTGATTCAAACAATTTATATAAGCCTTAGAATGAGATTTAAGCATCATATGACTTGTGTAAGTGAGTTCACGGCCCAGGAACTCATTCTTGGGGAGTTTACGGCCGTGAACACTCAAATGAGTTGATTTCATCATGTTTAAGGCCTCCAAACTGATTGTGGTTGATTCTAGAATTTATTCCAAGGCTATTGGTGTGTTTAAATGGCTTTTAAACACTTGATTTTGAGTTTAATCTCCATGAGGATGAGTTTACGGCCCAAGCATGTTCTTGGGTAGTAAACTCATGTTTACTCCTCAAAAATGATGATTAAGGTGTTTTAAGTCCGAAATGGTAAGCAATAAAGTCATATCTAATTCCCAAGATTGGTTTGGAGGGGTTTTAAGGCACAAAAACCCTCTTTATTTGAGTTTACGGACCAAGCATGTTCCAGGGCCGTAAACTCATGAATAAGGTCCTAAATCAATGTTTGAACTCGGATTTGAAGGCTTAAGAGGTTGAACAACAAGTTAGGGAAGTTACCTTATTGATTTGAAGCCTTAAATCAATGTTTTTGGGCCTAGATCTTTGGTTTGAGGAGAGAGGTTAGAGAGAGAGAGCAAAAGCTTCAAATGGATTTACTAAACATTTTGAGTATGAAATTACTCACGGTTTCTCTGATTACTAAACATTTTGAGTATGGATTTATTCACGATTCTTTGAGTACCAAACATTTTGAGTATGGATTAACTCACGGTTTATCTGATTACTAAACATTTTGAGCATGGATTGGATTATAAAGTTCTGTTTTATCAAACATTTTGAAACATGGCTTAAACTATAAATGGAATACTTTTTAATATTTTGAAGTATCATTACCGCGGTTAGCAGAAAACCTGTGAACCCTCACCAACCTTGTGTTGACCCTCAAATTTCATGTATTCTTAGGGTATCACCAAACGAGCTTTTAGTTAGAAGATTAGCCATGGATTTCAGGCAACCTAGTTTATCTAGTTTTTGTTAAATCTGCCTATTTGTTAAGCCAACTTTATGAATTTATTATTATGAACTTTGTATCCAAATCTTAAAGTGTAATGTAACTGCTATGTTGTTATTGTTGTAGCTTGTGATGTATATTCAATTTGCTTGTGATCCATGAACTAAGTCGCACAGCCCGGCGTATTCCGCTGCCTCGACCGGGGGTGTGACAATAGGAGAGGCCTATTTTGAAAATCAATATGTCTACTTTTATCTAATACTCCAATGATGTGGTTATATCAAGGTCATTTAAACATAAAACTTGGTAAATGACTGCTAATAATCTTACCCAAAATTGCAATGGGATACAAATTTGCTAACCAAGACCCAAACATCATAACTCATTATAATACATAAAAACCTTGTCAAAGTTAACAAGGTATGGATATAATAAACAAAGAAATGAATTACTTTCCTATGTCTAGCAATTAATCCCAGAAATGGAAGTGTTGCGACCTTTGATATATAACAGTGTAGATCTGACATAAATATAAATCTTGGTCCAACCTATAACTAACAATAATCCCTTTTGGCGACGGTGGTCGAGGATCGTACAGGAAACGGTGGAATACCCAAACATAAATTTAACAAAGTATGATAAAACCATATTATTTACTATGGTAGACGTCTACTTGCATGAAACGACGAACTTTCTAAATATAAAAATGTAAAAACTGAAAAATGTACATAAATAGTAGTAGTAATGTCTACCAAAAGATGTACATAAATAGTAGTAGTAATATAAAAATGAACTATGGTAGACGTCTACCAAATGATAAATATAAAAATGTAAAAACTGAAAAATGTACATAAATAGTAGTAGTAATGTCAAAGTATGAACTTAACAAAGGAGTTCCAGAGTGAGGTAACATCGAATACCCTCATTAAAGAATTTTATTATATCTTTACTGTTTCCCTTATATTAAAAATAACATTGAACGTTAGAAAATGACCTTGAGATTTATTAAAACTGACTTCGACTATGTATTATTTTATCAAATTTTTGGGAGTTATGTATACTTGTTTAATAATAACACAGATTCAAAAATTAAACGAATAATTGGCTATTTAGTATTACTAGTTTTGAAAATATATTTGGGTAACGAAAAAAACAAGTTGCACATTACTAAACTAAAATGTTTCTTTAATAGCTTTATAGGATTATCATGTAGTTTAACGTAACATCAGTATTCCACGGAAATAGTTTAAGACTATTAACTCATTATTTTGTGGTTTACGGAATATACATTCCTTACAAGTGGACATTAACACAATATTAATTTAATTACGGAAACAACACTCATATGAAGGCCCTGCTATGCATAAACCCGTAACAAAAACTACTTCCTGTAAAAGTTGTTAGCAGTCCACATTGATTACATCACATGATCCAAGACATGCTGGTCTAAGAGTAGTATAGATGTAAATTCAAGATAGATGTTGTAATTATATCATGATTTCTGGAAAAAATTTCTCAAATACCCAGACATACATGAATGATGTCATACCTAAAATTGTAACATATATCGTATAAATAAAAAACAACACCAAAACCATCACGACAAGAGAGCTTTTTCTTGAGTAGGACATATGTTTGATGAAAATTTTTTCTTGATTTTAATTTTAAGAATAGAATTAAAAAATGATCGTACTTTATTTTGGATTACCACTCCTTAAATAGTCATTGAAGTGAAGCATAACATTTTTTTAGCACCGTTCAAGTTGATCATCCAGTTTGTTAGCACCGTTAATTACTAACCTTATATTTTATTATTAATGTATGTTCAAAAGGACATCATTAATTTCAAACATAATATAACCTCTATAGTTTACATGCTAATTAAATTTCAATATGAATATACGTTAATAACAAAATTTAAAGATATTAATTAATGGTGCTAATAAACTGTTATGCTCAATTTGAATGATGTTAACAAGTGTTATGCTTCATTTGAATGACTATTTAAGGATTGGTAATCCAACATAAAGTATGATCCTTTCTTAATTCTATTTTTACTATAGAAATCTAGAAATATTGTTCATCAAACAAATGGCCTACACAACAAAAAGTTCATCTGTCGTGATGGTTCTGGTGTTGTTTATTTGCATGACATGTGTTCCTCTTTTAGGTATGACATCATTCCTCTATTTCTTGGTATTTTATAAAAATTTACCATAAATCATCATATAGTTGCAACATCTATTTTGAATTTACATCTATACAGCTCTTGGACCGGCATGTCTTGGACAGTGTGACGCAATCAACATGGACTGCTTACAACTTTGCCAAGAATTAGCTTTTGTTATGGGTTCATGCAAAGGAGGGCCTCCATCCGAGTGTTGTTGTCATGATTAAATCAATACTATTTTAATAACCACTTGTAAGGAATATATATTCCACAATCCATCAAATAATCGGTTAATAGTTATAAATTATTTCCGTTGAATACTGATGTTACGTTGAACTACATGATAATCCCATGATGCTATTAAAAAACATTTTAGTTTAGTAATGTTCAACTTATTTTTTTCGTAACCCAAATTTATTTTCAAAACTAGTATAACTAAATGTCCATTTATTCATTATTTTTGTTGAATGTGCAATTAATAAACAAATATACGTAACACACAAACATTTCATAAGATACTAGATAGAAGAAATCAGTTTTAATAACTCTCAATATCACTTTCTAACCTTCAATATTATTTTTTATACATTGGAAAAAATAAAGATATAATAAAATCCTTGAATGGAGTATTCCAAGATGTTATCTCCGTGGAACTCCTTTGTCAACTTCATAATTTGATATTTCTCTACTATTTATGTATTTTTTTTTGTTTTTCCATTTTTTAATCAACTTCATAATTTGATATTTCTCTACTATTTATGTATTTTTTTTTGTTTTTCCATTTTTTAATTTATGGTTGGGAAAACCTTGGGTTTAGTGAGTTCGCAGTTTCATGCAAGTAGACGTCTACCAAACTAAATAAGATGGTTTTATCATACTTTTTTAAATTTATGTGTTGGTAAGCCATCATTGCCTAAGGGAACTTCGGCTACTGTTGCTGGAAGGGAATATTTTTAGTTATTGGGTGGTGCTCGGTTGATATATATTTTGAATCTGCCACCGTTATCTTTCAATGGTCACAAGACTTAGATTTATTTTCTTTCGGGATTAATTGCAAGTAATCGGCAAGTTATTCATATCGTTTTTTATTATAACCATATATTGTCAACTTTGACAAGATTTTTATGTTTCATAAGGAGTTAATATGTTCGGGTCATCGTTAACAAATTGGTTTCTCATTGCAATTGTAGGTAAGCTTCTTAGCTCTCATTTACCATGCTTTATTTTTCATTGACGTTGCTATGACCACATCATTTGTATTTTTCGAATGGTGTTTATAGTTATGAGATATAAGAAGAAATGTTGATTTTCAAAATTGGCCTTGCCTATTATGTCATTTACCAAGTGTCGGCGTATTATCTGCATGGCTAGTTAGCTATATCTATATCTATATCTTTCTATATCATTATATACTTATAACGGAAGTATTTTACCTTTCACCACATTCATTTGAAACTCCTATGTATTTTTCCTTTCACCACATTCATTTGAAACTATGACAACCCAAAAGAAATAAACATACATGTTGTAAGAAATAAATACAATCTATGTTATAAAACCATAAGAAAATTTATGATTATAAAACTACATGTTTTTTCTGAAAATTTTAGTAAAAGATAACTTTTCTAGCTAAGGTGGTTACATTATAGTCACTTACTAATTTAGTGGATTTTAACCCAAAAATATTATGATCTGGTTTCATATTTTTGTACTAGGAAAAAATGCACTATCATATTTATAAAAAGATTATATAAATAGTTTCCAACAAACACGATATGCAATAATTGGTATAGTCTTGGAAGTTACAAACCACACATACATTTTAGAAGATACATAAAATTGTTCAAAGAATTACTTATTTCGTTTTATAATAAAAAGGAGTCATAGTTCACGTAAATCAGTTAATGCTCTTATGAGACGTTCCTTCATCATACCTAACTAGCGTACACCTTAAGTCCTGTATAATAATCAGAGTCTCCTGGAGGGAGAGCGAGACCGTTGTGTATAAATCTATATACAGGATTGACCACCCCATAACTGAGTTGTTCGCTACAGTTAGACCGACAAGTCTAGGGTGACAAATGTCTACCAATTCTGAGGCCTGAAGAACGTCGTTCAGGCATATCAGTCATATCAAGCATAGTTATAAGAACTCACATAGGGATTAACACACTATTACGGTTTACGGGAAGCTTACACTTCTTTAGTTTTCCTAAAAAGATATAACGACATACTATTGTTCAGTACATCAAATCTCATACATTTTTGGTCCTAGGGTTTAAGACTACAGTTTTCATACATAAGAAAATATTGGATTTTCTGGGAACATGCATTTTACAATTAAAAGGAATGTATACAAAGGAAATACATACATTTGTGGTCTTGGGTATAAGACTTACATCTTGTTTTTAAAAGAAAATATCAGATTTTTAGAAGTATACAAAAATCAGTTTCTCGAAAATGTTACAAATCCTTTTCATAAAAAATTCTAAAGAACTCACCAACGTCATCGGTTACACTTTTCAAAGTCACCTGTATTCTCAGGAAACCAATAGACATGTATTCAACCGTTCTTTGGGGTCGACATCGTCGTTTCATGATTATTACTTTTCAGTTATTTGTATTTAACTTCTGAACAAGTAAAGAGTTGTAAACGATGTAGACTTGTAATTTCAATGTATGAATATTTGGGTTGCTATGTTTCATTACCATTCAATGGTTATGATATTGTACATGACGTCATCCGCCCCCGGATGTTTCCGACATTCCGGTTTGAGGGTGTGACAGATTGTTATCAAAGCATTGGTTGTGGAGAACTAGTATATCAAACCATATAAGATGTAAAACTATAGATACAATGGGGGATAAAACACTCTGACTATAAACACACTATTAAAAATATAAAAATGTTTTAAGTATTACTACATACAAGTTAGGGCAGTGTCATAACGAGGGCATAATAAAAGTAGTATGATGAGTTGAAAACTACGGGTAGGCCTCGGGATATGTAATTAGACCTTGAATAAATATAGCCTAATCAACTATATTTAATTGAGGTGTAACTAGCATATGCGGGGAAATAGTTGTAGTAAAAGACAAGTCTACCTTTACCAACACCATGATACCTAGAATCAAACGCAACATTTAAAATACTATAGGAGTATTTTAGGATATAATAGAACCACACACTTACACCCCTACATATTTCTCATACCTCTATTCTCGCATAGACCACATGTATAATTAAAACTTAGGCTTCGTATTTTCCTTTAATTTTTTTCTCATATTGCTACTAAGCTAAATTTTATCCCTTATCTACTACTAAAAGAAGCAGCACTATTGGAAGTTATTTCCTTCTTATTCGTGGTTGTTTCTTTTGCCCTTTTCATTTGGTGTTCACGCCTTCATATCATTTTATTTTTATATCAATAATATGTAAAATATGTATGATTGAAAGATCGTCATCATAATTTCTTATACATTGGCTTCAACATCTTCATTAGCGTCATGATTACTGCATATGAAGGTTATTAATATCACAAATTAATAAATATGCATGGCTCTTTCATGTGCATAACCTTAAAAGATAACTCAAATCAATCTAGTTTTTTGTAATTGGAACAAAATTCCATCTTTTATTCTTAAATTACTAGCCATGTAGATAATACACTAAAACTTGGTAAACCAGTTAATAGGAGAGGCCTATTTTGAAAATTAATATGTCTACTTTTATCTAAAACTCCAATGATGTGGTTATAGCAAGGTCAATTAAACATATAACTTGGTAAATGACTGCTAAGAAGCTTACCCGAAATTGCAATGAGATACCAATTCGCTAACCAAGACCCAAACATCATAACTCGTTATAAAACATAAAAACCTTGTTAAAGTTAACAAGGTATGGCTCTAATAAACGAAGAAATGAATTACTTTGCTATTTCTAGCAATTAATCCCAAGAAAAAAAAATGGAAGTGTTGCGACCTTTGATATATAACAACGTAAGATCCAACATAAATATAAATCTTGCTCCACCCTATAACTAACAATAATCCCTTCCAGTGACGGTGGTCGAAGACCCTACAGGCGACGGTGGCATACCCAAACATAAATTTAACAAAGTATGATAAAACCATATTATTTACTATGGTAGACGTCTACTTGCATGAAACGGCAAACTTACTAAACCCAAGATTTACCAAAAGATAAATCTAAATATGGAATAACTGAAAAATGTACATAAATAGTATTAGTAATGTCAAAGTGTCACACCCCGAAAACCGAAGGCGGAAACATTTTCGGGGTTGACTCCACGTTGAGTATCAAATCCAATGCATATAGTAAGTAAAGTAAACAACCATTACATTACATATAAAAGTTTACATTTGTTTCAAAAGTAAGTTGTACAAGTGTGATACATAGTATATATATGAACAAAAATAGTACGTGTCTTCTATGCATTCCATCTTCGCCAAAAGGATCATCGGGTACCTGTCTAATGCGGACCTGAGAATATAAGCAGTTTCAAAATCAGCATAATGCTGGTGAGTTCATAAGCGGTTTTGTTTTCTGAAAATGTACAAGTTCCTTTCTGTTTTTCTGAAAAAGTTACACACCAAGAAAATCTCATATTTTCTTAAAAGTTGATTATCGATCCCGAAATGTAATGTAAAAGATGTACATTGAAAACATGTTTACCCTTGTGAATTGTAAAGTTAAGTTATCTGGTTTGTTACACGATTCTGGTTATGTACAAGTCTTTCCCCAGGAAAATCCCATATTTTCCTGAATGTTGGTTACCATTGTGAAAGATGTATACTAAAAACCTGGTTGCCCCTGTGAAATGTATTAGTTTTAACACACATATATAAAACTAATATATACAAAGTAAATTAATTACTTTATTCATTATTACTATTTAGTAAATCTCTGTTATCCTAATTGCGAGTTCAATAACCATACAATAGACTAGATATGGCAATAAGTAGTCCACATCACCTTATGACTTTCGTCACCCTTGAACCTTTCAGTTCGGCTGTAGCTAGTAGCCAGGTGTGGGGTAGTCAGCCCCGTATAGATCTATACACTCAAGTCACGCTCCCTATCTAAGAGATTCTGGATATAGTTGCGGTCCTCCACTCGCGTATCTCTGTGGAGTGTTCACCGAGGACGTGACTCCAATTTATAGGAATAACAAATTTACTAGTAATAATACAATAATCCTCCACTCGCGTATCTTTGTGGAGTGTTACCGAGGACAAAACAGGGATGGAGTTTACTCTTCAAGAGTAAACTCCTTATGGAATTTTCGGCCCTAAACACTAATTACATATGATTTCACGGGTGGGAACTCATGGTTGAGGGTTTTATGTTGCTAAATGGCAAGATAGCACTTGAGGAATATTGGTATGATTTTATCTAAGGCTTAGGAAGGAATTAAATCACCAAGAACACCATCAATGGGAGTTTACGGCCCTAAACAAAGAGTTTATGGTCGTAAGCTCTTATACCCTTATTATATTGATGATTTAATTGCTTTAGACCAATCACATGTGATTTAAACAATTTATACAAGCCTTAGAATGAGATTTAAGTATCATATGACTTGTGTAAGTGAGTTCACGGACCAAGAACTCATTCTTGGGGAGTTTACGGCCGTGAACACTCAAATGATTGGATTTCATCATGTTTAAGGCCTCCAAACTGATTGTGGTTGATTCTAGAATTTATTCCAAGGCTATTGGTGTGTTTAAATGGCTTTTAAACACTTGATTTTGAGTTTAATCTCCATGAGGATGAGTTTACGGCCCAAGCATGTTCTTGGGTAGTAAACTCATGTTTACTCCTCAAAAATCATGTTTAAGGTGTTCTAAGTCCGAAATGGTAAGCCATAAAGTCATATCTAATTCCCAAGATTGGTTTGGAGGGGTTTGAAGGCACAAAAACCCTCTTTATTTGAGTTTACGGACCAAGCATGTTCCAGGGCCATAAACTCATGAATAAGGTCATAAATCAACGTTTGAACTCGGATTTGAAGGCTTAAGAAATTGAAAAACAAGTTAGGGAAGTTACCTTAATGATTTGAAGCCTTAAATCAATGTTTTTGGACCTAGATCTTTGGTTTGAGGAGAGAGGTTAGAGAGAGAGAGAGTAGTGAGAGAAAGCAAAAGCTTCAAATGGATTTACTAAACATTTTGAGTATGAAATTACTCACGGTTTCTCTGATTACTAAACATTTTGAGTATGGATTTATTCACGATTCTTTGAGTACCAAACATTTTGAGTATGGATTAACTCACGGTTTATCTGATTACTAAACATTTTGAGCATGGATTTAATTATAAAGTTCTGTTTTATCAAACATGGCTTAAACTATAAATGGAATACTTTTTAATATTTTAAAGTATCATTACTGCAGTTAGCAGAAAACCTGTGAACCCTCACCAACCTTGTGTTGACCCTCAAATTTCATGTATTCTTAGGGTATCACCAAACGAGCTTTCAGTCAGAAGATTAGCCATGGATTTCAAGCGACATAGTTTATCTAGTTTTTGTTAAAGCTGCCTATTTGTTAAGGCAACTTTATGAATTTATTATTATGAACTTTGTATCCAAATCTTAAAGTGTAATGTAACTGCTATGTTGTTATTGTTGTAGCTTGTGATGTATATTCAATTTGCTTGTGATCCATGAACTAAGTCATACAGCCCGGCGTATTCCGCCGCCTCGGCCGGGGGTGTGACAATAGGAGAGGCCTATTTTGAAAATCAATATGTCTACTTTTATCTAAAACTCCAATGATGTGGTTATAGCAAGGTCAATTAAACATAAAACTTGGTAAATGACTCCTAATAAGCTTACCCAAAATTGCAATGAGATACAAATTTGCTAACCAAGACCCAAACATCATAACTCATTATAAAACATAAAAACCTTCTCAAAGTTAACAAGGTATGGCTATAATGAACAAAGAAATGAATTACTTTGCTATCTCTAGCAATTAATCCCAGAAGAAAACAATGGAAGTGTTGCGACCTTTTATATATAACAGTGTAAGATCTGACATAAATATAAATCTTGCTCCAACCTATAACTAAAAAATAATCCCTTTTGGCAACGATGGTCGAGGATCCTACAGGCAACGGTGGCATACCCAAACATAAATTTAACAAAGTATGATAAAACCATATTATTTACTATGGTAGACGTCTACTTGAATGAAACGGTGAACTTTCTAAACCCAAGGTTTACCAAAAGATAAATCTAAAAATGTAAAAACTGAAAAATGTACATAAATAGTAGTAGTAATGTCAAAGTATGAAGTTGACAAAGGAGTTCCAGAGTGAGGTAACATCGAATACCCTCATTAAAGAATTTTATTATATCTTTATTGTTTCCCTTATATTAAAAATAACATTGAACGTTAGAAAATGACCTTGAGATTTACTAAAACTGACTTCGACTATGTAGTATTTTATCAAATTTTTGGGAGTTATGTATACTTGTTTAATAATAACACACATTCAAAAATTAAACGAATAATTGGCTATTTAGTATTACTAGTTTTGAAAATATATTTGGGTAACGAAAAAAACAAGTTGGACATTACTAAACTAAAATGTTTCTTTAATAGCTTTATAGGATTATCATGTAGTTTAACGTAACATCAGTATTCCACGGAAATAGTTTAAAACTATTAACTCATTATTTTGTGGTTTACAGAATATAAATTCCTTACAAGTGGACATTAACACAGTATTAATTTAATTACGGCAACAACACTCATATGAAGGCGCTGCTATGCATAAACCCGTAACAAAAACTACTTCCTGTAAAAGTTGTTAGCAGTCCACGTTGATTACATCACATGATCCAAGACATGCTGGTCTAAGAGTAGTATAGATGTAAATTCAAAATAGATGTTGTACTTATATCATGATTTCTGGAAAAAATTTCTCAAATACCCAGACATACATGAATGATGTCATACCTAAAATTGTAGCATATATCATATAAATAAAAAACAACACCAAAACCATCACGACAAGAGAGCTTTTTCTTGTGTCGGACATTTGTTTGATGAAATTTTTTTCTTGATTTTAATTTTAAGAGTAGAATTAAAAAATGATCGTACTTTATTTTGGATTACCACTCCTTAAATAGTCATTCAAGTGAATCATAACATTTTTTTAGCACTATTCAAGTTGATCATCCAGTTTGTTAGCACCGTTAATTACTAACTTTAAATTTTATTATTAATGTATGTTCAAAAGGACATCATTAATTTCAAACATAACATAACCTCTATAATTTACATGCTAATTGAATTTCAATATGAATATACGTTAATAACAAAATTTAAAGATATTAATTAATGGTGCTAATAAACTGTCATGCGCAATTTGAATGATGTTAACAAGTGCTATGCTTCATTTGAATGACTATTTAAGGATTGGTAATCCAACATAAAGTATGATCCTTTCTTAATTTTCTTCTTACTATAAAAATCTAGAAATATTGTTCATCAAACAAATGGCCTACACAACAAAAAGTTCATTTGTCGTGATGGTTTTGGTGTTGTTTATTTGCATGACATGTGTTCCTCTTTTAGGTATGACATCATTCCTCTATTACTTGGTATTTTAGAAAAATTTACCATAAATCATCATATAGTTGCAACATCTATTTTGAATTTACATCTATACAGCTCTTGGACCGGCATGTCTTGGACAGTGTGACGCAATCAACATGGACTGCTTACAACTTTGCCAAGAATTAGCTTTTGTTACGGGTTCATGCAAAGGAGGGCCTCCATCCGAGTGTTGTTGTCATGATTAAATCATTATTGTTTTAATAACCACTTGTAAGGAGTATATATTCCATAATCCATCAAATAATCGGTTAATAGTTATAAATTATTTCCGTTGAATACTTATGTTACTTTGAACTACATGATAATCCCATGATGCTATTAAAAAACATTTTAGTTTAGTAATGTTCGACTTAATTTTTTCGTAACCCAAATTTATTTTCAAAACTAGTATTACTAAATGGCCATTTATTCATTATTTTTGTTGAATGTGCAATTAATAAACAAATATACGTAACACACAAACATTTCATAAGATACTAGATAGAAGAAATCAGTTTTAATAACTCTCAAGATCACTTTCTAACCTTCAATATTATTTTTTATACATTAGAAAAAATAAAGATATAATAAAATCCTTGAATGGAGTATTGCAAGATGTTGTCTCCGTGAAACTCCTTTGTCAACTTCATAATTTGATATTTCTCTACTATTTATGTATTTTTTTTGGTTTTCCATTTTTTAATTTATGGTTGGGAAAACCTTGGGTTTAGTGAGTTCGCAGTTTCATGCAAGTAGACGTCTACCAAACTAAACAAGATGGTTTTATCATACTTTTTTAAATTTATGTGTTGGTAAGCCATCGTTGCCTAAGGGATCTTCGGCAATTGTCGCTGGAAGGGAATATTTTTAGTTATTGGGTGGTGCTCGGTTGATATATATTTTGAATCTGCCACCATTATCTTTCAATGGTCGCAACACTTAGATTTATTTTCTTTCGGGATTAATTGCAAGAAATCGGCAAGTTATTCATATCGTTTTTTATTATAACCATATATTGTCAACTTTGACAAGATTTTTATGTTTCATAAGGAGTTAATATGTTCGGGTCATCGTTAACAAATTGGTTTCTCATTGCAATTGTGGGTAAGCTTCTTAGCTCTCATTTACCATGCTTTATGTTTCCTTGACCTTGCTATGACCACATCATTTGTATTTTTCGAATGGTGTTTATAGTTATGAGATAAAAGAAGAAATGTTGATTTTCAAAATTGGCCTTGCCTATTATGTCATTTACCAAGTGTCGACGTATTATCTGCATGGCTAGTTAGCTATATCTATATCTATATCTTTCTATATCATTATATACTTATAACGGAAGTATTTTAGCTTTCACCACATTCATTTGAAACTCCTATGTATTTTTCCTTTCACCACATTCATTTGAAACTGTGACAACCCAAAAGAAATAAACATACATGTTGTTAGAAATAAATACAATCTATGTTATAAAACCATAAGAAAATTTATGATTATAAAACTACATGGTTTTTTTGAAACTTTTACTAAAAGATAACTTTTCTAGCTAAGGTGGTTACATTATAGTCACTTACTAATTTAGTGGGTTTTAACCCGAAAATATTATGATCTGGTTTCATATTTTTGTACTACGCACAAATGCACTTTCATATTTATAAAAAGATTATATAAATAGTTTCCAACAAACAAGATATGCAATAATTGGTATAGTCTTGGAAGTTACAAACCACACATACATTTTAGAAGATACATAAAATTGTTCAAAGAATTACTTATTTCGTTTTATAATAAAAAGGAGTCATAGTTCATGTAAATCAGTTAATGCTCTTATGAGACGTTCCTTCATCATACCTACCTAGCGTACACCTTAAGTCCTGCATAATAATCAGAGTCTCCTGGAGGGAGAGCGAGACCGTTGTGTATAAATCTATATACAGGATTGACCACCCCATAACTCAGTTGTTCGCTACAGTTAGACCGGCAAGTCTAGGGTGACAAATGTCTACCAATTCTGAGGCCTGAAGAACGTTGTTCAGGCATATCAGTCATATCAAGCATAGTTATAAGAACTCACATAGGGATTAACATACTATTACGGTTTACGGGAAGCTTACACTTCTTTAGTTTTTCTAAAAAGATATAACGACATACTATTGTTCAGTACATCAAATCTCATACATTTTTGGTCCTAGGGTTTAAGACTACAGTTTTCATACATAAGAAAATATAGGATTTTCTGGGAACTTGCATTTTACAATTAAAAGTAATGTATACAAAGGAAATACATACATATACAGTTCATACATAAGAAAATATTGGATTTTCTGGAAACATATATTATCATTTTACAAGGAAGGGATACATAGAACATACATACATTTGTCGTCTTGGGTATAAAACTTACATCTTGTATTTAAAAGAAAATATCGGATTTTTTAGAAGTATACAAAAATCAGTTTCTCGAAAATGTTACAAATCCTTTTCATAAAAAATTCTAAAGAACTCACCAACGTCATCGGTTACACTTTTCAAAGTCACCTGTATTCTCAGGAAACCAATAGACATGTATTCAACCGTTCTTGCGGGTCGACATCGTCGTTTCATGATTATTACTTTTCAGTTATTTGTATTTAACTTCTGCACAAGTAAAGAGTTGTAAACGATGTACACTGGTAATTTCAATGTATGAATATTTGGGTTGCTATGTTTTATTACCATTCAATGGTTATGATATTGTACATGACGTCATCTGCCCCCGGATGTTTCCGACATTCCGGTTCGAGGGTGTGACAGATTGTTATCAAAGCATTGGTTGTGGAGAACTAGTATATCAAACCATATAAGATGTAAAACAATAAATACAATGGGGGATAAAACACTCTGACTATAAACACACTATTAAAAATATAATAATATTTTAAGTATTACTACATACAAGTTAGGGCAGTGTCATAACGAGGGCATAATAAAAGTAGTATGATGAGTTGAAAACTATGGGTAGGCCTCGGGATATGTAATTAGACCTTGAATAAACATAGCCTAATCAACTATATTTAATTGAGGTGTAACTAGCATATGTTGGGAAATAGTCGTAGTAAAAGACAAGTCTACCTTTACCTACACCATGATACCTAGAATCAAACGCAACATTTAAAATACTATAGGAGTATTTTAGGATATAATAGAACCACACACTTACACCCCTACATATTTCTCATACCTCTATTCTTGCATAGACCACATGTATAATTAAAACTTAGGCTTTGTGTTTTCCTTTAATTTTTTTCTCATATTGCTACTAAGCTTAATTTTATCCCTTATCTACTACTAACAGAAGCAGTACTAATGGAAGTCATTTCCTTCTTATTCGTGGTTGTTTCTTTTGCCCTTTTCATTTGGTGTTCACGCCTTCATATCATATTATTTTTATATCAATAATATGTAAAATATGTATGATTGAAAGATCGACATCATAATTTCTTGTACATTGTCTTCAACATCTTCATTAGCGTCATGATTACTGCATATGAAGGTTATTAATATCACAAATTAATAAATATGCATGACTCTTTCATGTACATAACCTTAAAAGATAACTCAAATCAATCTACTTTTTAGTAATTGGAACAAAATTCCAACTTTTATTCTTAAATTACTAACCATGTAGATAATACACTAAAACTTGGTAAACCGGTTAATAGGAGAGGCCTATTTTGAAAATTAATGTCTACTTTTATCTAAAACTCCAATGATGTGGTTATAGCAAGGTCAATTAAACATATAACTTGGTAAATGACTGCTAAGAAGCTTACCCAAAATTGCAATAGATACCAATTCGCTAACCTAGACCCAAACATCATAACTCGTTATAATACATAAAAACCTTGTCAAAGTTAACAAGGTATGGCTCTAATAAACGAAGAAATGAATTACTTTGCTATTTCTAGCAATTAATCCCAAAAGAAAAAAATGGAAGTGTTGCGACCTTTGATATATTACAACGTAAGATCCAACATAAACATAAATCTTGCTCCACCCTATAACTAACAATAATCCCTTCCAACGACGGTGGTCAAAGATCCTACAGGCGACGGTGGCATACCCAAATATAAATTTAACAAAGTATGATAAAACCATATTATTTACTATGGTAGACGTCTACTTGCAAGAAACGGCGAACTTACTAAACCCAAGGTTTACCAAAACATTAATCTAAAAATGGAATAACTGAAAAATGTACATAAATAGTAGTAGTAATGTCAAAGTGTCACACCCCGAAAACCGAAGGCGGAAACATTTTCAAGGTTGACTCCACGTTGAGTATCAAATCCGATGCGCATAGTAAGTAAAGTTAACAACCATTACATTACATATAAAAGTTTACATTTGTTTCAAAAGTAAGTTGTACAAGTGTGATACATAGTATATATATGAACAAAAATAGTACGTGTCTTCTACACATTCCATCTTCGCCAAAAGGATCATCAAGTACCTGTCTAATGCGGACCTGAGAATACAACCAGTTTCAAAATCAGCATAATGCTGGTGAGTTCTTAAATGGTTTTGTTTTCTGAAAATGTACAAGTTCCTTTATGTTTTTCTGAAAAAGTTACACACCAAGAAAATCCCATATTTTCTTAAAAGTTGATTATCGATCCCAAAATGTAATGTAAAAGATGTACACTGAAAACATGTTTACCCTTGTGAATTGTAAAGTTTAGTTATCTGGTTTGTTACACGATTCTGGTTATGTACAAGTGTTTCCACAGGAAAATCCCATATTTTCCTGAATGTTGGTTACCAATGTGAAAGATGTATACAAAAAACCTGGTTGCCCTTGTGAAATGTATTAGTTTTAACACACATATATAAAACTAATATATACAAAGTAAATTAATTACTTTATTTATTATTACAATTTAGTAAATCTCTGTAATCGTAATTGCGAGTTCAATAACCATACAATAGACTAGATATGGCAATAAGTAGTCCACATCACCTTATGACTATCATCACCCTTGCACCTTTCAGTTCGGCTGTAGTTAGCAGCCAGGTCTGGGGTAGTCAGCCCCGTATAGATCTATACACTCAAGTCACGCTCCCTATCTAAGAGATTCTAGTTACAGATGCGGTCCTCCACTCGCGTGTATCTATGGAGTGTTCACCGAGGACGTGACTCCAATTTATAGGAATAACAAATTTACTAGTAATAATACAATAATCCTCCACTCGCGTATCTCTGTGGAGTGTTACCGAGGACAAAACATGAATGGAGTTTACTCTTCAAGAGTAAACTCCTGTGACAACCCAAGTTGTTCCGTTACATTTCCCCGTTACCGTTAACGGAATATTCCAGTTATAAAAGTTCCGTTAATTAGAGGTCGTCAATTTAATAAACATTTCAATTGTTTATGTTTAATATGCCGTTAAGTCGTGATGAAAGGGAATAAAAACACACAACACACAATTCCATTTATTTGGAAAAGTTAGTTTTTATTATTACGACCACTAAATCGGGTGCGACCAAAAGCCCCGTTTAACGGCAGTATCGGGTAAAATTCCACTGTTCCCCGACTCGGAACCCTATATAAATGTGAGTGGAGTCTATTGGAGACTTTTTACACTCTCTCTCTATACTCTCTCTCTAGACCCGTTTTCGCCCCAAATCCGCAACCAAACGCTTCCAAATCGTAAGTCCACTTACCCTAGCTTATTCTAAACATATTGATTTGTGTTTATAGCTAAAAATTCGGACTTAGAAGCTGTTAGAATGGAGTGTACGGCCTAAGATCCTTCTTAGGCCGTAAAGCCCTTAATCAAGGCCAAAAGACCCCAAACTTGTCCCGAATGTCTTGGAAATAAATTAGGGATTTAGCCTAGGAGTGTTTGATCAATTAAAGCAATCAATTTAGGGGGTAAAAGAGAGTTTATGGCCCAAGCACAAGCTTAGGCCGTAAACACCTCTTAATCTTGTTAAAAGGCCCCAAAAACACTCCCAAACCACCCTAGGGCTTAATACATAAATTAGGGCCTTAACATTTCGGGTTTAAACCATTTAAACACAATGAAATGAAAGGGAAAAAGGGGTTTATGGCCCAGGTATGTACCAAGGCCGTAAACACCCCTAAATGTGCCAAAAATGTGGTTTTTGCCCCCCAAATGGCCTTAGACTATTCTTATAAAATGCTAGGAATGATTTAAGGGCTTAAAACTTCATTAAATCCACGATATGAGAGTTTACGGCCGTAAACTCCCTTAGGAGTTGTCCCTAGGCTTTAAACTCCTATAAGATGCCCTTAGAAACCTTAAACCCACTCATGCCCTTTTGGAAATGTACTTAGAAAAATTCCGTGAACAAGCTAGAAGCCTTAAACACACTAGATCCCCTCACCATGAGTTTTCGGCCATAAACTCATGGTGAGATGTCCCTGGGCCGTAAACTAAGCTTTGGGAGTTACTCTTCGAGAGTAAACTCCATTCCCTAGCCATACACACCTTTAAACGCTACCTAGGACACCCAAACACTTAACCAAAGTGTTTTCCGCTCCTTTGAGCGCGTATACTTGTTTAATTAGTATTAAATATACTAATTGTAGGTGAACATATGTTATCATATGTTAAATAGGTCATTGAGTGTGTTCGAGTCTTTACGTGACACCGAACGCCCAAACGGCACCTTCGTCGGACCTACTTACACCAGGTGAGTTCATACCCCTGAATATACCTTTTAATGTTTTTACATGTTTTATAGGGGGGAATACAAGTTAAACATGCCAGTTATCATATCAATCACGTGTGATTGATAACCCGCATGCACAAGATGTTACCACACATTACACTGTTTTACCGAGTAGGACACTATAATGATTTTTAATTGTTTCAAAACTTTTAATTATACTGATTTATCCAAATTCATTCTAAACTGGTTTATGAAAGATTTCCAAAAGTTTTTAAACATATTTTACAAAAGAATACAAACTGTGATTTTCCCCGAGCATAAAGGTTTTTCATCAAAGTATTCTTTCACGACTTATACTTTTACTTGTTAGATACCGCTGCTTCGCTTTCATGTATTTTAAACTCCTACTCGATAACGCTTACACTTCGTGATGCGTTTATACACGTTATCGTCTCTATATCGCTTATACCTGTTATTGTCTCTATATCGCTTATACCTGTTATTGTCTCTATATCGCTTATACCTGGTACGCTTATACTTCACGACTCGATCTATCCACACTGTATGAATTCACACCATAATGATATGTTTCCACTTAATACACAACCAGCTGTAGTTAGATGTATGTCTGTGCGTATATAGATACATATAAGTAATGATTGAAAGACTTAGGAAGGCTCGTCCGCCCTATTTCCTTTTCTTCGTTGAGATGTGGTCTGGTGGGATCGGATGTCCATCCGAAGGTCGTTTGATTCATTAGTTATATATTATGTATATGAGTATGGACATATAGGAATTCTCTAGTCAGTTCAGTTAAGAGTCTCTACCTCTAGTCTACACTTACATTAGAAACCCACTATTGGGAAGTCTCTACCTCTAGTTCAGCACTTACACACTACCCACTATTTGGAAGTCTCTACCCACTATTTGGGATGCATCTTCAGGACACGGCCTTCTCCGTCGTCTAGTTGGTAACCAGAATCTCCTGTAGGGAGAGCGGACATTGTGTTTATAGATCTATACGGGTTTGACAACCCCGCACCCGGCCTACAAAGCCAACGGGTGACAAATGTCACATTTTATAGACGCTTGTAGGGCGTCTGGAACTCTAGTCAGTATGGTTACGAGTATCCCGAGTTACCTTATAATTCATGGTCTTAAGGTAACGGTATTTCACCGGCAATTTACACTATATGCTGGTAACTCATTTTCAAAGTCGCACTGTTTTGACCTTACAAGATGTATCTTTGATTTGATACTGTCTGGGGTCTATATTCACTGTTTTTACCTTACAAGACGTATCTTTCATTTGATACTGTCTGGGGTCTGTATTCACTGTTTTGACCTTACAAGACGTATCTTTCATTTGATACTGTATGGGGTCTGTATTCACTGTTTTGACCTTACAAGACATATCTTTCATTTGATACTGTCTGGGGCCTGTATTCGCTATTTTGACCTTACAAGACATATCCTTCATTTGATACTGTCTGGGGTCTGTATTCATTGTTTCAGACCTTACCAGGTGTACCTCTCATTTGGTACCTTCTGGGGTCTGTGCCTCCATTTGTTAGACTGAACCAGGCGTGTCGTTCGTTCGATACTCTCCTGGAGTCTATGATCCCTTTGCCTTAGTCAGCAGTCCTCACTGCTGAGGCATATGTTATTTCCCTGTTGTCTCTTGCTTTCTTTAATAATCAAATTCAACATTTTGATAATGATAGCAATTAAGGGAAAACTACTTTTTACCACATAGCACTGACCAGTCTTGGTAGAAGGCTGCTCTTATTAAAGAAAATATAGGATTTTCTGGAAAGAACTCTAATGCACTGTAAACACTTGAACTATTACTTCATAAAGTTATTTGACTAAATACTTATGAACTCACCCGCATTTGTAAAAATGCTGATACTCGCTTTTCAAATAACTTGTATTCTCAAGTCAGCAATTAGACAGGTACACCCCCGGAGCTGTTGATGAAGATGGCTTAGTACCTTGATGTACTTATTATATATACTTGTATTACTTTGATACCTTGTAATGTAACCATTTAAAATTATTATTATTAATGCAATGTTTTGTTGTATTTTGATTACTATAATGCATGTGTTGTGATACTTGACATGACGTCATCCACCCCAGAACGTTTCCGCCGTTCCGGTTTTGGGGTGTGACAGATTGGTATCGGAGCATTGTTTATAGTGAGCTAAGTATATCAATTCATAAAAGATATACAACCTATAAACACAAAAGGATAAAACACCCGAACACAAGTATCACGAGAAGAACAATAATAAAAGTCTTCGGATGTTGAGCACTACAGTCAAACCTGGGCAGTTATGTAATCGTAAGCTGGAATAAATGTAACCTGATCAACTACTGTGACAACCCGATATTTCAACTCTTTGTAACGACCAAAATGGGTCAAGTATTGTAACCACTTCTGAATAATAATAATTTACTTTCATAATAAAATGTACAAATAAGTTCTATTTAATTTCCTTCTATGATTAAATGTCTTTGAACCATGATCGTACGTGAAAAGAACGCCCAAATCCGACTTCATATAGCGAAGTTATGATTTTTCCAAGTTCGGCTTAGCAACAGACAACTAAAAACTCGAATCGGAAATCGAGCGACTTTTGGCCGGAATGACCTAAACGAGAATCGAAGGTCTCGTCAATGGTATTCCAGCGGTAAAAGGTCTGGCAAAAACCGACATCAGATAAAGAAGTTATGAATTTTCTAAGAAATTCCTTAAACACGATGGATTTTTAATAAATAATAAAAATATAATTTTGGAATTTGCCGACGGAGTCTAAACGAAAGTTGTAGAGCGTAGTCTCACCTACGCGAGGATATAAAGACCATCGAAAACGGAGTTCGTATGAAGAAGATATGAATTTTTGAAGTTTATTAAATAAATTAATTATTTATTTAATTCAAAATTCGGATATTATCCGAAGGGGAGTCAGCATCCTCCTCCGAGGTACGCGCTGCGTACCCCTGTACGCTCCGCGTAACCGAGGGGATTGGCCTCTGATCATCCACGTCGCACTATCCGAAGAAACCAACCCATCCGACCCGTCCGAAGCCCCTACCCGTCCGACCCGACGTCCCATCCGACCCGGCGTCCCATCCGACCCGCGTACCCAGCAACCCGTCCCATCCGAACCGAGGCAGTCGAGGCCTCGGTCACGCATGACGTACGCGTACGCGCTGCGTACAAGCGTACGCCCCGCGTACCGAGGCAGACCAGCCTTTCTATAAATAGGATGCGAGGGTTTCCAAAGAAAGGGTTCATTTCTCTTCTCTCTCTCTCAACATTTCCTCGTTTTCCGTGTCCGTTCAAACCCGAAGCTCTGGTCTTTTTGGCTCAAGTCCCGAAGGTCGATTTTGCTCCCGAGATTCCCGAGAATCCCGAGGAAAATCCGTTTCCCGAGGCGAAACTCTGCCCGGTTTTCCATCTCGCTATCTCCAAAACTTTCAAGTGAGTTTCATACCCCTTAATCAACCGTTTTAATTATTCTAAATACTTTTATATGCTTTCAAGGGGGGATTACAAGTAAAACACACGAGTATTATCGTGTGTTACATAAAGAAACTCTTTTATATACTGTTATATATTCAAATCACATGCGATTTATAAACATTTAAAGGAACTTTTATATATATATAACATATGTCACAATAGCATTTTACCTTTTAAAATATAATGTTGTTGTAATGCATGTATAAACTAAACTGTTCTTAGATTTTTCTTGTCTATCCTAGACTCTACACCAAAAATCTATACTTTCATAAATAAGTGATTCCTTTTCTCAATATTTCTAAACAAACAAGACACGCTTTTTGGAAACTATAATAGGTATAGTTTTACGAACAGATTTCTAACTCTTATGTACTAGAAACACATATTTCAAGAAGTTTACTTTCGTATACAAGAACAAACGTAACATTTTAACAAGCAGATCTGTTTTTATACCACGGTTTTGTGAGACACTAACTTCATGTACGTTCGAGTACACATTTCAAGTCCTGTATTATATACCAGAATCCCTTGGAGGGGGAGCGTGGTGTTTGTGTATAGATCTATACGGGCTTGACAACCCGCGCCCTGACTGTTAGCTGCAGTCCACCGTTTGGGGTGACAAACGTCATTACATTCCAACGCCTGAAGAACGTTGTGTATAGGCATTCAGAGTCAATAGTATGGTTATAAAACTCACAAGGGGTATTAAAAATGCATTGATTTACAAGGTTTTCAAACTCATTGGTTATTTTACATTTACATACATTTTCGAAACAAACATTAGTCTTGAGTGAAGGCTACTTTTATACTAGTAGAAAATATAGGATTTTCTAAACACAAACAAACAGAGATAAAACATTTCATTTCATTCAAACATTGTCACTTAAATACTTATGAAATTCACCAGCTTAAATGCTGATCTACTCTTTCAAAATTACTTGTATGTCCCAGGAAATCAGTAATTCCAGGTATTCTTTTCGCTTTTGATGAAGGGATGCTGCGGCGCCAGTTTAATCTCGTATTTTGACATCATATTGTAATTGGGTTTTTGAACATGTAACTTTTGACTAATGTAAACTTTCAATTATATATATGATGGTTGTATTGCTTTCTTTACTATGTATTCATTTGTTACGCTACCACATGAAGTCATCCGCCCCCGAACGTTTCCGCCGTTCAGGTTTGGGGGTGTGACAGATTGGTATCAGAGCAATGTTTATAGTGAACTAAGTATATCGAACCACATAAGATATACAAACTATAAATGCTTAAGGGACTAATACTCTCTGACAAAACAAATTTTCTTTTTACACTTAAACAACATTTCGTTCAACTTAAATTGATAGTTCATTTAAGTACAATTACATGCATACCACAAACTATTTTCATGTTATACAACTATACAAGTATTTAGACAAGTTGACACTACGATTGAGACTCGATATATGTAATCAGATTTTGGACAAATATAACATGATCAACTATATTTGCCCAAGATTGGACCAACGTATATCGAGGAATGATCGTAGTAAGCAACAAGTCAAAACCTTACCAAACCATTACAAGAATCAAACACAAGAACTTAAATACTATAGGAGTATTTGCTATCTAAACTAGTTAAACTTACATGTTTTACATGTTCCGAATTTATTCAATTCTTATAACCCCATTTCTCGTACAGTCAAATGGCTGGATTTCACCACCCTGGCGACCGCTACTTTCCCAACCAAGGCAACGGAGGATGGATCGAAGATGATCCCGAAGAGGACGAGGAACCCATGGAAGTGGGTGATGACTCCGGTACCGACTCAGAGCCGGAAGTTATCGATCCACCACCCATTCAGCCTCCCGTCTTCGTAAGGAACTTTCAAGGACCGACTCCCGTCTGGGGAAGTCACCTCCACCATTGGAGCCAACAGCAAAACCTACGCCCTCCCTACAGCATGTGCCGAGACTTCTATGATGTCCGCGGCGGAGGTTCGGCTGATCGAGCACTCCCGGTAATGGTGGGTAAGTTAGCCAATCAGTCCTATCAGTCTGGAGTACAAGCTAGTCGACTCCGGGATATCAACGTGGAAGTGCAGGTTCACACTTCTGACATCCGTAGGCTGGACAAGATGCAAGACAACGCCCAATTCCAAACTGAAGCGTTTCAAGCGCAAATGATTGCAGCCCTTGCCGAACTAAGGGAACAACAAGCCGCTTTCGATAGGCGTCTAATGGAGTCAAAGCAATCAGATACGGAGTCAAGCTCCAAGCGCAACCTTCGACGCAAGTAGTGCTTGTCAAGGACTCAAATTTTGTTATAGCTTAGGACCTCGGCTAAAAGTCTTTAAATTTCTCGAACTTTGTAATCGGAGACTCTTATAGGGGTCAAATTTTCATGATCGTTGTAACAACTTTTATATTAATATAAGTGGCACTATTACTACTATGTTGAGTATTTCGTTCGAACCTTGAATGGTCTTTGTGAACCCAAATACTTGTTTCATACCTTCAGTCTTACGAATAAACTTTCATTCTTCTATTTTAAGACTCATACTATCATCTGTTGTTGAACTATAGCGATTTAGTTCATGAGACACATACATTTTCCATTCTATGAAATTCTTATCCTTGTCTTTTCAATCTATAGTTGAAGGATGCCTCCGCGTAGGAATCCGAGGCGAAACAACGGTGAGGAAGCACCTATACCACCTCCACCACCCCAATTTGATGCTGTAATGTTTCAAGCAGCAGTCACCGCAGCGGTGGCAGCTGCCATGTCACAGATCAATAACTCAAGTGCTAATGGCTCGGGATCTGGCACACACCCATCCAACCATGGCGAGAGTCATGGACCACCTCGAGAATGCACCTATAAGGACTTCACTAATGCCAAGCCCCGAATGTTTTATGGTACTGGTGGTGTGATGGCCCTGAGGCAGTGGATTGAAAGGACGGAGGCAGTCTTTGAAATCTGCTCCTGCCCCGAGCACAGCAAGGTCAAATTTGCAACTTTCACCCTTCTCGATAAAGCTTTAAATTGGTGGAATGGCCACGTTAAAGTACTTACCCTAATCGTGGAAAACTCCATAAGCTGGGAGAGCTTGAAGGCCATGATGATGAGAGAATACTGCCCACGGGGAGAAATTCAAAAGCTTGAACATGAGCTATGGACTCTCGGAATGGTGGGTACCGACATCGCTACTTATACCAACAGATTCTGCGAACTGGCAATCCTTTGTCCTGATATGATTGCTCCCGAGAGCAAGAAGATAGAAAGGTGCATCTGGGGACTGACGCCCCAAATGCGATCAAGCGTGTTAGCTTCTAAACCGGACACCTTTGAAAGTGCTAAGGAACTGGCACAATCTCTGATCGACTACGGAGGTCATCAGAACTCAACCACTGCTGCACCAGCACCACAGAAAAGAACAACAACAACAACAATGGCAGGAAGAGAGCGTGGATTAAAGGGAAGGGTGGGTCTTCCCAAGAATTCGTAAAGAAACAACTGGTGTCAGTAAATGCTGCCATTGTACCTGCTACAGCCCCTATAAATACCTACCCAACAAAGCCTTATATAGGCAACCTCCCAAAATGCACCAAATGCAATTACCACCACCATGGACCTTGTCGAGATATGCAGTGCACCAACTGCAGCAGGAAAGGACACACAGCCCGTTTCTGCAAGGAACCCACAAAGCCGATCACTCAAGTTCCCGGTGCGGGTGTAGGGCAGGCTTGCTACGGTTGTGGCGAGGTGGGCCACTACATGAGAAACTGTCCTAAGGCAGCAGGCACCGGAGGTGTAGGACGAGTTTTGGCAATAGGCCACGACGAAGCTGTAGCTGACCCAACTATAGTTGCTGGTACGTTCCTTCTCGATAATTCATACGCATGCATATTATTCGATAGTGGAGCGGAGAGAAGCTTCGTGAGTCAAAACTTTATTCATTTACTTAAACCTAAACCTAGCAAGTTAGAAAAATCATTCACTATAGAGATGGCCAATGGAAAAACCGAAAACACAAATTGCATATACATGGGCTGTATGTTATCATTAGACGGCCATTCTTTCCCAATCAATCTCATGCCGGTTCAAATTAAAAGTTTCGACGTCATAGTCGGCATGGATTGGTTGAGTCTTCTTCGTGCCGACATCATGTGCTTTGAGAAAGCAGTCCGTCTTAACCTCCCTAACAACGAAACATTAGTTATCTATGGCGACAAATCTAGTGCAAACCTTCGCATCATTTCGTGCATCCAAGCTCGAAAGTGCTTGCGGAAGGATTGTCGAGCATTCCTAGCGCACATCGTCGATACAAGTCAAGAACTGAAGGACGTCAAGAGCATCTCGGTAGTACGCGACTTTCCCGATATCTTTCCAGAAGAACTACCAGGATTATCACCGCAACGCCAAGTCGAGTTCAGAATCGACTTAATTCCAGGAGCTACCCCAGTAGCGAAGTCGCCTTATCGTCTTGCACCAGCAGAGATGCAGGAACTTTCCAGTCAGCTTAATGAACTCCTTCACAAAGGATTCATAAGACCAAGTTTCTCACCTTGGGGAGCACCGGTCTTGTTTGTAAAGAAGAAAGACGGATCGTTCCGTATGTGCATCGACTACAGAGAGCTGAACAAACTTACTGTCAAGAACCGCTATCCTCTACCCCGTATTGACGACCTATTCGATCAACTTCAAGGGGCGAACTACTTCTCCAAAATAGACCTGTGATCCGGATATCACCAATTACGAGTTCTAGAGGGGGACATTCCAAAGACAGCCTTCCGAACTCGTTATGGACACTATGAATTCGTGGTGATGCCATTCGGATTAACCAATGCACCAACAGTATTTATGGACCTAATGAATAGGGTATGCCGCCCTTACTTGGATCAGTTTGTCATCGTCTTTATCGATGATATACTTATCTACTCTCGAAGTGAGGAAGAGCATAGTCAACACCTACGAAAAGTCCTAGAAACACTGCGAACGGAGAAACTCTATGCGAAGTTCTCTAAGTGCGAATTTTGGATTCGAAGAGTCGAATTTTTAGGTCACGTTGTTAGCGAGGAAGGTATACACGTGGACCCCTCCAAAATTAAGGCTATTGAGAACTGGTCGGCACCAAAGACACCTACAGAAATTCGTCAATTTCTAGGTCTAGCTGGCTACTATCGCAGATTCATAAAGAACTTTTCGAGCATTGCGAAACCTCTTACTTCATTAACCCAGAAAGGTGTGGCCTTTGACTGGGAAGCGAAACAAGAGAAGGCATTCCAGACACTAAAGCAGGCCTTGTGCACCGCACCGATACTATCCCTCCCCGAAGGGATAGAAGACTTCGTAGTGTATTGCGATGCTTCAAAACAAGGACTTGGATGTGTTCTTATGCAGAGAGGGAAGGTTATCGCTTATGCCTCCCGACAGCTTAAGACACACAAAGTGAACTATACGACACATGACCTCGAGTTAGGAGCAGTGGAATTTGCTCTAAAGATCTGGAGGCACTACTTATACGGAACAAAGAGTACTATATTCACCGATCACAAGAGCCTTCAACACATTTTCGATCAGAAAGAACTCAACATGCACCAACGACGATGGGTCGAATTACTAAATGACTACGAATGCGAAATTCGTTATCATCCTGGCAAGGCCAACGTAGTAGCCGACGCCCTCAGTCGAAGGGAATACACTGGTCGGAGGGTCAAATCTCTGACCATGACTATCCATTCCCACTTATCCACACAAATTAAGGAAGCACAAATGGAAGCTTTGCAACCTGAAAATGTGGCAGGTGAATCCCTGCGAGGAATGGAGAAGAGTTTAGAAGTCAAGGGTGGCGGAGCCTACTATCTCATGGACCGAATCTGGACCCCAAATCATGGTGGTTTCAGAAACGTAGTCATGACCGAGGCTCACAACTCAAGATATTCCGTCCACCCGGGTTCAGATAAAATGTATCTGGATCTTAAGAAACTGTACTGGTGGCCTAACATGAAAGCAGAAATTGCTACCTTCGTGAGTAAATGTCTTACTTGCGCTAAGGTTAAGGTCGAGTATCAGAAACCGTCAGGACTACTACAACAACCAGAGATACCGGAATGGAAATGGGAGCGGATTACTATGGACTTCATAACCAAGTTACCCAAGACGACAAGTGGACTCGATACCATATGGGTCATTGTCGATAGATTGACCAAATCCGCACATTTCCTACCCATCAAGGAGACTGACAAAATGGAGAAGCTTACAAGAACTTACTTAAGGGAAGTAGTGCGACTGCATGGTGTTCCGATATCCATTATCTCCGATCGAGATAGTAGATTCACTTCAAGATTCTGGCAGTCACTACAAAGTTCCCTGGGAACTAGGCTAGACATGAGTACAGCCTACCACCCACAGACAGACGGACAAAGTGAGAGAACAATACAAACTTTAGAAGACATGCTGAGAGCCTGCGTGATTGACTTTGGAAAGGCATGGGATATTCATTTACCCCTTGTCGAATTTTCATACAACAATAGTTATCATACAAGCATAAAGGCTGCTCCGTTTGAAGCCCTCTATGGTCGAAAGTGCAGATCCCCTCTGTGCTGGACCGAAGTTGGCGATACCCAGTTAGCTAGAGGAAGAGTTCCTGAAAGCACTCTCACAGGTCCGGAGATCATACGTGAAACAACAGAGAAGATCGTTCAGATTCGTGAACGATTGAAAGCCTCAAGAGACCGACAGAAAAGCTATGCTGACCAAAGGAGGAAACCTTTGGAATTCCAGGTAGGGGACCACGTCTTATTAAAGGTCTCACCGTGGAAGGGTTTAATACGATTTGGAAAGCGTGGGAAACTAAATCCAAGATACATAGGGCCTTTCAAGATTCTTGCCAGAATCGGCCCTGTGGCTTACAAGCTTAACCTACCGCGCGAACTTAGTAACATCCACCCAACCTTCCACGTCTCAAACTTGAAAAAGTGCCTGTCCGACGAGACTCTTGTTATTCCACTCGACGAGATCGAGATCAACGAGAGCCTCAACTTTGTGGAAGAACCAATAGAAATCATGGACCGAGAGGTCAAACAAACAAAACAAAGTCGCATAACCATCGTGAAGGTTCGCTGGAACGCCAAGCGGGGACTCGAATTCACATGGGAACGCGAGGATCAGATGAAACAAAAGTACCCTCATCTCTTTCATGTTCACTAGTATCTTTACTACTTTAAATTTCGGGACGAAATTCTCTCTAACGGGGGGATGATGTGACAACCCGATATTTCAACTCTTTGTAACGACCAAAATGGGTCAAGTATTGTAACCACTTCTGAATAATAATAATTTACTTTCATAATAAAATGTACAAATAAGTTCTATTTAATTTCCTTCTATGATTAAATGTCTTTGAACCATGATCGTACGTGAAAAGAACGCCCAAATCCGACTTCATATAGCGAAGTTATGATTTTTCCGAGTTCGGCTTAGCAACAGACAACTAAAAACTCGAATCGGAAATCGAGCGACTTTTGGCCGGAATGACCTAAACGAGAATCGAAGGTCTCGTCAATGGTATTCCAGCGGTAAAAAGTCTGGCAAAAACCGACATCAGATAAATAAGTTATGAATTTTCTAAGAAATTCCTTAAACACGATGGATTTTTAATAAATAATAAAAATATAATTTTGGAATTTGCCGACGGAGTCTAAACGAAAGTTGTAGAGCGTAGTCTCACCTACGCGAGGATATAAAGACCATCGAAAACGGAGTTCGTATGAAGAAGATATGAATTTTTGAAGTTTATTAAATAAATTAATTATTTATTTAATTCAAAATTCGGATATTATCCGAAGGGGAGTCAGCATCCTCCTTCGAGGTACGCGCTGCGTACCCCTGTACGCTCCGCGTAACCGAGGGGATTAGCCTCTGATCGTCCACGTCGCACTGTCCAAAGAAACCAACCCATCCGACCCGTCCGAAGCCCCGACCCGTCCGACCCGACGTCCCATCCGACCCGGCGTCCCATCCGACCCGCGTACCCAGCAACCCGTCCCATCCGAACCGAGGCAGTCGAGGCCTCGGTCACGCATGACGTACGCGTACGCGCTGCGTACAAGCGTACGCCCCGCATACCGAGGCAGACCAGCCTTTCTATAAATAGGATGCGAGGGTTTCCAAAGAAAGGGTTCATTTCTCTTCTCTCTCTCTCAACATTGCCTCGTTTTCCGTGTCTGTTCAAACCCGAAGCTCTGGTCTTTTTGGCTCAAGTACCGAAGGTCGATTTTGCTCCCGAGATTCTCGAGAATCCCGAGGAAAATCCGTTTCCCGAGGCGAAACTCTGCCCGGTTTTCCATCTTGCTATCTCCAAAACTTTCAAGTGAGTTTCATACCCCTTAATCAACCGTTTTAATTATTCTAAATACTTTTATATGCTTTCAAGGGGGGGATTACAAGTAAAACACACGAGTATTATCGTGTGTTACATAAAGAAACTCTTTTATATACTGTTATATATTCAAATCACATGCGATTTATAAACATTTAAAGGAACTTTTATATATATATAACATATGTCACAATAGCATTTTACCTTTTAAAATATAATGTTGTTGTAATGCATGTATAAACTAAACTGTTCTTAGATTTTTCTTGTCTATCCTAGACTCTACACCAAAAATCTATACTTTCATAAATAAGTGATTCCTTTTCTCAATATTTCTAAACAAACAAGACACGCTTTTTGGAAACTGTAATAGGTATAGTTTTACGAACAGATTTCTAACTCTTATGTACTAGAAACACATATTTCAAGAAGTTTACTTTCGTATACAAGAACAAACGTAACATTTTAACAAGCAGATCTGTTTTTATACCACGGTTTTGTGAGACACTAACTTCATGTACGTTCGAGTACACATTTCAAGTCCTGTATTATATACCAGAATCCCTTGGAGGGGGAGCGTGGTGTTTGTGTATAGATCTATACGGGCTTGACAACCCGCGCCCTGACTGTTAGCTGCAGTCCACCGTTTGGGGTGACAAACGTCATAACATTCCAACGCCTGAAGAACGTTGTGTATAGGCATTCAGAGTCAATAGTATGGTTATAAAACTCACAAGGGGTATTAAAAATGCATTGATTTACAAGGTTTTCAAACTCATTGGTTATTTTACATTTACATACATTTTGGAAACAAACATTAGTCTTGAGTGAAGGCTACTTTTATACTAGTAGAAAATATAGGATTTTCTAAACACAAACAAACAGAGATAAAACATTTCATTTCATTCAAACATTGTCACTTAAATACTTATGAAATTCACCAGCTTAAATGCTGATCTACTCTTTCAAAATTACTTGTATGTCCCAGGAAATCAGTAATTCCAGGTATTCTTTTCGCTTTTGATGAAGGGATGCTGCGGCGCCAGTTTAATCTCGTATTTTGACATCATATTGTAATTGGGTTTTTGAACATGTAACTTTTGACTAATGTAAACTTTCAATTATATATATGATGGTTGTATTGCTTTCTTTACTATGTATTCATTTGTTATGCTACCACATGAAGTCATCCGCCCCCGAACGTTTCCGCCGTTCAGGTTTGGGGGTGTGACAACTACATTTATTCGAGATGCGATGAACGTGTGCTTGGGAGTGATAGTGGTGTTGCAACAGGTCTGAAGCTTACCAACTAGGAATGTTAGAGCCAAACATAAAGTTAAAATACTATAGGAGTATTTTAGAACACTAAAAGATTCACACTAATCCCAGAATCATATTCAAAAGATAAGAAACAAACAAAAATTAAAATACCATAGGGGTATTTTTGGAAACATAAACAACCTTGCGTGAATAACAAAAAAGATCCTTATTGATATACCTACGACTACAGAGGGTGTACTCCCAAGGTTATATATAATAAGGATCCTATAGGCTAAGAATGTGTGGTTTCGCTCTATTTCCTTTTCCTCGTTGGGATGTGGCTCTAGAGTAGTATCACATATTCGAAGGCCTATCGGATCTAAGTTATATATGATTTGTATACCCTGTGTAATCGTAGCAGGACTCGATATGGATCATACAGTGAAATGTTAATAATCTCTTAGGATTCTTTAGACATTTCCATTCTCGCGCGAACCCTGTAGACAACCCTATCCACTTCAGTACTCGGCAGAAGAGTTGATTCAGATCCATGAGAGGTTCATTGAGAATATTTCATGTTCGGAAATAAATGAACTGGGTTGAGACTATTGAATGCACAAAGTGCCCATATTCTTTTAGGGACATTGGTGAGAAATTTGCCTAAACTTCCGAGATTCCCAGTTGCCCTTTATGAGGTGATGACACCCATTATCAGATTCGGAAGTGGGGTAAAGTAGAAATTCAATATGTCCATACGAGAAGAAAACCCTAGGAAACTACCCGAAGGAAACCAACGCCGATTCCAGTCAAAGATACGAGGCAGACCGAGGGAGCCAGTACTTGGAACCCGGGAATTCTCTTTTTCCTCGTGTTCGTCACACTAATACACCCATAAAATAATACAATTTAGTGAGTTAGTGGTTACACTACTCACGCTATGTGTTAGGTAAAATCGTCGTTTCCCGTTGCCAGACACATGATTAGGGCGGATCCCCGCATCTCTATTGAGAGAATTTAGTCATTTGCCCTTGTGAGCCTCTCTTTCCGCAATTCGTTTCGAACTATTCTCAAATCTCTCCAGGCCGGAGAGTGAAACCTTTCCCAGTATAAAGGTAACTTTGTAGGAACGACTCACATCTTATGGCCTTTTTCCGATATTCATACACCCACTTCGAATACCAGGACTACATCATAGGGATGTAGGTTGACACTTAGACCACCAGTACCCGAGGCACGGGAAAGTTTATGCCTAATACAGTCAGGACAGATATGTCCAGGGTTAGCCATCGTCTCTCATTATCTTGTATTCCTTTCCGTGTAGGAAAAACCTTGCCTCTAAAGAAACGCAACCAGTCCACAAGCAAGAAACCTACTCTCTTATTTGATGAAGCTACGTTCCAAGCTGCAGTCTCGGTAGCCGTAGCAGCTGTCATGGCTCACTTGGATGCTAACAACGCCAATTTTAGCAAGGTGCCTATCGGGATTTCCGATCCTAGCAATGGACAACAGCAACCAACACTTTCATACCCAGTCACCGAAGAACCTCACTCGAATCCACTAATGAGAAAGATCATGATAGAGGAGGGAAGTACCTCGGCTCAAGGACCTTCTGAAAGCCGACGAGCTGAGGCAGTCTATACCCCTGTCAATCCTTCCCTCCCGACCTCAAGAAAACCATACCTAGGAGACCTTCCCCACTGCAGCAAGTGCAACTACCATCATCATGGTGCCTGCCAGGAACTCTATTGTGCTAGGTGCAACATGAAGGGACATACTACTCGCGTATGCAGAACTCCGGTGGAGCATATTGCATCAATCACCAAAGTGACGACCAATCCAGTTTGCCGTCTATGTGGTGCGGTTGGACACCTCAAAAGGGATTGGCCAACTGAAGGAAACAACAAAGACATAGGAGGAGCCTAACTCTACTACTTAGGAGGAAGCGTCAAGGAACTCAGTAGATTTTTGGTACGTCTCTCGATCTCGGATAACTAAACTAAAGACAATAAAGACAAATTCAAATGTAAATATTTCCCCAATAAGGCGAAAGTCGCAGCACTGTATTAAAATTTAAAAATTCATTAGGTAAAACTATAATGGCTAAACATATACGTCACGACCATGTATAGTTAAGATGGACAGACCTAGAGTGAGCGAATGCTGCCTCATTTCCTGTTCCTCATTTGGTTGTGGATTTAGGGCGGGATCACTCAGTCAACATTCCTCCCCACCTTAAATATACATGACTAGTATATGTGAGGCGATTATAGAAATGCCTTGTGAGAATTAATTCATGAAAAGATACTCTATTCGGAAACACTTAGAACTCTCTATAGTTCCGCGTCGACTCTATCAGTCCAAGTATCCGCGGTAGTGATACATAGGACGAAACCCGAGACGCCTAGAACTTGTGTGCCTGTTCGGCACATGACTCTATCGATCTTCATTATATATCATCTCGAAGTGTGCCAACTTCGACAACTCTATTGATCATGGTTTGACTTCGTGCAACCATGTGTGCATCCTTAGTGCTGTGTAAAAGAGAACTTTCTCTATAGCCATGTCGGCAAATAAAGGTTCTCCCGAACCTAAACCTAACACAAATAATCAAACCTAATGCGATCCGTCAATCGTCTCTCTTATCTCAAACCTTCCGAAGTACCCAAGAGAGGGTACCGTAAGCTGTTGACCGACCCCTCGTAGTCAGATGGAAACCGAAGTGAACGACACTGTAGATACTTCAGAAGACAACAACCATCCGGAGCATACTCAGAAGAATCCCCAGAAAGACCCTTCGCACCTCACACATCAGGTTCGTGAACCTAGAGAACAAAACTCATGAGACTGACCACTATAACCAGGTATATGCACAAAGGTGGCATATAATTGAGATCAAAAAGATTTAAGGTGTGTGTTTCCTCCCTATTCCCTGTTCCTCATTGGGTTGTGGGTTTGGGGTGGAGTCGCACAGCTGAACATCCTGCCGACCTCAATTATATACTGCTTGCATACACCCAGTATTTGTTGTTAGGCTAAGCATGAGCTCTACCACGAACCTGTTAGCAAAACCCTTCACCCTATTCCATAACATAGGAGCCGGAGTCAAGAGAATCACCGCAGGTTGAGCTATTAAAGTTCCGAGCAATGAGACCCTGTACTCACTAGATTTGACTTAGACCGAGGAAACTCGGAACCTTCGGAAGAGTAGTTACAGTAGATATTCACATTACTCAGGCACTTCGTCCATCCCGTTACAGACAAGTAGTGCCTATGATCCTCCACCCTCTTGCATGGAGGAAATCGTCGTCGCCCTGTAGACGATTAAATACGTTCTCCGAAGTGAACACTAGGATACCGAGAACCACAGGATAACCTTCGCAGCCAAGAATACTTGGTCAAGGGCGGAGGTAGTTGCGTTAAGCCTCATGACCCAGACCCCGAAGAGGTTATAGACTTGACAACAGTCCTGGTGATTAGTCGAAAGGTTATGTAGGAGCATGCACTTTCCACGCTAGAATAAACAAAAGTATTAGAGATTCATTGGACTATTAGGTGTTCCACGAATACTATCTCACCCAGAGATAGTAGAACCACCTCCTGAGATAGTCCAACACTCGTCTGGTGAAACACTATCTCCCCGACCCTCAGGGTTTCCGTGTCTCAAGGTTCGTTAGTGCAGGTCCATTTTGCACAAGCTTGAGATAGACACTCTACCGCAGACAGATAACCGTAGATACACAACCCATCCAATGACCTAGAAAGTCTCTATCAGCCAGTTGAAAGGAAACATGAAATCAAGGACAACCCGAGCTTCCTAAGAACCAACCTGAAGGACTACACTACCAGTACGGGAGAGAACGTTAGGAACTTCGGAATGGCGATCACGCCAGTGAGGATCGTGCCATAGAAGTACACTATGTTCTAAGTGCTGAAAAGCTCTACCATTCCAAGAGCTTAGGACCATCTGACATCCTCACGGAGATTTGGGCCAACTTTCGTCAGACCGCTACTACCTTCGGATATACCACAAGATTCACACCCCGACCGATCCATTTCTTAGACTTGATACGTGATTTCCTGAAAACACTTTTCGTAGCTCACCCATCTTGATAGAAACCATTGAGGACCCTGACTTCATAGATACACCAGTCGGAACCCGCTAGCTACACGAGTCGAAATTCGCATCCCGTACGTGAAGGTCTGTGGGAATGACAAACACAGACTAGAGTTCGCTTGGGAATGCGAGGACAACCGTACAGGAAGTACTCCCTTACCTCTACTTGGCCAGTCATACCTACTTCCTTGCCTAGACCTGAATTTCGGGACGAAATTCCCTCTAATGGGGGGATGATGTGACAACCCAAGTTGTTCCGTTACATTTCCCCGTTACCGTTAACGGAATATTCCAGTTATAAAAGTTCCGTTAATTAGAGGTCGTCAATTTAATAAACATTTCAATTGTTTATGTTTAATATGCCGTTAAGTCGTGATGAAAGGGAATAAAAACACACAACACACAATTCCATTTATTTGGAAAAGTTAGTTTTTATTATTACGACCACTAAATCGGGTGCGACCAAAAGCCCCGTTTAACGATAGTATCGGGTAAAATTCCAATGAGCCCCGACTCGGAACCCTATATAAAGGTGAGTGGAGTCCACTGGAGACTTTTTACACTCTCTCTATACTCTCTCTCTAGACCCGTTTTCGCCCCAAATCCGCAACCAAACGCTTCCAAATCGTAAGTCCACTTACCCTAGCTTATTCTAAACATATTGATTTGTGTTTATAGCTAAAAATTCGGACTTAGAAGCTGTTAGAATGGAGTTTACAGCCTAAGCTCCTTCTTAGGCCGTAAACCCCTTAATCAAGGCCAAAAGACCCCAAACTTGTCCCTAATGGCTAGGAAATAAATTAGGGATTTAGCCTAGGAGTGTTTGATCAATTAAAGCAATCAATTTAGGGGGTAAAAAAGAGTTTACAGCCCAAGCACAAGCTTAGGCCGTAAACACCTCTTAATCTTGTTAAAAGGCCCCAAAAGCACTCCCAAACCACCCTAGGGCTTAATACATAAATTAGGGGCTTAACATTTCGGGTTTAAACCATTTAAACACAATGAAATGAAAGGGAAAAAGGGGTTTATGGCCCAGGTATGTACCAACGCTGTAAACACCCATAAATGTTCCAAAAATGTGGTTTTTCCCCCCAAATGGCCTTAGACTATTTTTATAAAATGCTAGGAATGATTTAAGGGCTTAAAACTTCATTAAATCCATGATATGAGAGTTTACGGCCATAAACTCCCTTAGGAGTTGTCCCTAGGCCGTAAACTCCTATAAGATGCCCTTAGAAGCCTTAAACCCACTCATGCCTTTTTGGAAATGTACTTAGAAAAATCCCATTCCCTAGCGATACACACCTTTAGACGCTACCCGGACACCAAAACACTTAACCAAAGTGTTTTCCGCTCCTTTGAGCACGTATACTTGTTTAATTAGTATTAAATATACTAATTGTATGTGAACATATGTTATCATATGTTAAATAGGTCATTGAGTGTGTTCGAGTCTTTATGTGACACCGAACGCCCAAACTACACCTTCGTCGGACCTAATTACACCAGGTGAGTTCATACACCTGAATGAACCTTTAAATGTTTTTACATGTTTTATAGGGGGGAATACAAGTTAAACATGCCAGTTATCATATCAATCACGTGTGATTGATAACCCGGATGCACAAGATTTTACCACACATTACACTGTTTTACCGAGTTAGACACTATAATGATTTTTAATTGTTTCAAAACTTTTACTTATACTGATTTATCCAAATTCATTATAAACTGGTTTATGAAAGATTTCCAAAGGTTTTTAAACATATTTTACAAAAGAATAAAAACTGTGATTTTCCCCGAGTATAAATGTTTTTCATCAAAGTATCCTTTCACGACTTATACTTTTACTTGTTAGATACCACTGCTTCGCTTTCATGTATTTTAAACTCCTACTCGATAACGCTTACACTTCGAGATGTGTTTATACACGTTATGGTCTCTATATCGCTTACACCTGTTATCGTCTCTATATCGCTTATACCTATTATTGTCTCTATATTGCTTATACCTGTTATTGTGTCTATATCGCTTATACCTGGTACGCTTATACTTCATGACTCGATCTATCCACACTGTATGAATTCACACCATAATGATATGTTTCCACTTAATACACCCCCAGCCGTAGTTCGATGTATGTCTGTGCGTATATAGATACATATAAGTAATGATTGAAAGACTTAGGAAGGCTCGTCCGCCCTATTTCCTTTTCTTCGTTGAGATGTGGTCTGGTGGGATCGGATGGTCGTCCGAAGGTCGTTTGATTCATTAGTTATATATTATGTATATGAGTATGGACATATAGGAATTCTCTAGTCAGTTCAGTTAAGAGTCTCTACCTCTAGTCTACACTTACATTAGAAACCCACTATTGGGAAGTCTCTACCTCTAGTTCAGCACTTACACACTACCCACTATTTGGAAGTCTCTACCCACTATTAGGGATGCATCTTCAGGACACGGCCTTCTCCGTCGTCTAGTTGGTAACCAGAATCTCCTGTAGGGAGAGCGGACATTGTGTTTATAGATCTATACGAGTTTGACAACCCCGCACCCGGCCTACAAAGCCAACGGGTGACAAATGTCACATTTTATAGATGCTTGTAGAGCGTCTGGAAATCTAGTCAGTATGGTTACGAGTATCCCAAGTTACCTTATAATTCATGGTATTAAGGTAACGGTATTTCACCGACAATTTACACTGTATGCTGGTAACTCATTTTCAAAGTCGCACTGTTTTGACCTTACAAGACGTATCTTTCATTTGATACTGTCTGGGGTCTGTATTCATTGTTTTGACCTTACAAGACGTATCTTTCATTTGATACTGTCTGGGGTTTGTATTCACTGTTTTGACCTTACAAGACGTATCTTTCATTTGATATTGTCTGGGGTCTGTATTCACTGTTTTGACCTTACAAGACGTATCTTTCATTTGATACTGTCTGGGGTCTGTATTCACTGTTTTGACCTTACAAGACGTATCTTTCATTTGATACTGTTTGGGGTCTGTATTCACTGTTTCAGACCTTACCAGCTGTACCTTTCATTTGGTACCTTCTGGGGTCTGTGCCTCCATTTGTTAGACTGAACCAGGCATGTCGTTCGATACTATTGGAATTTATTTCCTTCTTATTCGTGGTTGTTTCTTTTGCCCTTTTCATTTGGTGTTCACGCCTTCATATCATATTATTTTTATATCAATAATATGTAAAATATGTATGATTGAAAGATCGTCATCATAATTTCTTGTACATTGGCTTCAACATCTTCATTAGCGTCATGATTACTGCATATGAAGGTTATTAATATCACAAATTAATAAATATGCACGGCTCTTTCATGTACATAACCTTAAAAGATAACTCAAATCAATCTACTTTTTAGTAATTGGAACAAAATTCCAACTTTTATTCTTAAATTACTAGCCATGTAGATAATACACTAAAACTTGGTAAACAAGTTAATAGGAGAGGCCTATTTTGAAAATTAATATGTCTACTTTTATCTAAAACTCCAATGATGTGGTTATAGAAAGGTCAATTAAACATATAACTTGGTAAATGACTGCTAAGAAGCTTACCCAAAATTGCAATGAGATACCAATTCGCTAACCAAGACCCAAACATCATAACTCGTTATAAAACATAAAAACCTTGTCAAAGATAACAAGGTATGGCTCTAATAAACGAAGAAATGAATTACTTTGCTATTTCTAGCAATTAATCCCAAAAGAAAAAAATGGAAGTATTGCGACCTTTGTTATATAACAAAGTAAGATCCAACATAAATATAAATCTTGCTCCACTCTATAACTAACAATAATCCATTCCAGCGACGGTGGTCGAATATCCTACAGGCGACGGTGGCATACCCAAACATAAATTTAACAAAGTATGATAAAACCATATTATTTACTATGGTAGATGTCTACTTGCATGAAACGACGAACTTACTAAACCCAAGGTTTACCAAAAGATAAATCTAAAAATGGAATAACTGAAAAATGTACATAAATAGTATTAGTAATGTCAAAGTGTCACACCCCGAAAACCGAAGGCGGAAACATTTTCGGGGTTGACTCCACGTTGAGTATCAAATCCAATGCACATACTAAGTAAATTAAGCAACCATTACATTACATATAAAAGTTTACATTTGTTTCAAAAGTAAGTTGTACAAGTGTGATACATAGTATATATATGAACAAAAATAGTACGTGTCTTCTACGCATTCCATCTTCGCCAAACGGATCATCGGGTACCTGTCTAATGCGGACCTGAGAATACAAGCAGTTTCAAAATCAGCATAATGCTGGTGAGTTCATAAGCGGTTTTGTTTTCTGAAAATGTACAAGTTCCTTTCTATTTTTCCAAAAATGTTACTCACGAAGAAAATCCCATATTTTCTTAAAAGTTGATTATCGATCTCGAAATGTAATGTAAAAGATATACACTGAAAACACGTTTACCCTTGTGAATTGTAAAGGTTAGTTATCTGGTTTGTTACATGATTTTGGTTATGTACAAGTGTTTCCCCAGGAAAATCCCATATTTTCCTGAATGTTGGTTACCAATGTGAAAGATGTATACTAAAAACCCTGGTTGCCCTTTTGAAATGTATTAGTTTTAACACACATATATAAAACTAATATATAGAAAGTAAATTAATTACTTTATTCATTATTACTATTTAGTAAATCTCTGTTATCCAAATTGCGAGTTCAATAACCATACAATAGACTAGATATGGCAATAAGTAGTCCACATCACCTTATGACTTTCGTCACCCTTGAACCTTTCAGTTCGGCTGTAGCTAGCAGCCAGGTGTCGGGTAGTCAGCTCCGTATAGATCTTTACACTCAAGTCACGCTCCCTGTCTAAGAGATTCTGGTTACCGATGCGGTCCTCCACTCGCGTATCTTTGTGGAGTGTTCACCGAGGACGTGACTCCAATTTATAGGAATAACAAATTTACTAGTAATAATACAATAATCCTCCACTCGCGTATCTCTGTGGAGTGTTACCGAGGACAAAACAGGAATGGAGTTTACTCTTCAAGAGTAAACTCCTTATGGAGTTTTCGGCCCTAAACACTACTTACACATGAGTTCATGGCCGTGAACTCATGGTTGAGGGTTTTATGTTGCTTAATGGCAAGATAGCACTTGAGGAATATTGGTATGATTTTATCTAAGGATTAGGAAGGAATTAAATCACCAAGAACACCATCAATGGGAGTTTACGGCCCTAAACATGGAGTTTACGGCTGTAAGCTCCTATACCCATCTTATATTGATGATTTAATTGGTTTAGACCAATCACATGTGATTCAAACAATTTATACAAGCCTTAGAATGAGATTTAAGTATCATATGACTTGTGTAAGTGAGTTCACGGCCCATGAACTCATTCTTAGGGAGTTTACGGCCGTGAACACTCAAATGAGTGGATTTCATCATGTTTAAGGCCTCCAAACTAATTGTGGTTGATTCTAGAATTTATTCCAAGGCTATTGGTGTGTTTAAATGGCTTTTAAACACTTGATTTTGAGTTTAATCTCCATGAGGATGAGTTTACGGCCCAAGCATGTTTACTCCTCAAAAATCATGTTTAAGGTGTTCTAAGTCCCAAGATTGGTTTGGAGGGGTTTTAAGGCACAAAAACCCTCTTTATTTGAGTTTACTGACCAAGCATGTTCCAGGGCCGAAAACTCATGAATAAGATCCTAAATCAATGTTTGAACTCGGATTTGAAGTCTAAAGAGGTTGAACAACAAGTTAGGGAAGTTACCTTAATGATTTGAAGCCTTAAATCAATGTTTTTGGACCTAGATCTTTGGTTTGAGGAGAGAGGTTAGAGAGAGAGTAGTGAGAGAGAGCAAAAGTTTCAAATGGATTTACTAAACATTTTGAGTATGAAATTACTCACGGTTTCTCTGATTACTAAACATTTTGAGTATGGATTTATTCACGATTCTTTGAGTACCAAACATTTTGAGTATGGATTAACTCACGGTTTAAATGATTACTAAACATTTTAAGCATGGATTTAATTATAAAGTTCTATTTTATCAAACATTTTCAAACATGGCTTAAACTATAAATGGAATACTATTTAATATTTTAAGGTATCATTACTGCGGTTAGCAGAAAACCTGAGAACCCTCACCAACCATGTGTTGACCCTCAAATTTCATGTATTCTTAGGGTATCACCAAACGAGCTTTCAGTCAGAAGATTAGCCATGGATTTCAGGCGACCTAGTTTATCTAGTTTTTGTTAAATCTGCCTATTTGTTAAGGCAACTTTATGAATTTATTATTATGAACTTTGTATCCAAATCTTAAAGTGTAATGTAACTGCTATGTTGTTATTGTTGTAGCTTGTGATGTATATTCAATTAGCTTGTGATCCATGAACTAAGTCGCACAGCCCGGAGTATTCCGCTGCCTCGGCCGGGGGTGTGACAATAGGAGAGGTCTATTTTGAAAATCAATATGTCTACTTTTATCTAAAACTCTAATGATGTGGTTGTAGTAAGGTCAATTAAACATAAAACTTGGTAAATGAATGCTAATAAGCTTACCCAAAATTACAATGAGATACAAATTTGCTAACCAAGACCCAAACATCATAACTCATTATAAAACATAAAAACCTTGTCAAATATAACATGGTATGGCTATAATAAACAAAGAAATGAATTACTTTGCTATGTCTAGCAATTAATCCTAGAAGAAAAAAATGGAAGTGTTGCGACCTTTGATATATAACAGTGTAAGATCCGACATAAATATAAATCTTGGTCCAACCTATAACTAACAATAATCCCTTTTGGCGACGGTGGTCAAGGATCCTATAGCAAACGGTGGCATACCCAAACATAAATTTAACAAAGTATGATAAAACCATATTATTTACTATGGTAGACGTCTACTTGCATGAAACGGCGAACTTTCTAAACCCAAGGTTTACCAAAAGATAAATCTAAAAATGTAAAAACTGAAAAATGTACATAAATAGTAGTAGTAATGTGAAAGTATGAAGTTGACAAAGGAGTTCCAGAGTGAGGTAACATCGAATACCCTCATTAAAGAATTTTATTATATCTTTACTGTTTCCCTTATATTAAAAATAACATTGAACGTTAGAAAATGACCTTGAGATTTATTAAAACTGACTTCAACTATGTATTATTTTATCAAATTTTTGGGAGTTATGTATACTTGTTTAATAATAACACACATTCAAGAATAAAACGAATAATTGGCTATTTAGTATTACTAGTTTGGGAAATATATTTGGGTAACGAAAAAAACAAGTTGGACATTACTAAACTAAAATGTTTCTTTAATAGCTTTATAGGATTATCATGTAGTTTTACGTAACATCAGTATTCCACGGAAATAGTTTAAAACTATTAACTCATTATTTTGTGGTCTACGAAATATACATTCCTTACAAGTGGACATTAACACAGTATTAATTTAATTACGGCAACAACACTCATATGAAGGAAGGCCCTGTTATGCATAAACCCGTAACAAAAACTACTACCTATAAAAGTTGTTAGCAGTCCACGTTGATTACATCACATGATCCAAGACATGCTGGTGTAAGAGTAGTATAGATGTAAATTCAAAATAGATGTTGTAATTATATCATGATTTCTGGAAAAAATTTCTCAAATACCCAGACATACATGAATGATGTCATACCTAAAATTGTAACATATATCATATAAATAAAAAGCAACACCAAAACCATCACGACAAGAGAGCTTTTTCTTGTGTAGGACATTTGTTTGATGAAAATTTTTTCTTGATTTTAATTTTAAGAATAGAATTAAAAAATGATCGTACTTTATTTTGGATTACCACTCCTTAAATAGTCATTCAAGTGAAGCATAACATTTTTTTAGCACCATTCAAGTTGATCATCGAGTTTGTTAGCACCGTTAATTACTAACTTTAAATTTTATTATTAATGTATGTTCAAAAGGACATCATTAATTTCAAACATAAAATAACCTCTATAATTTACATGCTAATTGAATTTCAATATGAATATACGTTAATAACAAAATTTAAAGATATTAATTAATGGTGCTAATAAACTGTTATGCTCAATTTGAATGATGTTAACAAGTGTTATGCTTCATTTGAATGACTATTTAAGGATTGGTAATCCAACATAAAGTATGATCATTTCTTAATTCTATTCTTACTATAAAAATCTAGAAATATTGTTCATCAAACAAATGGCCTACACAACAAAAAGTTCATTTGACGTGATGGTTTTGGTGTTGTTTATTTGCATGACATGTGTTCCTCTTTTAGGTATGACATCATTCCTCTATTTCTTGGTATTTTATAAAAATTTACCATAAATCATCATATAGTTGCAACATCTATTTTGAATTTACATCTATACAGCTCTTGGACCGGCATGTCTTGGACAGTGTGACGCAATCAACATGGACTGCTTACAACTTTGCCAAGAATTAGCTTTTGTTACGGGTTCATGCAAAGGAGGGCCTCCATCCGAGTGTTGTTGTCATGATTAAATCAATACTGTTTTAATAACCACTTGTAAGGAATATATATTCCATAATCCATCAAATAATCGGTTAACAGTTATAAATTATTTCCGTTGAATACTGATGTTACGTTGAACTACATGATAGTCCCATGATGCTATTAAAAAAACATTTTAGTTTAGTAATGTTCGACTTATTTTTTTCGTAACCCAAATTTATTTTCAAAACTAGTATTACTAAATGACCATTTATTCATTATTTTTGTTGAATGTGCAATTAATAAACAAATATACGTAACACACAAACATTTCATAAGATACTAGATAGAAGAAATCAGTTTTAATAACTCTCAAGATCACTTTCTAACCTTCAATATTATTTTTTATACATTGGAAAAAATAAAGATATAATAAAATCCTTGAATGGAGTATTCCAAGATGTTATCTCCGTGGAACTCCTTTCTCAACTTCATAATTTGATATTTCTCTATTATTTATGTATTTTTTTTTGTTTTTCCATTTTTTAATTTATGGTTGGGAAAACCTTGGGTTTAGTGAGTTCGCAGTTTCGTGCAAGTAGACGTCTACCAAACTAAATAAGATGGTTTTATCATACTTTTTTAAATTTATGTGTTGGTAAGCCAACGTTGCCTAAGGGATCTTCGGCTGCTGTCGCTGGAAGGGAATATTTTTAGTTATTGGGTGGTGCTTGGTTGATATATACTTTGAATATGCCACCGTTATCTTTCAATGGTCACAACACTTAGATTTATTTTCTTTCGGGATTAATTGCAAGAAATCGGCATGTTATTCATATCGTTTTTTTATTATAACCATATATTGTCAACTTTGACAAGATTTTTATGTCTCATAAGGAGTTAATATGTTCGGGTCATCGTTAACAAATTGGTTTCTCATTGCAATTGTGGGTAAGCTTCTTAGCTCTCATTTACCATGCTTTATGTTTCATTGACCTTGCTATGACCACATCATTTGTATTTTTCGAATGGTGTTTATAGTTATGAGAAAAAAGAAGAAATGTTGATTTTCAAAATTGGCCTTGCCTATTATGTCATTTACCAAGTGTCGACGTATTATCTGCATGGCTAGTTAGCTATATCTATATCTATATCTTTCTATATCATTATATACTTATAACGGAAGTATTTTACCTTTCACCACATTCATTTGAAACTCCTATGTATTTTTCCTTTTACCACATTCATTTGAAACTGTGACAACCCAAAAGAAATAAACATACATGTTGTTAGAAGTAAATACAATCTATGTTATAAAACCATAAGAAAATTTATGATTATAAAACTACATGTTTTTTTTGAAAATTTTACTAAAAGATAACTTTTCTAGCTAAGGTGGTTACATTATAGTTACTTACTAATTTAGTGGGTTTTAACCCAAAAATATTATGATCTGGTTTCATATTTTTGTAGTACGCAAAAATGCACTTTCATATTTATAAAAAGATTATGTAAATAGTTTCCAACAAACAAGATATGCAATAATTGGTATAGTCTTGGAAGTTACAAACCACACATACATTTTAGAAGATACATAAAATTGTTCAAAGAATTACTTATTTCGTTTTATAATAAAAAGGAGTCATAGTTCACGTAAATCAGTTAATGGTCTTATGAGACGTTCCTTCATCATACCTACCTAGCGTACACCTTAAGTCCTGCATAATAATCACGGAGAGCAAGACCGTTGTGTATAAATCTATATATACAGGATTGACCACCCCATAACTCAGTTGTTCGCTACAGTTAGACCGGCAAGTCTAGGGTGACAAATGTCTACCAATTCTAAGGCCTGAAGAACGTCGTTCAGGCATATCAGTCATATCAAGCATAGTTATAAGAACTCACATAGGGATTAACATACTATTACGGTTTACGGGAAGCTTACACTTCTTTAGTTTTTCTAAAAAGATATAACGACATACTATTGTTCAGTACATCAAATCTCATACATTTTTGGTCCTAGGGTTTAAGACTATAGTTTTCATACATCAGAAAATATTGGATTTTCTGGGAACATGCATTTTACAATTAAAAGGAATGTATACAAAGGAAATACATACGTATATAGTTCATACATAAGAAAATATTGGATTTTCTGGAAACATATATTATCGTTTTACAGGGAAGGGATACATAGAAAATACATACATTTGTGGTCTTGGGTATAAGACTTACATCTTGTTTTTAAAAGAAAATATCGGATTTTTTAGAAGTATACAAAAGTCAGTTTCTCGAAAATGTTACAAATCCTTTTCATAAAAAATTCTAAGAACTCACCAACGTCATCGGTTTCACTTTTCAAAGTCACTTGTATTCTCAGGAAACCAATAGACATGTATTCAACGTTTCTTGGGGGTCGACATCGTCGTTTCATGATTATTACTTTTCAGTTGTTTGTATTTAACTTCTGAACAAGTAAAGAATTGTAAACGATGTAGACTTGTAATTTCAGTGTATGAATATTTGGGTTGCTATGTTTCATTACCATTCAATGGTTATGATATTGTACATGACGCCATCCGCCCCTGGATGTTTCCGACATTCAGGTTCGAGGGTGTGATAGATTGTTATCAAAGCATTGGTTGTGGAGAACTAGTATATCAAACCATATAATATGTAAAACTATAAATACAATGGGGGATAAAACACACTATTAAAAATATAATAATATTTTAAGTATTAGTACATACAAGTTAGGGCAGTGTCATAACGAGGGCATAATAAAAGTAGTATGATGAGTTGAAAACTATGGGTAGGCCTCGGGATATGTAATTAGACCTTGAATAAATATAGCCTAATCAACTATATTTAATTGAGGTGTAACTAGCATATGTTGGGAAATAGTCGTAGTTAAAGACAAGTCTACCTTTACCAACACCATGATACCTAGAATCAAACGCAACATTTAAAATACTATAGGAGTATTTTAGGATATAATAGAACCACACACTTACACCCCTACATATTTCTCATACCTCTATTCTCGCATAGACCACATGTATAATTAAAACTTAGGCTTTGTGTTTTCCTTTAATTTTTCCTCATATTGCTACTAAGCTAAATTTTATCCCTTATCTACTACTAACAGAAGCAACACTATTGGAATTTATTTCCTTCTTATTCGTGGTTGTTTCTTTTGCCCTTTACGTTTGGTGTTCACGCCTTCATATCATATTGTTTTTATATCAATAATATGTAAAATATATATGATTGAAAGATCGTCATCATAATTTCTTGTACATTGGCTTCAACATCTTCATTAGCGTCATGATTACTGCATATGAAGGTTATTAATATCACAAATTAATAAATATGCATGGATCTTTCATGTACATAACCTTAAAAGATAACTCTAATCAATCTACTTTTTAGTAATTGGAACAAAATTCCAACTTTTATTCTTAAATTACTAGCCATGTAGATAATACACTAAAACTTGGTAAACCAGTTAATAGGAGAGGCCTATTTCAAAAATTAATATGTATACTTTTATCTACAACTCCAATGATGTGGTTATAGCAAGGTCAATTAAACATATAACTTGGTAAATGACTGCTAAGAAGCTTACCCAAAATTGAAATGAGATACCAATTCGCTAACCAAGACCCAAACATCATAACTCGTTATAAAACATAAAAACCTTGTCAAAGTTAACAAGGTATGGCTCTAATAAACGAAGAAATGAATTACTTTGCTATTTCTAGCAATTAATCCCAAAAGAAAAAAAATGGAAGTGTTACGACCTTTGATATATAACAACGTAAGATCCAACATTAATATAAATCTTGCTCCACCCTATAACTAACAATAATCCCTTCCAGCGACGGTGGTCGAATATCCTACAGGCGACGGTGGCATACCCAAACATAAATTTAACAAAGTATGATAAAACCATATTATTTACTATGGTAGACGTCTACTTGCATGAAACAGCGAACTTACTAAACCCAAGGTTTACCAAAAGATAAATCGAAAAATGTAATAACTGAAAAATGTACATAAATAGTAGTAGTAATGTCAAAGTGTCACACCCCGAAAACCGAAGGCGGAAACATTTTCGGGGTTGACTCCACGTTGAGTATCAAATCCAATGTACATAGTAAGTAAAGTAAACAACCATTACATTACATATAAAAGTTTACATTTATTTCAAAAGTAAGTTGTACAAGTGTGATACATAGTATATATATGAACAAAAATAGTACGTGTCTTCTACGCATTCCATCTTCGCCAAAAGGATCATCGGGTACCTGTCTAATGCGGACCTGAGAATACAAGCAGTTTCAAAATCAGCATAATGCTGGTGAGTTCATAAGCGGTTTTGTTTTCTGAAAATGTACAAGTTCCTTTCTATTTTTCCAAAAATGTTACACACCAAGAAAATCCCATATTTTCTTAAAAGTTGATTATCGATCCCGAAATGTAATGTAAAAGATATACACTGAAAACATGTTTACCCTTGTGAATTGTAAAGTTTAGTTATCTGGTTTGTTACACTGTAAAGTTTAGTTATCTGGTTTGTTACACGATTTTGGTTATGTACAAGTGTTTCCCCAGGAAAATCCCATATTTTCCTGAGAGTTGGTTACCAATGTGAAAGATGTATACTAAAAACCTGGTTGCCCTTGTGAAATGTATTAGTTTTAACACATATATATAAAACTAATATATACAAAGTAAATTAATTACTTTATTCATTATTACTATTTAGTAAATCTTTGTTATCCTAATTATGAGTTCCATAACCATAAAATAGACTAGATATGGCAATAAGTAGTCCACATCACCTTATGACTTTCGTCACCCTTGAACCTTTCGGTTCGGCTGTAGCTAGCAGCCAGGTGTGGGGTAGTCAGCCCCGTATACATCTATACACTCAAGTCACGCTCCCTATCTAAGAGATTCTGTTTATAGATGCGGTCCTCCCCTCGCGTATCTCTGTGGAGTGTTCACCGAGGACGTGACTCCAATTTATAGGAATAACAAATTTACTTGTAATAATACAATAATCCTCCACTCGCGTATCTTTGTGGAGTGTTACCGAGGACAAAACAGGAATGGAGTTTACTCTTCAAGAGTAAACTCCTTATGGAGTTTTCGGCCCTAAACACTACTTACACATGAGTTCACGGCCGTGAACTCATGGTTGAGGGTTTTATGTTGCTAAATGGCAAGATAGCACTTGAGGAATATTGGTATGATTTTATCTAAGGCTTAGGAGGGAATTAAATCACCAAAAACACCATCAATGGGAGTTTACGGCCCTAAACAAGGAGTTTACGGTCGTAAGCTCCTATACCCTTCTTATATTGATGATTTAATTGCTTTAGACCAGTCACATGTGATTCAAACAATTTATACAAGCCTTAGAATGAGATTTAAGCATCATATGACTTGTGTAAGTGAGTTCACGGCCCAGGAACTCATTCTTTGGGATTTTACGGCCGTGAACACTCAAGTGAGTGGATTTCATCATGTTTAAGGCCTCCAAACTGATTGTGGTTGATTCTAGAACTTATTCCAAGGCTATTGGTGTGTTTAAATGGCTTTTAAGCACTTGATTTTGAGTTTAATCTCCATGAGGATGAGTTTATGGTGAAAGCATGTTCTTGGGTAGTAAACTAATGTTTACTCCTCAAAAATCATGTTTAAGGTGTTCTAAGTCCGAAATGGTAAGCCATAAAGTCATATCTGATTCCCAAGATTGGTTTGGAGGGGTTTTAAGGCACAAAAACCCTCTTTATTTGAGTTTACGGACCAAGCATGTTCCAGGGCCGTAAACTCATGAATAAGGTCCTAAATCAATGTTTGAACTCGGATTTGAAGGCTAAAGAGGTTGAACAACAAGTTAGGGAAGTTACCTTAATGATTTGAAGCCTTAAATCAATGTTTTTGGACCTAGATCTTTGGTTTGAGGAGAGAGGTTAGAGAGAGAGTAGTGAGAGAGAACAAAAGCTTCAAATGGAAGCTTAATCTCCTGTAAATAGTGTCTAAGATTTGGACACGGTTGAATTCTACCCGATACCGACGTTAAAGGGGGCTGTTGGTCACACCCGATCAAGTTGCCGTAACCCGATATGGTTGATTCTAAAAATTTTCCAATTACTAGAATGGGGTGTTAAAATGAGTTCTAAATGCGTTGGGACACCCATTAAGTCATAATAATAATATCAAATTAATGACTTAATTTAATTGTGTAAACGGAAATGAAATTGGAAACGACGAATGGATTATCGAAATGGGTTACGAAAAGGATTACACATATTGTATGAACTTCGGGTTCTTACATTATCCCCCCGTTAGAGGGAATTTCGTCCCGAAATTCAGAATTTAGATACAAATCATGGATTTGGAAAGAGATGTGGATACTTCTGTTTCATCAAGTCTTCATGCTCCCAAGTGAACTCTGGTCCCCGCTTGGCATTCCAGCGAACCTTCACTATCAGGATGCGGCTTTGCTTAGTACGCTTGACCTCTCGATCCATGATTTCGATCGGTTCCTCTACAAAGTCAAGGTTTTCATTGATCTCGATCTCATCTAAAGGAATCACTAGGGTTTCATTGGATAAGCACTTCTTGAGATTCGAAACATGGAGGACGAGATGGATGTTACTGAGCTCATGGGGTAATTGAAGTTTATAGGATACAGGACCGATCCTGGCAAAGATCTCGCAGGGTCCAATGTACCTCGGTTTAAGTTTCCCACGTTTTCTAAAGCGTACCATGCCTTTCCAGGGTGAGACCTTTAACAGGACACGGTCTCCAACCTGGAACTCCAGAGGTTTTCGGCGATTATCTGCGTAATTCTTTTGGCGATCACGTGAAGCTTTCAATCGTTCCCGGATTTGGATGATCTTCTTGGTGGTTTCGCGGATGATTTCAGGACCAGTGAGAGCACTATCGGGGAATCGACTCTTGGCTAGCTGCGTGTCCCCTTCCTCGGCCCAACACTGAGGGGATCTACACTTGCGACCGTAGAGGGCCTCAAATGGAGCAGCCTTGATGCTGGTGTGGTAACTGTTGTTGTACGAGAACTCGATCAAAGGCAGATGCGTGTCCCACGAATTTCCAAAATCAATGAAACATGATCTAAGCATGTCTTCCAGGGTTTGGATAGTTCTCTCACTCTGTCCATTGGTCTGAGGATGATACGCCATGCTCATGTCTAGTTTGGTTCCAAGAGCCTTCTAGAGAGACTGCCAAAATCTGGAGGTAAACCTGCTATCTCGATCAGAGATAATAGACGCAGGTACACCATGCAGTCGGATTACCTCTTGGATGTAAATTCGCGCGAGTCTTTCCATGTTGAATGATTCTTTGATCGAAATGAAGTGAGCGGATTTTTGTCAAACGATCGACAATTACCCAAATGGTATCATACCCACTCGGACACTTGGGTAACTTGGTGATGAAATCCATGGTAATCATCTCCCATTTCCACTCAGGTATCTCGGGCTGCTGGAGCAGACCCGAGGGCTTCTGGTTCTCGACTTTCACCTTGGCACAAGTCAGACACTTGCCCACGAATGTAGCGATCTCAGCTTTCATGTTTGGCCACCAATATTGTTTCTTGAGATCCAGGTTCATCTTATCCGAACCCGGGTGAACAGAGTATCTGGTCTTGTGTGCTTCCTCCATGACAATCTCTTTGAATCCTCCGGACTTTGGTATCCAGATTCGGTCCATGAAACAGTAGACTCCATCACCTCTGATCTTAAGTTTCTTATCCATTCCCTTCAAGGCTTCGATTGACACGTTCTTGGGTTTGAGGGCTTCTAACTGGGCTTCTCGGATTTGCATGGATAAGTGGGAATGGATAGTCATCGTCAGGGTCTTCACTTTTCGGCTTGAACTCTCTTTTCGGCTAAGGGCATCTGCCACCACATTGGCCTTGCCGGGATGGTAACGGATTTCACACTCATAGTCACTGAGTAGTTCAACCCATCGCCATTGCCTCATGTTTATGTCTTTCTGATCAAGAATGTGTTGCAGGCTCTTATGGTCCGTGAAGATCATGCACTTGGTTCCGTAGAGATAATGTCTCCAAATCTTCAGTGCAAAGACTACGGATCCTAAATCCAAGTCATGCGTGGTATAGTTGACTTCGTGTGCTTTCAGTTGTCTAGAGGCATAAGCAATTACTTTCTCTATTTGCATAAGCACACAACCCAAGCCTTGATTAGACGCATCACAATAGACAATGAAGTCCTCTTTCCCTTCGGGTAGGGACAGAACAGGCGCGTTGCACAAGGCTTTCTTTAATGTCTGGAATGCGGTTTCTTGCTTTTCACTCCATCAAAAGGGTACACCTTTCCGTGTCAGAGTGGTTAAGGGTTTGGCGATTCTAGAAAAATTCTGGATGAATCTCCGATAATAGCCAGCGAGACCCAAGAATTGACGGATTTCTGTTGGTGTCTTCGGTGCCGACCAATTCTCTACCGCTTTAATCTTGGAAGGATCCACATGCATACCCTCCTCGCTTACCACGTAACCGAGGAAAGTTACCTTCCGAATCCAAAATTTGCACTTGGAAAATTTAGCGTACAACTTTTTGGATCTAAGGGTTTCCAACACTAGCCTTAAGTGTTGTTTGTGATCTTCTTCGCTTTTGGAGTAGACAAGTATGTCATCAATGAACACAATGACAAAGTCGTCCAAGAAATGGCGACACACCCGGTTCATCAGGTCCATGAACACTACCGGTGCATTGGTTAGACCGAAGGGCATCACTACGAACTCGTAGTGTCCATATCGAGTTCTGAAGGCTGTTTTGGAAACATCACTCTCATGAACTCGTTGCTGATGGCACCCTGACCGAAGGTATATCTTTGAGAAGTAACTGGCTCCCTGGAGTTGATCGAAGAGGTCATCTATTCTCGGAAGGGGATATCGGTTTTTGACGGTCAACTTGTTCAGCTCATGATAGTCGATACACATCCGAAAAGATCCATCTTTCTTCTTTACAAACAATACCGGAGCTCCCCAAGGTGAGGAACTCGGTCTGATGAATCCTTTACTGAGAAAATCATTGAGTTGACTGGATAACTCCTGCATTTCTGCTGGAGCTAAGCGATACGGAGATTTTGCTACGGAGGTAGCTCCATGAATTAGGTCTATGCGGAATTCGACCTGACGTTCGGGAGGAATTCCTGGAAGCTCTTCGGGAAACACATCAGGAAAGTTACAGACTTCGGGGATGCTCGCGAGGTCTTTAACTTCCTGTTTCTCATTGATTACATGTTCTAAGAATGCATGACACTCCTTACGTAGGAGTTTTTGAGCTTTGATGTAGGAAATGATGCGAAGATTGGAGTTGAGTTTATCGCCATAGATTATGGGAGTCTGGCCCGTAGGAAGGTTGAGACGGATGGCTTTTTTTAAACAAAGAATATCATCATGATTGGGACTCAACCAATCCATGCAAATGATGACATCAAAGCTCTTTATGGAAACTGGCATAAGATCGATGGGAAATGAATGGTCGTTCAGGGTAAGGGTACAACCTACGAACACCTCGTTAGCGCTTTCTTTCTCACCATTAGCCATCTCGACGGTAAACATTTCAGTTAAAGGTTGGGGATTAGGTTTAAGGTTATGTTTGAACGCATGACTAACAAAGCTTCTTTCAGAACCCGAATCGAAAAGAATACTAGCATAATAATTGTCGAGAAGGAACATAGCTGAAATAACGGTGGGATCGGCGACTGCCTCCTCCCATCCCATGGCTAGGACTCTTCCAGTGTTATCAGCTGTCGCCTTCTTGGGGCAGTTCCTTTTGAAATACCCGACCTCTCCACAATTATAGCAGGCCTGACCAACACCTGCTCCAGAAGATTGATTGGCTGATTGGGCTGGTGCTTTGCAGAATCGGATCGTGTGCCCCTTTTTACCACAATTGGTGCATGACAGCTCACAGAAGGGGCCGAGGTTGTGGTGGTATTTGCACTTTTCACACTGGGGAAGGTTACCAGCGTACCTACTATGGGGTGTTTGAGCTGAAGATCCCACAACAGAAGCAGCGGCAACGGGGGTAGTAGCATCATGGACTGCTACAGTTTGTTGTTTCTTTGAGGATCCTTGAGAAGATTGAACCTTCTTCTTCTTCTTCCAAAATTTCCTTTTCTCACCACTCCTCTTAGTCGATTCAGGAGTGGTGGTTGTTTCCTCAACATCATCACTGTGGTCAATCAGGGTCTAGACTAAACTCTTGGCGCTGTCATACGTATCCGTCCGTGCAGCTAAGACATTTCCGTAGGTTGGCTGGGTCAATCCCCAGATGAACCTTTCTATCTTCTTGCTCTCCGGGGTAACCAATCCCGAATAGAGCAATGCTAGATCATAAGATCTTGAAGTGTACGCAGCAATATCGGAACCCTTCATCTTCAGGTTCCAGAGCTCGTGCTCTAACTTCTGTATTTCGCCCCGAGGGCAGTACTCAGCCAGAAGGAGTTCTTTCATAGCTTCCCAGCCGATGGCATTGGCTACAGGTAGGGTCAAGGATTTGAATTGGTTGTTCTACCAAGTCAAGGCTTTATCGATAAAGGTACAGGCTGCAAATTTCACTTTATCAGATTCCGAGCAAGCACAGATTTCATAAATGGATTCGATTTTCTCGAACCATCGAGAAAGGGAAATGACACCTCCAGTGCCATCAAAGGATGTAGGTTTCGCGTTCATGAAATCTTTATAGGAACCATCCTTTCGGTGTCACTGACCACCTTCTTGGTTCTGAGTTTGAGTACCACCACCCGAACCACCGGTGTTCAATTGTGACATAGCAGCTGCCACCGCAACGGTAACAGCTGCCTGAAACACCACAGGGTCAATTTTAGGAGGAGGTGGTGGCAGAGGGTTGTCGGTCTTTGAGCTGGGTCTCTTTCTTGGAGTCATCTTGATCTAATAAGATCAAGAAAGAGAGGATGATAAGTCCTCTAAGTCGAATCAAGAGATATGACATATATATATATCCCGAATAAGCGATAAAGCAGGAAAGAGTTATCGAAGAAAATAAATTATTGCTAAAGGAATGATCAAGGAATAATGCATGAACGAGGATTTCTACAAAGGATTGGCTCAAGAAATACGCCCATAGTATTTAATGATTCGCTATGCCACTGTCTCGATGTTTGTGGTATTTAGGTAAGTTTTAGGCATGCCGAATACCACAGTCACTCCCAAGCACATGTTGGTCATGTCGCGAATGAATATAGTTGGCCAGGCTATATTGATCCTAGACACGACTACATAACTGCCAAGGTTTAACCGTAGTACACAACACCAATTTACTTATGTTTTGTTCTGGATGTTGTTACAGATCTCGACGGTTCGGTATACTTATATACTTTTGAAAATACTTATATTCTGAAGTATACTTTTAGTTCAGAGCACTTAGGCCCCTTAGTGTTTATAGTCTTATACCATGTAAGGTTTGGTATACTTTATTTACTATAAGCAAGGGCTCTGATACCAATCTGTCACACCCCGAAAACCGAAGGCGGAAACATTTCCGGGGTTGACTCCACGTTGAGTATCAAATCCAATGCACATAGTAAGTAAAGTAAACAACCATTACATTACATATAAAAGTTTACATTCGTTTCAAAAGTAAGTTGTACAAGTGTGATACATAGTATATATATGAACAAGATCAGTACGTGTCTTCTACGCATTCCATCTTTGCCAAAAGGATCATCGGGTACCTATCTAATCTGGACCTGAGAATACAAGCAGTTTGAAAATCAGCATAACGCTGGTGAGTTCATAAGCGGTTTTGTTTTCTGAAAATGTACAAGTTCCTTTCTATTTTTCTGAAAAAGTTACACACCATGAAAATCACATATTTTCTTAAAAGTTGATTATTGATCCCGAAATGTAATGTAAAAGATGTACACTGAAAACATGTTTACCCTTGTGAATTGTAAAGTTTAGTTATCTGCTTTGTTACACAATTCTGGTTATGTACAAGTGTTACCCCAGGAAAATCCCATATTTTCCTGAAAGTTGGTTACCAATGTTAAAGATGTATACTAAAAACCTGGTTGCCCTTGTGAAATGTATTAGTTTTAACACATATATATAAAACTAATATATACAAAGTAAATTAATTACTTTATTCATTATTACTATTTAGTAAATCTCTGTTATCCTAATTATGAGTTCCATAACCATACAATAGACTAGATATGGCAATAAGTAGTCCACATCACCTGATGACTTTCGTCACCCTTGAACCTTTCGGTTCGGCTGTAGCTAGCAGCCAGGTGTGGGGTAGTCAGCCCCGTATACATCTATACACTCAAGTCACGCTCCCTATCTAAGAGATTCTGGTTACAGATGCGGTCCTCCACTCGCGTATCTCTGTGGAGTGTTCACCGAGGACGTGACTCCAATTTATAGGAATAACAAATTTACTAATAATAATACAATAATCCTCCACTCGCGTATCTCTATGGAGTGTTACCGAGGACAAAATAATGTACTAAATTTTTTGTTAAAGGTTCAATGTCATGCTTTTAACTGATATAATGTGAAAAACCCTTTGTGAAAATATAAAATACAACATTTTAAAACATGTTTCACAAATAATATGTTTACGTGTTCTGCATGTTCAAACGGTTATCTGTTATGACTATCAGTGTTAAAAGCATATGTAATATGAAACACAACACACGTAAAACAAGTTTTGAGTACAAGTATCCCTTGTACTTTGCTTGTATCCCTCCCCTGAAAACAGTGAAAAACAGTGAAAAAGGGTAGGGGTATGAACTCACCAGACGAGAAAATGTGACGGTTTGGATGCTAAGCGTTGGTTCGGGGCTTGATTACATGCGAGGTTCCTATGTAATATGAAATGGTATACAGATGTATCTAATTAAAATTTAAAACACTAATTAGATATGATAATACACTCCAATGAGCGAAAACACTTCAAATCATGTGTTTGGAGTGACCCGGGTGACATCTACGGACATATATGGCTTAGGATTGGTGTTTACTCTTCAAGAGTAAACTCCTTATGGAGTTTTCGGCCCTAAAAACTACTTACACATGAATTCACGGCCATGAACTCGTGGTTGACGGTTTTATGTTGCTAAATGGCAAGATAACACTTGAGGAATATTGGTATGATTTTATCTAAGGCTTAGGAAGGAATTAAATCACCAAGAACACCATCAATGGGAGTTTATGGCCCTAAACAAGGAGTTTACGGCTGTGAGCTTCTATACCCTTCTTATATTGATGATTTAATTGCTTTAGACCAATCACCTGTGATTCAAACAATTTATACAAGCCTTAGAATGAGATTTAAGCATCATATGACTTGTGTAAGTGAGTTCACGGCCCAGGAACTCATTCTTGGGGAGTTTACAGCCGTGAACACTCAAATGAGTGGATTTTATCATGTTTAAGGCCTCCAAACTGATTGTGGTTGATTCTAGAATTTATTCCAAGGCTATTGGTGTGTTTAAATGGCTTTTAAACACTTGATTTTGAGTTTACTCTCCATGAGGATGAGTTTACGGCCCAAGCATGTTCTTGGGCAGTAAACTCATGTTTACTCCTCAAAATTCATGTTTAAGGTGTTCTAAGTCCGAAATGGTAAGCCATAAAGTCATATCTAAGTCCCAAGATTGTTTTGGAGGGGTTTTAAGGCACAAAAACCCTCTTTATTTGAGTTTACGGCCCAAGCATGTTCCAGGGCCGTAAACTCATGAATAAGGTCCTAAATCAATGTTTGAACTCGGATTTGAAGGCTAAAGAGGTTGAACAACAAGTTAGGGAACTTACCATAATGAGTTGAAGCCTTAAATCAATGACTTTAGACCTAGATCTTTGGTTTGAGGAGAGAGGTTAGAGAGAGAGAGAGAGTAGTGAGAGAGAGAAAAAGCTTCAAATGGAAGCTTAATCTCCTTTAAATAGTGTCTAAGATTTGGACACGGTGGAATTCTACCCAATACCAACGTTAGACGGGGCTTTTGGTCACACCTGATCAAGTTGCCGTAACCCGATATGGTTGATTCTAAAAATTTTCCAATTACTAGAACGGGGTGTTAAAATGAGTTCTAAATGCGTTGGGACACCCATTAAGTCATAATAATAATCTCAAATTAATGACTTATTGATTGCGTAAACGGAAACGAAATTGGAAACGACGAATGGATTATCGAAATGGGTTACGAAAAGGATTACAAATATGGTACAAACTTCGGGTTGTTACACAAAGTATGAAGTTGACAAAGGAGTTCCAGAGTGAGGTAACATCTCGGAATACCCCCATTAAAGAATTTTATTATATCTTTATTGTTTCCCTTATATAAAAAATAACATTGAACGTTAGAAAATGATGTTGAGATTTATTAAAACTGACTTTGACTATGTATTATTTTATGAAATTTTTGGTGTTATGTATATTTGTTTAATAATAACACACATTCAAAAATTAAACGAATAATTGGCGATTTAGTATTACTAGTTTTGAAAATATATTTGGGTAACGAAAAAAGCAAGTTGGACATTACTAAACTAAAATGTTTCTTTAATAGCTTTATAGGATTATCATGTAGTTTAACGTAACATCAATATTCCACAGAAATATTTTAAAACTATTAACTCATCATTTGGTGGTTTACGGAATATATATTCCTTAGAAGTGGATATTAACACATTATTAATTTAATTATGGCAACAACACTCAGATGAAGGCCGTCCTATGCATAAACCCGTAACAAAAATTAGTTCTTGGAAAAGTTGTTAGCAGTCCACGTTGATTACATCAGACGATCCAAGACATGCTGGTCTAAGAGTTGTGTAGATGTAAATTCAAAATAGATGTTGTAATTATATCATGATTTCTGGAAAAATTTCTCAAATACCCAGACATACATGAATGATGTCATACCTAAAATTGTAACATATATCATATAAATAAACACCACCACCAAAACCATCATGAAAAGAGAGCTTTTTTCTTGTGTAGGACATTTGTTTGATGAAAAATTTTTATTGATTTTAATTTTATGAATAGAATTAAAAATGATCGTACTTTATTTTGGATTACCACTCCTTAAATAGTCATTCAAGTGAAGCGTAACACTTTTTAGCACCATTCAAGTAGATCATCCAGTTTGTTAGCACCGTTAATTACTAACTTTAAATTTTATTATTAATGTATGTTCAAATGGACATCATTAATTTCAAACAGAACATAACATCTATAATCTACATGCTAATTGAATTTCAATATGAATATACGTTAATAACAAAATTTAAAGATATTAATTAATGGTGCTAATAAACTGTTATGCTCAACTTGAATGATGTTAACAAGTGTTATGCTTCATTTGAATGACTATTTAAGGATTGGTAATCCAACATAAAGTATGATCCTTTCTTAATTCTATTCTTACAATAAAAATCTAGAAATATTGTTCATCAAACAAATGGCCTACACAACAAAAAGTTCTTTTGTCGTGATGGTTTTGGTGTTGTTTATTTGCATGACATGTGTTCCTCTTTTAGGTATGACATCATTCCTCTATTTCTTGGTATTTTAGAAAAAATTTACCATAAATCATCATATAGTTGCAACATCTATTTTGAATTTACATCTATACAGCTCTTGGAGCGGCATGTCTTGGACATTGTGACGCAATCAACATGGACTGCTCACAACTTTGCCAATAATTAGCTTTTGTTACGGGTTCATGCAAAGGAGGGCCTCCATCTGAGTGTTGTTGTTATGATTAAATTAATATTGTTTTAATAACCAATTGTAAGGAATATATATTCCATAATCCATCAAATAATCGGTTAATAGTTATAAACTATTTCCGTTGAATACTGATTTTACGTTGAACTACATGATAATCCCATGATGCTATTAAAAAACATTTTAGTTTAGTAATGTTCGACTTTTTTTTTTTCGTAACCCAAATTTATTTTCAAAACTAGTCTTACTAAATGACCATTTATTCATTATTTTTGTTGAATATGTAATTAATAAACAAATATACGTAACACACAAACATTTCATAAGATACTAGATAGCAGAAATCAGTTTTAATAACTCTCAAGATCACTTTATAACCTTCAATATTGTTTTTTATACATTGGAAAAAATAAAGACATAATTTGATATTTCTCTACTATTTATGTATTTTTTTGTTTTTCCATTTTTTAATTTATGGTTGGGTAAACCTTGGGTTTAGTGAGTTCGCAGTTTCATGCAAATAGACGTCTACAAAACTAAATAAGATGGTTTTATCATACTTTTTTAAATTTATGTGTTGGTAAGCCATCGTTGCCTAAGGGATCTTCGGCTACTGTCGCTGGAAGGGAATTTTTTTAGTTATCGGGTGGAGCATATTCTGAATCTGCCACCGTTATCTTTCAATGGTCACAACACTTAGATTTATTTTCTTTCGGGATTAATTGCAAGAAATAGACAAGTTATTCATATTGTTTTTTATTATAACCATATATTGTCAACTTTGACAAGATTTTTATGTTTCATAAGCAGTTAATGTGTTCGGGTCATCGTTAACAAATTGGTTTCTCATTGCAATTGTGGGTAAGCTTCTTAGCTCTCATTTACCATGCTTTATGTTTCATTGACCTTGCTATGACCACATCATTTGTATTTTTCGAATGTTGTTTATAGTTATGAGATAAAAGAAGAAATGTTGATTTTCAAAATTGGCCTTGCCTATTATGTCATTTACCACGTGTCGGCGTATTATCCGCATGGCTAGTTAGCTATATCCATATCTATATCATTATATACTTATAAATGAAGTATTTTACCTTTCACCACATTCATTTGAAAATGTGACAACCCAAAAGACATAAATATACATGTTTTTAGAAATAAACATAACCTATGTTATAAAACCATAAGAAAATTTATGATTATAAAACTACATGGTTTTTTGGTCCTAGGGTTTAAGACTATAGTTTTCATACATCAGATGATATTGGATTTTCTGGGAACATGCATTTTACAATTAAAAGGAATGTATACAAAGAAAATACATACATATACAGTTCATACATAAGAAAATATTGGATTTTCTGGAAACATATATTATCATTTTACAAGGAAGGGATACATAGAAAATACATACATTTTTGGTCTTGGGTATAAGACTTACAACTTGTTTTTAAAAGAAAATATCGGATCTTTTAGAAGTATACAAAAATCAGTTTCTTGAAAATGTTAAAAATCCTTTTCATACAAAATTCTTAAGAACTCACCAACGTAATCGGTTTCACTTTTCAAAGTCACTTGTATTCTCAGGAAACCAATAGACATGTATTCAACCGTTCTTGGTGGTCGACATCGACGTTTCATGATTATTACTTTTCAGTTATTTGTATTTAACTTCTAAACAAGTAAAGAGTTGTAAACGATGTAGACTTGTGTCACACCCCGAAATCGAATGTGGAATCGTTCCGGGGCAGAGGTGACGTCATGTTAAGTATCACAACCAATGTACATAGTAAGCAAAGTAAAGAACCATTACATTACATAGGAAAATTTACATTTGTTTGAAAGTAGAGTGTTACAAGTTATATACGTATACATCATATAAACAAAAGTAAAGACGTGTCTTATACGGGCTCTGTCTTCTGCAAAAAGATCGCAGGTACCTATCTAATGTGGACCTGAGAATACAAGCAGTTTGAAAATCAGCATTAAGCTGGTGAGTTCATAAGCGGTTTGCTTTCTGAAAATGAACAAGTTTCCTTTGGTTTTCTGAAAGAGTTGTTATCCAAGAAAATCACATATTTTCTTATTAGTGTTTAGTTATCCGTTTGTTACACATTTCTGGTTATGAACAGTTGTTATCCCAGGAAAAACCCTTATTTTCCTAAAATTTTGTTACCATTCCGAAATGAACTGTAAGAGATGTATTCTGAAAACCTAGCTATCCTTGTGAAGCGCACTAGTTTTAACACGTATATAAAACTAATAAGTTTGAAATAAAGTAGTTACTAAATTCATTATTACTAACAAGTAAATCTGTCTTATCCAAATTGCGAGTTCCATAACCATAGGGTAGACTAGATATGGCAATAAGAAGTCCAAATCATTTTATGATTTTCATCACCCTTGAACCTTTCGGTTTGGCCGTAGCTAGCAGCCAGGTGCGGGGTAGTCAACCCCTTATATATCTATACACTCAAGTCACGCTCTCCCTCCAAGAGATTCTGGTTACAGGGGCGGTCCTCCACTCGCGTATCTCTGTGGAGTATTTCTGAGGACGTGTATCCAATTTATAAGAATAACAAATTTACAAGTAATAATGAGGAAAACTCCTGTTTCAAAAGGTAATCCTCCACTCGCGTATCACTGTGGAGTGTTACCGAGGACAAATCAACGGTACTAGGCTAATGCTTTCAACAGTAATGATATGGAAAATCATTTGTGAAATATAAAATATAACATTTTATAACAAGATTCACAAACAGTTTGAAAACTAGCTGCACAAGTTAAACGGTTGGTTAATGCGATTTCCAGTGTTAGAAGCATATGAATATATAACATTTCAAATGAAATAATTAGTTTAAGTACAAGATATCCTAGTACTTTTGCTTGTATTCTCCCCCTGAAAACTTTGAATAACACTGAAAAAGGGTAGGGGTATGAACTCACCAGACGAGGAATGTGTCGGTTTGGATGCTAAGTGTCAGTTCGGGGCTTGAGAACGCTCGAGGTTCCTATGTAATATGAAAAGATACACAATTGTATCTATTTATACCTTGATCTATTAATTAAATAAGAATAAACACTCCAAGGCGCGAAAACACTTCAATTCAAGTGTTAGGAGTGACTCGGGTGGCATCTATGGATGTGTATGGCCTAGGTATGGAGTTTACTCTTCAAGAGTAAACACTTAGTGGAGATTATGACCCAATTGAGCATATCCCCATGAGTTTACGGCCGTAAACTCATGGGTGGTGTTCTTGGTTGCTTAATGGCCTTATAACACTTGAGGGATAATATAGGTTTAGTTCTAGGGAATTGGAAGGGGATTTTATCAATCATATGGACCATTTAAGGAGTTAACGGATGTAAACTAGGAGTTTACAGCCGTAAGCTCTCTCATACACATTCCTTTGGTGTTTTAGTGGTCCAAGATTGATCACATGTGATTCTAACTCAATATACAACCCATAGGATGAACTTCGGGAACCATTTAACCATGTTATAGGAGTTTACGGCCCAGGAACCATTCCTTGGGGGGTTTACAGCCGTGAACTCCAAAAGGGATGGTTTTTTTTATCAAGTTTAAGGTCCCTAACACTTTGGAGGATGGTTGTAGACTTTATTCCATGGCTTATGAGGTGTTTAAGGGGCATCTTAACACCTTGAAAGGTGTTTACGGCCTAAGAAATGGTGTTTATAGTCCAAGCATGTTCTTGTGCCATAAAATCATGTTTACCCCTCAAATGTTAAGTTTTTGGTGTTCCAAGTCCATTCAAGTAATCCCTTAAGTCATATCCAAGATCTAGGAGTGTTTTGGGAGGGTTTTGGGGCCCCAAAACCCCATTTATGTGTGTTTGCGGCCTAGGGCTGTTCCATGGCCGTAAACACATGTTCTTGGTCCTATTTCATGAATTAAACACGAATTTGAAGGCTAAAGATGTTATACTATGAGCTAGGATGGATATCTTACCAAATTAGAGCTTGAATCGGGGTGTTTTTGGATCAAGAACTTGGAGTTGTAGAGAGAGAGTAGAGAGAGGGTGAAAAACTTCAAAAACGAAGTTCTTTCAACCTTAAATATGGTTTAAGTTTGAGATACGGTGGAAATCTACCCGATATTGACGTTAACGAGGCTTTTGGTCGTACCCGATTAAGTTGTCCTAACCTGACGTGGTCGTAACTAAAAATTTTCCAATCGAATATTGATAGTGTCTACACGTGTTTCTAACATGTTTGGACACCTATTAAGTCATAATAGAAGTCTAAAATTAAATGACTTAGTCCAAAATCGTAAACGAAATAATTCGATAAAGACGATTTTTATTGACGGAATGGGTTACAATTACGGAATAAACTTCGGGTTGTCACATTATCCCCCCGTTAGAGGGAATTTCGTCCCGAAACTCAAAATTTAAGATACAAATCATGGATTTGGAAAGAGATCCGGATACTTGTGTTTCATCGAGTGTTCACGCTCCCAAGTGAATTCGGGTCCCCACTTGGCATTCCAGCGAACCTTCACTATCGGGATGCGGCTTTGCTTCGTACGTTTTATCTCTCGATCCATGATTTTGATTGGTTCCTCCATAAAGTTCAAGTTTTCATTGATCACTATCTCATCCAGAGGGATCACAAGGGTTTCATCGGATAAACACTTTTTAAGATTCGAGACGTGGAATACAGGATGGATGTTCCTAAGCTCATGAAGTAATCGAAGTTTATAGGCTACAGGACTGATCCTGGCGAGGATCTCGAAGGGTCTGATGTATCTCGGGTTCAGTCTTCCACGCTTCCTAAAGCGTACCACGCCTTTCCAGGGCGATACCTTCAACAGGACACGGTCTCCAACCTGGAACTCCAGAGGTTTTCTTCGAATATCGGCGTAACTCTTCTGTCGATCTCGTGAAGCTTTCAGTCATTCTGGGATTTGGATGATCTTCTCTGTGGTTTCACGGATGATTTCAGGACCAGTGAGAGCACTGTCGAGGACTCGACTCTTAGCTAGTTGCGTGTCCCCTATCTCGGCCCAGCATAGAGGGGATCTGCACTTAGGACCGTAGAGAGCTTCAAACGGGGCAGCCTTGATGTTGGTGTGGTAACTGTTGTTATACGAGAAATCGATTAAAGGCAAATGTGTGTCCCACGACTTTCTGAAATCGATGACACATGATCTCAACATGTCTTCCAGGGTTTGGATAGTTCTCTCACTCTGCTCATCTGTCTGAGGATGATAAGCCGTGCTCATATCTAGTTTAGTTCCAAGAGCCTTCTGGAGAGACTGCCAAAATCTGGAGGTAAACCTGCTATCTCGATTGGAGATACTGGACACAGGTACACCGTGCAGTCGAACTACCTCTTGGATGTAGATTCGCGTAAGTCTTTCCATCTTGAATGATTCTTTAATCAGGATGAAGTGAGCGGATTTTGTCAAACGATCGAAAATTACCCAAATGGTATCGTACCCACTCGGACACTTGGGTAACTTGGTGATGAAATCCATGGTAATCATCTCCCATTTCCACTCGGGTATCTCGAGCTACTGGAGCAGACCCGAGGGTTTCTGGTATTCAACCTTCACCTTGGCGCAAGTTAGGCACTTGCCCACGAAGGTAGCGATCTCGACTTTCATGTTTGGCCACCAGTATTGTTTCTTGAGATCCAGGTACATCTTATCCGAACCTGGGTGAACAGAGTATCTGGTCTCGTATGCTTCCTCCATGAAAACCTCCCTGAATCCTCCGAACTTTGGGGTGCATATTCGATCCATGAAACAGTAGACTCCGTCACCTCTGATCTCAAATTTCTTATTCATTCCCCTTAAGGCTTCGCTTGACACGTTCTCTGATTTAAGGGCTTCAAATTGGGCTTCTCGGATTTGCATGGATAGGTGGGAATGGATAGTCATTGTCAGTGTCTTCACCTTGCGGCTTGAACTTACTTTTCGGCTAAGGGCATTTGCCACGACATTGGCCTTGCCGGGATGGTAGCGGATTTCACACTCATAGTCACTGAGCAACTCTACCCATCGCCGTTGCCTCATGTTTAAGTCTTTCTGATTGAAGATGTGTTGCAGGCTCTTAAGGTCAGTGAAGCTCGTACACTTGGTTCCATAAAGATAATGTCTCCAAATCTTCAGCGCAAAGACTCATGCTCCTAACTCCAAGTCGTGAGTGGTACAGTTGACTTTGTGTGCCTTCAGCTATCTCGAGGCATAAGCGATAACTTTTCCCCTTTGCATAAGCATACAGCCTAAGCCTTGATTGGACGCATCACAGAAGACAACGAAGTCCTCCGTCCCTTCGGGCAGGGACAGGATAAGTGCACTGCACAAGGCTTGCTTTAATGATTGGAACGCAGTTTCTTGCTTATCACTCCAATAGAACGGTACACCTTTCTGCGTCAGAGTGGTTAGGGGTTTGGCGATTCTAGATGAATCTTCAATAATAGCCGGCGAGACCCAAGAATTGACGGATCTCTATGCGTGTCTTCGGTGCTGACCAATTCTCTATCGCTTTGATCTTGGAAGGGTCCACGTGTATACCCTCCTCGCTAACCACGTGACCAAGGAACGTTACCTTCCAAATCTAGAATTCACACTTGGAGAATTTCGCGTACAACTTTTCGAATCGAAGGGTTTCCAACACTGATCTCAAATGTTGTTTGTGGTCTTCTTTGCTTCTGGTGTAGACAAGTATGTCATCAATGAACACAATGACGAGCTTGTCCTGAAAAGGACGATACACCTGGTTCATCAAATCCATGAACACTGCTGGTACATTGGTTAGACCGAAGGGCATCATTACGAATTCATAGTGTCCAGACTGAGTCCTGAAAGTTGTTTTGGAAACATCACTCTCATGAACTCGTAACTAATGGTACCCTGGCCTAAGGTCTATCTTTGAAAAGTAGCTTTCTCCCTGAAGTTGATCGAAGAGGTCATCTATTCGAGGAAGGGGATATCGGTTTTTGACGGTCAATTTATTCAGCTCATGGTAGTCGATACACATCCGGAAGGATCCTTCTTTCTTCTTTACAAACAATACCCGAGCTCCCCTGGGTGAAGAACTCGGTCTGATGAACCCTTTGTTGAGTAGCTCATTGAGTTGGCTGGATAACTCCTACATTTCTGCTGGAGCTAAGCGATACGGAGATTTGGCTACGGGGGTAGCTCCAGGGATAAGGTCGATGCGAAACTCAAGTTGACGTTCGGGAGGAATTCCCGGGAGCTCTTTGGGAAAGACATCAAGAAAGTTGCAGACTTCGGGGATGCTCTCGAGGCCTTTAACTTCCTGTTTCTCGTTGATTACATGGGCTAGGAAAGCATGGCACTCCTTTCGCAGAAGCTTTTGAGCGTTGATGCAGGAAATGATGCGAAGATTGGAGCTAAGCTTATCGCCATAGATCATGAGAGTTTGACCCACATGAAGATTGAGACGGATGGCTTTTTCGTAACAAAGAATGTCAGCATGATTGGGACTCTACCAATCCATGCCAATGATAGCATCAAAGCTCTTTATAGAGACTGGCATAAGATCGATGGGAAAAGAATGGTCGTTCAGGGTAACAAAGAATGTCAGCATGATTGGGACTCTACCAATCCATGCCAATGATAGCATCAAAGCTCTTTATAGAGACTGGCATAAGATCGATGCATTTTCTTTCTCACTGTTATCCATCTCAATGGTAAATGTTTCGGTTAATGGTTGGGGATTATGTTTAAGAAGGCGTTTGAATGAATGGATAACAAAACTGCGTTCAACACCAGAATCGAAAAGGATACTAGCATAAGAGATGTCGAGAAGGAACGTACCCGAGACAACGGTGGGATTGGCGACTTCCTCCTCTCGTCCCAAAGTTAGGACTCTCCCAGTATTACCAGTTGTTGTCTCCATGGGGCAGTTCCTCTTAAAATGCCCGAATTTACCACATCCGTAGCAGGCCTGACCAACATCCGCTCCGGAAGATTGATTGGTTGATTGGGTTGGTGCTTTGCAGAATCGAATCGTATGCCCTTTTTTTATTTAGATGGAGCATGACAGTTCACGGCAGGGGCCGGGGTTATGGTGGTATTTACACTTGTCACATTGGGGAAGGGTACCAGCATACCTACTAGTAGGTGTTTGTGCTGTGGATCCGACGGCAGAAGCAGCAGCAATAGGGATAGTAGCAGCTTGGACTACTACAGTTTGCTGCTTCTTCGAGGATTCCTCAGAAGGTTGACTCTTCTTCTTCTTCCAAAATTTTCTTTTCTCACCACTCCTCTTTGTTGGTTCAGGAGTGGTAGCTGCCTCATCAAGGTTATCACTATGGTCAATTAGGGTTTGTGGTAGGCTTTTGGCACTGTCGTATGTATCTGGCTTCGCAGCTAAGTCGTTTCCCTTGGTTGGCTGGGTCAGCCCCCAGATGAATCTCTCAATCTTTTTACTCTCCAGGGTAACCATTCCAGGACAGAGTAGCGCCAAGTCATCGAATTTGGAAGTGTAAGTGACGATATCGGAACCCTTCATCTTTAGGTTCTAGAGTTCATGCTCTAGTTTTTGCATTTCGTCCCGAGGGCAGTACTCCGCAAGCAGAAGTTCCTTCATGGCCTCCCAACCCATAGCATTGGTTATAGGTAAGGTTAAGGATTTGACTCGGCTATTCCACCAAGTCAGGGCTTTATCGGTGAACGTGCAGACGGCGAACTTCACCTTATCAGCTTCAGAACAAGCACATATTTCGAAGATAGATTCGATTTTCTCGAACCAACGAGTTAGGGCGATGACACCTCCAGTGCCATCGAAAGATGTGGGTTTTGCATTCATAAAGTCTTTGTAGGAACACTCCTTCTGGTGTCCCTGGCTACCTTCCTGGTTTTGGGGTTGAGTACCCCCTCCTGGCACGATTGAACCACCGGGGTTCATTTGCGACATAACGGTTGCCACTGCGGCAGTAACACCTGCCTGGAACATCACATGATCAAATTCAAGAGGAGGTGGTGGCGGAGGGTTGTTGTTCATTGAGCTGGGTCTCTTTCTCGGAGGCATCTTGATCTAAAAAGATCAGGAAAGAGAGGATGGTAAGTCCTTTGAATTGAATCAAGATATATGAAACAAGAGATATCTCATTATGACAGATATAGAATTCTATTAACCGATAAAGGAGGAAAGAGTTATCAAAGCAGATAAACTATCGCTAAGGGAATGATCGAGGAGCAACGCTTGAATGAGGATTTCTATAACGAAGTTGGGTCTAGAAATACTCGCATAGTATTTCATGTTTCGTTGCGACGATGGCTCGTTGTTTGAGTATTGGGTAAGTTTTAGGCCTGCTGCACACCACACTCACTCCCAAGCACATGTTGGACGTGTCTCGAATGAATATAGTTGATTAGGCTATATTGACCCTAGACACGACTACATAACTGCCTAGGTTTAATCGCAGCGTACAACACCCATTTACTTATGCTTTGTTATACCCGAGGTTACGAATTCCGGCGGTTTGGTGTACTTGTATACTTTTGAAAATACTTATATTTTGAAGTATACTTTTAGTTCAAAGCACTTTGGCCCCTTTAGTGTTTATAGTCTTATACCATGTAAGGTTTGGTATACTTAGTTCACTATAAACAAGGGCTCTGATACCAATCTGTCACACCACGAAACCGAAGGCGGAATCGATCTGGGGCGGAGGTGACGTCATGTTAAGTATCACAACCAATGTACATAGTAAGAAAAGTAAAAAACCATTACATTACATAGGAAAATATATATTTATTTGAAAGTAGAGTGTTACAAGTTATATATGTTGGATTAGCGTCTAAGTCCATAACTATATTGGTATGTACTTGACCCGATGGTGCATGTTCCTTTTGGGTTGCCTTCACCAAAGCAACTTGAGAGGATGAATTATGGAGAGAAAGGATTAATTATGATTTATTAATATATTATGAGAATAATATATTAAAGGAGAAATCATATTGTTTAATTAATATTAGTCAAGAATTAATAAGAATGGTTTGTGACTAAAAAACATTAATTAAACTTAAGGGACTAGAACTGTCAATTGTATGATAGTTGAATATTGAGCTAATGGATTCCATATTAAAGGAGTGGATGAATTCTATGGGAAAACCCATCAGAAATCGTGCAAGGCCTTTAAGGAAGGATCCCATGGGTTGCTTAGGGCTTAAGCATCCAAATTAGGGTTTCCTTGTTAGATAACCCTAATAGCCTCTCTATTTAAAGGACCCTTATGGCTCAAAAACGTGGTGAACTTGTCTTCTAGGGTTTCCACACATTTTGGGCAGCCTCCTTCTCTTCTCTTCTTCATCCTCTTGCTCATGGTGTTTGTGAACCATTAGAGGAGTGACATTTATGACTCTAAGCTTTCTAAAGTCAATACAAGAAGGATTTGAGATTGTTATTGCTGCATAACAATCAAGGTATGATCTAAACCCTAATTTATATGTTATATTGATTATCATATGCTAGATATAGGGTTTGAAGTCTTGGATGAATTGCGTGTACAATAGAGAAACCTAGATCCAAACATTAGGGTTTGTATGAGCATATAGGATGTTCTTATGGCTAAAACCCATCAGTGGTATCAGAGCCTTGATTGGTTTCTATTGTATTGATGCATTGTGTGTTTATTCAAGTTGCAAAATCATTTTTGGACATTCTGCCTGATGAACTCGGCAAGTACCACAGTGTTCTCGGCGAGTAGGCCTCAACTCGGCGAGTCCAATGTGGTACTCGGTGAGTTCGAGCGTCAGATGGAGCTATTTTTGGGAGTTCTTGCTGTTTTGCTTATGGATACTTGCCTTATCTGTTTTAGATCATTAAAATCCGATTTTATATATATTTATGAGTATATCCTAGATTAAACAAAAGATAATTACCAATTGATTAGATAATAACTTCCTTATATAATAAAGTTTGATTATTTGTATTAATTGGGTAACTTATTTTGCAAGAAATTGAAATTAGGTCAAATATAGATAATGATGAAATTAATTGTTTAATTTATATTATTTGTTATTTGATCCTTGTGTTATGAAAAGTTTCAATTTCCCCCCTTTAGGTTTTATAGTTTAAATTTGGACTCAAAAGTTTAGTTTTGAAATTTAAATAGTTGAAACCCTAATGTTTTGAAAGAGGTTTCAAAACTTTCCCTCAAGTTTTGGAATTTAAATTTTGATTAAAAGTTTAATTTTGATGTATATTTAAATTCTAAACCCTAATGTTTTGAAATGTTTCAAAAACTTTCCCTCAAGTTTTGGAATTTAAAAGTTGATTAAAAGTTTAATTTAGGAATGTTAAATTATAAAACCCTAGTATTGTTTTGAAAAGTTCAAATCACCCCCTTATGGTTTTATTAATTAATTAAGGTGCATAATTAAAAGAGGTTTAATAAATCCATAAAGTTTTGGTTTACAATTGAATTAAAAGTATAATTATTAAGTTTGACCACCTACTATTTTAAAAGTGTAAAATACACCCTATACTATATATAACATTAAAGGTCTAACATTGTATATATGTATGAGTAAAAGTCAGTCTTACCGTTAGTAGGCCTCATTCACGAAGTTGGTCTATAAGGGGTGTTTAAGGAAATTGCCTATAAAATGGCGATTGAATGGGTATCCACTCTTACCCACCGCACTCTTGACTAGTTGAGGGTCGTTAGCCGAACGGGTAGGATAGGACAAAACCTTCCATTTTAAGTATAATGAAGTACAAATGTAACTAAATGTTTTACAAATTCCCAATCTTAGTTACTTAGGCAAAAGTGAATTGATGTAATTTCATGAAATTACACTTTGTGCCCTTGCGAAGAAGTTAGTGGAGCGTGTGTGGTTTACCGGCACACTAAATGGTTCTAAGCAAAGGTAGCAAAGGGTGACTCAATGTTTGTCATAGTTCGGTGGAGCGTGTGTGGTTAACCGACACATCAAATAGGTGATTGTAACATGTGGGGGCACCATGTAAGTTTGCATGGTTATTCACACCCGCTTTGTGATTCTCGGCATCCCAGTCACAAACTAGAGGGGCATATCGAGATTTAAACATGCCATTGAAAAGTTCAATGAATCTCAAAGGATCTAGGAGTTTTCATAGATTTAAAAACTTAATCGGTTTTTCGTTTTTCATGGTGGGAAATTAGTGAACCGCCATTCACTTACCTTCAAATATTCTACAACTAGATTACGGCATCCCTTTTCTAGGTTGTAGCGTATTGTGTTGGGTCCTAGCCTTAATATCTCATTTGGTTTATTTATTAAGGACTCAATCTATCAACTAACATGAATTTATTTTTTTTCTCCCGTATCGTAGATGTCAAATTACAACAACTATGGTCTTCCCAAATCCCATGGAACAAGCCTTCCACATGAAGATGATATTGCACGATTCGATCAAGGAACAAGAGATCATGCTTCACTTCCTCCGCCTCCTCCAATTATTCTCCCTAACCCAGGAGATCGAAGAATTGAAAGGTTCAAAGTCACTAAAGCCCTATTGGAAATGAAACATGAAGATGGTAAACCCGTGTGTGCCCAAGTTCTAGGAATGAAATCACACATCGATAGGTTAATAATGTTGGGTGCGTCATTCCCTGATAAGTTGGCTGTGAACTGGGTTTTGCAGTCACCCCCAGAATAATATAATGAGTTCAAAAGAAAGTATTATATGGTGGATCATGACGAAAACCTCATTAACCTAACTTACATGCTCATTGCTGCTGAATCAGAAATGATTTGGCAAAGCAATGGAGCATATTTGTTGGGAAAGTCAACCAACCATGCTTCCGAGGACGTTCTAAGGGAACCGACCTGTGTTTGTTGCGAAGAGAAACGACGTTGGATACAAGTCTGCCCTAAGAGCCTGAAGAGTCCAGAAGATGGGAGAGTCAAAGAGTATGGTTGTGCTTCAGGTAAAATCCACTATCTAACTCCATTAAGTTCCTATTTGTTGATTCTTAATACATGATGTGATAAGATTGCATTTGAATGTTTTTCAGGATCAGTGAAAAGAGGGGGAGCTTGATGAAAGAGCAAGATAAGTCTAATCACAAAGAAATGGATCTCGATAGCATGGATTTGAAGATTAGATTTTGAGCTTAGAAAGTTATGATAGAGTTGTTAGAAAATTTTCCTTTTGACTACATAGTTTTCAGTTGATTTTACATTGTAAGGACAAATGTTTCCGCTGCTTTTATGAATAAAATAAATTTTGGTTTGACATATTTATTTATTTCCTTGCAATGAAATCTTTATGAAAAATGATGTTTGCATATTTCTATAACAAATGGATGTGATTCTTAATTATGTTATTTATGGAAATGTCAACAATTTACCAAATAGGGAGAATTTCTCATCGCCGAAGTTTCACTTGGATAGAAACTTGGAATCATGCAACTTGGTTGCACGATGAATGAGAAATTTCATATTTGGAAATTAGACTAATTCGTCGACAAAGTGTCAAGTGAAGGACTAGGAGATGGAGTACACAAAGTTGTGTGTTGATCAAGTCCACCACAAGGGTAACAAAGATATTCGTCATGATTTACTAAAGGTTTAGTAAATATGATTATACTTATAAGATTAAGTGTAATTCTGAATTGATTCAAAAAGTTTAAATCAATAGCAGAACGAATAAGAAGAATCAAGTAGGCAGAAAGATAAAAGTTTCTCTATTCTAAGAAGAAAAGAGAGTACCTTTTATGCTTTATGATATGTCTTAATGATTAAGAACCATATCTCAATTGATCCTCTAAATAAATGTTAGTACAATTGTATGTATAAGAAGAGGAATTAAGAATTGAAGAAATGGTTAAATCAAGAAGTTGATCATACTTCATTCCAAAACAAGTCTTAGAGTCAAGATTGTAATATTGAGTGACAAGTCTTAAGAAGGTTTATAACATTCATCAAATGTAGAATGTGGAAAAAGGTTTTCTTATTTTCACACATTTGAAATTGGTAAGTTGTGATGTCTTGGATAAGACAAAGACCAACTAGGATCAATTTTATGAAGTGTTTTGTCTTGATAAAAGTTGCACTAACTCTTGCATATTTGGTTGTCAAGAAATGTTTATTGACAAGAGAATCTTATATGTCAAGGATTCAGTGGGAGTCTTCATGGTCTTGAAAGGTTTCAAGAATAAACCTTATCGATCATCACTAGCATATGAGTTAAGGTTTACAGCCTATCGTGTTGACACTATCTTGTTTCTATGCCGTTCCAATTGAGTTAATTATGCATGTGGGTCCTATGAGTTCTCATTGAACGCATAAAAGGCAAGGACCTTGATCAATGGAAAGTACATTGATAGGAAAGGGTGAGCTGCTTAACTACTTGGAAGACATGGTGGGCAGCTGTGTTACCACAAGGCAAGAAATCAAGATTAAGAAAGTTCGGTCCATATGAGTTCGGATTTGTCGCAAACCTTGGTTTTGACAAATTCACATGGATAGGAACACATACACCACTAAAATCTAAGTATCATAAGATTCCCTCCTTCCTGAAAATGACTGTGAGGAAATGCTTTCACTAATAGAGATTTTAAGAAGATAGTGATGGTGATAATTGGATTCTCGAATTCGATTACGGTTACGGTATCCCTTTCCATGATTCGAATTGTGAGATTTGGAAATTAGTCTGAATTGTTTAGACACACATATGAGCTATCCAAGGAAAAGGTGTATAAGGTTAAGAAGCCTTGATAAAATATTATCAAAGCATTAGGTATTAGAAACATGAACTTAAGAAATTCAATAGACATTGTTTTTCTGAAAGTTAAGCTATTTCTGAATACATGCCAAAGCTAGTAGGAGCATAAGTGTTATGTTTGTAATAATCATCGTGATAGTGGGAGCATAAATGTTATGATTACATGATTATTAAGGCAAGTATTGCAAGTTAGCAATATTAGTTATAGAAAACAAGAGTCATACTTTGAAAAGTTGTAAGGGTTGAATAGTTGTTTTGCTATAATTATGGGAGAGAATATTATGCTTCATTTCAAATCTAAAGACTTAGGTTTTGCAATGTTAATAAACTTAGTCAAGGACACATAGTATGTTCTTAAATTTGGATTATGATTACGGCATTCCTCTTCATAATTCGAATTGTGAGAACGTAGCACATAAAATATTATGGCAAAAGATTGATAAAGTATTAGATCTTCATGTAAGACATTATGCATTGTGTCCCATACGCTTTGGGTATAGGATCGATTGCAAATGCTATAATATTTCACCATTCTAAAATTTCCCAAATTTCTATTGCATTTAGAGGGAAAAGGACATGAATCAGTTTTGACTAAGATAATTAGACAACTATCAAAGGACAATCCAAAGTTCACCGAGGATTGGTCGCTTGTGAGTAGTTGGAAGTATAGTATTGGATGGACCATATCGACATTATTATGAATAGATAAGATTCTATTAAGAATAAGTTGTCATATGGAAAATATGGAAATGTTTCCATATTGGGAGTTGGAAATTGAGAATCAAATGTCTAGATTAGAAGCTTTTATGCAAAAGGATGTTCAAAGGAATGTACTTTCAGTGAGAGACATCAGATCTAAGGAATTGTCTTGTAACAATCTCCGATAGAGGACTTTGTAATTTCATTGGCAATAGTCATTGTGACTTTAGTGAAGTGACATTACGAAAGGATCGTTGAATAAAATGTTAGAATCTAACATATTCCATAAGTGGCGAGAATTTGATATTATTTCACTTATGAAAAAGGATTAGGAGTTGTGAAATGAGTATGATTGGAAATGTATTCATTTGATCTATTTTACAAAGTAAGAACCATAGGTAAACATTGTGTGCATGCTAAGAGCATGAGAAAAGTGTAGTAATAATTCAAGTAAGATGTTGATTACCCGAAATGACAAATAATGAGTAATCGTTATGGTGATAAATAAAAGGTGTTTTATTTATAGTCAAAGGTTTGAGGCCATATGGGATTAGTATTATTCTTGTGTTTCATTTTGCATGTTTTGACTTCCTGAATAATTTAATTGATTGAGAACAGTCAAATTTTTTGAACGGGCCACAGTCGTTCATATGTTGGAAGTAGATATGAATGAAGACTGTCGTGAATTGGTATGTGGATTGTCTAAAGAGCATTAGACATAAGCAAATGTTTGCTGTAACGTTCATGAGTGCTTATCAATATGATTTGAGCATTGGATTAAACCCACGCTCACTTGGATCGCTTCATGGATTGTTATCACGAGTGATTAGTGAGATGATAACATCTTATATTCTTGAAACCGAGATGTGTGAGTTGTATCTTGCGAGTCGGTTGCACATTGATAATATGTAAACGCACCAGTAACTTGGTGTTATAAAACATATTATTGTGTGTGATTTGGTGAGTAAGTGCAAGCAAGCATTGAGTTAAAGTTTATCCATTCCTTTTATACAAAGTAGGATAAAAGCGATATCTGTGGGCCCCTCGATGATTTAGTGATGGCACCTAAGCGCTTGGCCAAGCCGGGACTGAATTGATGTGTTCAATTGTAGTCTGTTGTCAGTCGTCATAAATCTGAAATTGGGAAACAGCACATAGACAGAGACAATGACTTAGATCCATGTCTCAGTGTATACGATATCTAGAATGGAGGAATATATGATCCCTTATCTTAAGGACACGCGTATCTGATTCGATCAGAGTTGACAGTGGCTTTGGAAAGCTACGATTGCAGATCAGGATTTGAAGTCATACGCAGAATAGTTATTAGACTTATCCAAGTGAGAGACTGTTGGATTAGTGTCTAAGTCCATAACTATATTGGTACGTACTTGACCCAATGGTGCATGGTCCTTTTGGGTTGCCTTCACCAAAGCAACTTGATAGGATGAATTATGGAGAGAAAGGATTAATTATGATTTATTAATATATTATGAGAATAATATATTAAAGGAGAAATCATATTGTTTAATTAACATTAGTCAAGAATTAATAAGAATTAAGTTTGTGACTAAAATACATTAATTACACTTAAGGGTAGAACTGTCAATTGTATGATAGTTGAAAATTTAGCTAATGGATTCCATATTAAAGGAGTGGACGAATTCTATGGGGAAACCCATTAGAAATCATCCAAGGCCTTTAAGGAAGGAGCCCATGGATTGCTTAGGGCTTAAGCATCTAAATTAGGGTTTCCTTGTTAGATAACCCTAATAGCCTCTTTATTTAAAGAACCCTTATGGCTCAAAAACGTGGTGAACTTGTCTTCTAGGGTGTCCACACGTTTTGGGCAGCCTCCTTCTCTTCTCTTCTTCATCCTCTTGCTCATGGTGTTTGTGAATCATTAGAGGAGTGACATTTGTGACTCTAAGCTTTCTAAAGTCAATACAAGAAGGATTTGAGATTGTTATTGCTACATAACAATCAAGGTATGATCTAAACCCTAGTTTACATGTTATATTGATTATCATATGCAAGATCTAGGGTTTGAAGTCTTGGATGGATTGCATGTACAATAAAGAAACCTAGATCCAAGAATTAGGGTTTGTATGAGCACATAGGATGTTCTTATGGCTAAAACCCATCAATATACATATACATCATATAAAAAAAGTAAAGACGTGTCTTCTACAGGCTCCGTCTTCTGCAAAAAGATCGCGGGTACCTGTCTAATGTGGACCCGAGAATACAAGCAGTTTGAAAACCAGCATAAAGCTGGTGAGTTCATAAGCGGTTTGTTTTCTGAAAATGAACAAGTTTCCTTTGGTTTACTGAAAGAGTTGTTATCCAAGAAAATCACATATTTTCTTATAAGTAGTGTTTAGTTGTCCATTTGTTACATAATTTTGGTTATGAACAGTTGTTATCCCAGGAAAAACCCTTATTTTCCTAAAAGTTGGTTACCATTCCGAAAAGAACCGTAAGAGATGTATTCTGAAAACCTGGCTATCTTTGTGAAGTGCATTAGTTTTAACACATATATAAAACTAATAAGTATGAAGTAAACTAGTTACTAAATTCATTATTACTAACAAGTAAATCTCTGTTATCCAAATTGCGAGTTCCATAACCATATGATAGATTAGATATGGCAATAAAAAGTCAAAATCATTTTATGAGTTTACCCTTGAACCTATCGGTTCGTCTGTAGCTAGCAGCAAGGTGCGGGGTAGTCAGCCCCGTATAGATCTATACACTGAAGTCACGCTCTCCCTCCAAGAGATTCTGGTTACACGGGCGGTCCTCCAGTCGCGTATCTCTGTGGAGTGTTTCTGAGGACGTGTCTCCAATTTATAAGAATAACAAATTTACAAGTAATAATGCAGAAAACTCCTGTTTCAAAAGGTAATCCTCCACTCGCGTATCTCTGTGGAGTGTTACCGAGGACAAATCAACGGTACTAGGCTAATGCTTTTAACAGTAATGATATGGAAAATCATTTGTGAAATATAACATATAACATTTTATAACAAGATTCATAGACAGTTTGAAAACTAACTGCACAAGTTAAACGGTTGGTTAATGCGATTTCCAGTGTTAAAAGCATATGAATATATAACATTTCAAATGAAATAATAAGTTTTAGTACAAGATATCCTTATACTTTTGCTTGTATTCTCCCCCTGAAAAATTTGAAAAACACTGAAAAAGGGTAGGGGTATGAACTCACCAGACGAGGAATGTGTCGGTTTGCATGCTAAGTGTCAGTTCGGGGCTTGAGAACGCGTGAGGTTCCTATGTAATATGAAAAGATACACAATTGTATCTAATTAGACCTTGATCTATTAATTAAATAAGAATAAACACTCTGAGTCGCAAAAACACTTCAATTCAAGTGTTAGGATTGACCCGAGTGGCATCTATGGATGTGTATGTCCTAGGTATGGAGTTTACTCTTCAAGAGTAAACTCTTCGAGGAGATTACGACCCTAATGACCATATCCCCATGAGTTTACGGCCGTAAACTCATGGGTGGTGTTCTTGGGTGCTTAATGGCCTTATAACACTTGAGGGATGATGCTAGGTTTAGTTCTTGGGCATTGGATGGGGATTTGATCAATCATATGGACCATTTAAGGAGTTTACGGCCGTAAGCTCTCTCATATACATTCCTTTGGTGTTTCAGTGTTCCAAGATTAATCACATGTGATTCTAACTCAATATACAAGCTGTAACAGCCCGGATTCCCAGGTATTATTCGTCCTTATATTTTTGGTGATTTGTGAGGAGACTAGGCGAGTTGGAGCTCAAACTCGTCGACTATGATCGCGGCTATGGGCACGGGTTCGCGTCTGGACTCGGCGAGTCCAAAAGTGGACTCATAGAGTTATAGCCTCGAGTGGCTAATATGTGTTATGTATGGTATTTTGGGGAACTCACTAAGCTTTGTGCTTACAGTGTTTGGTGTTATTTGTTTCAGGTACTAGTGATGACCGTGGGAAGGCGCCGACTTGATCATTACACACACACGAGATTTTTATGTTATGAGATGTTGGGATTTTTATATGGCATGGATTTAGTTTCAAACATTGATGTTTTTATGAATATTAAATGAATTATGTTTTTATAAAATGCGAAAAAATTGCTTTGAAATTTACGGTGTTACAAGTTGCTTTACGAGCCTTGGTTTGAGGGATTCGAGTACACCTTCGGGCGTATTTCAAAAATAGTAAAAGATTTTTGGAAAAACGCAGAGCAGAGTTATGTGTACAATCAGTGCGCGCCCGAACGGTGATTTCCCAAAATACCCTCATCTTATGTGATATTGATATTGATATGATGTATTCTCATGCTAGAGTAGGCTAGGTATTCCTATTAGGACTAGAGTGGCCTGATTTGTGATGCCTTGGCCTAGGGAGAGGTGAGCTGCTATGAGATGCTTGAGAGTGAGTAGGTAGCAGCAAGGGGCTTATGAGAGATCTGTTAGAGAGTGGATTATGCATAATAGAGTACTTGGAACTTGGGATCCGGAGAGGAGGACTTGGGGTGTATTCTGATACAGTGTAGACAGTAGTATTGGGCCCGTACTACTAAAAGCACCGGGGCGGTGTACATCCCAAGTAAAAAAATCTTTGGAATGCCAAGGATCAAGGAGGAATGAGTTGTCGACTGTGAGTATGCTCGAATGGATTCTAATTTATCGTATGTTGTATTTCAGAGGTAGATCATGGTTAGGACACGTCTTATGCCTGAGAGCAGTGGGGCCAGTGATGAGGAGATCCGTCGGATCATCCATGAGGAGGTGGCTGCGGCCATCAGGGAAGAGATACCAGAGATGTTCGGGACTGTTAAGACCATGTTGATTGAGACTTTCGACGAGCGTTATGCTGCCCTTTATGAGGCTGTTGTTGCAGCGGAGTTTGATGGGACACAGGACCCGGTGGCGGCTATGAGATGGATTTCTGATATAGAGGGGTGTTTCTTCACTTGCTCATCTCCTGAGCATTTGAGAGTTCGGTTCGCGCTGAACCAGCTTCGCTTGGGAGCGAAGGACTGGTGGAAGTTTGTGACAGCGCACTTTACGCCTGCTGAGCTTGCGGTAGTGACCTGGGAGAGGTTCACTGCCATGTTCTAAGATGAGTACGTTCCCCAGGTGGAGAGGGAGCGTTTGGCCCAGGAGTTTCTGACCCTCAAGCAGGGTACTGAGTCTGTTACGGTGATTACCAGGATGTTCCACGAGAGGGAGATGTTCTGCCCTGAGCACGTGTCCACTGAGCAGGCACGTATGAGCCGATATTTGACTATTTTTAGGCGAGACATTTCGGAGTTCGTGGAGAACTCCTCGTACCGGACATTTTCCAAGCTTCAGGCAAATACCCGGAAGAGGGAGATTGAGCTAGAGACTCAGGCCAGGGAGGAGGCGGAGTCTCAGGGGAGGGATCGACGACCGGCACAGTCCCAGCCGGCAGCCAAGCGGGCCAAGCCCGCTGATCCCAAACCAGTGAGCTAGAGGGGCCGCACTTGTGGAAAGTGCGGCAAGGGTCATGATGGAGTATGTAGAGCTGGATCTTGCTAAAAGTGTGGCAAGGAGGGGCATATGGCCAAGGACTGCCCCAAGTGGTTTGTAGTGTGTTTTCACTGCAACCAGACCGGACACCAGAAGGCGGAGTGTCCGCAGTTGCGGGGATCAGCTCTAGGAGCACCTCAAGGATCTGCCCCTGCCGCCATTAGAGCTACCGAGAGTCGGCCAGTGAAGGCCGAGGCGATGAGGGAAAGAGGGAGAGCCTTTCAGTTGACCGCGGAGGAGGTCTGCGCGGTGCCCGATGTCGTGGCTGGTATGTATTCTTTCGTGTATTTATTTTGATGTTGAGATATTATGATTATATTATGTTATGTGTAGGTACTTTTCTTGTGAATTCTGTACCTGCCTTGGTGTTATTTGACTCGGGTGCGAGTCGGTCTTTTGTATCTATGGCTTTTAGTCAGCATATCAGTGTTAGTCGTGAGGCATTGAGTCGGCCCCTGAGAGTTTCCTATTGCGATGGGTGATGTCTGTGTCATTGTGGGCATGGATTGGTTGAGCAGATTTGGTGCGGTTGTCGACTGCGAGCGACAGCTGGTGACCATACGAGACCCTAGTGGGGGAGTTATTACGGTGTACGGAGCGGGTACAGGTTCTGGGTCAACATTTTGTTCGGCCGCTAGGGTGAGGCAGTGTCTTCAGCAGGGCTGTAAGGGTTTTGTGGCATATGTGATGGATACACGAGTGGATTCCGAGAGGCCGAGGTCAGTTGAGGAGGTTCCGATAGTGCGTGAGTTCCCGGATGTATTTCCAGAGGAGTTGCTGGGTGTGCCTCCTGTGAGGCAGGTGGAGTTCAGGATCGATTTGGTTCCGGGGGCCGTGCCTATCGCTAAGGTGCCTTATCGCCTTGCACCTCCAGATGTGCAAGACTTATCCTCGCAGCTTCAGGAGCTGCTGGGAAAGCGGTTTATTTGGCCGAGCAGCTCGCCGTGGGGAGCGCCTATCCTATTTTTCAAGAAGAAGGATGGTTCACACCGGATGTGCATTGATTAACGGGAGTTGAACAAGCTGACGGTCAAGAACCATTACTCGTTGTCGAGGATCGACGATTTGTTCGATCAGTTATAGGGAGCATCTTGGTTCTCCAAGATCGATTTGAGGTCTGGATATCATCAGGTAAGGGTGCGAGATGAGGACATCCAGAAGACAGCGTTTAGGACGCGTTATGGGCATTACGAGTTTGTGGTGATGCCTTTCGGGCTTACGAATGCCCCGGCAGTGTTCATGGATCTCATGAACCGAGTGTGCAGGCCGATGCTAGATCGGTCGGTTATTGTATTCATCGACGACATTTTGGTATATTTGAGATCTAGAGAGCAGCATGAGGAGCATGAGGAGCATTTGAGGGAGGTCCTCAGAGTTCTGAGATCGGAGAGGCTTTATGCCAAATTCTCCAAGTGTGATTTCTTGTTGCGAGAGGTCCAGTTCCTGGGTCATCTCGTTAACCAGAAAGGGATATTGGTCGACCCGGCCAAAGTTGAGGCGGTGATGAGTTGGGAGGTGCCGAGGTCACCCACCGAGATCAGGAGTTTCCTAGGGTTGGCAGGTTATTATCGGAGATTTATCAAGGATTTCTCTAAGATTGCAGTGCCACTCACCAGGTTGACCCGGAAGGGTGTCGCTTTTTCATGGGACCCCGAGTAGCAGGCCTCCTTTGAGACGCATCGCCAAAGGTTATGTGAAGCCTCGGTGTTAGCCCTCCCGAAGGGGATGGAGGACTTAGTGGTATACTGTGATGCATCGATCTTGGGGTTGGGAGCGGTGCTGATGTAGAGAGGGCATGTGATAGCATACGCATCGAGGCAGCTGAAACCTCATGAGACGAGGTATCCCACCCATGATCTAGAGTTGGGGGCAGTGGTGTTCGCCCTTAAGATTTAACGTCACTATCTGTATGGGGTTCGGTGTACGATATACACGAACCATAAGAGCCTGAAGTATTTGATGGATCAGCCCAACCTAAATATGCGGCAGAGGAGGTGGTTGGATGTGGTCAAGGATTATGATTGTGAGATTCTGTACCATCTGGGCAAGGCTAATGTGGTAGCCGACGCCCTGAGTCGCAGGGCGGAGAACGCCCATTGCGAGGTGTATGTTTGCGATTGAGTGTGATGGCTCCAGTGTTGGACACCATTCGTGGAGCACAGGCTGACGCCGTGAGATCGGAGAACCAGAAGAGAAAGCGAGTTGTTGGGTTGGTATCAGAGTTCGTTACCGATGGTCGGGGGCTTATGAATTTTCAGGGGCGTATATGGGTACCGTTTGTGGGAGGGGCGCGTACCATTTTGATGGAAGAGGCTCATCGGTAAAAATTCTCGATCCATCCTGGGGCCATTAAGATGTATTTGGACCTGAGGAGGGAGTATTGGTGGCCCTGTATGAAGAGGGATGTTGCGTGGTTTGTTGAGAGGTGCTTAACCTGCCGTAGGGTTAAGGCCGAGCACCAGAGACCGCATGGTAAGTTGCAGCCGTTGGAGGTTCCCGAATGGAAGTAGGAACAGATCACCATGGATTTTATCACCAAATTGCGAAGGACTGCTAGGGGAGTTGATTCAATTTGGGTGATTGTGGATAGGTTGACGAAGAGCGCCCACTTCCTTTCTATTAGTGAGAGCTCCTCCGCAGAGAAGTTAGCAGAGATGTACGTGAGGGAAGTGGTATCTCGGCATGGGGTGCCGATTTCGGTTGTCTCAGATCGGGATGTACGTTTCACTTCCAGATTCATGAAGAGGTTTCATGAGGAGTTGGGTACTAGGCTGCATTTTAGTACCGCATATCACCTCCACACAGACGGACAGAGTGAGCGGACGATTCAGACGCTCGAGGACATGCTACGGGCATGTGTACTGGATTTCAGGGGGAGTTGGGATACGTACTTTCCCTTGGCAGAGTTTTCCTACAACAACAGCCATCATTCGGGCATTGGTATGCCGCCCTTTGAGCTGTTGTATGGGAGGAGGTGTCGGACCGCCATTTGCTGGGGAGAGGTTAGACAGTGTGTGATGGGCAGTACAGAGATCGTGCTTTAGACGATAGAGCAGATCCAGCAGGTCAGACAGAGGTTACTTACCGCTCAGAGTCGTCAGAGGAGTTATGCGGACAGACGCCGGTCCGAGCTTGAGTTTCAGGTCAGCGACTTTGTACTCCTGGAGGTCTCTCCTTGGAAAGGAGTGATTCGATTCAGGAAGAGGGGCAAGTTGGGGTCCCGATATATTGGTCCATTCCAGGTGGTCGCGAGGGTAGGCAAGGTAGCCTATCGTTTGGAATTGCCAGCAAAGTTGGGGCAGATTCACGACACTTTCCACGTGTTGCAATTGCGGAAGTGTATAGCCGATGAGTCGGCAGTGGTTCCATTAGAGGATATTCAGGTCGATGCAAACCTGAATTATGCTGAGAGACTAGTGGCAATCAGAGATTGGAAAATCAAGGTTCTGAGGAACAAGGAGGTACCCTTGGTTTTGGTTCAGTGGCAGCATCGGAAGGGGTCCGAGATGACTTGGGAGCCGGAGCATGAGATGCGTGAGAAGCATCCGGAGTTATTTGCAGAGTGAGACTTTGAGGGCGAAGTCTAGTTCTAGTGGGGGAGAATTGTAATAGCCCGGATTCCCAGGTATTATTCGTCCTTATATTTTTGGTGATTTGTGACGAGACTCGGCGAGTTGGAGCTCAAACTCGCCGACTATGATCGCGGCTATGGGCACGGGTTCGCGTCTGGACTTGGCGAGTCCAAAAGTAGACTTGGCGAGTCCACGCTGTTTAATGAAACCCTAATTCCCCGGTTTTGGAGCCTATTTAAGGGCACTTATAGCCTCCCATTGCGGCTACCAGTCCCTTGAGAGAACCCTAAGAGAGCTAAATCATTTTGGGAGAGAGGAAGTCACTTTTTGGCCTTTGTATTCCTTGTTTAGCAAGAAGAAGGTGGCAAGAGCAAGGAGGAGGTGAGATTCCAGCAGATCCAGAGTCCAGAGGCTTCATTTTGAGGTAATAGCTCGAACCTCCTTCAGTTTTAGGGTTGATCTTTAGAGTTAGGGTTTTCTAACCCTTTGGAGAGTGATTATGTGAAGCAAATGGTCCCTCTTCGAGTTTGTGCCTTGGATCTGGACTCAAAGAGGTCCAGAGACCCTAACCCTTGGAGATTTTTGGGTTATTACGGAGTTATTGGACCTAGGTTGTGTTCTTTGGGACCAAATCTCCTTTTGATGCCTTGTGGGGGTTATACAAGCATCAAGTTTCGAACTTTACGTGACATTCATGCTTGGGAAGGCCAGATCTATGGTTTGGGGAAGCAGATTTGACCTCAAAAGGTCAATAGAGTTTGTGCATGGCATGAACTCGCCAAGTTGTTCTTGAGACTGGGCGAGTAGGGTTGGGGTTTCACGTAAATTGTTCAGCGGGTAGACTCGCCGGGTTGGGGGATGACCTAGTGAGTCAGGGAGAGTCAATAGGGGGCTGAGTCAAGCCGGAACTCGCCGAGTTGTTCTTGAGACACGGCGAGTTGAGTCGTGGTGGCCCCGCGATTAATGCTAGGTGGAACTCGTCGAGTTAGGGAAGTACTCGACGTGTCAAGAGAGGATCCGAGGGAGTCAGTGAACACGTATAAACTCGTAGAGTCGCTCTAGTGCACTCGCCGAGTCCGGTCAAAGTTGACCATTGACCATTGACCAAAGTTGACCAGTGTTGACTTGATAGGGTTAGTCAACCTTAGATGTGAAAGTGTTAATTATAGATATATTGTGTTATAGGAGGATTATAACTCGGGGGATCGAGTGCGAGTGATTTCCGGGATTGCGAGTTATCGAGATACGCGAGGTGAGTCTTCTCACTATACTTTACCTTGAGTAGGTAATCAGAGTTATGTGACAGAGTATTTGTGTGCTATATGTATGTTATGTGTTGGACTGCATTATTTTGTATGTGATTTATGTTGTGCATGTTTATAGAGTTGGAACCGGAAGGTTCACAGAGATAGAACCAGAGGGTTCACAGAGTAGGGTCCACAGACCCATAGAGTTATAGCCTCGAGTGGCTAATATGTGTTATGTATGGTATTTTGGGGAACTCACTAAGCTTTGTGCTTACAGTGTTTGGTGTTATTTGTTTCAGGTACTAGTGATGACCGTGGGAAGGCGCCAGCTTATTCAGTACACACAGGATTTTTATGTTATGAGATCTTGGGATTTTTATATGGCATGGATTGAGTTTCAAACATTGATGTTTTTATGAATATCAAATGAATTATGTTTTTATAAAATGCAAAAAAAATTGCTTTGAAATTTACGGTGTTACACAAGCCATAGGATGAACTTAGGGCACCATTTGACCATGTTATAGGAGTTTACGGCCCAAGAACCATTCCTTGGGGGGTTTACGGTCGTGAACTCTTAAAAGGATGGTTTTTATCAAGTTTAAGGTCACTAACACATTGGAGGATGGTTCTAGACTTTATTCCAAGGCTTAGGAGGTGTTTCAGGGGCATCTTAACACCTTGAAAGGTGTTTACGGTCCAAGCATGTTTCTTGGGCCGTAAAATCATGTTTACCCCTCAAATGTTAAGTTTTTGGTGTTCCAAGTCCATTCAAGTAAGCCCTTAAGTAATTTCCAAGCTCTAGGAGTGTTTTGGGAGGGTTTTGGGGCTCCAAAACCCCATTTATGTGTGTTTGCGGCCTAGGGCTGTTCCAGGGCCGTAAACACATGTTCTTGGTCCTATTTCATGAATTAAACACGAATTTGAAGGCTAAATATGTTATACTATGAGCTAGGATGGATATCTTACCAAATTGGAGCTTGAATTGGGGTGTTTTTGGATCAAGAACTTGGAATTGTAGAGAGAGAGAGTAGAGAGAGGGTGAAAAACTTCAAAAATGAAGTTCTTTCAACCTTAAATATGGTTTACGTTTGAGACACGGTGGAGTTCTACCCAATACTGACGTTAAACAATGCTTTTGGTCGTACACGATTACGTTGTCGTAACTAAAAGTTTTCCAATCGAATATTGATAGTGTCTACACGTGTTTCTAAAATGTTTGGACACCCATTAAGTCATAATAGAAGTCTCCAATTAAATGACTTAATGCAAAAACGTAAACGAAATAATTCGATAAAGACGATTTTTATTGACGGAACGAGTTACAATTATGGAATAAACTTCGGGTTGTCACATTATCCCCCCCGTTAGAGGGAATTTCGTCCCGGAATTCAAAATTTAAGATACCAATTATGGATTTGGAAATAGATGCGGATACTTCTGTTTCATCGAGTCTTCGCGCTCCCAAGTAAATTCCAGCGAACCTTCACTATCGGGATGCGGCTTTGCTTCGTACGTTTGATCTCTCGATCCATGATTTCGATTGGTTCCTCCACGAAGTTCAAGTTTTCGTTGATCTCTATCTCGTCAAGAGGGATCACAAGGGTTTCATCGGATAAACACTTTTTATGATTTGAGACGTGGAATACAGGATGGATGTTACTAAGCTCATGGGGTAATCGAAGTTTATAGGCTACAGGACCGATCCTGGTGAGGATCTCGAAGGGTCCGATGTATCTCGGGTTAAGTTTTCCACGCTTCCCAAAGTGTACCATGCCTTTCTAGGGCGAGACCTTCAACAGGACATGGTCTCCAACCTGGAAGTCCAGAGGTTTTCTTCGAATATCGGCGTAACTCTTCTGTCGATCTCGTGAAGCTATCAGTCATTCTCGGATTTGGATGATCTTCTCGGTGGTTTCACGTAGGATTTCAGGACCAGTGAGAGCACTGTCGGGGACTCGACTCTTAGCTAGTTGCATGTCCCCAACCTCGGCCCAGCACAGAGGGGATCTGTACTTGGGACCTTAGAGGGCTTCAAATGAGGCAGCCTTGATGTTGTTCTGGTAACTGTTGTTATACGAGAACTCGATTAAAGGCAAATGTGTGTCCCACGACTTTCCGAAATCGATGACACACGATCTCAACATGTCTTCCAGGTTTTGGATAGTTCTCTCACTCTGTCCATCTGTATGAGGATGATAAGCCATGCTCATATCAAGTTTAGTTCCAAGAGCCTTCTGGAGAGATTGCCAAAATCTGGAGGTAAATCTGCTATCTCGATCGAAGATAATGGACACAGGTACATCGTGCAGTTGAACTACCTCATGGATGTAGATTCGCGTAAGTCTTTCCATCTTGAATGATTCTTTAATCGGGATGAAGTGAGCGGATTTTGTCAAACGATCGACAATTACCCAAATGGTATCGTACCCACTCGGATACTTGGGTAACTTGGTGATGAAATCCATGGTAATCATCTCCCATTTCCACTCGGGTATCTCGGGCTGCTGGAGCAGACCCGAGGGTTTCTGGTATTCAACCTTCACCTTGGCGCAAGTCAGGAACTTGCCCATGAAGGAAGCGATCTCGGCTTTCATGTTTGGCCACCAGTATTGTTTCTTGAGATCTAGGTACATCTTATCCGATCCTGGGTGAAAAGAGTATCTGGTCTTGTGTGCTTCCTCCATGACAACCTCCCTGAATCCTCCGAACTTTGGGGTCCAGATTCGATCCATGAAACAGTATACTCTGTCACCTCTCATCTCAAGTTTCTTATCCATTCCCCTCAAGGCTTTTCTTGACACGTTCACTGATTTAAGGGCTTCAAATTGGGCTTCTCGGATTTGCATGGATAGGTGGGAATGGATAGTCATCGTCAGTGTCTTCACCTTGCGGCTTGAAGTTTCTTTTTGGCTAACGGCATTTGCCACCACATTGGAATTGCCGGGATGGTAGCAGATTTCGCACTCATAGTCACTGAGAAACTCTACCCATCGTCGTTGCCTCATGTTTATGTCTTTCTGATAGAAGTTGTGCTGCAGGCTCTTATGGTCAGTGAAGATCGTACACTTGGTTCCATAAAGATAATGTCTCCGAATCTTCAGCACAAAGACTGCTGCTGCTAACTCCAAGTCGTGAGTGGTATAGTTGACTTCGTGTGCCTTCAAATGTCTCGAGGCATAAGCGATAACATTTCCCCTTTGCATAAGCACACAGCCTAAGCCTTGATTGGACGCATCACAGAAGACAACGGAGTTCTCCATCCCTTCGGGCAGGGATAGGATAGGTGCGCTGCACAATGCTTGCTTTAATGATTGGAACGCAATTTCTTGCTTATCACTCCAACAGAAAGGTACAACTTTCTGCGTCAGAGTGGCTAGGGGTTTGGCGATTCTGGAAAAATTCTGGATGAATCTTCGATAATAGCCGGCGAGACCCAAGAATTGACGGATTGCTGTGGGTGTCTTCGGTGCCGACCAATTCTCTATCGCTTTGATCTAGGAAGGGTCCATGTGTATACCTTCCTCGCTAACCACGTGACCAATCAAAGTTACCTTCTGAATCCAGAATTCACACTTGGAGAATTTCGCGTACAACTTTTCAGATCGAAGGGTTTCCAAGACTGATCTCAAATTTTTCTTGTGGTCTTCTTCGCTTCAGGAGTAGACAAGTATGTCATCAATGAACACAATGACGAGTTTGTCCTGAAAAGGACGATACACCCGGATCATCAAATCCATGAACACTGCTGGTACGTTGGTTAGACCGAAGGGCATCACTACGAATTCATAGTGTCCATACCGAGTCCTGAAAGTTGTTTTGGAAACATCACTCTCATGAACTCGTAACTGATGGTACCCTAACCTAAGGTCTATCTTTGAGGAGTAGCTGGCTCGCTGAAGTTGATCGAAGAGGTCATCTATTCGAGGAAGGGGATATCGGTTTTGGATGGTCAACTTATTCAGCTCACGCTAGTCGATACACATCCGGAAGGATCCATCTTTCTTCTTTACAAACAATACCAGAGCTCCCCAGGGTGAAGAACTCAGTCTAATGAACCCTTTGTTAAGTAGCTCATTGAGTTGGCTGGATAACTCCTGCATTTCTGCTGGAGCTAAGCGATACGGAGATTTGGCTACGGGGGTAGCTCCAGGGATTAGGTCGATGCGAAACTCAACTTGACGTTCGGGAGGAATTCTCGGGAGCTCTTCGGGAAAGACATCAGGAAAGTTGCAGACTTCGGGGATACTCTCGAGGCCTTTAACTTCCTGTTTCTCGTTGACTACATGGGCTTGGAATACATGGTACTCCTTTTGCAGAAGCTTTTGAGCTTTGATGCAAGAAATGATGCGAAGATTGGAGCTAAGCTTATTGCCATAGATCATGAGAGTTTGACCCGCATGAAGATTTTGACGGATGGCTTTTTCATAACAAAGAATGTCAGCATGATTGGGACTCAACCATTCCATGCCGATGATAACATCAAAGCTCTTTATAGAGACTGGCATAAGATCGATGGGAAAACAATGGTCGTTTAGGGTAAGGGTACAACCTATGAATATATCGTTAGCGTTTTCTTTCTCACCGTTAGCCATCTCAACGGTAAATGTTTCGGTTAATGGTTGGGGATTATGTTTAAGAAGGCGTTTGAATGAATGGCTAACAAAACTACGTTCAGCACCAGAATCGAAAATGATACTAGCATAAGAGTTGTCGAGAAGGAACATACCCGAGACAACGGTGGGATCGGCGAATGCCTCCTCTCGTCCCAAAGTTAGGACTCTCCTAGTGTTACCAGCTGTTGGTGCTTTGCATAATCAAATCGTTTGCCCCTTTTTACCAAAGTTGGAGCATGACAGTTCACGACAGGGGCCGGGGTTATGGTGGTATTTACACTTGTCACATTGGGGAAGGGTACCAACATACCTACTAGTAGGTGTTTGAGCTGTGGATCCAATGGCAGAAGCAGCAGCAGCAGGGATAGTAGCAGCGTGGACTGCTACAGATTGCTGCTTCTTCGAGGATTCCTAAAAAGGCTGAATCTTCTTATTCTTCCAAAATTTTCTTTTCTCACCACTCCTCTTTGCCGGTTCAGGAGTGGTAGCTGCCTCCTCAAGGTTATCACTATGGTTAATCAGGGTTTGTGCTAGGCTTTTGGCGCTGTCATATGTATCTGGCTTCACAGCTAAGACGTTTCCCTTGGTTGGCTGGGTCAGCCCCCAGATGAATCTCTTAATCTTTATACTCTCCGGGGTAACCATTCCCGGACAGAGTAGCCCAAGTCATCGAATCTGGAAGTGTAAGCGACGCTATCGGAACCCTTCATCTTTAGGTTCTAGAGTTCATGCTCCAGTTTTTGCATTTCATCCCTAGGGCAGTACTCCGCAAGCAAAAGTTCCTTCATGGCCTCCCAAACCATAGTATTGGCTATAGGTAAGGTTAAGGATTTGACTCGGCCATTCCACCAAGTCAGGGCTTTATCGGTGAAAGTGTAGGCGACAAACTTCACTTTATCAGCTTCAGAACAAGCACATATTTCGAAGATAGGTTCGATTTTCTCGAACCAACGAGTTAGGGCGATGACACCTCCAGTGCCATTGAAAGATGTGGGTATCACGTTAATAAAGTCTTTGTAGGAACACTCCTTCCGGTGTCCCTGGGTACCTTCTTGGTTTTAGGGCTGAGTGCCACCTCCTGGCCTGACTAAACCACCGGGGTTCATTTGAGACATGGCGGCTGCCACTGCAGCAGTAACAGCTGCCTGGAACATCACAGGATCAAATTCAGGAAGAGGTGGTGGTGGAGGGTTGTTGTTCTTTGAGCTGGGTCTCTTTCTTGGAGTCATCTTGATCTAAAAAGATCAGGAAAGAGAGGATGGTAAGTCCTCTGAATTGAATCAAGAGATATGAAACAAGAGATATCTCATTATGACAGATATAGAATTCTATTAAGCGATAAAGCAGGAAAGAGTTATCAAAGCAGATAAACTATCGCTAAGGGAATGATCGAGGAGCAACGCTTGAATGAAGATTTCTATAATGAATTTGGCTCTAGAAATACTCCCATAGTATTTCATGTTTCGTTGCGACGACGGCTTGTTGTTTGAGTATTGGGTAAGTTTTAGGCCTGCTGCACACCACAGTCACTCCCAAGCATATGTTGGCCGTGACTCGAATGAATATAGTTCATCAGGCTATATTGACCCTAGACACGACTACTTAACTACCCAGGTTTAACCGCAGCGTACAACACCCATTTACTTATTTTTTGGTCTACTCGAGGTTACGAATTCCGGCGGTTAGGTATACTTGTATACTTTTGAAAATACTTATATTTTGAAGTATACTTTTAGTTCAAAGAGATTTTGCCCCTTTAGTGTTTATAGTCTTATACCATGTAAGGTTTGGTATATTTAGTTCACTATAAACAAGGGCTCTGATACCAATCTATCACACCCCGAAACCGAAGGCGGAATCGTTCTGGGGCGGAGGTGACGTCATGTTCAGTATCACAACTAATGTACATAGTAAGCAAAGTTGTCACACCCCGAAACCCAGGGCGGAAACGTTTCGGGGCGGAGGTGACTTCATGTTGAATATCATAACATGTTTACCCTTGTGAATATCATAACATGGTTATCAAATCCAAAATGTAATGTAAAAGATGTACACTGAAAAACATGTTTACCCTTGTGAATTGTAAAGTTTAGTTATCTGAGTTATTGCACGTTTCTGGTATGTACAAATGTTATCCCAGGAAAATCCCATATTTTCCTAAATGTGTGTGAAGTGTTACCGAATCTGAAAGTAATGTACAAGTATCTACCATACTTAAAGTGTGCGTGTGGAGTCTCCTGAAAGTCTGATTACCCTTAAATGTACATTAGTTTTAACACATATATAAAACTAATAAATAAGTACAAAATGTTGATAATCTTGATTGAGAGTTCCATAACCATACTACAGACTAGATATCACTCGGACCAGGGCCAATATCTTTTTATGACTTTTGTCACCCTTGAACCTTTCGGTTCGGCTGTAGCTAGCAGCCAGGTGCGAGATAGTCAGTCCCGTATAGATCTATACACTCAAGTCACGCTCTCCCCTTTTCCGGAGATTCTGGTTACATGGATAGTCCTCCATTCTCGTATCTAAAGGAAGTGTTATAAAGGACGTGTCTCCAATCTTAAGATTAATGAATGTAAAACTGAAAGTTATTAATACGGAAAAATCTATTTTTATTAGTCCTTTACTCTCGTATCTAGGAGGAGTACTATCAAGGACCTAACTAAAGTTCTAATGATACATGTCCTTCATACTCGCATCTAGGGGTGTTTTATTAAGGACAATATAAAAGATCTATGATTTCAACTGTAAAAGTGTGAACAATTAATTGTGCAGTATAATACTATATAATATGAATTTAAATCGGTTTGAACAACAATTCTGCAAGTCAAAACAGTTTGTTAATATGTTTTCAATTTTTAAAAGTGTACGAATTATGAAATCATTCAAATGAAATAATGAATTTAAGTACAAGATATTCTTGTACTTTTTATTGTATTCCCCCCCTGAAAACATTGAAAAACCATTGAAAAAAAAGGGTAGGGGTATGAACTCACCGGACGCGAAATGTGTCGACTAGGATGCTAAAGGTCGAATCAAGGCTTGAATACGTGCGAGGTTACTATGTAATATTAAATAATACACAAATATATCCAATTAGATTTTAAATCACTAATTAGATACACTTAAACATTCCAAGACACGAAAAGACATCAAATCAAGTGTTTGGAGTGACCCGGGTGACATCTAAGGACTTGTATGGCTTAGGAATGGAGTTTACTCTTCAAGAGTAAACTCTTATAAGATTTTTCGGCCCTAAACACCATATTCACATGAGTTCATGGCCGTGAACTCATGGATGGGAGGTTTATGGTGCAAAATGGCCATGAAACACTTGGGGATTAAATCTAGGTTTGAGTCTAATGTATTGGAAAGGGTTTTAACTCACAAATAGACCATTTATTGGACTTTACGGCAGTAAACTAGGAGTTTATGTCCGTAAACTCCCCCACACATATTCCTTAGGTAATTTGGTGATACTAGGATAATCACATGTGATTCAAACAATTTTTACAAGCCTTAGGATGAATTTTGGGCACCATTTGACTTATGTTTGGGATTTTACGGCCCTGGAACCTATTCTTGGGGGGTTATGGATGTAAACTCTCAAATGAAGGGTTTTTATCATGTTTAAGGTCCCCAATTCAATTGTGGTTGGTTCTAGGATTTATTCCAAGGCTAATGGTGTGTTTAAGTGGCATTTAAACACTTGAAAATGAGTTTACTCTCCAAGATAATGAGTTTACGGCCCAAGCATGTTCTTGGGCAGTAAACTCATGTTTACTCCTTAAAAATTAAGTTCAAGGTGTTCTAAGTCCGATTTGGTAATTCCCTAAGTCATATCTAAGCTCCAAATGAGGTTTGGAAGGGTTTTATGGCTCAAAAACCCCTTTTATATGAGTTCACGGCCTAGAACTGTTCTAGGGCCATAAACTCATGATAATGGTCCTAATCCATGATTTAAACTCGAATTTGAAGGCTAAATGTGTTATACTAGAAGCTAGGATAGTTACCTTGGTGTTTTGAAGCTTGAAATGAGTGATTTTGGATCAACAAGTTTGAGTTGAGGAGAGGGGTTAGAGAGAGAGTGAGAGTGAAAAGGCTTCAAATGAGGCTTAAACAACTTTAAATATGGTTTGGAAATGAGACACGGTGAAATTCTACCCGATACCGATGTTAACCGAGGCTTTGGGTCGCACCCGATTAAGTTGTCGTAACTCAATATGGTTAAAACTAAATTTTTTCTAATTATTAGTTTGAATTGTTTACTTGCGTTTCTAATGTGTTTGGGTATTTATGAGGTAAAAATAAAATCCTTAAATTAATTGACTTAATAAAAAACGAACTTGGACAATTTGCTACCGGCGAATTTTATTGACGAAACGGTTACGGCGAAGGGAACAATTTCAGGTTGTTACAAAAGTAAACAACCATTACATTACATAGGAAAATTTAAATTTGTTAGAAAGTAGAGTGTTACAAGTTATATACATATACATCATATAAACAAAAGTAAAGACGTGTCTTCTACGGGCTCCGTCTTCTGCAAAAAGATCGCGGGTACCTGTCTAATGTGGACCTGAGAATACAAGCAGTTTGAAAATGTGTATAAAGCTGGTGAGTTCATAAGTGGTTTGTTTTTTGAAAATGAACAAGTTTCCATTGGTTTACTGAAAGAGTTGTTATCCAACAAAATCCCATATTTTCTTATAAGTAGTGTTTAGTTATCCTTTTGTTACACAATTCTGGTTATGAACAGTTGTTATCCCAGGAAAAACCCTTATTTTCCTAAAAGTTGGTTACCATTCCGAAATGAACTGTAAGAGATGTATTCTGAAAACCTGGCTATCCTTGTGAAGTGCATTAGTTTTAACACGTATATAAAACTAATAAGTATGAAGTAAACTAGTTACTAAATTCATAATTACTAACAAGTAAATCTCTGTTATCCAAATTGCGAGTTCCATAACCATACGATAGACTAGATATAGCAATAAGAAGTCCAAATCATTTTATGACTTTCGTCACCCTTGAACCTTTCGGTTCGGCTGTAGCTAGCAGTAAGGTGCGGGGTAGTCAGCCCCATATAGATCTATACACTTAAGTCACACTCTCCCTCCAAGAGATTCTGGTTACAGGGGCGGTCCTCCACTCGCGTATCTCTGTGGAGTGTTTCTGAGGACGTGTCTCCAATTTATAAGAATAACAAATTTACAAGTAATAATGCGGAAAACTCCTGTTTTAAAAGGTAATCCTCCACTCGCGTATCTCTGTGGAGTGTTACCGAGGACAAATCAACGGTACTAGGCTAATCCTTTTAACAGTAATGATATAGAAAATCATTTGTGAAATATAAAATATAACATTTTATAACAAGATTCACAAACAGTTTGAAAACTAATTGCGCAAGTTAAAAGGTTGGTTAATGCGATTTCCAGTGTTAAAAGCATATGGATATATAACATTTCAAATGAAATAATAAGTTTAAGTACAAGATATACTTGTACTTTTTCTTGTATTCTCACCCTGAAAAACTTTGAAAAACACTGAAAAAGGGAAGGGGTATGAACTCACAAGACGAGGAATGTGTCGGTTTAGATGCTAAGTGTAAGTTCGGGGATTAAGAATGTGCGAGGTTCCTATGTAATATGAAAAGATACACAATTGTATCTAATTAGACCTTGATCTATTAATTAAATAAGAATAAACACTCCAAGGCGTGAAAACACTTCAATTCAAGTGTTAGGAGTGAACCGGGTGGCATCTATGGATGTGTATGGCCTAGATACAGAGTTTACTCTTCAAGAGTAAACTCTTAGAGGATATTACGGCCCTAATGACCATATCCCCATGAATTTATGGCTGTAAACTCATGGGTCGTGTTCTTGGGTGCTTAATGGCCTAATAACACTTGAGGGATGATGTTAGGTTTAGTTCTAGGGCATTAAAAGGGGATTTGATCAATCATATGGACCATTTATGGAGTTTATGGCTGTAAACTAGGAGTTTACGGCCGTAAGCTCTCTCATACACATTCCTTTGGTGTTTTAGTGGTCCAAGATTAATCACATGTGATTCTAACTCAATATACAAGACGTAGGATGAACTTAGGGCACCATTTGACCATGTTATAGGAGTTTATGGCCCATGAACCATTCCTTGGGGGGTTTATGGCCGTCAACTCCTAAAGAGATGATTTTTATCAAGTTTAAGGTCCCTAACACATTGGATGATGTTTCTAGACATTATTCCAAGGCTTAGGAGGTGTTTAAGGGGCATCTTAACACCTTCAAAGGTGTTTATGGCCTAAGAAATGGTGTTTACGGTCCAAGCATGTTCTTGGGCCATAAAATCATGGTTACCCCTCAAATGTTAAGTTTTTGGTGTTCCAAGTCCATTCAAGTAAGCCCTTAAGTCATTTCCAAGCTCTAGGAGTGTTTAAGGAGGATTTTGGGGATCCAAAACCCCATTTATGTGTGTTTGCGGCCTAGGGCTGTTCTAGGGCCGTAAGCACATCTTCTTGGTCATATTTCATGAATTAAACACGAATTTGAAGGTTAAAGATGTTATACTATGAGCTAGGATGGATATCTTACCAAATTGGAGCTTGACTTGGGGTGTTTTTGGATCAAGAACTTGGAATTGTAGAGAGTGAGTAGAGAGAGGGTGAAAAACTTCAAAAATGAAGTTCTTTCAACCTTAAATATGGTTTAAGTTTGAGACACGGTGGAATTCTACCTGATACTGACGTTAAACGAGGCTTTTGGTCGTACCTGATTAGGTTGTCGTAACCCGACGTGGTCGTAACTAAAAATTTTCCAATCGAATATTGAAAGTGTCTACACGTGTTTCTAACGTGTTTGGACACCCATTAAGTCATAATAGAAATCTCAAATTAAATGACTTAATCCAAAAACGTAAACGAATTAATTCGATAAAGACGATTTTTATTGACAGAACGGGTTACAATTACGGAATAAACTTCGGGTTGTCACAACTTGTAATTTCAATGTATGAATATTTGGGTTGCTATGTTTCATTACCATTCAATGGTTATGATATTATACATGACGTCATCCATCCCCGGATGTTTCTGACATTCCGGTTCAAGGGTGTGACAGATTGTTATCAAAGCATTGGTTGTGGAGAACTAGTATATGAAACCATACAAGATGTAAAACTATAAATACAATGGGGATAAAACACTTTGACTATAAATATACTTTTAAAAGTAGTATGATGAGTTGAAAACTACAGGTAGGCCTCGCGATATGTAATTAGACCTTGAATAAATATAGCCTAATCAACTATATTTATCTAAGGTGTAACTAGCATATGCTGGGAAATAGTCGTAGTAAAAGACAAGTCTACCCTTACCAACACCATGACACCCAGAATCAAACGCAACATTTAAAATACTATAGGAGTATTTTAGGATACAATAGAACCACACACTTACACCCCTACATATTTCTCATACCTCTATTCTCGCATAAACCACATATATAATTGAAACATAGGCTTTGAGTTTTCATTTAAGTTCTTTCTGATATTGCTACTAAGCTTAATTTTATCCCTTATCTACTACTAACAAAAGCAGCACTACTGGAAGTTATTTCCTTCTTATTCGTGGTTGTTTCTTTTGCCCTTTTCATTTGGTGTTCACGCCTTGATATCATATTATTTTTATATCAACAATATGTAAAATATGTATCATTGAAAGATCGTCATCATAATTTCATGTACATTGGCTTCCCCATCTTCGTTAGCATCATTATTATTGCATATGAAGGTTATTAATATCACAAACTAATAAATATGCATGGCTCTTTCATGTAGATAACCCTAAAAGATAACTCAAATCAATCTACTTTTTAGTAATTGGAACAAAATTCCAACTTTTATTCTTAAATTACTAGCCATGTAGATAATACACTAAAACTAGGTAAACCAACTAATAGGAGAGACCTATTTTGAAAATTAATGTCTACTTTTATCTAAAACTCCAATGATGTGGTTATAGCAAGGTCAATTAAACATAAAACTTGGTAAATGACTATAAAACTTGGTAAATGACTGCCAAGAAGCTTACCCAAAATTAAATGAGATACCAATTCAATAACCAAGACCCAAACATCATAACTCGTTATAAAACATAAAAACCTTGTCAAAGATAACAAGGTATGGCTATAATAAACAAAGAAATGAATTAGTTTGCTATTTATAGCAATTAATCCCAAAAGAAAAAAATCGAAGTGTTGCGACCTTTGGTATATAATAGTGTAAGATCCGACATAAATATAAATCTTGCTCCACCCTATAACTAACAATAATCCATTCTGGCGACGGTGGTCGAAGATCCTATAGGCGACGGTGGCATACCCAAACATAAATTTAACAAAGTATGATAAAACCATATTATTTACTATGGTTGACGTCTACTTGCTTGAAACGGCGAACTTACTAAACCCAAGGTTTACCAAAAGTTAAATCAAAAAATGGAAAAAGTGAAAAATGTACATAAATAGTAGTAGTAATGTCAAAGTATGAAGTTGACAAAGGAGTTCCAGAGTCAGGTAACATCTCGGAATACCCCCATTAAAGAATTTTATTATATCTTTATTGTTTCCCTTATATAAAAAATAACATTGAACGTTAGAAAATGATCTTGAGATTTATTAAAACTGACTTCGACTATGTATTATTTTATGAAATTTTTGGGTGTTACGTATATTTGTTTAATAATAACACACATTCAAAAATTAAACGAATAATTGGCTATTTAGTATTACTAGTTTTGAAAATATATTTGGGTAACGAAAAAAAACAACTTGGACATTACTAAACTAAAATGTTTCTTTAATATCTTTATAGGATTATCATGTAGTTTAACGTAACATCAGTATTCCACGGAAATAGTTTAAAACTATTAACTCATTATTTGGTGGTTTACGAAATATTTATTCCTTACAAGAGGATATTAACACAATATTAATTTAATTACGGCAACAACACTCAGATTAAGGCCATGCTATGCATAAACCCGTAACAAAAACTAGTTCTTGGAAAATTTGTTAGCAATCCACGTTGATTAAATCACACGATCCAAGACATGCCGGTCTAAGAGTTGTATAGATGTAAATTCAAAATAGATGTTGTAATTATATCATGATTTCTGGAAAAAATCTCTCAAATTCCCACACCTACATGAATGATGTTATACCTAAAATTGTAACATATATCATATAAATAAACAACACGAAAACCATCACGACAAGAGAGCTTTTTCTTGTGTAGGACATTTGTTTGATGACAATTTTTTCTTGATTTAAATTTTAAGAATAGAATTAAAAAAATGATCATACTTTATTTCGGATTACCACTCCTTAAATAGTCATTCAAGTGAAGCATAACACTTTTTAGCACCATTCAAGTTGATCATCCAGTTTGTTAGCACCGTTAATTACTTACTTTAAATTTTATTATTAATGTATGTTCAATTGGATATCACTAATTTCAAACATAACATAACCTCTATAATTTACATGGTAATTGAATTTCAATATGAACATACGTTAATAACAAAATTTAAAGATATTAATTAATGGTGCTAATAAACTGTTATACTCAACTTGAATGATGTTAACAAGTGTTATGCTTCATTTAAATGACTATTTAAGGATTGGTAATCCAACATAAAGTATGATCCTTTCTTAATTCTATTCTTACAATAAAAATCTAGAAATATTGCTCATCAAACAAATCGCCTACACATCAAAAAGTTATTTTGTCGTGATGGTTTTGGTGTTGTTTATTTGCATGACATGTGTTCCTCTTTTAGGTATGACATCAACATGGACTGCTTACAACTTTGAATTTACATCTATACAGCTCTTGGACCGGCATGTCCATGACATCAACATGGACTGCTTACAACTTTGAATTTACAATATAGTTGCAACATCTATTTTGAATTTACATCTATACAGCTCTTGGACCGGCATGTCTTGGACAGTGTGATGCAATCAACATGGACTGCTTACAACTTTGCCAAGAATTAGCTTTTGTTACGGGTTCATGCAAAGGAGGACCTCCATCTGAGTGTTGTTGTCATGATTAAATCAATATTGTTTTAATAACCACTTGTAAGGAATATATATATTCCATAATCCATCAAATAATTGGTTAATTGTTATAAACTATTTCCGTGGAACAATGATATTACGTTGAACTACATGATAATCCCATGATGCTATTAAAAAAACATTTTAGTTTAGTAATGTTCGACTTATTTTTTTCGTAACCCAAATTTATTTTCAAAACTTGTATTACTAAATGACCATTTATTAATTATTTTTGTTGAATGTGTAATTAATAAACAAATATACGTAACACCCAAACATTTCATAAGATACTAGATAGCATAAATCAGTTTTAATAACTCTCAAGATCACTTTCTAACCTTCAATATTATTTTTTATACATTGGAAAAAATAAAGATATAATAAAATCCTTGAATGGAGTATTCCAAGATGTTACATCTCCGTGGAACTCCTTTGTCAACTTCATAATTTGATATTTCTCTACTATTTATGTTTTTTTTTGTTTTTCCATTGTTTAATTTATGGTTGGGTAAACCTTGGGTTTAGTGAGTTCGCAGTTTCATGCAAGTAGACGTCTACCAGACTAAATAAGATGGTTTATCATACTTTTTTAAATTTATGTGTTCGTACGCCACCGTTGCCTAAGGGATCTTCGGCTACTGTCGTCGGAAGGGAATATTTTTAGTTATGGGGTGGAGCTCGGTTGATATATATTCTGAATCTGCCATCGTTATCTTTCAATGCTCACAACACTTAGATTTATTTTCTTTCTGGATTAATTGCAACAAATAGCCATGTTATTCATTTCGTTTTTCTATTATAACCATATATTGTCAACTTAGACAAAAAATTTATGTTTCATAAGGAGTTAATATGTTCGGGTCATCGTTAACAAATTGGTTTCTCATTGCAATTGTGGGTAAGCTTCTTAGCTCTCATTTACCATGCTATATGTTTCATTGACCTTGCTATGACCACATCATTTGTATTTTTCGAATGGTGTTTATAGTTTTGAGATAAAAGAAGAAATGATGATTTTCAAAATTGGCCTTGGATATTAAGTCATTTACCAACTGTCGGCGTATTATCTGCATGTCTAGTTAGTTATATCTATATCTATATCTTTATATATCATTATATACTTATAAAGGAAGTATTTTACCTTTCACCACATTCATTTGAAACTCCTAGTATTTTTTGTGACAACACGAAATTTCAGTCTTGTACATTAATAAATTCAATCAATATTCAACTTGCTTTGTCGATTTCTAGTGCTATTCAAGAGGTCATTTAAGTGTTCTAAGCTTGTATATATAACCAAGGTTGAGTTTTGGAATGAGTCGGAGTGTTGAATAATGAAAAATTGGGCCATACACACCACTTGGAGGAGTGTACGGTCGTACACACGGGTGTGCGGCCGCACACCCAGTCCCTTGGCAGCACACTCACTTTTGGGCAGCACCTATACCCCTATATAAAGGGTAGCCCCTTCCTTTCATTCCTTTAGCACCATGGCAGCACACAACATCATTTCCTCACAAGCTTCTCAAACTTTAAACCTTCCAAAGCATAAAAAACGTGAGTAACCCATCCCTTAACTTGTTGTGCATGAAGAACCTCTTGATCTAGGCCATGAATCATGAATGTCCCGTCATGTTCTTCATCTCGTTGAAGGAGTGCGGCCACACACTCATGTGTGCGGCAACATACTCATGTGTGCGGCAGCACACTCGTGTGTGCGGCAGCACACTCCTGTGTTCGACCACACACTCATGTGTGAGGCAGCACACGCAATTGTGCGATCATACACACACACACCATAGGACCACAAAACCATTTCTAAGACTCTAAACTTTTACTATAACCATGTATTGGCCTAGGACACTTCATGGATGCAAGTATGGACCTTGAAAAACACCTCAAAGGCACCTTCCATCATGAGTGTACTGCCGCACACCCTTTGGGTCGCACACCCATGGCCGTACACACCTTTAAAGTGGCCATACACCTCACTCATGCAATCCTTTGAGGTCCTAACACTTAGTGCAAGTAGTCCCAAGTTCTTAGAATGGCTCTAAGTCACATCTAGTGGTGAAATACCATCATTAAACTCCTTTATGTGTCATTACTGGTTGATTAGGATCAAATCGTGTTCAAAGCTTCACTTGCACATCCTGCATTCCATATCGATCCTACATTCAAATCACTTGATGTGAGTTCATACGCCTACATTTTTCCGTATTTTTAATGTTTTCAGGGGAGGGATACAAGCTACACATAAATGTTTTCAAAACTCATGAAATTCTCATAGTTTAACCCTTTTGTACTGTGTTGAGCATAAGGGTCGTTTTTCACTGAAATTTCATAGTTTTTCAAATTCGCTATTCACTACGTTACTTATGCAAACTATAATCAGTATAGTTTGGGATTTTCTAAACATAACAAGTATAGAAACTTTTACTACTAAATGTATGCACTAAGAAAATGAATAGTTTACAGTTTGCTCCACTACTCTATCACGTTTTTCATAACTGTAATTATCTCTACGAATGGTATACATTTAGATTTTCACTACAGTAGAACGCCACTACATTACATGTATACTATATTGTACGATACTGTGAGGCACTACTTCACTACTGTACCCTTAGGTGTACAGGGATAAATCATATCATAGTATAACCAGAGTCTCCTGGAGGGAGAGCGTGAGATTTGTGAATAGATCTATTTGGGACTAACAATCCAACACCCGAACTTTGTAGCTACAGTTGGACAGGCATGTCCAGGGTGACAAATGTCATTTAACTCGACGCCTGAAGAACGTTGTTAAGGTCTCTAGTCATATCAAGTACGGTTATACGACTCACATTTTGTATAAATCACCTTTAGTTTACAATCTGACACTCTTCAACGGTTTTATTTAAACTATGTAGAACTAAAACACACTACGTATACTGGCCAACGCCAGGGTTTTCAAACGGAACCAATTATGCGATGGCTTCACATACAAAATACTTATACTTCATGATTAGCTTTAGCTAGTCACATGAGGTAGTATTTTCACATATCACTACACTTTTTAGTAACGAACATTCATGGTTTTATACGGAATCGATAACGCTAGATTTTCAATAAAGAAAATATCGGATTTTCTTGGAAACATATAGATATTCATGGTTTACTACAGAACTGAGAACACTACATTTTCATTAAAGAAAATATCGGATTTTCTTAAAACTATACAAACATTTCTGCTAGCTCATCAAAAAGTTTCGTTACAAACTACTGCTTATGAACTCACCAGCTTTATGCTGATATTTTTTACCTGCTTGTATTCTCAGGAAATCAGTAGACAGGTACCTACTGGGTTTTTTAGGAGTTGGAGCCAATAAGAGTTTAGTGTTTATATTCTATATATATTATGTATGATGAAATCCAAACAAGTTTCAGACAATTTCCAAGTTGATGTAAACATTTTTATTTAATTATTTAATGTAATGGTTACGTTGCGATGATTGCTATTATACATTGGTTGTGATGCTATACATGACGTCCTCCACCCCAGAATGTTCCCGCCATTCTGGTTTTGGGGTGTGACAGATTGGTCTTAGAGCCCTTGTTTATAGCGAACTAGTATACCAAACTTTACATGGTGTACAACTACAAACACTACAGTGGCCTAAGTGCTCTGCACTAAAAATATACTTTCAAAAATATACGTATTTTTATAAAAGTATACAAGCATACATACCTAACAGAATTCGTGTCATTAGTGGAACAACACAAAAAGTATTTGGATGTTGGGACACTGCGGTCAAACCTGGGCAGTTATTTAATCATGTTTCGGGTGAATATAGCCTAATCAATTATATTCAATCAAAACATGACCAACATGTGATTGGGAGTGATGGTGGTGTTACAACAGGCCTAAAACTTATCAAAAACATTCACTAGAAAATACTATAGGAGTATTTCGCTAGAGCCAAATTCAGTGAGGAGATTCATTCTTAGTGTTGCTACCTATCTATTTTGTAGCGATAACTTAGTTACATTAGTAAAATTTCTATGCTTATCGCGGGGTAGAACACTATTATTATCAGGATGAGATATATATTATTTTTATATATCTTGAGGACTTACCATCCTCTTCTTCGTGAATGTTTATAGAGAAAGATGCCTCCTCGACGAAGAACCATCAAAAGAAACGACAACACTCCGCCACCACCACCACCCCCTCAGTTTGACCCCGTCATGTTTCAGGCAGCAGTTATAGTCGCTGTGACGGCAGCAATGGCACAAGTGAACTCTGGTGGGGCTGGAGGTGGAACTGACCCAAAAAAGACAAGTAGGAAGTCAGAGACAACAAAAGGAATGTTCCTACAAGGACTTCCTGACCGTGAAACCCAAGTCCTTCGATGGAAACAGAGGATTCATCGCTCTGACTCGATGGTTCGAGAAGATCGAATCTATCTTCGAAATTTGTGCCTTTTCCGAAGCCAACAAGGTGAAGTTCGCTGCCTGCACCTTCACTGACAGAGATTTGACCTGGTGGAAATCTTCGAGTCAAAACCCTAACCGTACCAGCAGCTAATGATATGGGTTGGGAAAGACTGAAGGAACTCATTGATGGGTTTTAGGTAAAACAAATAAACTAGAAAAACAATTCCTAAGTTAACATGCAACCTACTTTGGATCTATGTTTTATCTATTGAACATACAACTTTGAATTACAAAACAAGAACCCTAGAGGAGAGAGTCTAATATCAAAATTAACAAACTAGGGTTTAGTAATTACATACCTTTCAATTGTTATAGTAAACAATTGATAATTCCCTTGATATTGATCTTGATCTTCTTGGAAGCTTAGCACCACAAGTGTAATGCCTCTAATGGAATCACACCCAAACTAGCAAGAAGGAAAGTAGAAGGAGAGAGAGGGAGTATGCAATTTTCGGCCCTAAGGGTTTCTTCTAAAGAAAGAGTGACCAAAATGTGAACCAGGAGGCTCCTTATATAGTTCAGGGATCTAGGGTTTAGGAAAAAACCCTAATGCTCCTTGCTTAGGGCCTAAGCAAACCCAAAGGCCTTATCCATGCCCCCTTGGACGAAATCCTTAGGGTTTCCCCTATAGATTTCGTCCACCTCCTTCCAAGGAGGTTCTGGAGCCTTCCACTCAACTATTAGATAATTGCAAACTAGTCCCTGCACTTTATAATTAATTGTTTTAACCCCAAAATTAATTCTGATTAATTTCTGGCTAACAGATAATTAAACAAAATGATTTCTTATTAATATATTAATCTTTTAACATATTAATAAATTCATTTATATTAATTTATTAATCTTATAATAAATTAATATCTCTCATTTCATAATTTCCTTGTCCGGTTGCTAGGTTTGAGGGTAACCCAAAAGGACTGTGCTGCTATCAATTCAAGTACATACCAATTATAGTTATGGGCTTAGACACCTAATCCAACAGTCTCCCACTTGGATAAGTATGTAACTATAATTGCTAGTATGCCTTCTAAATTTGACCAGCAAATTATAGCTTCCAAAAAGCTGTTGCCGAACTCTGACCCAGTCAGTTACGAGTCCTAAGATAAGTGATCATATAATCCTTCGTTCTGCAAGATATCCCCAGACATAAGACATGGAATACAATCAATCTCTTTTTCCAGAATCTATGTTTCTCGATTTCTGATTTGTGATGATATAGGACTTCTAATCAAACACATCAATTCAGTCCTGGCTCGGCCCAGCGCATAAGTCAACACCAAATCATCGAGGGGCCCACAGATATCGATTTTCCCGTTAGGGCAAAAGGAACGAATAAACATTGACTCATATGCTTGTATCTTTTACTCATCAAACCATACATGACAATATGCTTTATAATACCAAGTTACTGATGCGTTTTCATATCACCAATGTATAGCCGACTTGCAAATTACAACTCATATATCTCTATTTCAAGATCATAGATATTATCATATCAGTATTACTCGTGATGAATTCCATGAAGTAATACTCTGAGCGTGGGTTTATCCAATACTCAAATCCCAATTTCTGAGTACTCATGAACGTTGCAACAAATCTATTGCCATGTCTATCCTTAGACAATCTACAATCCAGTTCATGACAGTCTTGATTCACTACTTACTTCCAAAAGTACGAGCGACTGTGGAGTTTGAATAATCTTATTATTCGGGAAGTCAAAACATGCAAAGTGAAATGCAATAATAATATTAATCCTATATGGCCCCAAAGCTTTTGAGCGTAAATAAAAACACTTTTATTTAAACACCATATTGATTACTCATTATTCATTGCTTATAGTTTCAGAAAATCAACTTATTACTTGAATTATAACCACAATTGTCCCATGCTCCAAGCATGCACACTTTGGTTTCCTATGGTCCATACTTTGTGAGATAAATCAATTGAAAAACCTTTCCAATGATGCTCATTTCACAATTCCCAATCCCTATTATTAGTGTTAGAACACAAGGTTCTTGCAACTACTAGAATATGCTAGATTCTAACATTTTATGCAACGATCCTTTCGCAAAGTCATAGCACAAAAGTCACCAAGACTTTGGCCAATGAAATTACAAAGTACTCTATCGGAAATTGTTACAAGATAATTCCATAGACGTGAAGTCTCCCATTCAAAGTACATTCCTTTGAATATCCTTCTTGCATAAAAGTTTCTAATCTAGACACAGACTCTCAACATCCAACTCCCAATATGGAGACATTTCCATATTTGCCATATGACAGCTTATTCTTAATAGAATCTTATCTATTCATAATAATGTCAATATAGCCCATTCAGTACTATACTTCTAACTACTCACAAACGACAAATCCTCAGTGAACCTCAGATTTTCCTTTGAGAGTTGTTTAATTATTTTAGTCAAAACCGATTCTAGTTCCTTTTTCCCTCTTAATGCTCTAGGCATTTGGAAAATTTTAGAATGGTAAAATATTACAGCATATGCAATCGATCCTATACCCGAAGCGTATTGGACATGATGCATAATGTCTCACATAAAGAAGTGATACTTTATCATCCTTCTGCCATAATATTTTATGTGTCCTGTTCCCATAATTCGATATATGAAGAGGGATGCCGTGATCATAATCGAATTTGAGAATGCACTATATATCCTTGACTAAATTTATTAACATTTCTCGATCTAAGCTTTAGAATTTTGAAATGATGTATAATATTGTCTCCCTTAATTATAGCAAAACAACTTTTCAAACATTACAACTTTACAAAGTGAATCTTTGTTTTCTATAATTAATATTGCTAACTCACAATACTTTACCATAATAATCATGCTCCCACTAACATGATAATTATTTTCTTACCAGCATAACACTTATGCTCCCACTAGCTTTGACATGTATTCAGAAAACAATTAAACTTCCAGAGAACAATGCTTATTGAATTCCTTAAGTTCATATTTCTAATACCTAATGCTTTGATAAGCCTTTATCAAAGCTTCTTAAAATCATACACCTTTGCCTTAGAAAGCTCATATGTGTGTCTAGACAAATTCAGAACTTATGTCACTAAGTCCCAAATGTTCAGACTAATTGTCAAATCTCATAATTCGAACTATGGAAAGGGATGTCGTAACCATAATCGAATTTGAGAATACAATTTCCACAATTGCTATCTTCTTAAAATATCTCTTAGTGAAAGCATTTCCTGACAGTCATTTTCATGAAGGAGGTAATCTTATGACACTTAGATTTTGTGGTGTATAAGTTCCTATCCATGTGAATTTGTCAAAACCAAAGTTTGTGACAAATCCAAACTCATATGGACTAAACTTTCTCAATCTCGATTTCTTGCCTCATGGTAACATGAGTGCCCACCATGTCTTTCAAGTGGTTTATCAACTCATCCTTACTTATCAATGTACTTTCCATTGATCAAGGTGCTATGTCTTTATGCATTCACATGAGAACTCATCGAACTCACTTGCATAATTAATTCAATTGGAATGGCATAGAAAAGGAGTATGTTATCCATGATAGGCTATAAACCTCAAGTCGTGTGCTAGTGATGATCGATAAGGTTTATTCTTGATTAGTTCTTGAAACCTTTTTCAAGATCATTAAAACTCCCACTGACCTCTTGACATATACGATTCTCTTGTCAGGAAACTTTCCTCGACAAAACAAATATTCAAGAGTTAGTGTGGTTCTTATCAAGACAAAACACTTCACAAAATTTGTCCTAGTTGGTCTTTGTCTTATCCAAGACATCACAACTTACAAATTTTAAATGTGCAAGAATAAGAAAACGTTTCCAAATTCCACATTTGATGAGTGTTATAAACCTTCTTGAGACTTGTCACTCAATTCACAATCTTGGAGTATAACTCTAAGACTTGATGTTGGAACGTAGTATGATTGACTTCTTAATTTTAACCATTTCCACAATTCTCGATTCCTGTTCTTAGACATGCAAATGTACTAAGACTTACTTAGAGGATCAATTGAGATATGGTTCCTAATCATTAAGACTTATCATAAAACACAATAAAAGTTACTCTCCCTTCTTCTTAGAATAGAGGTACTTTTATCTTTCTGCCTACTTGATTCTTCTTATTCGTTCTGCCATTGATTGAAATTCTTTCAATCAACTCAGAATTATATTTAATCTTATAAGCATAACGATATTCACTAAACTTTAGTAAATCATGACGAATATCTTTATCACTCTCGTGGTGAACTTGATCAATGTACAACCTAGTGTACTTGATCTCCTAGTCCTTCTCTTGACACTTTGTCAAAGAATTAGTCTAATTTCCAAATATGAAGTTTCTCATTCATCACGCAATCAAGTTGCATGACTCCAAGTTTCTGTCCAATTGAAGCTTGGGCGATGAGAATCTTTCCTCATTTGGCAAATTCTCGACACTTCCACGAATGACATAATTAAGAATCAAATCCATTATTGATAACAATACATCAATTTTTCATAATGACTTCATTGCAAGGATATATAAAATTATTCAAACAAAAAATTTTATTTTATTCATAAAAGCAGCGGAAAACTTTTCCTTACAATGCAAAATCAACTGAAAAACTATGTATTTATTCCTAACAAATCTATCATAACTTTCTAAGCTCAAAATCTGATCTTCGAATCCATGCGACGGTGATCCATTTCTTCGTGATCAGACTCATCTTGCTTTTCCATCAAGCTTCCTCTCTTTTCTATCATCCTGCAAAACATTCAAATGTAATCTTATCACATTATGTATTAAGAATCAATGAATAGGAACTTGATGGAGTTAGATAGTGGATTTTATACCCAAGGAGGAGTCATAACACTAGACTCTCCCATTTCTTAGATCTCTCAGGTATATAGGGCAGCTTCGTCTCCAATGGCCCTTCTCTTGGCAATAAAAGCAAATGGACTCTTTTGGAATGACACAAGGAACAATCTCAGAGTTTACCTTTTCTGGATCTCCAATGTCATCATTTTCAATGTCCTTTGAAGTTTGGGAGTTTGATTCACCAGACAAATTTGCTTGATCAGCACGCCAAATCATTCTGATTCAACAGCTATAAGCAAATAGGTGAGATCAATGAGGGTCACGTCGTGATCCAACATATAGTACCCTCTAACGAACTCACTATATGATTCAGGAAGTGACTGAAGAACCCAGTCAACAGCCAACTCACTTGAAATCTCGACACCAAACATGCTTAACCTATCAATGTGTGACTTCATCTCTAAGACGTGTGCACACACAAGTTTCCCATCTTCGTGTTTACTTGCCAAAAGGGCTTGAGTGAGCTTGAACTTTTCAAGCCTTCGAACTTGTAGGTTTGGGAGAACAACAGGAGGAGGTGGAGGAAGTGGAATCAAGTTAGTCCACATGGTAGGGATTGATCTTTCACCTTCATAGTGGAACAGACTTTGAGCAGGAATACTTTTTCCTTTAGATTCGGGAAGACCATGGTTAGATTCAGACATCTACAAAACGGGAGAAAATTCAAGTTAGTTAATAAGAATCCTTGATGTAACACCCAAATGAAACATCGAGGCTAGGATCCAACACAACATTCCACAAATTGGAAGAGGAATGCCGTAATCCAATTTGCAGAATATTTGAAGGTAGGTAAATGACGATTTACCAATTTCCACCATGAAAAACAAAAAAGTTAAGTTTTAAATGTATTGGAAACTCCTAGATCCTTTGAGATACATTGAAACTATTCAATGGCATGTTTTAATCTCGGATTATGCTCTTTTATTTTTGACTAGGATGTCGAGGATCACAAACAAGATGTGAATAACCATGCAAATGTGCTTGGTAACCTTATTGTCTTTATCATTAACTATTCATGTGCTGGTAAACCACACACGCTCCATCAAAATGACAATTATGAGATACCCATTACTACTCTTTATTAGTGCCTTTTAGTGTGCCAGTTAACCACACACGCTCCACTAACGACCAATAAAGCATAATGTGCAATTTCATGGATTAGCATACTTTTCACATTTCTCCTAAAGTAACTAGAGTTGGGATTTTGTAAAATAATGTTCTAGTGATTTCTTTAATAACATTATACTTTTAATGAGATGTAGTTGTCCTATCAAATCCGTTCTGCTAACGACCCTCCACTAATCAAGGAAGCGGTGGGTGAGAGTGGACACCCATTCAACTACCATTTTATAGGCAGTTTCCTTTCCCCCCCCCCCCCCCTTATAGATTAGCTTCGTGAATGAGGCATACTAGCGATTTGACTGACCATATTCTTATACATATATAATATTTAACTTTTAATTATAATATACATATAAGGTGTGTTTTAAAACATTTTAAAACTCCAAGGGTTTATATAAATTTTTCGAAATTTAAACTATTAAATTTTAAATTTAAGTAAACCAATTAATTAGATTTAATATTTATCTATTAATTAACTTTTAATTAATTTATTAAATCTTTTAAGGATTATCTAATTAAATTAAACAATTAATTTAATCCAAATCCATATCCCTTCTAGATTTCAAAAATATGGGGATAGGATAATTTCCTTAATTTTCTCAACCAAATAACTAGATTTAATATTTGTTTATTAATTAACTTTTAATTAATTAATTAATTAAATCTAGTAAGGAATATCTAATTAAATCAAACACTTAATTTAATCTTAATCCATATCCCTTCTAGATTTCGAAAATATGGGGATAGGATAATTTCCTTATTTATCTCAATTATCCAATAAGGCAACTATTATCCAAAACATAGAAACCTTAAAAGGGGGAACATATTTCGAATTTACAAGGGGAGGAGGCTAGGGTTTTGGAAACCCTAACCCTAATTTCGACTAGGGTTCATGGAGGCTAGGGTCTTCGAAAACCCTTTGCACCAAAACCCTAAAATCGAAAATTTTGGCCTTTAGGGTTTAATGGCTATAAACCCTAATTTGCAATTCAACTATTATAGCAATTCAATTTAAAACAACAATGGCTCTGATACCACTGATGGGTTTTAGGTAAAACAAATAAACTAGAAAAACAATTCCTAAGTTCACATGCAACCTACTTTGGATCTATGATTTATCTATTGAACATACAACTTTGAATTGCAAAACAAGAACCCTAGAGGAGAGAGGCTAATATCAAAATTAACAAACTAGGGTTTAGTAATTACATATCTTTCAATTGTTATAGTAAACAATTGATAATTCCCTTGATCTTGATCGTGATCTTCTTGGAAGCTTAGCACCACAAGTGTAATGCCTCTAATGGAATCACACCCAAACTAGCAAGAAGGAAAGTAGAAGGAGAGAGAGAGGGAGTATGCAATTTTCGGCCCTAAGGGTTTCTTCCAAAGAAAGAGTGACCAAAATGTGAACCAGGAGGCTCCTTATATAGTTGAGGGATCTAGGGTTTAGGAAAAACCCTAATGCTCCTTGCTTAGGGCCTAAGCAAAGCCAAAGGCCTTATCCAAGCCCCCTTGGACGAAATCCTTAGGGTTTCCCCTATAGATTTCGTCCACCTCCTTCCAAGGAGGTTCTGGAGCCTTCCACTCAACTATTAGATAATTGCAAACTAGTCCCTTCACTTTATAATTAATTCTTTTAACCCCAAAATTAATTCTGATTAATTTCTGGCTAACAATTAATTAAACAAAATGATTTCTTATTAATATATTAATCTTTTAACATATTAATAAATTCATTTATATTAATTTATTAATCTTATAATAAATTAATATCTCTCCTTTCATAATTTCCTTGTCCGGTTGCCAGGTTTGAGGGCAACCCAAAAGGACTGTGCTGCTATCAATTCAAGTACATACCAATTATAGTTATGGGCTTAGACACCTAATCCAACACTCATGGTGGCTGAATACGGCCCGAGGGGCGAGGTGCAAAAGTTGGAGCACGGACTTTGGAACTTGAAGATGAAGGGTTCCGACATTGCTGCTTACACTGCTAGATTCTGTGATCTGGCACTTCTCTGTCTGGGAATGGTCACCCCGAAAAGCAAGAAAATCGAGAGGTACATCTGGGGGCTGACACAACCCACCAAGGGAAATGTCTTGGCTGCTAGACCGACTACATTTGAGAGCGCCAAGGATTTGGCACAAATTCTGATCGATAATGGGGTTGATCTAGACGGCAGCTGTTTCTGAGCCACAGAAGGAAAGTGGTGGGAAGAAGAAATCATGGAACAAACGCAAGGGTCAGTATTCGCAGGATCCCTCCAAGAAACAACAAACAATGGCAGTTCATGCTATTACTACTCCTGCTGCTGCCCCAGCTACTGTTCCAACCACCCAAAACTCCTACCGGTGTTTATGTTGGGAAATTACCTTTATGCAACAAGTGTAACTTCCATCATCAAGAACCCTACCATGAGTTGAGTTGCAACGGCTGTGGGAAGAACGGTCACACAGCTCGATACTGCAAGGTGCCAACCCAAACCACCAATCAGACTGCGGGAGCAGGTGTTGGTCAATCTTGTTATGGATGTGGAGAGGTTGGGCATTTCAGGAGAAATTGCCCCAAGGCAACGACCGGTGGCAATACAGGGAGAGTTTTGGCAATATGCCAGAATGAAGCGGTCGCTGATCCTACCGTTGTTACGGGTACGTTCCTCCTTGACAACTCTCATGCATGCATTCTTTTCAACTCTGGTGCGGAAATGAGTTTTGTTAGTCATGAATTCAAACATCTAATCAAATGTAAATCCCAACCTTTAACCGAAACATTCACTGCCGAGATGGGTAACGAAGAGAAAGAGAGTGTGAACGACATATTCCTAGGATGTACTCTTACATTAGGCGATCATTGCTTACCTATCGATCTTACGGTTGTATCTATCAAGAGTTTCGACGTCATTATCGGTATCGATTGGTTGAGCCCCAATCGTGCTGATATCCTTTCTTTCGAAAAAGCTATTCGCCTCAACCTTCCCTCTAGCGAAGCCCTCATGATTGATGGTGACAAACTTAGTTCTAACCTTCATATCATCTCGTGCATCAAAGCTCAAAAGTACCTACGGAAGGAATGCTATGCGTTTCTAGCTCATATTGTTGATGGGAAGTCTGCAACATTCCTGATGTCTTTCCTAAAGATCTCCCAGTATTCCTCCCGAACGTCAAGTCGAGTTTCATATCGACGTAATCCCCGGAGCTACTCCTGTAAGTATGTCTCCCTACCGTTTAGCGGTAGCAGAGATGCAAGAATTATGCAGCTAGCTTAGTGAGCTGATCAACAAAGGATTCATAAGTCTGAGTTCCTCACCCTGGGGAGCTCCGATCTTATTCGTGAAAAAGAAAGATGGATCCTTTCGGATGTGCATTGACTACCGAGAACTGAATAAGCTGACCATCAAGAACCGATATCCCTTGCCCATAATCGACGATCTCTTTGACCAACTTCAGGGAGCTAGTTATTTCTCAAAGATAGATCTAAGATCAGGGTACCATTAGTTGCGAGTCCACGAGAATGATGTGCCTAAGACAGCATTCCGAACTCGCTATGGACACTAAGAATTTATAGTAATGCCCTTTGGTCTGACCAATGCACCAGCATTATTCATGGACCTGAAGAATCGAGTGTGCCGCCCTTTCTTTGACAAGTTCGTGATCGTGTTCATCGATGACATACTTGTCTATTCGCGGAGTGAGAGTGATCCTAAACACCACTTGAGACAGGTCTTGGAAACATTAAGGGCGGAAAAGCTATACATGAAGTTTTCGAAGTGCCAGTTTTGGATCAGGAAGGTAAACTTCCTTGGGCACGTGGTTAGCAAGGAAGGTATTCACGTAGACCCTTCCATGATCAAAGCGATAGAGAATTGGTCTGCACCTAAAATACCCACAGAAATCCGGCAATTCTTGGGACTTGCGTGCTATTATCGTAGGTTCATCCAGAACTTCTCCAGAATCGCTAAGCCCTTAACTACCCTGACACAAATAGGTGTAACCTTTAGTTGGGGAGTCAAGAAAGACAATGCATTTCAAAAATTGAAGCAAGCCTTGTGTAGCGCACCTATCTTGTCCCTACCCAAAGGGAGGAAAGACTTCGTGTTCTATTGTGATGCATCCAATCAGGGCCTAGGTTGTGTGCTCATGCAGCAAGGAAAGGTCAATTACACAACTCACGATCTAGAGTTGGGAGCACTTGTCTTTGCATTGAAAATCTGGAGACACTATCTCTATGGAATCAAGTGCACTATCTTCACCGACCATAAGAGCTTGCAACACATCCTTGATAAAAAAGAGTTATACATGAGACAGCGACGATGGGTAGAGCTACTAAGTGACTATGAGTGCGAAATTCCCTACCATCCTGGCAAGGCCAATGTGGTAGCAGATGCCCTCAGCCGAATGGAATACTTTGGGCGAATGGTGAAGGCATTGACAATGACCGTTCATTCCCATCTATCCGCACAAATCAGGGAGGCTCAACAGGAAGCCTTGAAACCAGAGAAAGTAATGGATGAAGCATTAAGGGGAATGGACAAAAACTTAGAGGTTAAGGGAGACCGAGTGTACTATTTCATGAACCGGATTTGGACCCCAAAGTTCGATGGGTACAGAGAGGTTGTCATAAATGAGGCTCACAAGACGAAATACTCCGTTAACCCCGGTTCAGATAAGATGTATCTAGATCTCAAACAGCTCTATTGGTGGCCAAACATGAAAGTGGAGATTGCAACCTTTGTGGGCAAGTGCTTGACTTGCGCCAAAGTGAAGGTGGAATATCAGATGCCCTCAGGTTTACTTCAGCAGCCAAAAATACCTGAGTGGAAGTGGGAAATGATAGCAATGCATTTTATCACCAAGTTACCTAGATCCCCGAGTGGGCACGACGTCATCTAGGTGATTATCGATTGGTTGACTAAATCCGCCCACTTCCTGCCAATCACAGAAAACTTCAAGATGGAGAGACTTACACGGATCTACATGCAAGAAATAGTTCGCCTTCATGGGGTACCTATATCCATTATCTCTTACCTAGATAGCAGGCTCACCTCAAGGTTCTAGCAATCGCTTCAGAAGGCACTTGGAACTAAGTTGGATATGAGCACTGCTTATCATCCTTTGACTGATGGACAAAGTGAGAGAACAATTCAGACATTGGAAGATATGTTGAGAGCCTGCGGCATCGACTTCGGTGCGTCGTGGGACACTTATCTTCCTTTGGTCGAATTTTCCTACAACAACAGCTACCATACTAGCAACAAGGCTACGCCGTGTGAAGCCCTCTACAGCCGCAAGTGCAGATCCCCTCTGTGCTGGGCTGAAGTAGGTGACATGCAGTTAGTCAAGGGTTAAGTCCCTGATAGCACTCTCACGGGTCCTGAAATCATCCAAGAGACAACAAAAAAGATCATACAAATCAGAGAGCGACTGAAAGCATCTAAGGATAAACAAAAGAGCTACGCCGATAAGAGACGAAAACCCTTGGAATTCCAAGTGGGTGACCGCGCCCTTCTGAAGGTCTCGCCCTAGAAAGGCATGATACATTTCGTAAAACGTGGAAAGCTAAACCCAAGGTACGTTGGACCATTCGAGATCCTTGATAGGATCGGTCCCGTAGCATACAAACTCTAGTTACCTTGAGCGCTCAACAACATCCATCTTGTCTTCCACGTGTCGAGCCTAAAGAAGTGTCTGTTCGATTAGACACTTGTGATTCCTCTCGACGAGATCGAATTAGACGAGGGGCTACACTTCGTGGAAGAACCTGTCGAAATCATGGATCGGAAAGTCAAGCGTACAAAACAGAGTCGCATCCCGATAGTGAAGCTTCGCTGGAATGCCAAGCGGGTTCCTGAATTCACTTGGGAGCATGAGGATTCAATGAAGCAGAAGTACCCCCATCTCTTTCCAAGTTCATGATTGTACTTTATCCTTGAATTTCGGGACGAAATTCCCTGTAACGAGGGGATGATATGACAACCCGGAATTTCAATTTTGTACATTTAATCAATTCAATCAATATTAAACTTGTTTTGTCGATTTCTAGTGCTATTCAAGGGGTCATTTAAGTGTTCTAAGCTTGTATATATAACCAAGGTTGACTTTAGGAATGAGTCGGAGTGTTGAATAGTGAAAAATTAGGCCATGCACACCTCTTGGAGGAGTGTACGGCCGTACGCATGGGTGTGCAGCCGCACACCCACTCCCGTGGCAGCACACTCACTTTTGGGTAGCACCTATACCCCTATATAAAGGGTAGCCCCTCCCTTTCATTCCTTTAGCACCATGGCAGCACACAACATCATTTCCTCTCAAGTTTCTCCAACTTTGAACCCCTCCAAATCATCAAAAATGTGAGTAATCCATCCCTTAACTTGTTTTGCATGAAGAACCTCTTTATCTAGGCCATGAATCATGAAAGTCTCGTCATGTTCTTCATCTCGTTGAAGGAGTGCGGCGACACACTCATGTGTGTGGCAGCACACTCCTGTGTTAGGCAGGACACTCCTGTGTGCGACCATACACTCATGTGTGCGGCAGCACACACATTTGTGCGACTACACACACACCATAGGACCACAAACCCATTTCTATGACCCTAAACTTGTACTACAACCAAATATGGGCTTATGACACTTCATGGATGCAAGTATGGACCTTGAAAAACACTTCAAAGGCACCTTCCATCATGAGTGTACGGCCGCACACCCTTTGGGCCGCACACCCATGGCCGTACACACCTTTAAAGTAGCCTTACACCTCACTCATGCAATCCTTTGAGGTCCTAACACTTATTGCAAGTAGTCCCAAGTTCTTAGAATGGTTCTTCGTCACATCTAGTGGTGAAATACCATCATTTGACTCCTTTATGTGTCATTACTGGTTGATTAGGATCAAATCGTGTTCAAGGCTTCACTTGAGCATCCCACATTCCGTATCGATCCTTCATTCAAATCATCCGAGGTGAGTTCATACCCTTACATTTTTCCATATTTTTAATGTTTTCAGGGGGGGATACAAGCCAAACATAAATGTTTTCAAAACTCATGAAATTCTCATACTTCAACCCTTTTCTACTGTGTTGAGCATAACGGTCGTTTTTCACTGAAATTTCATAGTTTTTCGGATTCGTTATTCACTACGTTACTCATGCAAAATATAATCGTTATAGTTTGGAATTTTCTAAACATAACAAGTATAGAAACATTCACTACTAAATGCATGCACTAAGAACAGGAATAGTTTACAGTTTGCTCCACTACTCTATCACGTTATTCATAACTGTAATTATCTCTACGAACTATATACATTCGGATTTTCACTACGATAGAACGCTACTACACTACATGTAAATTAGATTGTACGATACTGTGAGGCGCTACTTCACTACTATTCCCTTAGGTGTACAAGGATAAATCCTATCATAATATAACCATTGTCTCCTAGAGGGAGAGCATTAGATTTGTGAATAGATCTATTCGGGACTGACAATCCCACACCCGAACTACTAGCTACAGTTAGGCAGGCATGCCCAGGGTGGCAAATGTCGTTTAACTCGACGCTTGAAGAACGTTGGAAAGGTCTCTAGTCATATAAAGTATGGTTATACGACTCACATTATGTATAAATCACCTTTAGTCTAAAATCTGGCACTCTTCAACGGTTTTATTTATACTAAATAGAACTAAAACACACTACGTATACTGGCCAAAGCCAGGTTTTTCAAACGTAACCAATTATGCAATGGCTTCAAATACAAAATACTTATACTTCACGATTAGCTTTAGCTAGTCACATGAGGTAGTATTTTCGCATATCACTACAGTTTTCATTAACGAACATTAATGGTTTTATACGGAATCGATAACGCTAGATTTTCACTAAAGAAAATATCGGATTATCTTGGAAACATATAGATATTCATGGTTTACTACAGAACTGATAACACTACATTTTCATTAAAGAAAATATCGGATTTTCTTAAAACTATACAAGCATTTCTGCTAGCTCATCAACAAGTTTCATTACAAACTACTGCTTATGAACTCACCAGGTTTATGCTGATATTTTTAAACAGCTTGTATTCTCAGGAAATCAGTAGACAGGTACCTACTGGGTTTTTGAGGAGTTGGAGCAATAAGAGTTTAATGTTTATATTCTATATATATTCTGTACGATGAAATCCAAACAAGTTTCAGACAATTTCCAAATTGATGTAATCATTTTTATTTAAGTAATCAATGTAATGGTTACATTGCTATGATTGCTATTATACATTGGTTATGATGGTATACATGACGTCCTGCACCCCAGAACGTTTCCGCCATTCTGGTTTTGGGGTGAGACATTTTTCCTTTCACCACATTCATGTGAAACTGTGACAACCCAAAAGAAATAAACATACATGTTGTTAGAAATAAACATAATCTATGTTATAAAACCATAAGAAAATTTATGATTATAAAACTACATGGTTTTTTTTTAACTTTTACTATAAGATAACTTTTCTAGCTAAGGTGGTTACATTATAGTCACTTATTAATGTAGTGGGTTTTAACCCAAAAATATTATAATTTGGTTTCGTATTTTTGTACTAGGCAAAAATACACTTTCATATTTATAAAAAGATTATATAAATAGTTTCCACCAAACAAGATATGCAATAATTAGCATAGTCTGGAAGTTACAAACCACACCTACATTTTAGAAGATACATAAAATTGTTCAAAAAATTATTTATTTCGTTTTATAAGAAAAAAGAGTCATAGTTCACATAAATGAGTTAATGCTCTTATAAGACGTTCCTTCCTCCTACCTACCTAGCTTACACCTTAAGTCCTGCATTATAACCAGAGTCTCCTGGATGGAGAGCGAGACCGTTGTGTATAGATCTATATACAAGATTGACCACCCCATAACTCAGTTGTTCGCAACAGTTAGACCGGCAAGTCTAGGGTGACATATGTCTACCAATTTTGAGGCCTGAAGAACGTCGTTCAGGCATATCAGTCATATCAAGCATGGTTCTAAGAACTCACATAGGGATTAACATACTATTACGGTGTACGGGAAGCTTACACTTCTTTAGTTTTTCTAAAAAGATATAATGACATACTATTGTTCAGTACATCAAATCTCATACATTTTTGGTCTTAGGGTTTAAGACTACAGTTTTTATACATCAGAAAATATTGGATTTTCTGGGAACATGCATTTTATAATTAAAAGGAAAGTATACAAAGGAAATACATACATATACAGTTCACACATAAGAAAATATTGGATTTTCTGGAAACATACATTATCATTTTACAAGGAAGGGATACAAAGAAAATACATACATTTTTGGTCTTGGGTATAAGACTTACAACTTGTTTTTAAAAGAAAATATCGGATTTTTAAGAAGTATACAAAAATCAGTTTCTCGAAAATGTTACAAATCCTTTTCATACAAAATTCTTAAGAACTCACCAATGTAATCGGTTACACTTTTCAAAGTCACTTGTATTCTCTGGAAAGCAGTAGACATGTATTCAACCGTTCTTGGGGGTCGACGTCGTCGTTTCATGATTATTACTTTTTAGTTATTTGTATTTAATTTCTGAACAAGTAATGTGTTGTAAACGATGTAGAATTGTAATTTCAATGTATGAATATTTGGGTTGCTATGTTTCATTACCATTCAATGGTTATGATATTGTACATGATGTCATCCGCCCCCGGACGTTTCCGCCATTCCGGTTCGGGGGTGTGACAATTTGTTATCATAGCGTTGGTTGTGGAGAACTAGTATATCAAACCATACAAGATGTAAAACTATAAATAAAATGGGGATAAAACACTCGAACTATAAATATACTTTTAACAATATAATAATAATTTAAGTATTAGTACATACAAGTTAGGGCAGTGTCATAAAGAGGGCATAATAAAAGTAGTATGATAACAGCAAACTATGGGTAGGCCTCGGGATATGTAATTAGACCTTGAATAAATATAGCCTAATCAACTATATTTATCTGAGGTGTAACTAGCATATGCTGGGAAATAGTCGTAGTAAAAGACAAATATACCCTTACCAACACCATGATACCCAGAATCAAATGCAACATTTAAAATACTATAGGAGTATTTTAGGATACAATAGAACCACACACTTACACCCCTACATATTTCTCATACCTCTATTCTCGCATAGACCACATGTATAATTGAAACTTAACCCTTGCGTTTTGCTTTAATTTTTTTCTCATATTGCTACTAAGCTTAATTTTATCCCTTTTCTACTACCAACAGAAGCAGCATTACTGGAAGTTATTTCCTTCTTATTCATCGTTGTTTCTTTTGCCCTTTTCATTTGGTGTTCACGCCTTCATATCATATTATTTTTATATCAATAATATGTGAAATATGTATGATTGAAAGATCGTCATCATAATTTCATGTACATTGGCTTCAACATCTTCGTTAGCGTCATGATTTCTGCATATGAAGGTTATTAATATCACAAATTAATAAAGACGCATGGCTCTTTCCTGTACATAACCCTAAGAGATAACTCAAATCAATGTACTTTTTAGTAATTGGATCAAAATTCCTACTTTTATTCTTAAATTACTAGCCATGTAGATAATACACTAAAACTTGGTAAATCAGTTAATAGGAGAGGCCTATTTTGAAATTTAATATGTCTACTTTTATCTAAAACTCTAATGATGTGGTTATAGCAAGGTCAATTAAACATAAAACTTGGTAAATGATAGCTAAGAAGCTTAACCAAAATTGCAATGAGATACCAATTTTCTAACCTAGACCCAAACATCATAACTCGTTATAAAACATAAAAACCTTGTCAAAGTTAACAAGATATGGCTATCATAAACAAAGAAATGAATTACTTTGCTATTTCTAGCAATTAATCCCAAAAGAAAAAAAATGGAAGTGTTGCCACCTTTGATATATAACAGTGTAAGATCCGACATAAATATAAATCTTCCTCCACCCTATAACTAACAATAATCCCTTCTGAAGACGGTGGTCGAAGATCCTACAGGCAACGGTGGCATACCCAAACATAAATTTAACAAAGTATGATAAAACCATATAATTTACTATGGTAGACGTCTACTTGCATGAAACGGCGAACTTACTAAACCAAAGGTTTACCCAAAGATAAATATAAAAATGGAAAAACTGAAAAATGTAAAAAAAACTAGTAGTAGTAATGTAAAAGTATAAAGTTGACAAAGGAGTTCCAGAGTAAGGTAACATCTTAGAATACCCCCATTAAAGACTTTTATTATATCTTTATTGTTTCCCTAGTATAAAAAATAACATTGAACGTTAGAAAATGATCTTGAGATTTATTAAAACTGACTTCGACTATGTATTATTATATGAAATTTTTGGGTGTTATGTATATTTGTTTAATAATAACACACATTAAAAAATTAAACGAATAATTAGCTATTTAGTATTACTAGTTTTGAAAATATATTTGGGTAATGAAAAAAACAAGTTGGACATTACTAAACTAAAATGTTTCTTTAATAGCTTTATAGGATTATCATGTAGTTAAACGTAACATCAGTATTCCACGGAAATAGTTTAAAACTATTAACTCATTATTTGGTGGTTTACGGAATATATATTCCTTACAAGTGGATATTAACACAATATTAATTTAATTACGACAATAACACTCAGATGAAGCCCTGCTATGCATAAACCCGTAACAAAAACTAGTTCTTGGAAAAGTTGTTAGCAGTCCACGTTGATTACATCACACAATCCAAGACATGTTGGTCTAAGAGTTGTATAGATGTAAATTCAAAAGAGATGTTGTAATTATATCATGATTCCTGGAAAAAATTTCTCAAATACCCAAACACATGAATGATGTCATACCTAAAATTGTTACATATATCATATAAATAAACATCAACACCAAAACCATCACGACAAGAGTGCTTTTTCTTGTCTAGGACATTTGTTTGATGAAAACTTTTTCTTGATTTTAATTTTAAGAAAATAATTAAAAAAATGATCGTACTTTATTTTTGATTACCACTCCTTAAATAGTCATTGAAGTGAAGCATAACACTTGTTAGCACCATTCAAGTTGATTATCCAGTTTGTTAGCACCGTTAATTACTAACTTTAAATTTTATTATTAATGTATGTTCAAATGGACATCATTAATTTCAAACATAGCATAACAACTAGAATTTATATGCTAATTCAATTTCAATATGAATATACGTTAAAAACAAAATTTAAAGATATTAATTAATGGTGCTAATAAACTGTTATGCTCAACTTGAATGATGTTAACAAGTGTTATGCTTCATTCGAATGACCATTTAAGGATTGGTAATCCAACATAATGTATGATCCTTTCTTAATTCTATTCTTGCAATAAAAATCTAGAAATATTGTTCATCAAACAAATGGCCTACACAGCAAAAAGTTATTTTGTCGTGATGGTTTTGGTGTTGTTTATTTGCATGACATATGTTCCTCTTTTAGGTATGACATCATTCCTCTATTTTTTGGTATTTTAGAAAAATTTACCATAAATCATCATATAGTTGCAACATCTATTTTGAATTTACATCTATACAGCTCTTGGACCGGCATGTCTTGGATAGTGTGATGCAATCAACATGGACTGCTTACAACTTTGCCAAGAATTAGCTTTTGTTACGGGTTCATGCAAAGGAGGGCCTCCATCTGAGTGTTGTTGTCATGATTAAATCAATATTGTTTTAATAACCACTTGTAAGGAATATATATTCCGTAATTCATCAAATAATTTGTTAATAGTTATAAACTATTTCTGTGGAATACTGATGTTATGTTGAACTACATGATAATCCGATGATGCTATTAAAAAACATTTTAGTTTAGTAATGTTTGACTTATTTTTTTTCGTAACCCAAATTTATTTGCAAAACTAGTATTACTAAATGACCATTTATTCATTATTTTTGTTGAATGCGTAATTAATAAACAAATATACGTAACACCCAAACATTTCATAAGATACTAGATAGCAGAAATCAGTTTTAATAACTCTCAAGATCACTTTCTAACCTTCAATATTATTTTTTATACATTGGAAAAAATAAAGATATAATAAAATCCTTGAATGGAGTATTCCAAGATGTTACATCTCCGTGGAACTCCTTTGTCAACTTCATAATTTGATATTTCTCTACTATTTATGTATTTTCTTTTTGTTTTTCCATTGTATACTTTATGGTTGGGTAAACCTTGGGTTTAGTGAGTTCGCAGTTTCATGCAAGTAGACGTCTACCAGACTAAATAAGATGGTTTTATCATACTTTTTTAAATTTATGTGTTGGTAAGCCACCGTTGCCTAAGGGATCTTCGGCTACTGTCGCCGGAAGGGAATATTTTTAGTTATGGGGTGGAGCTCGGTTGATATATATTCCGAATCTGCCACCGTTATCTTTCATTGGTCACAACACTTAGATTTATTTTCTTTCGAGATTAATTGCAAGAAATAGCCAAGTTATGCGTTTCATTTTTTTATTATAACCATATATTGTCAACTTTGACAACATTTATATGTTTCATAAGGAGTTAATATGTTTGGGTCATTGTTAACAAATTGGTTTCTCATTGCAATTATGGGTAAGCTTCTTAGCTCTCATTTACCATGCTTCATGTTTCATTGAACTTGCTATGACCACATCATTTGTATTTTTCGAATGGTGTTTATAGTTATGAGATAAAAGAAGAAATGTTTATTTTCAAAATTTGCCTTAGCTATTAAGTCATTTACCAAGTGTCGACGTATTATCTGCATGGCTAGTTAGCTATATCTATATCTATATCTTTGTATATCTGTATATACTTATAAAGGAAGTATTTTCACATTCATTTGAAACTCCTATGTATTTTTCCTTTCACCAAATTCATTTGAAATTGTGACAACCCAAAAGAAATAAACATACATGTTAGAAATAAACATAATCTATGTTATAAAACCATAAGAAAATTTATGATATAAAACTACATAGTTTTTTTTGAAACTTTTACTAAAAGATAATTTTTCTAGCTAAGGTGGTTACATTATAGTCACTTACTAATTTAATGGGTTTTAACCCAAAAATATTATGATCTGGTTTCATATTTTTGTACTTGGCAAAAATACACTTTCATATTTATAAAAAAAATTATATAAATAGTTTCCAACAAACAAGATATGCAATAATTGGTATAGTCTGGAAGTTACAAACCACACCTACATTTTTAAGATACATAAAATTGTTCAAAGAATTACTTATTTCGTTTTATAAGAAAAAGGAGTCACAGCTCACATAAATCAGTCATATAAAGCATGATTATATGAACTCACATAGGGATTAACATACTATTACGGTTTACGGGAAGCTTACACTTCTTTAGTTTTTCTAAAAATATATAAGGACATACTATTGTTCAGTACATCAAATCTCATACATTTTTGGTCTTAGGGTTTAAGATTACAGTTTTCATACATCAGAAAATATTGGATTTTCGGGGAACATGCATTTTACAATTAAAAGGAAAGTATACAAAGGAAATACGTACATATACTGTTCATACATATGAAAATATTGGATTTTTTGGAAACATACATTATCATTTTACAAGGAAGGGATACAAAGAAGATACATACATTTTTGGTCTTGGGTATAAGACTTACAACTTGTTTTTAAAAGAAAATATCGATTTTTTAGAAGTATACAAAAATCAGTTTCTTGAAAATGTTACAAATTCTTTTCATACAAAATTCTTAAGAACTCACCAATGTAATCGGTGACACTTTTCCAAATCACTTGTATTCTCAGGAAACCAGTAGACATGTATTCAACCCTTATTGGGGGTTGACATTGTCGTTTCATGATTATTACTTTTCAGTTATTTGTACTTAACCTCTGAACAAGTAAAGTGTTATAAATGATGTAGACTTGTAGTTTCAATGTATGAATGTTTGGGTTGCTATGTTTCATTACTCTTAAATGGTCATGATATTGTACATGACGTCATCCACCCCCGGACGTTTCCGCCAGTCCGATTCGGGGGTATGACAAATTGTTATTAGAGCATTGGTTGTGGAGAACTAGTATATCAAACCACACAAGATGTAAAACTATAAATACTATGGGGATAAAACACTCTGACTATAAATATACTTTTAAAAATCTAATAATATTTTAAGTATTAGTACATATAAGTTAGGGTAGTGTCATAATGAGGGCATAATAAAAGTATGATGATGAGTTGGAAACTACGGGTAGGCCTCGGGATATGTAATGAGACCTTGAATAAATATAGCCTAATCAACTATATTTATCTGAGGTGTAAGTAGCATACGTTGGGAAATAGTCGTAGTAAAGGACAAGTCTACCCTTACCAACACCATGATACCTAGAATCAAACGCATCATTTAAAATACTATAGGAGTATTTTAGGATACAATAGAACCACACACTTACACCCCTACATATTTCTCATACCTCTATTCTCGTATAGACTGCATGTATAATTGATACTTAGGCCTTGAGTTTTCATTTAATTTTTTTCTCATATTGCTAATAAGCTTAATTCTATCCCTTATCTACTACTAACAGAAGCAACACTACTGGAAGTTATTTCCTTCTTATTCGTGGTTGTTTCTTTTTCCCTTTTCATTTGGTTTTCATGCCTTCATATCATAATATTTTTATATCAATAATATGTGAAATATGTATGATTGAACGATCATCATCATAGTTTCATGTATATTGGCTTCAACATCTTCGTTAGCATCATGATTACTGCATATGAAGGTCATAAATATAAACAAATTAATAAATACGCATGGCTCTTTCTTGTACATAACAGTGTAAGATCCGACATAAATTTAAATCTTGCTCCACCCTATAACTAACAATAATCCCTTCTGGCGACGGTGGTCGAAGATCCTATATGCAACGGTGGCATACCCCAACATAAATTTAACAGAGTATGATAAAACCATATTATTTACTATGGTAGACGTCTACTTGCATGAAACAACGAACATACTAAACCCAAGGTTTACCCAAAGATAAATATAAAAATGGAAAAACTGAAAAATGTACATAAATAGTAGTAGTAGTAATGTCAAAGTATGAAGTCGACAAAGGATCTTGGAATACCCCCACTAAAGAATTTTATTATATCTTTATTGTTTACCTTGTATAAAAAATAACATTGAAGGTTAGAAAATGATCTTGAGATTTATTAAAACTGACTTCGCCTATGTATTATTTTTTCAAATTTTTGGGTGTTATGTATATTTGTTTATTAATAACACACATTCAAAAATTAAACGAATAATTGGCTATTTAGTATTAGTAGTTTTGAAAATATATTTGGGCAACGAAAAAAACAAGTTGGACACTACTAAACTAAAATGTTTCTTTAATAGCTTTATAGGATTATCATGTAGTTTAACGTAACATTAGTATTCCACGGAAATAGTTTAAAACCATTAACTCAATATTTGGTGGTTTACGGAATATATATTCCTTACAAGTAGATATTAACGGAGTATTAATTTAATTACGACAACAACATTCAGATGAAGGCCCTGCTATGCATAAACCCGTAACAAAAACTAGTTCTTGGAAAAGTTGTTAGCAGTCCACGTTGATTAATTCACACGATCCAAGACATGCTGGTCTAAGAGTTGTATAGATGCAAATTCAAAATAGATGTTGTAATTATATCATGATTTCTGGAAAAAATTTCTCAAATACCCAGACATACGTGAATGATGTCATACCTAAAATTGTAACATATATCATATAAATAAACAACAACACCAAAGCCATCACGACAAGAGAGCTTTTTCTTGTGTAGGCCATTTGTTTGATGAAAATTTTTTCTTGATTTTAATTTTAAGAATAGAATTAAAAAATGATCGTATTTTATTTTGGATTAGCACTTCTTAAATAGTCATTCAAGTGAAGCATAACACTTGTTAGAACCATTCAAGTTGATCATCCTGTTAGCTAGCACCGTTGATTACTAACTTAATTTCAAACATAACGTAACCTCTATAATTTACATGCTAATAAAATTTCAATATGAACATACGTTAATAACAAAATTTAAAGATTTTAATTAATGGTGCTAATAAACTGTTATGATCAACTTGAATGATGTTAACAACTGTTATGCTTCCTTTGAATGACTATTTAAGGATTGGTAATCAACCATAAAGTATGATCCTTTCTTAATTTTATTCTTACAATAAAAATCTAGAAATATTGTTCATCAAACAAATGGCCTACACAAAAAAGTTCTTTTGTCGTGATGGTTTTGGTGTTGTTTATTTGCATGACATGTGTTCCTCTTTTAGGTATGACATCATTCCTCTATTTCTTGGTATTTTAGGAAAATTTATCATAAATCATCATATAGTTGCAACATCTCTTTTGAATTTACATCTATACATCTCTTGGACCGGCATGTCTTGGACAGTGTGATGCAATCAACATGGACTGCTTACAACTTTGCCAAGAATTAGCTTTCGTTACGGGTTCATGTAAAGGAGGGCCTCCATCTGAGTGTTGTTGTCATGATTAAAATAATATTGTTTTAATATCCACTTGTAAGGAATATATATTCTATAATCCATCAAATAATTAGTTAATAGTTATAAACTATTTTCATGGAATACTGATGTTACGTTGAACTACACGATAATAGTTTAGTAATGTTCGACTTATTTTTTTCGTAACCCAAATTTATTTTCAAAACTAGTATTACTAAATGACCATTTATTCATTATTTTTGTTGAATGTGTAATTAATAAACAAATATACGTAACACCTAAACATTTCATAAGATACTAGATAGCATAAATCACTTTTAATAACTCTGAAGATCACTTTCTAACCTTCAATATTATTTTTATACATTGGAAAAAATAAAGTTATAATAAAATCCTTGAGTGGAGTATTCCAAGATGTTACATCTCCGTGGAACTCCTTTGTCAACTTCATAATTTGATATTTCTCTACTATTTATGTAATTTTTTTTTTATTTTCCGTTTTAATTTATGGTTCGGTAAACCTTGGGTTTAGTGAGTTCGCAGTTTCATGCAAGTAGACATTTACCAGACTAAATAAGATGGTTTTATCATACTTTTTTAAATTTATGTGTTGGTAAGCCACCGTTGCCTAAGGGATCTTCGGCTACTGTCGCCGGAAGGGAATATTTTTAGTTATGGGGTGGAGCTCGGTTGATATATATTCTGAATATGCCACCGTCATCTTTCAATGGTCAACAACGCTTCGATTTATTTTCTTTCGGGATTAATTGCAAGAAATAGCCAAGTTATTCATTTCGTTTTTTATTATAACCATATATTGTCAACTTTGACAACATTTATATGTTTCATAAGGAGTTAATATGTTCGGGTCATCGTTAACAAATTGGTTTCACATTGCAATTGCGGGTAAGCTTCTTAGCTCTCATTTAACATGCTTTATGTTTCATTGACCTTGCTATGACCCCATCATTTGTATTTTTTGAATGGTGTATATAGTTATGAGATAAAAGAAGAAATGTTGATTTTCAAAATTGGCCTTGCCTATTAAGTCATTTACCAAGTGTCGGCGTATTATCTGCATAGCTAGTTAGCTATATCTATATCTATATCTTTCTATATCAGTATATACTTATAAAGGAAGTATTTTACATTTCACCACATTCATTTGAAACTGCTATGTATTTTTCCTTTCACCACATTCATTTGAAACTGTGACAACTCAAAAGAAATAAACATACATGTTGTTAGAAATAAACATAATCTATGTTATAAAACCATAAGAAAATTTATGATTATAAAACTACATGGTTTTTTTTTTTTGAAACTTTTACTAAAAGATAACTTTTCTAGCAAAAGTGGTTACATTATAGTCACTTACTAATTTAGTGGGTTTTACCCCAAAAATATTATAATTTGGTTTCATATTGTCACACCCCGAAAATCAAAGGCGGAAACATTTCCGGGGTTGACTCCAAGTTGTGTATTAAATTCAATGTACATAGTAATCACAGTAAACAACCATTACATTACATATATAAGAAAGTTTACATTTGGTTCAAAACTAAATTGTACAAAAGTTATACATATATCATATGAACAAAACGAGACGAGTCTTCTACGCACTCCGTCTTCACCAAAAGAGATCACCGGGTACCTGTCTAACTCGGACCAGAGAATACAAGCAGTTTGAAAATCAGCATAAAGCCGGTGAGTTCATAAGCGGTTTTGTTTTATGAAAATGTATCGATTTCCTTTAGTTTTCTGAAAAGGTTTGTTATCCAAGAAAATCCCATATTTTCTTATGTAATGTGAGTTTGGTTATCTTTCGTTACAGTTCAGTTACACGTTATATGTTAACCCCAGGAAAATCCCATATTTTCCTAAATGCAAGATTTACTGAAATAATGTAACAACCCGAAGTTTTCTATCGCCGAAAACCCATTCTACCCGTATAACTCGTCGTATATCGAAATGTCCCGATATCGTTTTTGGGTTTAGTTAATTAAAATTTTATGTTTATTATCATCCAATGAGTGTCCAAACCCTTTAGGAACTCATGAAATTAGCCCAAAACATTTATTTCATAAGTTTTTGGAACGTCCCCGCCGGGTGACGGAAACTTAATCGGGTGCGACCTAAAGCCTCGTTTAAGGCCGGTATCGGGTAGAATTCCACGGTGTCCAAGTTTTGGGAACTATATAAACATGTTAAACCTTTCATTTGAAGCTTTTTACCTCTCTCTCTACTCTCTCTCTAACCTCTCTCCTAAAATCCAAGTTTAAGGGTCCAAAACTCAAATTTAAGGCTTCAAATCCCTAAGGTACCTTCCTAACTTCATTGTATAGCATATTTGGCTTCCAAATTCGAGATTTAAACATGAAATGGGACACGATATATGAGTTTACGGCCCAGGAGGCTGCCTAGGCCGTAAACACCAAGTTTGAAGGGTTTTGAGCCCTTAAACCCCTTCCTAGACAATTTTGGACTTTAGATATGGCTTAATGGCTTCATGAAATGGACTTATAACATTTAAAACATGGATTTTGATGGATTTGAAGGAGTTTACGGCCAAGGCACAAGCTTGGGCCGTAAACTCATATTTATGGGGTTTTCTTGACCTTAAACCCTTCCAAATGCAAGAGCTTGGGCCGTAAACTCCTTAAAATATGGCAAAAACTCATTTTAAAGTGTTGTTTAGCCCCTATAACACCCCTAAAGCCTTGGAATGAATTTTAAAAGTCCTTACAAACAAGTTTTTGGCATTAAAACACAAGGAAATACCCTCTAAGAGAGTTTACAGCCATGAGAGGGGTCTCATAGGCCGTAAACTCCAAAAAGCTATTCAAAACATCAAGCAAATGCATGTGAGGTCTTGAAACAATTTTAGCAATCACATGTGATTTGTTTGGAAACCAAAAACACAATTTTTCTTGAGTATTTAGGAGTTTACGGCCAGGAGCCTATGCTAGGCCGTAAACTCCCATATATAAGTCATTTTGATGATTTAAATCCATTCCAAGCCTTTAAATCCAAACCTAGAAAAATTCCCTTAAGTGATTTAAGCCATTTTGTGCCATATCTCACCCCACCATGAGTTTACGGCCGTAAACTCATGGGGAGAGGGTCATGTGGCCGTAAACTCCCTATGGAGTGTTTAGGGACACATATAGTTAGGATAATGAATTGGGACTTCAAAGGAACACTCCATAGGGAGTTTATGGCCACATGACCCTCTCCCCATGAGTTTACGGCCGTAAACTCATGGTGGGGTGAGATATGGCACAAAATGGCTTAAATCACTTAAGGGAATTTTTCTAGGTTTGGATTTAAAGGCTTGGAATGGATTTAAATCATCAAAATAACTTATATATGGGAGTTTACGGCCTAGCATAGGCTCCTGGCCGTAAACTCCTAAATACTCAAGAAAAATTGTGTTTTTGGTTTCCAAACAAATCACATGTGATTGCTAAAATTGTTTCAAGACCTCACATGCATTTACTTGATGTTTTGAATAGCTTTTTGGAGTTTACGGCCTATGAGACCCCTCTCATGGCCGTAAACTCTCTTAGAGGGTAATTACTTGTGTTTTAATGCCAAAAACTTGTTTGTAAGGACTTCTAAAATTCATTCCAAGGCTTTAGGGGTGTTATAGGGGCTAAACAACACTTTAAAATGATTTTTTGCCATATTTTAAGGAGTTTACGACCCAAGCTCTTACCTTGGCCATAAACTCATAATAACCCCTCATAAATTATGTTTCAAGTGTCCAAATGCTAAAACCAATATTCTATAATTCATATCTAATCCTTATTAGTGATTTGGAAGGGTTTAAGGTCAAGAAAACCCCATAAATTTGAGTTTACGGCCCAAGCTTGTGCCTTGGCTGTAAACACTTTCAAATCCATCAAAATCCATGTTTTAAATGTTATAAGTCCATTTCATGAAGCCATTAAGCCATATCTAAAGTCCAAAATTGTCTAGGAAGGGGTTTAAGGGCTCAAAACCCTACAAACTTGGTGTTTACGGCCTAGGCAGCCTCTTGGGCCGTAAACTCATATATTGTGTCCCATTTCATGTTTAAATCTCGAATTTGGAAGCCAAATATGCTATACAATGAAGTTAGGAAGGTGCCCTAGGGATTTGAAGCCTTAAATTTGAGTTTTGGACCCCTAAACTTGGATTTTAAGAGAGAGGTTAGAGAGAGATGTCACACCCCCAAACCGGAACGGCGGAAACGTTAGGGGGCGGATGACTTCATGTGGTAACGTAACAAATGAATACATAGTGAAGAAAGCAATACAACCATCATATATATAATTGAAACTTTACATTGTTAAAAGGTACATGTTCAAAACCAATTACAATATGATGCCAAAATATGAATTTAAACTGGCGCCGCAGCGTCCCTTCTTCAAAAGTTGTTTGTTACCTGTAATTACTGAATCCCTAGGACATACAAGTAGTTTTGAAAGAGTAGATCAGCATTTAAGCTGGTGAGTTTCATAAGTATTAAATGACAATGTTTGTATGAAATGAAATGTTTTGTTCTTGTTTGTTTGCTTCTAGAAAATCCTATATTTTCTACTAGTATAAATGTAGCCTTCTCTCAAGACCAATGTTTGTTTCTAAAATTGTATGTAAGTATAAAATTTCCAATACGTCTGAAAAACCCCATAAATCAATGTGTTTTGAACACTCCATGTGAGTTTTATAACCATGCTATTGACTAGAAATGCCTATACACAACGTTCTTCAGGCGTTGGAATGTTCTAACGTTTGTAACCCCAAATGGTGGACTGTAGCTAACAGTCAGGGCGCGGGTTGTCAAGCCTGTATAGATCTATACACAAACACCATGCTCCCCCTCCAAGGGATTCTGGTATATAATATAGGACTTGAAATGCGTACTCGAACGTACGTGAAGTTGATGTCTCACAAAACTTAGTATAAAACAGATTTACGTGAAAAAATGTTCGTTTGTTCTTGTATATGAAAGTAAACTTCTTGAAATAGTGTTTCTAGTATGTAAAAGTTTGTAATGCTCTCGTAAAACTATACCTATTATAGTTTTCTAAAAATGTGTCTCGTTTGCATAGTAATCCCTAGTAAAATGTTCAGTTGTTATGAAAAGTGTAATTTTTGATGTAGAAGACAAGTTTGTAAACAAAACATATATATGTATATTTTGGATGTAGAAGACAAGTTTGTAAACAAAACATATATATGTATATTTTGGATGTAGAAGACAAGTTTGTAAATAAAACATATATATGTATATGGTTATATATACGTATAAATTTTAAAAGATGATTTGGTATGTTTCGTAATTGTTGTTCATATTCTTACGTTTTTATTAGAAACATTGCATGAAATAATCCTTAAGTTTGATACTAAAGACCTTTTTGTACTTATCACTTTTGTAAAAATGGTAATTAAACATATTTAAATGATTGTGTTTTAACTTCCTTAATGTATAAACATTGCTCAAAAATGTTAGAAGGTGTTAATAAATCTATAAACCACTTTTGACAGTTTTACCCTTACTGTCCCTGTTTTTAGAAAACTCATAGAAAAATCCTCGTAAGTCAAAAACTGAATCCGTCACCTCTGAGAGTTTATAAAATGAGTCTACTTTGTCCCTAATTTTTATTATGATTTTTAGTGGTCTCAAACTAGTGTGAAAATGAACATCTTCACAGACTGGTCCGAAATCACTTCTGAAATGACAGGCAGTTTTATAAAAATCGCCATAAATTGTAGAAAAATCGTATGAACGCGTGCGAGTAGTCATTAGAAAGGTATAAACTTGAACTATTTGCATATTGTACAGTTTTGAATGATATTAAGTTTAAGATGGTCAAAACAGTCCGTGAACAGGACTCAACTTTTCTATAGAAAGCTGTCATTTAAATTTAAGTTATGTTTAGTGTTCTAACTTGTATCCCCCCCCCCCCCCCCCCTTAAAACTTGAAGAAAACATGAAAATGTAGGGGTATGAACTCACCTTATGTGAATACTTGAAGAATGGAAGGTTGAAGATGAACTTTTGGTTGTTGGTTTGCTGCTCCAAAACAGCCACTCTTTTGGCTATGTTGCTGTCACGAAAATTTCACAGCAAAAGAGCAAGAAAAAGGGTAGTTTACTCACTGTTTTGAATCAATAATTTTGAGTATCATAACAAGTAACTTCCAGGGGTATTTGTTGGTAAAAATATCAATCAAAAGGAAGGTATATATGGGTGAAATGGTGGCTGAAACACAAAAGGGACAGCAGCCCTTTAGTTCATAGTTTTGATAGCTTTGGAAGGAAGTTTTTGTGCTTGAAAATGAGATGAAGGTTGAGAGTAATTCCCTGGAGTATTGGCTGGTCAAATGAGGGTAAAATGAAGATGAAATTTTGTGATTATGAAGGAGGAAATAGTGGAAGAGGATAAGGGGATAAAACCTAGACTAGCTTGTGATGGGATGTGAGTTGAAGTGATGTGATCTTGTCTAGCCACTTGCTTGGTTGGTTGCTTAGAGATAGAGTTAGTTAACTAACTAACTACTAGTTATTTAGTTAGTTAGGAGTTCTAGTTAAGGAGAGGGAAGGTCTTAATATCGAAAATTAGAAGAGGGATTAATAAGCATTCTTAGTAAAATGTCTTAAGTGATTAAGCACTTATTAGTTAAGTTGGCACTTATCTCCACCAATGCTATTATCTTAATTGATTTAGACATCATAAAACATACATGAAATCACTTTAAGTCATGACCCATAACTAGTCATTCACTAGATAATAATACATATATACAAATACATACATGTATACTTAGTATAAAATAACAGTGTAGTTTTTGTGTATTTGAACTTTAATGTTTATGTTTTATTCTTTTTATTCAAAAACACTTAAATACATTTTAATTATACCGTATGATAATTCATTTTATATTTTAATTTATTTAAATATAAAATTTATTGAGCAATGTATAATTTCGTGACATTTAACCGGTTAACCATATCGTTAAACACGTTTTGTCACTTTGGTTCGTATATTTGTCAAATTTAGATCCTTCACATCTATTAAGCAAACGTTTTACATAGAACCTAACTTACTTATCAACTAGAGACATGTTGATACAAAAATTAAGTTTGTTGCATTTAAATGATGTTATATGCTAATTTCACAAACCGGTGATGGTTCGTAGTCATACATCATAACGAAATTTATCAATAGTTACTTGTTTTATATTTCACAATAACTTATTTAAATAAAAGAGGTTAAATTCCTTCAACCATTCTTAATAAAATACTCATATTGCTTAATAATCAAAACATAGCATCGCACGATCGTTCCTATTTTTACCAATTGTTACATTCTCCCCCCGTTAAAAGAATTTCGCCCCGAAATTCAACTTGTAGACGGGATATCACTGAACAATTGGGGGTGTTTCTTTTTTTTTCCATTTGATTCTCGTGTTCCCTTGTGAATTCAGGTCCTCGCTTGGCGTTCCAACGGGCCTTCACTATGGGTATGCGGCTTTGTTTCGTCCTTTTGACCTCCTGATCCATGATTTCCACCGGTTCTTTGATGAAGTTTAGACTCTCGTTGTCTTCAATTTCATTAAGTGGAATAACAAGAGTCTCATCACACAAGCTCTTCTTCGGATCCTAGGATGCCTTCAATTGTTCACGGGTTTGAACAATCTTCTCTATAGTTTCTCGTATGATCCGGGGGCTGGTGAGACTGTTGTTAGGAACTTGTCCCTTAGCTAGTTGCGTGTCACCTACCTCAACCCAGCACAGAGGTGATCTACACTTGCTTCTTTAGAGAGCTTTGAATGACGCGACTTTGATGTTAATGTAATGGTTGTTGTTGTATAAGGATTCGATGAATGGTTCTTCCACTTTGTCTGTCAGTTTGAGGGTGATATTAAGGACTTTTTTAACGAATATCAAAAACACGAGGCGAATCACCTGTCCCTTATCCAAAATGATAGATAGTAGTATACTCTGCAGTCTCGCAATCTTCTTGTGATATGCTCGTGTCAGTTTTTCTATTTTTCTTTGTAGCCTTGGTCGATAGAAAGTGTGTGGGTTTGGTTGATTTGTCTACGATTGCTCAAGTGGTAGCATGTCCATCCACTGTCCTGGGTAACTTGTCATGGAGTTCATGGTATGACTCATAACTGATTCATCTATCATCTCTTTGTGTTTATAAGTCGTATATAATTAAGATTGAAAAGATAGTCGAATCGGTGATTCTATTCTAAGCCCACATCCAAACAAGGAAAAGGATTTAAAGCGGAATTACCAACCCTAAGTTCGTAGAATCTTAATTATATAGGGCTCCAATATATACACTTAGTAATCATAGATTCACTAGTATGGGTCCATAGTCTCTACTTGAGTGGGGTGATTAACTTGGGTGAGATGGCATTTACAACAACCCTTTTCGACAACTACTGCACTTAGGTTGATTTTTGAACTCGGGTTGTCGTACGGATGGTATTCCCAGGAGATCTTCTCAGAATATATCGAGAAGGTTACGGGCTTTTTCAACATCCATAATGTCTTTCTCTTCTTGTTTCTTATCCACAGCACGGGCTAGGATGGCGTGGTACCTCCTGTGTAAGTACTTCTGAGTCATGTTGTAAAAGGTGAGTTGGGGTATTGTGTCCGGTTTGTCGCCATAGACAACGAGGGTTCTATTACTCGATGGGTTTAGGCGAATGGACTTTTCGTAATATATGATATCAGTATGGTGAGGAAACTAACTAATACGTTGTTAAAATGAAAATGTCGTAAATTTTTATTGTGATCGGTTTTAGGATGATTTGAATGAATTGGTTGATTTAGTGTTAGAGTGCACCCTATGTACACGTCTCTAGTGCTTTTGATTATTCCAATTCTACTGTAAATATTTCGTTTAATTTTTTTGAGGTTTTTGGTTGAGAAATTGATTAAATCTACGACTCACAATACTCCTCTCCGCGTTGCTATTATATAGTATCCATGCATATTTGCTATCGGGAATGAACGTACCGGAATCTCAGCGGGGTCTATTACTGCTTTCCCATGCTCTGTTGCTAAAACACTTCCGACGCTCCTGACATCTTTGTTTTTAGTCTCCGGGAACTCCTTTATGAAATGCCCTACTTCTCCACATCTGTAGCAAGTCTGACTCATCCCAACTTTTGTGTTCTGGGCGGTCTGTTGAGCCGGCACCCTACAGAAATTTTTGGTATGCCCCTTTTCATTACAATTCTTGTAGTGCATTTCCCTGCACTTTCCTTTGTGATGAAAGCTACACTTGGTGCATTTTGGCAGGTTTCCAACATATGGTCTTGTCGGCACTAAGGTAGTAGGGATGGCGGTGGTGTGGAATGTCACTGTTTGTTGTCTTTTGGTAGGTCCTTGATTTGGGGCGTCGTTGCAGGAACATACTCGGGGTGTCCCTGGTTGTTATTACAATTGAAACTTTTGGCGCCGTTCCTGCTTTTGTTTTTGTTGTTAGCACCGAGTTGTGCCATGACTGCTGTCACGGCGGCTGTTACCGAAATTTGAAATGGTGTAGGGTCTATTTATAGAACTAGTGTTGCACCAGTATGCTGATTACCTTCATGTGTCGGCATGATTCTATTTCGCGAGTGGCCTCCTCTGTTCTCAGTTCTGTGATGACTGTCCAGGTTGTAGCTGTAAGGGTTCTTTGTCCAAAAACGACTATCTCCTTTTCTAAGGAGTGTAGGTGATCTATATTGTTCTCTTGATCTGCTTGCCAGTCTATGGGTGCTATGGCCCTAAGTACGGTGTAGTGAGTTTATGTCGGTTGTGGATCATCGGTTGTCCTCTCCAGTCTATATGTGTGGCTAGGTAGTTAATTACGGGTTGCTTCCTGAAATGAGAGGTGGAGGTTCTCACACTCCTCTTGATAAGGTAAGGTTTATTGAAGGTATCTCCCGAACTTCTTTCTCCATCTGGTCCCTTCTCAGAAATCTTCTTCCTCGTATTTCATCTATTGGTACTCTTCGAAATGTTCTTTTGGATCCTTCTTGATCCATCTATTGGCTTTGGTAGCAGGATAGTAGGGATCTATGTGGAGATGAAGTCTAGCTGATATGCCTATGCGAGAATAGGGGTAAGAAGCATATGAAGAATCTAAGTGTGTGGTTCTATTGTAACGCAAAATACTCCTATAGTATTTTAAATATGTATGTTAAAGTTTTCTTTGTATGGTTTGTTGGTAAGTTTTAGACTCGTCATCCACTACGACCATTCCTCGGCATACGTTGGTCACCTGTTGGATAAATATAGTTGATCAGGCTATATTCATCCCAGACATGATTACACACCTCGAGGCTTACTCGCAGTGTTTAACTTCTCTTAATACTTTTTGTTTTGTTGCCAATATGACTCTTTACTAGTATGTTTGTATGCACTTACATTTTTCGTGAAATCTCGGTCCATTCCTGGTCCTTCTATGGTTGCCTTGTGTATACAGGTCATATACAGTCAAGATTAAATAGTCAGTCGAATAAGTGATCTTACCTTATATCCACATCCAAACAAGGAAAAGGAAGTAAAGTGCAAATCACAAATTCTATGTCTATAAAACTTTTAGTATATACCACCTTAATGTATACACTTAGCAAACATAGACATAACAGCAAAGGACCCCTAATGTTCCTGTTTTGAAATTCTTAAGTCGGAGAGTTTTAGTCCCTATGTATTTATAGTTTGTATATCTTATGTGTTTTGATATACTTAGCTCACTATAAACAATGCTCTGATACCAATCTGTCACACCCCCAAACCGGAACGGCGGAAACGTTCGGGGGCGGATGACTTCATGTGGTAACGTAACAAATGAATACATAGTGAAGAAAGCAATACAACCATCATATATATAATTGAAACTTTACATTGTTAAAAGGTACATGTTCAAAACAAATTACAATATGATGCCAAAATATGAATTTAAACTGGCGCCGCAGCGTCCCTTCTTCAAAAGTTGTTTGTTACCTGTAATTACTGAATCCCTTCTATAAACCACTTTTGACAGTTTTACCCTTTACTGTCCCTGTTTTTACAAAACTCATAGAAAAATCCTCGTAAGTCAAAAACTGAATCCGTCACCTCTGATAGTTTATAAAATGAGTCTACCTTGTTCCTAATTTTTATTATGATTTTTAGTGGTCTCAAACTAGTGTGAAAATGAACATCTTCACAGACTGGTCCGAAATCACTTCTGAAATGACAGGCAGTTTTATAAAAATCGCCATAAATTGTAGAAAAATCGTATGAACGCGTGCGAGTAGTCATTAGAAAGGTATAAACTTGAGATATTTTCATATTGGACAGTTTTGAATGATATTAAGTTTAAGATGGTAAAAACAGTCCGTGAACAGGACTCAACTTTTCTATAGAAAGTTGTCATTTAAATTTAAGTTATGTTTAGTGTTCTAACTTGTATCCCCCCCCCCCCCCCCTTAAAACTTGAAGAAAACATGAAAATGTAGGGGTATGAACTCAGCTTATGTGAATACTTGAAGAATGGAAGGTTGAAGATGAACTTTTGGTTGTTGGTTTGCTGCTCCAAAACAGCCACTCTTTTGGCTATGTTGCTGTCACAAAAATTTCACAGCAAAAGAGCAAGAAAAAGGGTAGTTTACTCACTGTTTTGAATCAATAATTTTGAGTATCATAACAACTAACTTCCAGGGGTATTTTTTGGTAAAAATATCAAGCAAAAGGAAGGTATATATGGGTGAAATGGTGGTTGAAACACAAAAGGGACAGCAGCCCTTTAGTTCATGGTTTTGATAGCTTTGGAAGGAAGTTTTTATGCTTGAAAATGAGATGAAGGTTGAGAGTAATTCCCTGGAGTATTGGCTGGTCAAATGAGGGTAAAATGAAGATGAAATTTCGTGATTATGAAGGAGGAAAGAGTGGAAGAGGATAAGGGGACAAAACCTAGACTAGCTTGTGATGGGATGTGAGTTTAAGTGATGTGATCTTGTCTAGCCACTTGCTTGGTTGGTTGCTTAGAGATAGAGTTAGTTAACTAACTAACTACTAGTTATTTAGTTAGTTAGGAGTTCTACTTAAGGAGAGCGAAGGTCTTAACCTCGAAAATTAGAAGAGGGATTAATAAGCATTCTTAGTAAAATGTCTTAAGTGATTAAGCACTTATTAGTTAAGTTGGAACTTATCTCCACCAATTATCTTATCTTAATTGATTTAGACATCATAAAACTTACATGAAATCACTTTAAGTCATGACCCATAACTAGTCATTCACTAGAAAATAATACATATATACAAATACATACATGTATACTTAGTATAAAATAACAATGTAGTTTTTGTGTATTTGAACATTAATGTTTATGTTTTATTCTTTTTATTCAAAAACACTTAAATACATTTTAATTATACCTTATAAAATTCATTTTATATTTTAATTTATTGAAATATAAAATTTATTGAGCAATGTATAATTTCGTGACATTTAACCGGTTAACCATATCGTTAAACACGTTTTGTCACTTTGGTTCGTATATTTGTCAAATTTAGATCCTTCACATCTATTAAGCAAACGTTTTACATAGAACCTAACTTACTTATCAACTAGATACATGTTGATACAAAAATTAAGTTTGTTGCATTTAAATGATATTATATGCTAATTTCACAAACCGGTGATGGTTTGTAGTCATACATCATAACGAAATTTATCTATATTTACTTGTTTTATATTTCACAATAACTTATTTAAATAAAAGAGGTTAAATTCCTTCAACCATTCTTAATAAAATACTCATATTGCTTAATAATCAAAACATAGCATCGCACGATCGTTCCTATTTTTAGCAATTGTTACAAGAGAATAGAGAGAGAGGGAAAAAGCTTCAAATGTAAGGTTTAACATGTTTATATAGTTCCCAAAACTTGGACACGGTGGAATTCTACCCGATACCGGCCTTAAATGAGGCTTTAGGTCGCACCCGATTAAGTTTCCGTGACCCGGCGGGGACGTTTCTAAAACTTATGAAATAAATGTTTTGGGCTAATTTCATGAGTTCCTAAAGGGTTTGGACACTCATTGGATGATAATAAACATAAAATTTTAATTAATTAAACCCAAAAACGATATTGGGACATTTCGATATACGATGAGTTATACGGGTAGAATGGGTTTTCGGCGATAGAAAACTTCGGGTTGTTACACATATTTTCGTACTACGCAAAAATACACTTTCATATTTATAAAAAGTCTATATAAATAGTTTCCAAGAAACAAGATATGCTATAATTAGTATAGTCTGGAAGTTACAAATCACACCTACATTTTAGAAGACACATAAAATTGTTCAAAGAATTACTTATTTCTTTTTATAAGAAAAAGGACTCATAGTTCACATAAATCAGTTAATGCTATTATGAGACGTTTCTTCATCATACCTACCTAGCATACACCTTACGTCCTGCATTATAACCAGAGTCTCCTGGAGGGAGAGCGAGACCATTGTGTATACAAATGTACAGACCACCCCATAACTCAGTTGTTCGCTACAGTTAGACCGACAAGTCTAGGGTGACAAATGTCTACCAATTCTGAGGCTTGAAGAACGTCGTTCAGGCATATCAGTCATATCAAACATGGTTATAAGAACTCACATAGGGAATAACATACTATTATGGTTTATGGAAAGCTTACACTTCTTTAGTTTTTCTAAAAAGATATAACGGAATACTATTGTTCAATACATCAAATCTCATACATTTTTGGTCATAGGGTTTAAGACTACAGTTTTCATACATCAGAAAATATTGGATTTTTTGGGAACATGCATTTTACTATTAAAAGGAAAGTATACAAAGGAAATACATACATATACAGTTCATACATAAGAAAATATTGGATTTTCTAGAAACATACATTATCATTTTACAAGGAAGGGATACAAAGAAAATCCATACATTATTGGTCTTGGGTATAAGAGATACAGCTTGTTTTTAAAGGAAAATACCGGATTTTTTAGAAGTAGACAAAAATCAGTTTCTCAAAAACGTTACAAATCCTTTTCATACTAAATTCATAAGAACTCACCAACGTAATCGGTGACACTTTTCAAAATCACTTGTATTCTCAGGAAACCAATGGACATGTATTCAACCCTTCTTCGGCGCATCATCGTCGTTTCATGATTACAACTTTTCAGTTATTATGAATCTTTGAGTTGTTATGTTGTAAACGGTGTAGACTTGTAATATCAATGTATGAATGTTTGGGTTGTTATGTTTCATTACTATTGAATGGTTATGATATTGTACATGACGTCATCCGCCCCCGGACATTTCCGCGATTCCGGTTCGGGGGTGTGATAGATTGTTATCATAGCATTGGTTGCGGAGTACTAGTATATCGAACCATAGAAGACGTAAAAGTATAAATACAATGGGGATAAATCACTCTAACTATAAATATACTTTTAAAAATATAATACTATTTTAAGTATTAGTATATACAAGTTAGGGCAGTGTCATAAAGAGGGCATAATAAAAGTAGTATGATGAGTTGAAAACTACGGGTAGGCCTCAGGATATGTGATTAGACCTTGAATAAATATAGCCTAATCAAGTATATTTATCTTAGGTGTAACTAGCATATGCTGGGAAATAGTCATAGTAAACGACGAGTCTACCCTTACCAACACCAAGATACCCAAAATCAAACGCACCATTTAAAATACTATAGGAGTAATTTAGGATACAATAGAACCACAGACTTACACCCCTATGTAGTTCTCATACTTCTATTCTCACATAGCCCACATGGCTGAATTTCACCACGAAGACCCCCACTACCCTACCGTGATAGTCGACGGATGGATCGAGGAGGAGCCAGAAGAGGTTCATGAGGGGAACCGATAAGTGGGTCCTAAAGAATACCAGGAGGTGGACTACGAGGGGGAGGATTCTGATGAGGATGAGGGCACCGGAGAGATCCATAGTGAGCCTTACCCAGTCAGGAGAAGAAAAGAAACCCTTTCGTCTCACTCCTCCTAGGTACTTAGAAGTCCAATAGAAGTTCTATTGGGATGAACATACCTAGTCCAAAAATATTGCTCAAGCAAGGGCAAACTTCATTGCTAACATCCACCTTGTCTAGGATGCACCTCCGCAAGGGGCAACCCAACAGTATGCCTGGACTAGAGGAGACGGCCGACGATCCGCATTAGGCATGAGCCCACAATACCACACCTTGGGCACCTGCACCCTCACCGAATCAAGCATTCCCCTAGTAGTAGCACCAGTGGCTCGTCTAGGTACCCAGGTTCAGGCTCTATATCACGAAGTAATGGAGATTGGAGGTGAAGCTCGTAATGCGACAATGCGAATTCGAAGCCTCCACGAAGAACAAAGACACCATTCAGGAGCGATGCTGAATCAGCAAGCAGAGAAGGAGGACCTTACAAACCGTGTACAATCCTTAGTGGAGGAAGTGGTCACCCTAAGACAACAGATCATTGAAGTTAAGGCTAGGGTAGCCCTAGTAGAACAGAGAGCAAAAGAGGCCACTCGCAAAATGAGTGATATGGATGGGCACCTTGTGCGCAATTTCGGCATATGATAGACTAGGATGGCTAAGTGAGCTAGTGACTACACTACTCGCACTATGTCTTACGGTTATTATTGATATGTGCATATTTAGCTATATATTTAGTATATATTTTTATTGTTTATTGGCTAATTATTTGCAATTTATGGACAAAAGGTACTTAATTGTGTTTTAATTGTATTTTCAGTCCAAAAGATATGCTCGGAAGCAAAAGGAAGCAGGAGATGCGATCGGAAGCTCGATAACTGAAGAAAGAAGAAAAAGAACCAAATCCTGAAGGACTAGGCAAGTCTGAATGACTACCTGAAGAGGACTCACTAATGTTCCCAAAGCAAAACAAAAAGTCCTTGCCGTACACGGACTCTATAGAGGGGACTCAGCGAGTCGGTTACCTACTCGATGAGTAGAACCTGTTTTCTGAAATCTATAAATAGATGTCAAATTCCCGAATTCAGGCTCTATCTGGAAATCCTTGGGGAATTACTTTGCCACTAAGAAGGTATCTGGCCCTCTGGAAATCATGAGAGAAACCCTAATCTTCAATTCTAGGGAGATTCAAGGCAACATAAGTTTACTTTTCACTTTATTCCTTAATTGAACTATGGTTGAATTGTTAGACTTCGTTTTTGGATGTTATATGCTGTAATTATGAACCAAATCATATAGTTTCTATTTAGGGTAGATAAGTTTAGAACTATGGATTGATTTATGGTTGGATTAATTGTTTATTGGTGAATTTTGTTAAATTAATCTTGTTTAAGAACCTTATGCATTAACCTTAACTATTTTCTATTAATTGACAAGTAATTAAGCTGTATGAACATCTATTAATTGGTTACCTCATGTGATTTATGTGAAAACATTGTTATGTGCCTAGGAATAGTGAATGTGAAACTAGGGTTAACTAGAAAATCAGTAAATTAATGTGTGAGCTTGTATGATAAGCATTCAACAAGAGGTTAATTGAATTATTAACTTGATTAGCTAATTACAATTCTTATTTAACCCGAATAATTAAGCTAGGAAATTCTTTAGTTAATCACTTGATGACTGCTTAAATTATTTTATTTTCTAAGGATTGGTAATAGAGAATGTGAATCTAATCACTTTAGTCGGTAACCAATAACAATTAATCCATTGCACTTGCCATAAAATCAACCATAGGAGTAAATGAATCGAACCTAAACATAAACCTTTTATTATTGAATTTAGTTGGTTTTTACTTCTTTAAAGTTGTTAGTTACTTAAATTGCATGTTAGTTAGTGTGTTAAAGTTTCTAGTTTTGAAAAACTAGAGAAAACCTTTTACTTTTATTACTTGTTTAGTTAATTCTAGTTACTAGTTTAATTTTCGTTCCTTGAGTTCGATACCCTACTTGCTCAACTATACCACTAATAGACATGTTCACTACCTTTGTGTGTTTAAATTACATCTTAAAAGTAGGACTAAAACCAGTACATTTATATACACATCAAGTTTTTGGCGCCGTTGTCGGGGAACGGTTCAAAAATTAGTTCTTATTTCTAGTGTTATCGATCGTTTATGTGAGGTCTATCTTGCACAAAGTTACTGCTCTAGTAATTTAGCTATTAGGTTATGTTATGATTTTCTATATTTCTAGATTTTTTGTTAAATCTTTTTTTCTATTTTAGTCTTGAACTCGCCGAGTGCAATCGAGGCTACTCAACGAGTCCACAACTGATTTTCAGTTTCGTTTTTTGTTTTTTGTCGCGTGTTTCTTGTTTTGATTGCAGGTATCATATGACCCGAGGATCCAACACTCCTTTGGTTCCTCCATTTGAAGACCCGGAATCCGCTCTTAGAAAGAACAAAGACAAAACTATTGAAACCACTAACCCGCCAAAGAAATCACCTTTCAAGGACCTTAAATCAGTCTTTGGAAAGAAGAAAAACAAGAAGGCAGGTGAGTCTAATAGTCAAAAGAGCGAAGAAAGCAAGTTGGAGAGTTTTGAAGATAATAAAAAAGAAGCTAAATTCGAGTAGGACTACAAATCCGAATACGAAGAAGGAAGCAACCTAGAAGGAGAACCCGACAACATCATGGCGAACATCGATGAAGTCTCCATTGGCGAAAGGAAGAAAAGAATATGTGATGATACCGGCCCAGGACTCTTGCAACCCGCAATTCCTGCAACTGCCACTTTTGAACATAAGGTCCACATACTTCCTCAACTTAAGGAGATCCCATTCTACGGGAATGATCATGAAGACGCACACAAGCATTTAGACAAGGTCAACGACGTAGCCGACTACTTCAATGTTCCTAATGTACCTCGCGACACAATTTTACTTCGTATGCTACCGGTCACATTTAAGGGGGGTGCGAAAGATTAGCTGAAATCACTCCCTCCAGGATCCATCACAACTTGGGCTAAAATGAAAGAAGAATTTATAGGCCAGTTTTTCCCTCCCTCAAACATAGCCAAGTTGAAGAAAGCCATAGCCAATTTTGAAAAACAATTTGGAGATTCACTTTATGATGCATGGGAGAGATACAAGGGCTTACTAAGGAACTGCCCACATCATGATCTCAACAGTCAACAAGAAGTCTCCATTTTCTATGATGGAGTCAATGTAACAACTAGGCAGCTCCTTGATTCGCAAGGACCTCTCACAAAGAAACCTCCCCCGGTGATAAAAGAGCTAATTGAAGAATTCTCTAAGCACTCTAGATAATATCATAACCCATTGAATGACCTAACTGGAGAGGCGGTGAATTCTATTACTGATGACATGGCAGCAATGATGGCAAAATTGGAAAGCATGGACCGAAGACTGACTAATATGGACTAATCCATCCATGCCATTAGAGTGGGCACTACTAGAAAAACAGCCTTTTACGACGCTCATTGCGCGTCGTAAAAGGCTCAGACGACGCGCAAATGCGTGTCAAGGAAGGCCCTGTCATAAAGAGAGACGACGCGCTTTTGCGCGTCATCTATAGACGACGCGTATTTACGACACTCATTTACGACGCACAATTACGACGCGCGTTTACGACACGCAATGCGTATCAAGGAAGGACCTGTCATAAAGGAAGACGACATGCATTCGCGTGTCGTAACCTTACGACGCGCATGTTATTGACACACAATGCGTATCAAGAAATCCCCTGTCAAGAAAGGCCATGTCATAAATGAAGATGACACACATTTTTGCGTATCGTAAATTTAAATGTTAAAAAAAAAATTATATATTTATTAACTTTTAAATTAAATTTGCATTTAATTTCTCATAATAGAAATAAAATACCATATACTAAAAATACAATCCATTGCATAATATAAAATAAAATTTCATACTCAAAAAATAAAATAAATTGCACAAATTGTACTGTCATACTAAGAATCATTCAAATGTTAAACAAAAATAATACATTGCTAATATGGGTTATACATTCCTATAAAACTAACAAATAATCATTCAACTTTGTTTCTTACTGGAAAGGAATGTCAAACATGATTACAAGTCTCCCTTAATCTTGATTACTCACCTGCATAAGTAGAATGTTGTTGTTGAGAAGGTTACCTAGCAACAGAGAAAAACACAACACCTCTCCCACAATCACAACATCATTTACAGAGAAAGGGTTGTTAATTACTTTCATTAAGACTTTCATTCAATCACAAAAATATTAAATAAAAGGGTGAAACAATAACTTACTTTTGATAAGTTGATCTCCCTTAGAGCAAACACAACTAAAGCATTGAACAAAACCCTATTTCAAAATTTTATAAATACACAAATCATGATACCTGATATTGGAATACACACTTTGAGACATGAATAAATACGAGTAGATTAACCTGGATACATAGGAAGTAAATATGGAAGGTGCCAGAACTCCGGGGGCATTGGGTTGGTTCCTTCCTACTCGCACACACCAAGCCAGAACTCCACTTAATCCAGCACCAAAATAAGCCTGCATTCAGAAAGCTACAGGGGTGAGTCACAATTCAAGAATCTGTTAAAATTTGAGGAATAACATGTTCAACCAAAACAATATTAGAAAACAGGGTTAAATGTGAAACATAGCAATGTAATAATTATCAAGGTGCTGGAATACTTGAAATCTAGATTATTTGCTTGTTTGTACATCTAAACGATTTTATCACGAACATAAGTCATGTTATCAACTTTCTGAAGAAGTATACACATCAACATGACTTGAAAATGTGAATAATGCAACCATTAGATTCACATAAACCAACGATCCCAACAAATTTATTGGGATTTTGTAAAGAGCAACTAAAACCAACTTTTAACCTTCAACTAAAACAATGTAAAAGATGAGGGAGGAGAATGCTTACTTGTAAGAGCATCTAAAACAACTTTTAACCAGAAATATTCATGTTCTGATATTGCATCTTTCAATTTTAAGAAGCAACTCGAAAATAACCTAGCAAAAAAAGATAAGTTTAAAGAAATTTAATACATTGCAATGCCATGGAAATCTATAACCAAACCCATAATTATAATCATAATTTAGTAATATAATGTAATATGATTTGGATATTATTGAAGATTAAAAAAAAATTAACCTAGAACTAGAAAAACCCCTGTCTTCAACTAACATTTTAGACTATAATCTGTAATCTTATCAACTTGGATAAATCCCATTATCGTAACAGCTAAAGCAAGGATCAAAGGAATTGGGTTACACATGATGATTGTTAGTTAAATTTCCTCTTGTACATGTAAGTAAAAATGAGAGATTTCAAGTGTAAACCTGTGCATAAAAGACTTTTCTGCCTCACTTTCCAGTGATGCTATTTTTTCCAACAAGTCATTGGCTGTACCCCTCCCATCACCAGCATCCTCACCTCTATGTCTGGTAGATAGTAATCAAAATATGGATAATAAATACAACATTCATTGTAATTTTTAACCCAAAAATCCAAGATCTAAAAAGAGCACTTCACATTCATGAGCATCCAAGCGTTCGACTTCAGCCATGGTTGCCACATGAGGACCAAGTTTTGCAATGCCTTTCTCTGTCAAAGAGACTGGATGGTTGTTTTTTCAACAGTTGATGGGGCATTCGAAGCAGCTCCTATGGTAAGACATTGATGACACAATTAATTTCAAAAATTTCACAAAACTAACAAGAAAACATATGTTCTTATTATAGTCTTATATGGCTTATTAAGAGCTTTTTATTCTTCAACAGTGTAGAGTAGAGTTAATATATATATATATATATATTCAGCTACATTGTATTATGTTATAAATTTATAATCATAACACTATTTGTGTTGCCTATTTAGATGGGGATAGTTGATGCTATTGTGGATGTCTTAACCCACTAAGATATGATTTATGCATACAGTTTACAAAAAAAAAAAAAAAAAAAAAAAAAAAAAAAAAAAAAAAAAAAAAAAAAACCTTGAACTATTAAGTCCATTAAGTAAAACAAAAACAAGACCTTAGTGAAACACTAAAAGGTAATAATAATAATAATAATAATAATAATAATAATAATAATAATAATAATAATAATAATACAAAAGTAGACATACAGTTAGTTGCAGTTGACTTACTATAGTAAATCTTTTCAGCTTTCATAAGACCTAATCCATGTTCAGCACTAATACTCGCATACTGCTTTGATGTCCATTCATACACAAATGGTTCAGTTTCAACCAAAATCTGTATTTTCTTTTATTGTAACAATTAGCAAAAAATTTGATTTCATATTTTTGAAAAATAAAATAAAAAATCTTACAACATCATCATACTGGGAGCCCGACACATTCAAATGAAGGTTTCCATCTCCAAGGTGACCATATCCCACTACATTTGCTTTACCACCTGTTTTTCTTTTTTAAAACCAAAATTAGCAAATCATAACAAATTGAAATAATTTTCATCAAAAAAAAAGTTTAACTTTTAACTAAAAAGTATCCTCATTTCTTCAACAAGATCATACATTTTCTTAACTAGAATTGACAAATCATATTTATATACAACTCTAGCTTTCTGCAATGCTTCTGGAATTCCCTCACGAATTTGCCAAAATGATGATGTTTGATTCAAATCATGTGATATGGCTCCATCACTTACTAAACCACTTTTCATTGCATCCACAAGAAAACCTTTAACATTCTCTCTACAAAATTCAGATAGATATTATATATAATTATTATTATATATAAATATATAAATAGGTAAAGTAAAATAGAAAAAATTTAGTTACTTGTCATTAGATTCATTGCTTCCGGTTGTCTCGATAAGAACATAGAAGTCGTAAATTGAAGATGCTAATGGATTTTGGACACTGTCTAAATGATCAACAAACTCAAATGGAGATAATATTTCAATTTCACCCAGTCTAGCTTGGAATAGAAGTTTCTAATACAAAAAAAAAAAAAAAGAATATAAGATTTTTTTTCAAAAAGCAAAGTGAACAAAAAGAAAAACAATATTTCACCTGGCAACTGATATAATCTTGACAGCAGGTCCTGCTTTAGATTTAGGGGAAAACACCGACTTTCAAAACTTTTTTCATGATTAACCTTGACCCTGTATGCAATTCCCACATGAAAATTATGATAATAAGAGGATTTGAGGCCGATTCCTCTTTTATTTCTATTTTTATTTTAATTTCCAAGCCATACTCTATCTTGGCACCATCAGCAACCCATTCCATCATTTATTGAATTCATATTTTTGATTAGGATCAGTTATATGGTGCAAAACAATATCCATTTCATTTGCTAAATTGATTTTCGAAATGCTAGGAGAAAGGGCAGGAAAGTTAATTAAATAAAGGTTTAGCTACCTTACCTTGAACAATCATTTCAGGGGATTGAATCAGGGAGTTTAACTTTTCCAATTTCAATTCACGCTTCGAGGGCGAAGAGCCAGAATCCACTTCAGTTGCTATCGCACCATCAAACGAACGAGGAGGCAGTTCTCCCAGACAAACCCTAAATGGAGTAACCTTCTTGTAACTAATTAAATACAACAAATCGAACCCTAAGGTGCAATAGAATAGAAGTAAACTCGTTCAAAAAATCGAACTAGGAAAATTATGGTTCAAAAACTAAACCTGTGATGGAAATCAAAAATCTTACCTATGATGGAATCGTCGGCTGGAGTGGAATCGACGGCTACGTCTATGTCGGAGATGAAAGTCTGGCAGGAGATGGTGTCATCGCGTCATCTGGTCTGGTTCACATATGGGGGAGTGGAAGAAAGGGAGGCGTTTTAGAATCTTTTTCTTGTTTTTGTTTTCCAGATACACAGAGTCCAGACTCGGTACGAGTCATACAGGAATGGTGAAGAACTGAAGAGGGAATGGTTGAGCTTGAGGTCTTTCTTGAAATCGCAGGTTGGGTTTTAGGCTAGAGAGAGAGAGAGAGCGAGCGAGAGAGAGAGAGAGAGAGAGAGAGAGAGAGAGAAGACGAAAACCCTAGGCGTGCTTCTTTCTTTCTAATTGGAAGAAGGTTTTAATTTTTCACAAGGAATAGGCGGGGTTCTAATTTTTGGGGATTTCATTTCCCGCTTAAAAGGCGTGTTTCATTAAAAAAAATATAAAGCGACACACTTACACGACACACATTTCATGATAGGCGTCTTCCGTATTTCTTTTTTTTCTTTTCTGACACAAATTTTAGGGTACGCACAAATGTGTGTCCTCTATCCTTCAAATTTTATAAGAGATGACATTATTTTTAGGGCACACACTTTTGCGTATTGTAGATGACTGCGTGTCATTGTTTGCGCGTCATTAAAAGTTTGTTTTCTAGTAGTGGGGATGTGAAAATTATAGAGGGCCCCACCTTAATAAAGATTGTGACCTTGATGAGAACGCGAACCAAAAAGTACAAGTGTGTTATTCAAGTGGTGATAGGTATAATAACAATTGGCGAAAACCCAAGAAAGAATGGCTACCATATGATGAGTACAAAAAGACAAAGGCGGAAAAATATAAGTAAAAAAATAGACGCTTTTTACAAAAGGAGTAACCGGTGCATGAAAAGAAATCAGATTTGGAAGACATGCTTACAAGATTCGTAGCCGCGTCCGAGAAAAGACATAACGATACCGAGGCTGCGATAAATGATCAACAAAACATGTTGAGAGAACACCAAATTATCATGAAAGATCAACTAGCTCTGCTTGGGAATCAGCAAGCATCCATTCTCAACATAGAAAAGCAGCTGGACCAACTTGCACAACAAGTGAACGAGAGGCGACCGGGTGGACTTCCTAGTAATACCGAAAGTAACCGAAAAGCCACGCATATAGATATCGTGACGACTAGGAGTGGGAATATTATAACTCCTCTTGCCCCTATTCCGAAAGAAGACCCTAAGTTGGTGCAAGAGGAAGAAGCAGAAAATGAAGAATCACAAATTCCCGACCCGACTCGCCGAGTCGACGTTACGGACTCGATGAGTCCCCCACCTGAACAGAAAAACAAGCCTCATGTTAAGCCATATCAGCCTCCGCTATTATTTCTAGCTCGAGCTAGACAAGAAGAGAATGATGTTTACTACCAGAAGTTTTTGGAACACATAAAGGTTCTTCAAATTAATATGCCATTCATAGAGGCGGTTGCACAAATGCCTAAATATGCCAAGTTCCTCAAGGAGCTTCTAACTAATAGAAAGAAGATGGAAGAGGTGAAGAAAGTGGTCCTAAATGAGAATTGTTCAGCTGCCATGTTGAACAAACTACTTAAGAGGAAGGGTGACCTGGGAAGCTTAACCTTGCCTTGTTAATTTGGAAACCTAGCTACTATTTATGCATTTGCTTATTTGGGGGGCAAGCGTAAATCTCATGTTGTACTCATTCTTCAAGAAATTAGATCTTCTGGAGCCAAGGCCAATTCGAATGGCAATTCACCTAGCAAATAAAATGGTTACATTCCCAAGGGGAATATGCGAAGATCTAATGGTGAAAGTTGATAAGTTCGTGTTCCCCGCAGACTTCATAGTATTAGATATGGAAGTAGACCCTCAAGTCCCGATCATACTTGGAAGACCTTTCCTAAACACCGCAAGTGCTATAGTTGACATGCAAGATTCTAAACTTACTCTTCGGATGGGAGACGAATAAGTGATATTTAGAGTTGATCAAGCTATGAAGCATGCAAGGAATAGTGATGACACGTCATTATCGGTTGATATGTTGGAAGAGTTAATAGAGGAATGGAAAGAAGATGAGCCAAACAAGTCCACCATCACCTTTGAAGAAGAATTTGATGTTGAAAGAGACATGTTGGAGATAGAGAGACTACTCGAGGCAGGTGAATATAATGATCTAATCATAAGTGCAGAACACCTGACTCGTCGAGTAGCATCTACCAACTCGACGAGTTCATTTGAAGTAACCCGATCAGTCGCGAATTTGACCTAGGACACGACGATTCCCCTCACTGGAATCGACGTGCTCAACATTCAGAACACAAAAACTGAACTTAAAGGCAAGGTGCGATAGCATGGAAGATAATCGATATCAAGGGAATTAGTCTACCTTACTTTTCTCATAAGATTAACTTGGAAGATAGAGTTAAAGCTGTAGTTCAACGCCAAAGAAGACTTAACCCGAACATGTAAGAAGTTATGAAAAAGGAGGTGGTTAAACTACTAGATGTTGGGATCATTTACTCAATCTATGATAGCCCACGGGTAAGTCCGGTGCAAGTGGTACCGAAAAAGGAGGAATTACGGTGGTGATCAATGAAGACAACGAGTTAATTCCAACAAGAACAGTAACTGGGTGGCGTGTTTGCATCGACTACAAAAAACTAAATGATTCCACATGAAATGATCACTTTTTGTTTCCATTTATCGATCAAATGCTTGAAAGGCTCTCCGGTCATCTATATTATTGTTTTCTCGATGGCTTTTCAGGGTATTTTCAAATTCCAGTCGACCCACAAGACCAAGAGAAGACCACTTTTACATGCCTAAGTGGAACATTCGCATATAGATGCATGCCTTTGGGTTATGCAATGCACCAACTATTTTCCAAAGGTTCGTGATGGCCATTTTTCACGACATGATCGAGAAATTTATGGAGGTCTTTATGGATGATTTCTCGGTGTTCGAGTCATCTTTTGAAGATTGTTTATCTAATTTGGATTTTATGCTAGTTAGATGTGAGAAGACAAACCTTGTCCTTAATTGGGAAAAGTGCCACTTAACAGTAAAAGAAGGAATTGTGTTTGGACACAAAGTCTCAAGGAAGGGGATAGAAGTGGATAGAACAAAAGTGGATACAATAGCTAAGTTCTCCCTCCAACAAATGTAAAAGGGGTAAGGAGTTTTCTTGGCCATGTGGGATATTATCGTTTCTTTATTAAAGACCTCTCAAAGATCACGAGGCATTTGACTCAACTAATCTTGAAGGATGCTCCATTCGATTTCTCTAAAGAATGTCATGAAGCATTTCATCTATTAAAGGAACCATTGACCAATACTCCTATCGTGATAGCACCAAATTGGAATCTTCCTTTTGAGCTAATGTGTGATGCTAGTGATTATGCAGTGGGAGTTGTTTTAGGGCAAACGGTTGATAAACATTTTCAACCTATCTACTATGTAAGCAAAACTTTGAACCCAACTCGAGAGAACTACACTACTACTGGAAAGGAGATGCTAGCAGTGGTATACGCTTTTGATAAATTCTGACCATATTTGCTATTATCCAAGACAATAGTTTTTACAGACTATTCTGCCTTAAAGTATCTTTTTGCTAAACAAGATGCTAAGCCCAGATTGATACGTTGGGTCTTACTTTTACAAGAATTTGATATTGAAATAAAAGATAAAAAGGGAATGGAAAACATAGCTGCCGACCATTTGTCAAGATTAGAGAACCCGTATTTGGAGAAGTTGGAAGAAAACAAGATTGGAGATGCTTTTCCCGATGAGTATCTTTTAGTAATAGTAGGAGAGGTGCCATGGTTTGCGGATATAGCTAATTACTTAGCAACTGAATACATTCCAAAAGACTTAACCCACCAACAAAAGAAGAAATTCTTTTCCGAAATTAAGTACTACTTTTGGGACGAGCCATACGTTTTCCAAAGCTGCGCCGACGGAATGATACGGAGATGTGTATTCTGGAAAGAAAGTCAGGAAATCTTGGAACATTGCCATAGCGGGTCCGCTGTGGGATATCATGGAGAACATTATATAGCTAAAAAGATTTTTGATATTCTGTTCTATTGGCCCACAATTTTTAAAGATGTTGTTCAATAGGTCTAAGAATGTGATTCATGCCAACGAGCGGGGAACATATCATCCTGAAACGAGATGCTCAAACATAATATTCAAGTTTGTGAAATATTTGATATTTGGGGGATTGACTTTATGGGACCTTTCCCAATGTCAAAAGGGAATAAATATATCTTGGTGGTAGTTGACTATGTATCTCAATCTGTGGAGGCACAAGCATTACAAACTAATGATGCTCAGGTGGTGGTGGGGTTTCTAAAAAGGCTATTCATAAGGTTTGGAGTTCCTAAAGGTCTTATTAAGGACCGGGGCACTCACTTTGCAAATGATCAATTAGCTACAATGTTGAAAAGATATGGGGTACACCATAGGTTCTCAACATCCTATCATCCACAAACAAGTGGACAAAATGAATTGAAAAATCGGGCGTTAAAAAGGATTTTGGAGAGATCGGTTGGAGGAAATCGAAAGGAATGGTTGGATAAACTTGATGATGCACTTTGGGCCTTTCGAACAGCCTTCAAAACACTTATTGGTACTACACCATATAGGTTATTTTATTGAAAGAATTGTCATTTTCCGGTTTAAATAGAGCACAAATATTATTGGGCTTTAAAGATGTGTAATTTTGAGTTGGTTGAACATCATACCAACTGGTTAATGCAAATGAATGCCCTTAAAGAACATAGAAATGAAGCCTACACAAATTCCTTGATACACAAAGAAAAGAACAAGAATTGGCATGTGTGACAATAGTCAAATTCGGGTCAAGTCTAAGCCCGACAAAGTCAACGAGTCAAACCGGTCAACTCAATTAAACCTTGTATATTAGGGTTTGTATTATGTAATTTCAGTATAACTCACTATCTTAATGAGAAGACATCGCCTGGAAAAATTATGTGTTTAATTTTTCTTAACCTTAGAACTAAGCAATGAACAAGAACAATAAAACAATGTTGCATACTCATCGGGAGTGTGTAAGATCCTAAAACATGGCTTAACGGGGTTCACGGACCTTGCGTTGAGGAGCCAAACACTCACTATTGTCACACATGAAACCACTCTCAGTCGTTTTCAGTCTATCTCTCTCTATTGTCAAATCTCTCCAAGAATTTCAAATCTCTCCCAAATCTATCTAAGTATGTGAAATCTCTCACAAATATCCCTTTGTATGAGAAATCTCTCCAAGAATGCCAAATCTCTCCCAAATCTCTCTAAGTATGTGAAATCTCTCCCAAATCTCTCCAAGAATGTCAAATCTCTCCCAAATCTCTCTAAGTATGTGAAATCTCTACCAAATATCTCTTTGTATGAGAAATCTCTCCAAGAATGTCAAATCTCTCCCAAATCTCTCTAAGTATGTGAAATCTCTCCCAAATATCTCTTTGTATGAGAAATCTCTCCAAGAATGTCAAATCTCTCCCAAATCTCTCTAAGTATGTGAAATCTCTCCCAAATATCTCTTTGTATGAGAAATCTCTCCAAGAACGTCAAATCTCTCCCAAATCTCTCTAAGTATGTGGAATCTCTCTTAAATCTCTCTCAAAATCTCTCTCAACTTTCTATAATCACTCGGGGCATCCCGACCCTCGAATTTGGCGAAAACAGCCCAAAAACGGAAGTGTACGCGAAAAACGGACTTAAGGAGCCGAAACCCCTCTTCGGACCCGAAAGTCCTCTTAGGAACCGAACCCTTCTAAGCCGAAAGCTGCGGAACCGAACCCGAAAGGTCCTCTCGGGCCCGAACCTCGCCTACACACTCGAAACCCGAACCTTCGGTACATTTCGGGTTTGATCACTTTCTCTTCTGAAGACCGAGCCTTCGCTTCTGAGAACACCGAGCCCTCGCCTCTCGCTTCCTCGCCCCCTTCGCTTCGCGCCTAGCAGCATTAGGGACCGAACCCAGCCTCAGGAGGACCGAACCTCGGCCAGGACCGAGAGGTCTCGCTGGGAAGCCTCTTTTCTCCCGGTTTTCGACTAGTGTTGCGTTTTAGGCCCGTTTTTAATTGTCTTAACACGGGATTTTCACCCAAAACTTGATTTTAACATATAAGACCCCTTAAGTAATGAATAATCACGTTTTAAGAATAAAACCTTATCCAAAAGAGAGTAGGTGAAGTAGAAAGGTAGAGTGTTGACTTTACCTTATTTTATGACACAAGCAACCCCATACCCACTCCATGCCTAACCCACACTCCTCCCCACCATACCTTGTCACTTCCTTGTAATTTTACCCCTCTCACAAGCCATCCCCACGTTTTTAGGGCTGGTCACTCAACATCTCTCCTCACTTTCTTTCAATTACTCTCATTTCACCAAAGATCAAACTCCAACTTTTCCCTCCAACTTTTCTCTCTAATTCAAGATCCCAAGGATGATCATCAAGTGTTCTTCCACCCTTGGTAAGTATAATTCATCCTCCGTGTGATTATTGCACTTCATTCTACTCAAATCATTGATTGCTTACACAAACTCCATAACTATGATGCTAGATTCTCGAAAATCTTCAAGGCATCTCCAAGTGTTCTTGAGTGAAACACTCAAATCATTGATTGCTTACACAAACTCCATAACTATGATGTTTTCTCAAGTTTTTAGGGGGAGAATACAAGTTAAACAACAAGAACAAACCTAAACTTTTCTAACAGCCTTCATCAGAAATGTTGGACCCCATTCACGGACTGTTTTGGACAACTTAAACATTTTTGTTTACAAAACTGTTTTAGGTGTAAGTATTTCAAGTTCTTAGCTTTAAAATGACTACTTGCACATCTCCATACAAGTTTTCTACAATTTATGGTGATTTTTACAAAACTGCCTATCATCTCAAACACCAATCCGGACCAGTCTGTGATTATGGGCTTGGTCACACAAGTTAGAGGTCCCTAAAAATTATGGAAAAATTTATGAACCAACTAGACTCATTTTACAAACTCTCAGAAGTTACAGAACTTGATTTGGCCATTTTATGATTTTTCTACAAATTTTCCAATAACAGCTACAGAAAATGTTATAAATAGAAAAACACTATAAATTTCATTTCACCTTCTAACATGTTGAGCAAGGTATATATCATTATGTGATTATGTGTTATTGCAGTATGTGACATTTTTGTACTCATATCTAGATGTACACCAGTTAACAAATGAATTTTCACTAGATAATACATAGTTTGTGTACTTTACTATTTCTACACTTGTTTTGAGAAACTATAATACGTATAGTTTAGGATATTTTACAAAATACAAATATATTTTCAGAAGGGTACATTTATACAAAAAGGGAACTTTCATTACGTTAAGTGTAAATTCATTACAAAAGCGTTTTCATAAAAGAGTTTTTATACATTACAAACGTTTTGGGATAAACTATAATAGGTATGGCTTATGTTTCCATTAACACAACAAACACATTTCGGAAGGTTTTATTCCCACAGGAAAACGCTTTACACTTATGCATACCACACGTAAACTTGTTAACCTAAATTGTGAGACATTCTCTTTCGTACGTCCGAGTGCGGAATCGAATTCCTGCTAATTATAATCAGAGTCTCCTGGAGGGAGAACGTGATAGTTGTGTATAGATCTATATTGGGTTTGACACCCCACACCTCGCTGCTAGCTAGAGTCAGACCTGCAGGTCTGCAGATGACAAGTGTCATTTCAGTTTCGCGACGCCTGAGAAATGTCGTGGCAGGTGTATTCAGTCATTAGTATGATTATAGCGGATCACATAGGGATCTAACCACATAAGTTTACAGGGATTTGCATAAATCAAAAGGGGTTTTATGTCAATTTAAAATCACTTTTTATATCAATAATTACAGATATTATGGTATATTTTTAGTCTTGGTATTTAAGACCACACATCATTCAATTCGGTCCTGGTATTTAGGACGACATGACTTTTATAAGGAAAATATTGGATTTTTCTTGGTAACATACATCTCTTTACAAGGATCGATTTTCAAACTCTCACTGTCAAAAGCTTATGAACTCACCAACCTTTGTGTTGACACTTTTTCAAACAACTTGTATTCTCAGGAAATCACTAAACAGGAAATCAAGAGCATTTTGAGGATGGGACGTTAAGGCGTCAAACATTTCATATTTTGTCAATATATTGTAATTGATTTTGAAACATGTAATTCATACAATGATGTAACTTTTTCAATTATATATATGTTGGTTGTGTTTGCTTAAATCACTATTGCATTTGTTGTTATGATACTATACATGAAGTCCTCCACCCCCGGACGTTTCCGCCATCATTGGTTTAGGGGTGTGACAGATTGGTATCAGAGCACGGTTTATAGTGAATTAAGTATATCAAACAACATAGGATATACAAACTATAAACACATTTGGGACTAAGAATCTCTGATTTTAAAACATCCTATCAGGTTATACTTTTAGAAAACGAATAGTTCTTGTTTAAAAGTATACCTACAAGCATTACATACTTGCGTAGTGTCATAACTAGAAGAACATAAACTAAAAAGAAGAGGAGTTGAACGCTACAAGTATGCCCTGTTATGAGTAATCAGTTCTGGGAAGGATATAGCCTGATCAACTATATTTGTCCAAGAAGTAACTTACTCATATTGGGGGATAGTCGTAGAGGGCAACAAATCTGATAACCTAACTTCACCCTACAAAGAGTACCCTAAGAACCAAATCTAAACATTTAAAATACTATAGGAGTATTTGTATGTTGCTATATCGCAATATTATTATTATTAACCACTATCTGCTTCTTACACCCCTATTCTCACGCTGACGACATGGCAGGATTCCATTTACCAGGAGACCCATACTTTCCCAACCAGGGAAATGCCGGCTGGATTGAGGAAGAGCCCGAAGAGCTGATTGAAGAGGATCCCGAAGAAGAACCCGAAGAAGAAGAAGAGGAAGTAGACGAAGAAGAAGAAGAAGATGAAGACGACGTGGTGGACATGGATGAGGACGAAGGTGAAGAAGAGCCAGAGGAGGAAATCTTCAACCCTCCTTACATCGTGAGGGTACCTGCAAACCGCTGGGGGCACAACGGGCTTGAGCACCGTTGGGCAACCATGATCGAGAGGTGGAGTCGGCAACAACACCAGAGGTCACCCTATGGCAACCAACGAGGTTACTATGACCTCAGCCATGGAGGACCGGCTGACAGATCTCTCCCCGTTATGGTCCAACACATCACGAACTTGGGGAACCAGAGTAGGGAAGTGGCAGACCAGGTTCGAAACCTCAACGCTATTACAGCAGCCACCGATGCATGCACCCGGGGTTTGGAGAGGGACTTCTATCCTGTGAACCAACTCATCGAGGACCTTAGCGCTGCTCGAGCGGAGGTAAGGGAGTACAAGGAGAGACACGCAGCTCTCGAGGAGAGGGTGATCGCGGCCGAACGCCGGATCGCGGAGCTCCAGGGAGCCTTGACCTCATCCCAGGGCCACCATGGCCCGGATACCACCCGCTGCAAGTAGTGTTCGCACTAGTCATGTTTTGTTATAAATCTGGGATTTTGAGTATGCGTTGGTGCTACTCTTTAGTGCGAATAGGCTGACCTCGCGACTAAGTGATCACACTAGTTAAAGGGGCTTTTGTACTACCGAAACTCTATCTTTATTATGATGTAATGTAGACCCTTGTGAGGTCAAACTTTTTCAAAATCAATATGTACTAGCAAGTTATCAATGGATTTGGCATGTATTTTGCTTTCTAGAATGTTGACATAAACAAACACATGACTCTGCTTGGGTCAACACTATTAAATTCATAAGTTTAATTGCATAAACTTTTCGATGAATTACCTTCTAAAGTAATAAACTTGGGACAGAATACAATTGAGATGAAACCAGTAACACTCGACTCGTTATTACTATTGAGTTCTTACCGACTTGTCATTTTATAATTATGACAGAACTATGCCACCAAGGAAAAGACTAAGACCTTCCGGTAGCACAACACCACCTCCTTCGCCGCCACCACAATTTGATCCAGCAATGTTCCAGGCTGCAGTAACGGCAGTTGTGGCAGCAACTATGTCACAAATCAGCCCTAACGGTAATGGGGGATCCGGATCTGGTGCTACACCCTCTAATCAGGGTGACAGTTCGGGGCACACAAAGGAATGCACTTATAAGGACTTCACAAATGGCAAACCCGATTCTTTCAATGGAAGCGGGGGCATCATCGCACTAATGCAATGGTTCGAGAGAACCGAAGCAGTCTTCGAGATTTTTGCTTGCCCCGAAGCGAGCAAAGTCAAGTATGCAACATTCACTTTCATCGGAAGAGCTCTAACTTGGTGGAACGGTAGAGTTAAGTCGCTTACTCCTGCAGTGGCTAACTCTAAAAGCTGGGAGGATTTAAAAGCTTTAATGCTGAAGGAATATTGCCCAACAGGTGAAGTGTAGAAACTGGAGGAAGAATTCTGGAACCTCAAGATGTCGGGGACGGATCTCGAAGCTTATACCGCCCGATTCAATGACTTAGCACTCCTCTGTCCCACAATGGTCACTCCGGAGGAGAAAAAGGTAGAACGATACCTTTGGGGGCTATCATCCCAGATTCATGATAGTGTACTGGCCTCGAAACCTACTACCTTTGAGTGTGCCAAGGAATTGGCACAGTAACTCATCGATCACAGGGCCAGCCGTGGTACCGTGATCGCCACCCCCAGTTAAACAAAAGGAGATAACAATAAAAGAAAGTTCTGGAGTAACAAGAAGAAACAGTCGACACCAGGATCCTCCAAGAAACAGCAAACTGTCGCGATCCATGCTGCTACTACTCCATCCACTCCGGCCCCAAGGAAGCAATATGCCGGGACACTCCCTAAGTGCGACAAATGTGGCTTCCACCACAATGGTGTCTGTCAGGAAGTACACTACAATAACTGCAAAAAGAAGGGGCACACTGCACGATTCTGTAAAGGGTCGACCCAAAACACCACTCAAGCCACCCCTGTCGCCAGCACCGGGGCAAGCCAAGCCTGTTACGGCTATGGAGAGGCAGGGCACTTCAAAAGAAACTGCCCAAAAGCATGAAACACTAATGCCGATGGTGTAGGGAGAGTCCTGACGATGGGACACGGAGAAGCAGTCAAGGACCCCTCGGTGGTTACCGGTATGTTCCTCCTCAATAACTCTTATGCATGCGTACTTTTCGATAGTGGGGCAGAAAGAAGTTTCGTAAGCCACCAATTCAAACATTTACTTAGGCAAAATTCCCAGTCATTAAAAGAATCATACGTCGTAGAAATGGCAAACGAAAAGGTTGAGCGCGCTAACGATATTTACATAGGGTGTACCCTCAGTCTAGACAACCATTTGTTCAAAATCGATCTAATGCCAGTCACAATAAAAAGTTTCGACATCATCATTGGTATGGATTGGTTGGGTCCTAATCGTGCCGACATTTTATGTTACGAAAGGGGCGTCCGCCTCAATCTGCCGAATGGCAACACCCTCACCGTTTATGGCAACAAACCTAGTGCGAACCTACAAATCATCTCTTGTGTCAAAGCCCGAAAGTATCTCCGAAAGGAATACCACGTCTTCTTAGCTCACGTCGTAGATAAGAATCAAGGGGTAAAGGATATCAAAGACATTTCGGAAGTGTGCAACTTCCCCGACGTATTCCCAGAAGATGTGCCAGGTGTACCGCTCGCACGACAAGTCGAATTCTGAATCGACTTGGTTCCCGGTGCTACCCCTGTAGCCAAAGCACCATATCGCCTCGCACCAGCAGAAATGCAAGAGCTGTCTAGTCAATTGAGCAAGCTATTAAACAAGGGATTCATCAGACCGAGCTTTTCACCCTGGGGAGCACCAGTTCTATTTGTGAAAAAGAAGGATGGATCCTTTCGTATGTGCATTGATTATAGGGAGTTAAACAAACTTACCATCAAAAATCGATATCCCCTACCCCGAATCGATGACCTTTTTGACCAACTTCAGGGAGCGAGCTACTTTTCAAAAATCGACTTGAGGTCGGGTTACCATCAATTGCGAGTTCAAGAAGAAGATATCCCCAAGACGGCATTCAGAACTTGCTATGGACACTACGAATTTGTAGCGATGCCATTCTGGTTAACAAACGTGCCTGCGGTGTTCATGGATCTGATGAACCGAGTGTGACGACCCTTCTTGGATAAATTTGTGATCGTATTCATCGATGATATCTTGGTTTATTCAAGAAACGAAGAAGAACATAGGCGACACCTGAGACTAATATTGGAGACGCTAAGATCCTAGAAGCTTTACGCCAAGTTTTCAAAGTGTGAATTTTGGCTCCGTGAAGTGGGATTCCTTGGCCACGTGGTAAGCAAGAAAGGAATACATGTGGATCCTTCAAAGATCAAGACGATTGAAAATTGGGCAGCACCCACAACGCAAACGGAAATCCAACAATTTTTGGGACTCGCGGGCTACTACCGAAGATTTATACAGAACTTCTCCAAGATTGCTAAGCCCCTCTGTCACACCCCAAAACCGAGAACGGCGGAAACGTTCTGGGGCGGAGGACGTCATGTATAATATCAACAACAATGTAAAGTAGTAAACAAGCAACAACATCATCCATTGCATTAATAAAATAATTATTATACAATTGTATTCTGTCAAATTTTGATAAACACTAAAGCATAAATCAAAATGAAAGATAAGTCTTGAACAAGCTCCATCTTCCTTTCTCCTTGCATCGGTACCTGTCTATGATGACCTGAGTATAAGTAATTTTGAAAGCGAGTATCAGCTTTAAAGCTGGTGAATTCATAAGTATATAAGTGTCATTGCCTTGTTTGTGAAAATCTGTTATGAAAGCCATATAAACCTTTAAATGAAAATGTTGTGTTAAGTATGAAATCCCTAGAAAAACCCTTATTTTCTATAAGTATGAAATGTAGTCTTCTACCAAGACCTAAATGTTCTGTACATATGACGTGTAGTCTTCTACCAAGACCCGAATGTTTTGTAATTATGAAGTGTAGTCTTCTACCAAGACCCGAATGTTTTGTTATGACTATTTAAAATGATAGTTTTTCCTTTCTATTGACTAGTACCAAAGTATTTAGTCTAACTCCTCGTTTATGTGAAAGATATCACAAAATAAAGTAAACAAGAAAAATATAATCATGTAAGTGTTAGCCGGAGGTACTGGTGCTAACAAGACGAATGTAAATGTTGACCCGAGGTACTAGGGCTAACATATTACATATAACCTAATGAACATCCGAAGATTGTCCACTTGTCCTCTGTAGCAGCAGCAGGGCGGAGGAATGGTTAGTCTCTGTAAAGGTACTCCTAGTATAAGTATTAACCATAGGCATCCGTAGATGTTCATCAACCACTGGTGCTAATCAGATGGGTTTCGGAATGGTTAGTCGCGTCTAAATATCCAGAGGTACTGGGGATAGGGTCCCGTCTAAATATCCCGAGGTACTGGGGGATAGGGTCCTATTCTAGATATCCCAAGGTACTAGGGATAGGCAGGATAATTTACACAGAAGGTACAATTAAATTATCCTCGCAATTTGTGATACAAATATTCAAATAAGTATATATAGGTAAAGGTATCTATGTAAAGGTACTCATGTAATGTGTTCACGTATCATGTAAGCATATGTAAAGGTACTCAAGTATCAGGTAAGGTACTAGTATAGACTCATGAATGAACTAACTCTCGTGTGACTCCTTGTAATAGAAGTAATGTTTGATATTTTCAAATTATCCCTATGATAATCTACTGTAATATAACTAGTTGACCATGTAAGTTCACCCACTCTTACTACTCAAGGGTATGGGAAACTAAAGGAAAGATGCAAATTATAACATCAATACATATATAAGAATATAAGTATATATGCATAGTTTAGTTCAAGAATGAAAAATGGTTTTTGTAAGACATTTTATGGGTTTTGAACAATAATTAACAATCACTTGATGTCATTTTAATAAACATTTCAAAGATAAAACATTTGGTAACAATGCGCCTTTAAGATGTAAAAACCATTTCATGCATCACATTTTGTAGAATGTGAAATCTGTTAAATGACAAACACAGTTATAAAATACATATCAATGATTTAATAACATGTTTGTTTCTACTTGTATTCCCCCCATTAAAGCATTTAAAATCATTTAAAACATTGATTAGGGGTATGAACTCACTTGATTGAAGTGGTTGATTTGAAACAGTCTAGAGAAGAATCGAGCAGAACTTCGACAGGAAGAGTTGAAAGCGAGGGAAAATCTCGGGATTCTCGGGAATACAAACCTTCCTTCAGGACTTGAACAAAAAGTCCAGAGCTTCGGGTTTGAATAGGCACGGAAATCGAGGCAAGATCGTGAGAGAAAGAGAAAGAATGAGCAAAATTTTTGGAAAGCCTCGCATCCCTTTTATAGGGGTGCTGAACCGCCTCGGTACGCTGGGCGTACGAGGGTACGCAGCGCGTACTGGGGCGTCATCGCTTACGTACTTCGGATGGGAGGGCGGGTCGGATGGGACGGCGGGTCGGATGGGGCGGATCGGTAGCTTCGCATAGGGCGACGTGGACGATCCGAGGCCCTTGATTCGAGTACATGGGGCGTACGAGGGTGCGCAGGGCATACTCCGGTCCTATCTGCTGACTCCCCCTTCGGATATTACCAAGAATTTACATTTAAATTAATATTTATTTTAAATAAACTTCTAAAATTCATATCTCCTTCATACGAACTCCGTTTTCGACGTTCTTTATATCCACGCGTAGGTGAGACTAAGATCTATAACTTTCATTTAGATTCCGTTGGCAAATTATGAAATTATTTTTATTATTTATTTATTAAAATGACGTGATTAAGGAATTTCTTCAAAAATTCATAACTTCTTTATCCGACGTCCGTTTTCACCAGACTTTTTACTGCTGAAATACCATTGACGAGACCTTCGATTCTCGTTTAGGTCATTCCGGCAAAAAGTCGCTCGATCTCCGATTCGAGTTTTTAGCTGTCTGTTGCTAAGCTGAACTTGGAAAAATCATAACTTTCTCATACGAAGTCAGATTTGGAGATTCTTTTTATGCACGCTCATGGTTTGAGGTTATCTATAACTTTCATTTAGATACTTAAGGCTAAAAACTATTGTATTGAAACTTCGCGTTTTTCGTTTAATCGGTGTTGCCGGTTTTGCCGAGAATCTTCGGTTGGTCATAACTTGTTCGTTATAACTCGGATTTTAGGGTTCTTTATATGTACGAAAACCTTGATACGATTCCTACTACTTTATTTAACCCAAATAAGATTTTAGGAAAGTTATATTTTGACCTAAATTTGATTGGCTTTACATTACATTGTCTCGAAATATCGGGTTGTCACATCATCCCCCCGTTAGAAGGAATTTTGTCCCGAAATTAGAATTTAAGCAAGGAAGTATGCACGAATGATCTAGTCGTGAGGAGGAAACTTCCTAATTGATTGGTTCTAGCGCACCTAAGTGATAATGGGTTCTCGGTTGGCATTCCAACGAACCTTCACTAATTGGCGATGGCGTTTCTTCGTCCGCTTGACCTCTCGGTCGAGGGTCACTACGGTTCTAATACGAAGGCGGGGATCTCGACGAGTGGACTTGGAAGAGTCCTAACAGAAAGGTATGGTTTCACGATCGAGATGCGAAGAGTAGAAAGTACGTTACTGAGTTCGCGGAGTAGGTCAAGTTTGTGTGAGGCAAATGACCGATTCTGATAAGAATCTCAGAGGTCCTGTCTAACTTGGATTTAGCTTTCCACGCTTTACGAAGCGTATTAAGCCATTCCCAAAGTGAGTTATCCTAAAGAACTTGGTCACTCACTTGGAATCTCAAAGGTTCCTTTTCTTGCGTAACTTCCCAGTCAAAGGCCACCCCATGCTAGGTTAGAGTCGTACGAGTTTCTGTAGCTTGCGAGGAGTTCTGAATGAACTAAGGCGGTAGGTCGGTAAGACCTAGAATCTAGCGAAAAACTATCGGCATCTCTGGTGTCGATAAATGCTCAACGGTTTTGACAAATTGAAAGAGTACTAAAAATTTCTCACATTACTAACAGTGTGTCCTAGAAATTTGACTCTTCAATTTCAAAACTCGTGCCTAGAGAACTTTGCTAAAAGTTCCTCTGTAGGAATGTTACCATGGGATTTCTTCTTACTACGAGGGTAGATAAGTAAGTCATTACATGGAGAAATGATGATTGATCCCAGTAAGAAAGACGTAACTCTATTTATTTAGCTCATGAAAACTATGGGCGTATTGGTCCTATCCGAAAGGTATCACTACGAACTCGAAGTGTCTGCATCGAGTTCAGGAGATAGTCTTCCGGACATCCTCCCCTAACACTCGAACTGGTGATATTCGAATTCCAGATCCATTCCTAGAAGTAGTTTCTTTCCTTGCGTTTGCTCAACCATTTTTTCTATGCGAGGCAGAGATAACGATTTCTATGAAAATCTTGACGGAGTCCTCGATATCCGAGGCACATACGTTGCAATCCGTCGATCTCCGCGAGAATATGACCGGGGTTCTCTAGGGTGAGAAGCCTAGTCTTCTAGTTCTCTTTCTATGTAGTTCGTCAAGTGGTTTGTACTGTTCTGGTATCTCTGAGGGTGTTTAAACTATAGGGCGATCTGTTTTTGGGAGTCGTACTGGGTTCTAAGTTTGTTCACATGACGATGTGATTACTCGTATACTTAGGCAGTTCTCCGTCCTGAAGTCCATTTTAGAATTAATATAGGGCTTCACGATCACAATCTCGTGTATACGAGTCGTATATAATTATGATTGAAAAGGTAGTCGAATAACTGATTCTTCCTTACCCTCACATCCCATCCGGGAAAAGAAGTTAAAGTGGAATCATCAATTCTAAACCTGTAGAACCTTGATTATATATCACTCTTATGCATACATTTCTCAGTGATAGATCAATCGTATAAATCCTTGGATTGAACTTGACGTACTGCACGAGTGGTACTTCGGGGATTTCTTCGGAAAGAAAATAACTAAGTGGTACTCCTGGCATGAGTACTACGGTGTTCTGATATGACGGCTTCGCTGGAAAAACGATCTAGAAGAAAGAGATGTACGTATGAAGCTGTTTTGGCGTCGATAAAATTGAATCTGATTGTATGATAATGTCAGAATCATATAGAAACTTTAAAGACATTAGAATTAAACATAGACGATTACAGACAAAACACAACTGTGCAACCATGAACAGAGTTACAATACTTTAGATTTAACACAAGACTATTGCTGCGAATAAGATATACTACAAAAGACAAGTATACGCAGCACGAGAATTCCTATACAGACAGGATCTCGCAAAAGGTAAGACTCTAGTTGCACTAGTTCTAGATAGTTTATAAGTCTGTTACAACAAAACGCCCTAATTACATTTAACGTGGTTCTGGAGTAGGCTCTCCTGCAGCTGTGATCCTGAGAATTTTCCCATCTGCGCCAGAGTTCTTTGTTATCGGGCAATCTTTCTTGAAGTGCCCTACCTCACTGCATTGGTGGCATGACTGTTGTTTGAAAGGTAGCGGCGTCCATAGGAAAAGTGGGGGTTTCGCTGATCGACTTATTGCTTCTGGATAACGACATGATTCTGTAACACGAAAAGTAAGGATTTTGTGAGCGATTCTGGTTGACCCTGATGTACTTAGATTGTTCATGTAAAGAGTACGACGATGTTCTCGAAAGTGTGACCTACATCCCTATGATGCAGTCCTAGTACAGAATGACACTATGTTCGCGAAGGTTTGACCTACATCCCTATGATGCGGTCCTAGTAGTGAGTAGAGGTAAGTTCGTAGAATTGTCTCAAGACGTTTGTTGTACAAGTTGAGGTATCGTGGGTTGGTGAATAACAAAATCCAACCACTGAAAGAGACTTGGAAATGTCTCCGTATCTAACTTGCTATGGTCCAATGACTTAACTAAAGTAGGTTTCAGATAGACTCCAATGAGAGTATGATAAGAGTACTTGAATGAAGGAAATGACACAAAAGTTAGCCGGCTGACACTATCTTAGATATTTACGACGTAAAGGTTCAGGAAAATGACCTTGTAAAGGTCTTACATCATATCCACAGGAGATAGTTCCTAACAGCATAAAGACCTAACTAAAGTACTTACGGTACAAGATAATTTCATAGAAAATCCCACATCAGGCATAAACAAAAAAATACGATTCCTCTTTATAAGGAAATAAAGTAAAGCGTCTACTACTGGCGACGGTCATCCCTCTGGTGAACGCTTAGTTCAACCAATTGACGTTCCATGTCACGTAGGTGTCTTTCGCACACTATCTGGCGTACTCGGAGCCCTATGACTTCGGCTCGTGATTCAGTCAGTGCGTGCAGTAGGGTTTCATGGTTTCTCTCTAATCTCTCGTGAGCAACTTCTAGATGAATGGTGTGGAAGCTATGCATTCTAGCATAGGCGACTACTTCTGCAATCTGATGTAAGGCTGTCCTGCCTTGAATCTCATTTCAGGCCAGTCTGCGGACCAAGATTGGCAAGACTCTATCTGCTGAGCCTCCATTGTTCAAGTTGCAAAAGCTTTGGTCGCCATCAAATGGCATAGACTGATCTTGTCCTTGGCTCCCTGTTTCCAAGCATTCCACTCACTCGGGGTCGGGTCATGAAAAGTCGGACGAGGGTTAAGAGTTGGAACGGGAGTTGCTCGGGGTAGGTTCTCAACTTCTGGTTCGGAGTTAGCATCATACGAAAAGTCTTCATCATGGTGACCATCCAAGGGGATAGGATGATCATTCACTGGTTCTTCTTCAAACCAACCAGCTATGACTTCGTTCGGAAGATACTGGTTGCTGAGGGGATGGAGTCTAGCTATGATTTCTATGCGAGAATTTAGGGTAAGAGGATAATTATTTGACGAACTATCTAGATAATTATTTAGAAAACCTTCATTAGTTACATCGCTATTTGTGAAGTGCATACCAGCTATGTGTAATCTAAACAGGATAGACCTTCGAACAAGTGACCTTAATTCCAAATTCACACAGAATAGGGGTAAGGCAAAATTATCACAGATTCTAAGTCTATAACATCCTAATTACATGTAGCCTCCGTGTATCCACTTAGCAACTATCAACTTAATAATGAAGATGTCGTTTTAGTTCTCAAGTATAAAGTACTTATAGTAACACCAAATACTCCTATAGTATTTTAAATTTTTAATGTTATGTTCTATTGTTCTCATTGTGGTAGGGTTGGTAAGATTTTAGCATTGTTGCAACCACACACTTAAACTTAGGCACAGGCTAGTCAACCCTCGGATAATATAGGTGATCAGGCTATATCTTCCCAGTTGTGACCATATGTCTCTAAGCCCACTTGTGTTGCCCAACAATCGTAATTCTTTTGTACTGTCCTAGTGACACTGATTTTAGTATGAATGCAGCACGTATACTTACTTAAATATTTTACTATTTAAAGTATAACTCTTGGTCAGAGTATTCTTAATCCCTTATGTATTTATAGTTAGTATATCTTTTATGGGTTGATATACTTAATTCACTATAAACAATGCTCTGATACCAATCTGTCACACCCCAAAACCGAGAACGGCGGAAACGTTCTGGGGCGGAGGACGTCATGTATAATATCAACAACAATGTAAAGTAGTAAACAAGCAACAACATCATCCATTGCATTAATAAAATAATTATTATACAATTGTATTCTGTCAAATTTTGATAAACACTAAAGCATAAATCAAAATGAAAGATAAGTCTTGAACAAGCTCCATCTTCCTTTCTCCTTGCATCGGTACCTGTCTATGATGACCTGAGGATACAAGTAATTTTGAAAGCGAGTATCAGCTTTAAAGCTGGTGAATTCATAAGTATATAAGTGTCATTGCCTTGTTTGTGAAAATCTGTTATGAAAGCCATATAAACCTTTAAATGAAAATGTTTGCTAAGTATGAAATCCCTAGAAAAACCCTTATTTTCTATAAGTATGAAATGTAGTCTTCTACCAAGACCCGAATGTTCTGTACGTATGACGTGTAGTCTTCTACCAAGACCCGAATGTTTTGTAAGTATGAAGTGTAGTCTTCTACCAAGACCCGAATGTTTTGTTATGACTATGTAAAATGATAGTTTTTCCTTTCTATTGACTAGTACCAAAGTACTTAGTCTAACTCCTCGTTTATGTGAAAGATATCACAAAATAAAGTAAACAGGAAAAATATAATCATGTAAGTGTTAGCCGGAGGTACTGGTGCTAACAAGACGAATGTAAATGTTGACCCGAGGTACTAGGGCTAACATATTACATATATCCTAATGAACATCCGAAGATTGTCCACTTGTCCTCTGTAGCAGCAGCGGGGCGGAGGAATGGTTAGTCCTTGTAAAGGTACTCCTAGTATAAGTATTAACCGTAGGCATCCGTAGATGTTCATCAACCACTGGTGCGAATCAGATGGGTTTCGGAATGGTTAGTCCCGTCTAAATATCCCGAGGTACTAGGGATAGGGTCCCGTCTAAATATCCCGAGGTACTGGGGGATAGGGTCCTGTCTAAATATTCCGAGGTACTGGGGGATAAGGTCCTATTCTAGATATCCCAAGCTACTAGGGATAGGCAGGATAATTTACACAGAAGGTACAATTAAATTATCCTCGCAATTTGTGATATAAATATTCAAATAATTATACATAGGTAAAGGTATCTACGTAAAGGTACTCATGTAATGTGTTCACGTATCATGTAAGCATATGTAAAGGTACTCAAGTATCAGGTAAGGTACTAGTATAGACTCATGAATGAACTGACTCTCGTGTGACTCCTTGTAATACAAGTAATGTTTGATATCTTCAAATTATGCCTATGATAATCTACTGTAATATAACTAGTTGACCATGTAAGTTCACCCACTCTTACTACTCAAGGGTATGGGAAACTAAAGGAAAGATGCAAACTATAACATCAATACATATATAAGAATATAAGTGTATATGCATAGTTTAGTTCAAGAATGAAAAATGGTTTTTGTAAGACATTCTATGGGTTTTGAACAATAATTAACAATAACTTGATGTCATTTTAATAAACATTTCAAAGATAAAACATTTGGTAACAATGCGCCTTTAAGATGTAAAAACCATTTCATGCATCACATTTTGTAGCATATGAAATCTGTTAAATGACAAACACAGTTATAAAATACATATCAATGATTTAATAACATGTTTGTTTCTACTTGTATTCCCCCCATTAAACATTTAAAATTATTTTAAAACATTGATTAGCGGTATGAACTCACTTGATTGAAGTGGTTGATTTGAAACAGTCTAGAGAAGAATCGAGCAGAACTTCGATAGGAAGAGTTGAAAGCGAGGGAAAATCTCGGGATTCTCGGGAATCCTGGGAATCTCGGTAATACAAACCTTCCTTCGGGACTTGAACAAAAAGACCAGAGCTTCGGGTTTGAACGGGCACGGAAATCGAGGCAAGATCGTGAGAGAAAGAGAGAGAATGAGCAAAATTTTCAGAAAGCCTCGCATCCCTTTTATAGGGGTGCTGAACCGCCTCGGTACGCTGGGCGTACGTGGGTACGCAGCGCGTACTAGGGCGTCATCGCTTACGTACTTCGGATGGGAGGGCGGGTCGGATGGGAGGGCGGGTCGGATGGGGCGGATCGGTAGCTTCGCATAGGGCGACGTGGACGATCCGAGACCCTTGATTCGAGTATGCGGGGCGTACGAGGGTATGCAGGGCGTACTCCGATCCTATCTGCTGACTCCCCCTTCGGATATTACCAAGAATTTACATTTAAATTTATATTTATTTTAAATAAACTTCTAAAATTCATATCTCCTTCATACGAACTCCATTTTCGACGTTCTTTATATCCACGCATAGGTGAGACTAAGATCTACAACTTTCGTTTAGATTCCGTTGCAAATTATGAAATTATTTTTATTATTTATTTATTAAAATGACGTGATTAAGGAATTTCTTCAAAAATTCATAACTTCTTTATCCGACGTCCGTTTTCACCAGACTTTTTACCGCTAAAATACCATTGACGAGACCTTCGATTCTCGTTTAGGTCGTTCCGGCCAAAAGTCGCTCGATCTCCGATTCGAGTTTTCAGCTGTCTGTTGCTAAGCTGAACTTGGAAAAATCATAACTTTCTCATACGAAGTCAGATTTGGACGTTCTTTTTATGTACGCTCACGGTTTGAGGTTATCTATAACTTTCATTTAGATACCTAAGGCTAAAAACTATTGTATCGAAAATTCGCGTTTTTCGTTTAATCGGTGTTGCCGGTTTTGCCGAGAATCTTCGGTTGGTCATTACTTCTTCGTTATAACTCGGATTTTAGGGTTCTTTATATGTACGAAAACCTTGATACGATTCCTACTACTTTATTTAACCCAAATAAGATTTTAGGAAAGTTATATTTTGACCTAAATTTGATTGGTTTTACATTACATTGTCTCGAAATATCGGGTTGTCACACCCTCACCACCCTGAATCAGAAAAGCGTGATGTTCAAATGGGAAGATAAACAAGAAGCCGCCTTCCAGACACTCAAGCAAGCTCTATGCAGCGCGCCAATCTTGTCTCTTCCGGAAGGAACTGATGACTTCGTGGTATATTGCGATGCTTCAAATCAAGGCCTCGGATGCGTGCTCATGTAGAGAGGGAAAGTCATCGCCTACGCGTCAAGGCAACTTAAGACACATGAAGTTAATTACACTACCCATGACCTTGAACTGGGTAGTGTTCGCTTTAAAGATCTGGAGGCACTACCTCTACGGCACAAAATGTACCATCTTCACCGATCACAAAAGTCTTCAGCATATCCTCAATCAAAAAGAGCTCAACATGCGGCAACGAAGATGGGTTGAACTATTGAACGACTACGAGTGCAAAATTCGCTACCACCCGGGCAAGGCCAATGTAGTGGCTGATGCCCTAAGTAGGAAGGAATACTCAGGCCGCCGAGTAAGATCCTTAACAATGATCATTCATTCCCACCTGGCCATGCAAATCAGGGAAGCCCAACTAGAAGCCTTGAAACTAGAGAATGTGGCAGGTGAGGCATTAAGGGTAATGGATAAAAACTTAGAAGTCAAGGATGATGGAACTCGTCATCTCATAAACCGAATCTAGACCCCGAAGTTCGGCGGGTTCCGAGACGTGGTCATGAATGAAGCACACAAGACTCGATAATCCATCCATCCAGGGTCAGACAAGATATATCTAGACCTCAAAAAGTTATACTGGTGGCCGAATATGAAAGCTGAGATTGCTACTTATGTGGGCAAGTGTCTGACTTGCGCCAAGGTCAAGGTGGAATACCAGAAACCCTCGGGACTACTACAACAGCCTGATATACCGGAATGGAAGTGGGTACGGATAACCATGGACTTCGTAACCAAGCTGCCTAAGACTTCAGGCGGGTTTGACACTATATGGGTAATCATGGACAGATTGACCAAGTCTGCGCACTTCCTGCCAATAAAGGAAACCGACAAGATGGAGAAGTTAACCATGACATACATCAGGGAGATTGTGCAACTGCATGGTGTACCAATATCCATTATCTCTGACCGAGATAGTAGATTCACTTCGCGATTTTGGCAGTCCCTGCAGAAATCCTTGGGAACTAGGCTAGACATGAGTACAGCCTACCATCCACAAACCGACGGACAAAGCGAGTGCACTATACAAACATTAGAAGACATGTTGAGAGCCTGTGTGATAGTTTTCGTAAAGCATGGGATAACCATTTGCCGCTGATTGAATTCTCCTACAATAACAACTATCACACCAACATTAAAGTCGCTCCATTCGAAGCTCTCTATGGTCGCAAGTGCAGAAGTGGGGGATACTCAGCTAGCTAGGGGGCAAGTCCCTAATAGCACCCTTACTGGTCCTGAAATCATAAGGGAGACCACAGAAAAGAGTTTTCAAATTCGGGAAAGAATGAAGGCGTCTCGTGATCGACAAAAGAGTTACGCAGACAAGCGACACAAACCCTTAGAATTTCAGGTCGGAGATCGAGTATTACTAAAAGTTTCCCCTTGGAAAGGAATGATACGTTTCGGTAAATGTGGGAAACTAAACCCGAGGTACATCGGACCGTTCGAAATCCTTGCCAGGATTGGTCCTATGGCGTACAAACTCCCATTACCTCAAGAACTAAATAACATACACCCCACATTTCACGTATCCAACTTAAAGAAGTGTCTGTCTGACGAGACACTTGTAATACCTCTCGACGAGATCGAAGTTAACGAAAATCTCCACTTCGTAGAGGAGCCAGTTGAGATTATGGATCGAGAGGTCAAAAGAACGAAACAAAGTCGTATTCCCATCGTGAAGGTTTGATGGAACGCTAAATGAGGACCTGAGTTCACCTGGGAGCGTGAAGACCAAATGAAACAAAAGTACCCGCATCTTTTCCCAAACTCTTGAAGTCCCGGCCAAAGCGTAAATTTCGGGACGAAATTCCCTCTAACGGGGGGATGATGTGACAATAGTCAAATTCGGGTCAAGTCTAAGCCGGACAAAGTCAACGAGTCAAACCGGTCAACTCAATTAAACCTTGTTTATTAGGGGTTGTATTATGTAATTTCAGTATAACTCACTATCTTAATGAGAAAACATCGCCTGGAAAAATTGTGTGTTTAATTTTTCTTAACCTTAGAACTAAGCAATGTACAAGAACAATAAAACAATGTTGCATACTCATCGGGAGTGTGTAAGATCCTAAAACATGGCTTAACGGGGTTCACGGACCTTGCGTTGAGGAGCCAAACACTCACTATTGTCACACATGAAACCACTCTCAGTCGTTTTCACTCTATCTCTCTCTATTGTCAAATCTCTCCCAAATCTCTCCAAGAATGTCAAATCTCTCCCAAATCTCTCTAAGTATGTGAAATCTCTCCCAAATATCTCTTTGTATGAGAAATCTCTCCAAGAATGTCAAATCTCTCCCAAATCTTTCTAAGTATGTGAAATCTCTCCCAAATCTCTCCAAGAATGTCAAATCTCTGCCAAATCTCTCTAAGTATGTGAAATCTCTCCCAAATATCTCTTTGTATGAGAAATCTCTCCAAGAATGTCAAATCTCTCCCAAATCTCTCTAAGTATGTGAAATTTCTCCCAAATATCTCTTTGTATGAGAAATCTCTCCAAGAATGTCAAATCTCTCCCAAATCTCTCTATGTATGTGAAATCTCTCCTAAATATCTCTTTGTATGAGAAATCTCTCCAAGAATGTCAAATATCTCCCAAACCTCTCTAAGAATGTGGAATCTCTTTCAAATCTCTCTCAAAATCTCTCTCAACTTTCTATAATCACTCGGGACATCCCGACCCTCAAATTTGGCGAAAACAGCCCAAAAACGGAAGTCTACGCGAAAAACGGACTTAAGGAGCCGAAACCCCTATTAGGAACCGAAACCCCTCTTAGGACCCGAAAGTCCTCTTAGGAACCGAACCCTTCTGAGCCGAAGGCTGCTGAACCGAACCCGAAAGGTCCTCTCGGGCCCGAACCTCGCCTACACACCCGAACCCGAACCTTCGGCACATTTCGGGTCTGATCACTTTCTCTTCTGAAGACCGAGCCTTCGCTTCTGATAAGACCGAGCCCTCGCCTCTCGCTTCCTCGCCCCCTTCGCTTCGCGCCTAGCAGCATTAGGGTCCGAACCCAGCCTCGGCCAGGACCGAGAGGTCTCGCTGGGAAGCCTCTTTTCTCCCGGTTTTCGACTAATGTTGCAGTTTAGGCCCGTTTTTAATTGTTTTAACACGGGATTTTCACCCAAAACTTTATTTTAACATATAAGACCCCTTAAGTAATGAATAATCACGTTTTAAGGATAAAACCTTATCCAAAAGAGAGTAGGTGAAGTAGAAAGGTAGAGTGTTGACTTTACCTTATTTTATGACACAAGCAACCCCATACCCACTCCATGCCTAACCCACACTCCTCCCCACCATACCTTGTCACTTCCTTGTACTTTTACCCCTCTCACAAGCCATCCCCACGTTTTTAGGGCTGGTCACTCAACATCTCTCCTCACTTTCTTTCAATTACTCTCATTTCACCAAAGATCCAACTCCAACTTTTCCCTCCAACTTTTCTCTCTAATTCAAGATCCCAAGGCTGATCATCAAGTGTTCTTCCACTCTTGGTAAGTATAATTCATCCTCCATGTGATTATTGCACTTCATTCTACTCAAATCATTGATTGCTTACACAAACTCCATAACTATGACGCTAGATTCTCGAAAATCTTCAAGGCATCTCCAAGTGTTCTTGAGTGAAACACTTCCATTCTTCAACAATCATCTACTGAAATCACTTAATGTGAGTTCATACCCCTACATTTTCATGTTTTCTCAAGTTTTTAGGTGGAGAATACAAGTAAAACAACAAGAACAAAACTAAACTTTTCTAACAGCCTTCATCAGAAAAGTTGGACCCCATCCACGGACTGTTTTGGACAACTTACACATTTTTGTTTAGAAAACTGTTTTAGGTGTAAGTGGCTCCAGTTCTTAGCTTTAAAATGACTACTTGCACATCTCCATACGATTTTTCTACAATTTATGGTGATTTTTACAAAACTGCCTATCATCTCAAACACCAATCCGGACCAGTCTGTGATTATGGACTTGGTCACACAAGTTAGAGGTCCCTAAAAATTATGGAAAAATTTATGAACCAACGAGACTCATTTTCCAAACTCTCAGAAGTTACAGAACTTGATTTGGACGTTCTATGATTTTTCTACAAATTTTCCAATAACAGCTACAGAAAATGTTATAAATAGAAAAACACTATAAATTTCATTTCACCTTGTAACATATTGAGCAAGGTATATATCATTATGTGATTATGTGTTATTGTAGTATGTGACATTTTTGTACTCATATCTAGATGTACACCAGTTAACAAATGAATTTTCACTAGATAATACATAGAAATAACCAAGTGTTATAATTAAAGTACACCCATTACATACAAATGTATTATTAAACTATGTTAAGTATAGTTTGTGTACTTTACTATTTCTACCCTTGTTTTGAGAAACTATAAGAGGTATAGTTTATGATACTTTACAAAATACAAATATGTTTATAGAAGGGTACATCTTTACAAAAAGGGAACTTTCATTACGTTAAGTGTAAATTCATTACAAAAGCGTTTTCTTAAAAGAGTTTTTATACATTGCAAACGTTTTGGGATAAACTATAATAGGTATGGTTTATGTTTCCATTAACACAACAAACACATTTTGGAAGCTTTTATTCCCACAGGAAAAGGCTTTACACTTATGCATACCACACGTAAACTTGTTAACCTAAGGAAAAGGCTTTACACTTATGCATACCACACGTAAACTTGTTAACCTAAATTGTGAGACATTCTCTTTCGTACGTCTGAGTGCGGAATCTAATTCCTGCTAGTTATAATCAGAGTCTCCTGGAGGGAGAACGTGATAGTTGTGTATAGATCTATATTGGGTTTGACACCCCACACCTCGATGCTAGCTACAGCCGGACCTGCAGGTCTACGGGTGACAAGTGTCATTTCAGTTTCGCGACGCCTGAGAAACGTCGTGGCAGGTGTATTCAGTCATTAGTATGATTATAGTGGCTCACATAGGGATCTAACCACATAAGTTTACAGGGATTTCCATAAATCAAAAGGGGTTTTATGTCAATTTAAAATCACTTTTTATATCAATAATTACAGATATTATGGTATATTTTCAGTCTTGGTATTTAAGACCACACATCATTCATTTCGGTCCTGGTATTTAGGACTACATGACTTTTATAAGGAAAATATTGGATTTTTCTTGGTAACATACATCTCTTTACAAGGATCAATTTTCAAACTCTCACTGTCAAAAGCTTATGAACTCACCAACCTTTGTGTTGACACTTTTTCAAACAATTTGTATTCTTAGGAAATCACTAAACAGGAAATCAAGAGCATTTTGAGAATGGGACGTTAAGGCGTCAAACATTTCATATTTTGTCAACATATTGTAATTGATTTTGAAACATGTAATTCATACAATGATGTAACTTTTTCAATTATATATATGTTGGTTGTGTTTGCTTAAATCACTATTGCATTTGTTGTTACGATACTATACATGAAGTCCTCCACCCCCGGACGTTTCCGCCATCCTTAGTTTGGGGGTGTGAGAGCATGACAAAAGACTAAAGGGTAATAAGGATTTTCATGAATAACAAAAGGTGTTACTCTTCATTTCAAAGTTAAAGATTTTCCCGGGCAAGCTAAAGACACGGTGGGATGGTCCTTTTGTGGTGAAACAAGTGTTTCCATATGGAGCTATTGAGCTTATATCAAAAGATGGAACTCCTTTCAAGGTTAATGGGCATAGATTAAAAAAAAATATGAAGAAGGAACCCCAAAAGATGAAGGAATTGGAGAAGGGATGCATTTGGAAGAAACTACAGAAACGTAAAGCAGAAAGGAGTCCAACTAACGACTCCTCAAAAAGAAGCGCTTCTTGGAGGCAACCCAAGTTTAGAGTTTGCTTTTGTTTCTTTTTCATTTTATTTTCGTTTTTTTAGGATTTGCTTTTATCAATCTTCTTCTGTGATTAAAATGATTGCTTGAGGGCAAGCAATGTTCAAGTGTGGGGTTGGTGGCATAAAATTTAAGAACTCAAATTTTTATCAAACAAAATGAGAAACTCGTCGAGTCCATGTACCTACTCGGCGAGTCCATTTGAGAAATCCCGAAAAATAACGGATTCGTGTATCTACTCGGCGAGTAGGAACCTCTACTCGGTGAGTCCACGTATTTACCCGAAAAAAAATTAATTTTCACATTCTTTAAATAAGGAGTTTTAACACTAGTTGGTATAACACAATTACAAACGCAACCACCACCCGCTCGACGAGCAACTCTTCCTCTTAAGTTTTCATCTCCATTTTCTAGTTATTCATTCCAATTCCGACTAAAAAGGTAACAATTTTCTACTTAATGTTGTTAAAGTTCATATCTTGGGTAGATTAATGGCCATAATCTGTGAAAAACTGGATTTTAGGGTTTACTCCAATTCTGGGGTTTTGATTTTTTCTGACGAATTAGGTTGTTTTAGACAAAATTTCTTGCAAAATTATGCTTAATAGACATACCAAGAAAAACCCCTGGACTAATTTGTGTATTTGGATGTTTGATTTTGTCCGAATCAGGAATGGACTCGCGAAGTTCATACTACTCACCGAGTCGGTTCTTTGACTCGGCGACTCCATGTTTCAGATGACCAGAATTTTTACATTTTTAATTTTATTGTGTTTTGTTTGTGGTGTTCTTTGTTTTGCAGAAAACGTGTCTAGGCGTGGTCCGAGCTCAAGAGGAGGCGGTTATGGGGACATCCCATGGCTAAAATTCCTACAAATTATTTACAAATCCTCACTCGCCCGTGCAAAAAACAAGCTGGAAGCACTAAAACGCAAGGAGATATATGTACCCAATGAGATAGACTGGCATTGGATGGGTCAAGCTGGATTGGAGGAGGAGTTGACTCCTTATTTGGTCAAGTCCTTTGAAAACAATGGGATGATAATAATTTGTGATGGGTGGAGTCGATTGTTCAAAATTCAAGAACCCGTCTACCAAGAATTATGGTGGGGATTCTTTTTGTTAGTCCCAAAACTGAGGATCCAATTTAGTAATCAATGAAGTTAATTGCAATTAGATAGAGATTGAGATGAAGAAGAAGTAGAATCAAGCATGCACACATCTATTGCCATTAAATGTCAAGTACATCTTGATAAAGTACAACTACTGCAGAGTTCTGACATCAAGCAAAAAAGTACAAACTCACACAACACAGTTGCTATAAATAGTACTCCTTCTACCAGCACAAGAGTGTGCAGCCGAACACATGAGTGCGGCCGCACACATGTGTGTGGCAGCACACATTGCAAGACAACACATAATCACTGCAAAAAATGACACTATCACCTATACAAAATGATGCCTAGCTCACACCACAAAATTATGTTCTTTCAGTCTCCCCCTTGGTTTGAGACTAGCATAGTCTTGTCTTCACTCCTTTGGCTCTTCAGCAGGCTTCTCAAACAACCTCAGATCTGGTCTCCCCATCAATCCCATCCATAATCTTCCATTTATGATTGTAGCCACCATTGCAGTGTATTCTTTAGCAGCAACTTCCATTACGTCTTTTCTACAGATTATCTGGTGACGAGCCAGAGTCAGAATATCCCTTTCTCAAAAACGAAGAATATCTTTTGCATTAATCAGCCTCAAAACATGTTCTTGATCCTTGAATTTGCTAGCAGCAGTTGCAGTTTCGTCATCGTATGCCCAAAATTCCATATTGTTAAGATATCCCTCCTGGAAGTGCTGAGGGATTGGAATTTCTTGTTGCTTTTTTGTAGCAGGCCATAAAATAATCTTCATAGGTTTGCCTGTTTCTGGGTCGAGAACATCCTTTTCCTTTCGATAAAGGGCTTTGGCAGTCTTCATACTGGGAAAATTTTCTTTGACCTGCCTATCAAGGAACCTCTTAAAGTTAGATGCACTTGGATCTTGCGAGGGATTGTGAAAGGGGACCCTAGATAATTCTGCTAGATTAGTTTTAGTCCAAGAATTGAAATCACGGGTGCTTTTGTAACACTTAGATATTCCTGAGTTTCGCTTTACCACCCACAAATTCGTTTATGGATCGAAAGCCCACATACGGATACCAGATCTGTCACCATACTCGTCACCAAACTTTCTCTTTTTGAAATCTGTTATAGTCAGAACAGGGTCTTTTTCTTTCCGATTTTCATTGGCATTTTTCATGAATAAAAGTCCTTCACATTGATTTTCAGTCACAATTCTTTTGCCCTGTTTGATTGTGATTCTGGTTCTGCTTCCTTCTGGTTCATTTTCAAATCTGTTGACAATTGTAGTTGTTCTTGGAGCAGGTGGGTCAACGGGTAGATCATCAGTTGCAAGAGGTGATTGAGCAGAAGGAGGATCCACTACTCCATGAGGCTGTTGGCAGAGGGCTTTGACTTTTTCACCAAAAGCATCATACAATACGTTCTTGAGATTGAAATAATTAGCTAGAACAGATCCAAGACTCGTTTGTAGATCTTTGATTTGTTTGGTCTTTTCTTCATCCTTTGCCCTGAGCTCAAAGATATATGCAGAAAGCTAATCCATTTGAATTGACTTTTCAATGACCTGTTGGCGGAGAACTCCAATTTCTTCTCGAAGATCAGATGAAGAGAATTTGTCATCATCTGTCTGACACTCGTTAAATGATATTCCTTTCCTGCGTGAAGATGTTGGACTAGATTGAGCCAGATGTCTTACTAATCTGATAGAAGCTTCATCTAGAGAAGGTCGAGTTGGAGAATATTCTGGAATAGAAGAGGATCCACCAGTCTCGAACATGGTACTTGGACCTTCATTAGTCTGCTTTGGAGGAGAGTGAGCAGAGGTTGTAGTGATTGTTGAAATAACTTGAGGAGCACATTTTACAGAAGGTATCTTCAGACTTTCAAGAGATTGGCTTGTTCTTATGGAAGTCTGAGAATTCTAAGGTTCAGATAAGTTAGAAATGATTGGAGCTGGTGTTGAGACAAGTGACACAGAGGAAGGAATCTCTGATGTCACATCTCCTTGGCTTGTTGTGACTTCCAAGGGCTTTGAGGTAGAGAGTAGAATTTTGAGAAAATTTCCTTCATCTCTAGTCTTGGTTGCTAGAGAAGCAACTTCATTGACTTTATTTACACGGCTGCCGGGAATATCAAGAAAAGGATCAAAATCTTCATTACCAAAATCAAACTATATGTTTGTTTGAATGTCGTCATTGATTCCTGTAAAGTCGATTTCTTTCAAAAACTCCACATCTTCATAAAGATCATCGTCATCATCCCCTCGAGAAGATTTTGAATCATTTGCTTTCTGATAATCATGCTCATCAGCTACATAAGCTGTGGGAGAGTGATGAATCTCCTCTACTTCAGGCTCGGAGGGAGAGTGATGAATATCTTCATTTTCCATTGGCATAGGTTGTTCTTCTGATTCTTCTCTATCATCCTCTTTAAAAATTCCAAATTTTATCAATGGAAATTTTCCTTCAAATACAAATTTCCCGCCTCTATTTTGTTTCATTAGCCCAAAAGCACTTGGACCAATGGATTTGAAATCCAAGATATCATTTCCTCTCTGAAGCTCGAGGTGATTCACATTAAGGATGATTTGCAAAAATCTTGGATACATCCAGAATTTGTCCCTTTTGCTCCCTTCAAGATTTAAAATCATTTCATTCATTATGAATTTGGAGAAATTAAATTCAAAACCTGCCGCCAATGCTGCAATGGCACCAGTGTTGGCCAGAGAAATCGGGTTTGCTCCTGATCTTCGGCCGGAAATGCAGCTCACGAACACATGAGCCAAGTACTTCCAGCAAGGAGGAAGCAACTTCTTAATTGTAGGAGGAAAAGTTCCCTCATATCCCATATGCTCTAATACTTCCTGAGTTTGCTGAACATCAATCTCCATGGGGTGCTCAGGTCTGTCCTCAATTTGGAGAGATTCTCTAATAATGCTTTCTGTTACTTGAATTTTCTTGTCTTCCACTGTTGCTTCAACGAATTTTTCTCCCTGACCATTCTTCTTTACAACAGCATTCCTCCAGAATTCCATAATCAAACTTTGGTAGATATCAGGACTTGTAGTTAGAGCATGAACCAAACATGATTTCTTCAAGCCATCCACAATGAATTTCAAGTCATTGTGAACTGCAGGAGGGTCTTCGAGAAAAATTGCAGAATTATGAGCTTTAGCAAATTCCATGTCTCCCATGTTAATCTGAAAGTTAACACACAAAGTTATTAGGTCAAAACAATAAAAAATTGAAGCCGCACAGGAGATATCACACAACCGCACACGTGAATACACATAGCCGCACACGTGCAAGTGTGCGGCCGCAACCGCACATCCAGAAAATCATGCAGCCGCCCACGGTCAGCCGCAGATGCCTATGTGCGGCCGCACTCACCGTGTGCGGTTATCATCGAAGACAAACAATTTGTTATGAAGATCCAGCAGCAAACAATCAAGATTCAATAGCAAACATTGAAAATTTTCACCGAGTTCATAAGAATTTACCGAGTCAAAGCTTTGAATTTAGAATGAGATTAAGAGAGAAACAACGTGCGTGTGCGGTTGAGGCAAAAGTAAATGACAGTGAAAAAGGCTCACCGCACACACGCTATATATATGCACAAAATTTACACTTCCTCTCCCTTGTCCTTTAATTATTTATCCCAAAACCCCTTTCACTCACAATTTTCTCAAAAATGAATTATTTTGAGGATTAATAAAATATTAATTTCAAAGTTCCAAAAAAAATTTAAAATAAAAAATTAAAAATTAAAAATAAAAAATTAAAAATAAAAAATTAAAAATTAAAATGAGATTGAAAATATTATTGACGACAAGAATCAATTTAAACCTATATAAATTGTTTTAACCTGTTGAGATTTAGGGATCAAAGTTTTTAGACAACCATTATCCGCTTGTCGGTACCTTTCATATTCACATCTTTGTCCGGTCGATTGTCGGTATTGTTGTCCACTTAAACACGAAAAATTGTGACAAAATTAGGACATACTATAAGTGACAAGACAATGTGATCTTAAATTCCTAGATATTATATCTGATCCTAAGTTACTAGATACTATATCTTAGGGACCATTCAGCTGACGACGACCAGGGATATGGTTATCCACCTAAATTGAGCAGCGAGATCTATAGACAATCTGTATGTGTTCAATTTTAAGTGTTCTAGAACGTTTTTCCCGCTTCCTGATATGCCCAGCCATCAAGAACTTCCAGAGTACACCTTACACCGGGTTAGCAGACTACCATTCAGAGAGAGGATAGATTCATAATTCTATTACTTATTATTTATTTCTTCAGAGGGGTTGAGAAGTAGAAGGTTGCATATGCTGTGTACCAGGTCGGATTAGAAGTCACGCAAAGGAGACATCATATGTTGCATATGTTGTGTACCAGGTCGGATTGGAAGTCGCGCAAAGGAGACAACATATGACTAACAGACGGAAAGAAAGAAAATGATATTCTACAGACCTAATTTATCGGAATTTACCAGTCGCTCCATCCAACCAGAATTAAGGACAGAATCCGCACATCGAGGAAAAGTTATACCACGGTTCCAAGTACGGGTTCAATTAATGTGACGAGTAGATTCCCATATATATATCTCCCTGCTCAACCTATCCAAGCGTCGTATTATCAGTCTAAATGGAACTATCTAGGTCAAGATTTGTCAAGTCATTTGATTTCTTAAGTTCAATTCTGCCTAGTCATGTCCATTTAGAATCTTTCATGCCTACCGGCACATCAAACCAGAGCATAGACCCTTCAACTTTGGGTACATTACACAGACTCAGGTTGCCTGTTATCACATTATCATATCACTTCCCAAGACATCTCCCTCAAACATAATTTCTAATTTTTAATGTTTTTGGATTTTCTACTTTTAATGTTTTTGGATTTTCTATTTTTTAATGTTTTTGGATTTTCTATTTTTAATGTTTTTGGATTTTCTATTTTTTAATGTTTTTGGATTTTCTATTTTTCTCCCCCTAAATTTGTGCATAAAAATGAAATAAAATAAAATGCGCAAATTTATACAAAAGAATTAATCCTCAAAACGAATCATTTTAGAAAATTAACCAGCACATCGAATCGAGCTTTGTTAAAAGGCTTGGTGAACAGATCTGCTACATTATTATCAGAGCGGATCTGTTCTAGCCGAATGAGCAAACGCTCATAACATTCTCGAATAAAATGAATCTTGATGTCAATGTGCTTGGTTTTTGAGTGCTGGACCGGGTTTTTGGCAATTTGGATCGCAGCCTCATTATCACAAAAAATAGGGGTTTATTGAAAATTCAAACCGTAGTCCAACAACTGATGTTGGATCCAAATGACTTGAGAACAACAAGGAGATGCAGCAACATACTCCACTTCTGCTGTTGAGGTTGACACTGTGTGCTGCTTCTTGCACTGCCATGACACCAGTCTATCTCCCAGAAATTGGCATCCTCCTGAAGTCGATTTTCTATCAAGCTCACACCCACCATAATTGCTGTCTGCAAAAGCATAAAGATCAAATTCGGGATTTTTCGTATACCAAAGACCTAGTTTTGGGCACCCTTTGAGATACCGAAAAATCCTTTTAACAGCAATTAAATGAGAGAGTGTAGGATTAGCCTGGTAGCGAGCACATTGACAGACCGCAAACATGACGTCTGGGCGACTAGCAGTAAGATACATGAGTGATCCGATCATTGATCGATAATGAGTTTGATCTAAGGATTCACCCTCAAGATCAGGAGTCAGAAGAGGCCGTTCCGCCATGGGCGTAAGAGCAGGTTTTGCGTCTCGAAACCCGAACTTCTCCAGTACATCTTTCACATATTTTGATTCATGAATAAGGATTCCGGTTGAAGATTGTTTGACCTGAAGCCCCAAAAACGTGGTCATTTCCCCAAGTGAACTCATCTCAAAGCGCTTCTTCATCACCGCTTCAAACTCTTTGCAAAGTTGGTGGCTTGTCGACCCGAAAATGATGTCGTCCACATAAATTTGAACGAGAATTTGATCTGGACCGACATGCTTGAGAAATAAGGTTTGATCAATGGTGCCTCGGGAATAGACGTGATTGAGCAAATGCTGAGTAAGAGTAGCATACCAAGCTCGAGGAGCTTGATGCAATCCATACAAAGCTTTGTCTAACTTGTAAACATGGTTTGGAAGAGATGAGTTAACAAAACCAGGTGGTTGGTCAACGTAAATCTCCTCCTTGACCTTGCTGTACAAGAAAGCCGTCTTAACGTCCATTTGGTATACAGTAAAGTTCATGTAGGAAGCATAGGCAAGGAAGATGCGAATGGCTTCCAAATGAGCAACTGGAGCATAAACTTCTGTATAATCAAGACCCTCAATTTGCCGAAACCCTCGAACCACCAATCTTGCCTTGTTGTGCACAATGAAACCTGAATCGTCTTGTTTATTTCGAAATACCCAACGAGTATCGAGAGATTTCTTTCCTTTTGGTAGCTCCACCAATTTCCAGACTCCGAGTTTCTCAAATTGATTTAATTCATCATGCATGGCTTCAACCCAGCTGGGCTCATTCAGAGCCATTTCAACAGATTTAGGTTCTATTTGAGAGATGAAGCAAGAGTAGAGACATGTATTAACATCCCCACTTTTACTTCTCGTTTGAACACCGTCGCCCAACTGGCCAATGACGTTTTCTATCGGATGATCTCGCTGAATACGTGTAGGGATCTGATAGCTAATATCATTGACAAAAACAGGAAGATTATGAATATTAACCGCTCCATCATTTGCTGTATGATCTGTAAAGGATGAACAAGGTTCGTTTGAAGAATCTGCTACAAACTCTTCTGCAATACTTTCTGGAAAGAGAAGTTCCATCAGATTTGAAGTTACAGCGGAAGTCTCATGGTTCATGAACTCTCTTTCCATCGGAGTTAAAGGAGTAACAATAGCATCAGGAGAAGATTGTTGAGGAGACTCAGAAGATTCAAAATGAGCAGAGGGTACCAATGGAGGATCAGAGGAAATCAATGGTGGTTGATAGACAACTTCATCTTCTTCGTCTTCACTAGGAACCTTCGAATTGGAAGTAGATCCTTCTTGATTATCTGAAGACACATTGAATGATTTGAAAAGAGATGTGTAGTCAAATAACCAATCACGACCCACTCTTGCATCTGTCTCATTTTCCTCAAGCCAACGAACATCAAAGGATTCTACAATCTGTTTAGTCTTCTTATTGTAAACCCTGTACGTAGTTCAAGTAGCATATCCAACAAAGTAACAGTCATCGGCTTTGGCATTGAATTTGGGATTGGATTCCAAGTGGAGAGGGGTGCAAGGGCAGCCAAATACTCAGAAATGACTGACAGATGGCTTGTGTCCAAATAAAATCTCATACGGTGTCTTCATTCTGGCTTTGTTGATTAGCACACGATATAGAACATAACACGCGGTGTTAATCGCCTCTGCCCAGAAGAATACAGGAAGCTTGGAATCACAGAGCATCATCCTTGCAGCATCTTTTAGAGTTCGATTCCGACGTTCGGCAACCCCATTTTGTTGAGGTATTCGAACAGATTTGAATTGACGCACAATCCCTTTCTCAGCGCAAAAATGATCAAGAACAGCGTTCTTGAACTCTGTTCCATTATCGGTACGCATCGCTTTCACTCGATTTTTAGTTTGATTTTCGATCATCACAATGAATCTTTTGATAAGGTCAGCAATTTCAGCTTTTTTAGACAAAAAGAAAACCCAAGTGAAACGAGAGTAATCATCAATCACGACAAGGCAGAAAGAGTTGCGATTGATGCTTAGAACATTAACCGGACCAAATAAATCCATATGCAATAACTCGAGCACTTGACTTATGGAGTTTATCTGCTTTGGAAAGTGTGGTTTCCGATGTTGTTTTCCCTGAGCGCATGAAACACATTTTTCAAAAGTAATGAAATCTTTGATGGGTAGCCCGTGGACCAATTCGTTCTTTGCAAGTTGATTCAGGTTCTTTGCATTTGCATGACCGAGACGACGAAGCCACAGCATCGCATTTTGTTCAGAAGCTTTGGAGAACAGACAAGTGATATCGTCAGGGAAATTGCTATTCATGTCTATAATGTAGGCATTTCCATCCCGCTTAGATTGTACAAGAATCCAATCTTTAGGGATAACAATGCCAGACTTTAAGATCAGACATTCCTTATCTGTGAAATGCGTAGAGTAGCCCTTGTCGCATATCTGGGATACACTCAGTAAATTGTGCTTCAGTTCCGGAGCAGAGTTAACATTCTCAAAATTCAATACTCCATTAGAAACAGTTTCTCTTTGAGTAATTTTTCCGCCCTCTCTGCCCGCAAAAGAAACATATCCTCCATTAAAAGTTTGAATGTCGTGCAATTCGGATATGTCTCCAGTCATGTGCCGGGAGCAGCCGCTGTCGACATACCAAGGTCTGGCGACATTCCTCCGCAACTATCCCTGCACGATAAGGAGAATTAGTTAGTTTCGGGGACCCAGGTCATCACAATCCTGGGTTGACCCTTTCCTTTTACAAGTTTTTCTTTTGATTCTTTCTTTGCTTTTGAGTTAGAGAGTAATGGAGATTGATCTGAAAAAGATTTTGGAATCCACTGAAGGTTAGGTTTTAAAAATTTGTAATTTTGCTTTGAACCGGTGGATTTTCTACTTGAAGAGTTAGAAGATCCTGTCCTGCTCTTTTACAAATTCGACTTAGGCTTAGCCTGAGTTGATTTTGGCAAACTTTTGTTGTTTTTACGAAAAACCTGTTTATTCTTTTGAAATCTTTTGAATTTTTTGTTGAATGTTGTATTCAAATCTCCATTTCTAGAACGAGTTTTGGGAATTTTTCTAGTTAAAGATCGTCCCTGAAATTCATTCTCCCCTATATTTAGTAATCAATTTAGTAATCAATTGTTAGTCCCAAAACTGAGGATCCAATTTAGTAATCAATGAAGTTAATTGCAATTAGATTGAGATTGAGATGAAGAAGAAGTAGAATCAAGCATGCACACATCTATTGCCATTAAATGTCAAGTACATCTTGATAAAGTACAACTACTGCAGAGTTCTGACATCAAGCAAAAAAGTACAAACTCACACAACACAATTGCTATAAATAGTACTCCTTCTACCAGCACAAGAGTGTGGCAACACACATTGCAAGACAACACATATTCACTGCAAAAAATGACACTATCACCTATACAAAATGATGCCTAGCTCAAACCACAAAATTATGTTCTTTCAGTCTCCCCTCTTTTTGTTGTATGAGATACAAACATCCGGTTCATGCAATTTCTTGCAATGTGTCCAGCAGTGCCATAATTAAAACAAATTTGTTTGTTATCAGTAGCTTTGGCGCTGCTGTTGACAGTGTTTTTCTTTGCTTTTCCATTTCTAACACTTTTACACTTGCAAGATCCATCATAGAATTTAGTAACAGATGTGTTAGATGTAGAGACATGTAAATCAGGTTTAGCAGTTTGATCAGAAACAACACTATTAGAAACAACATTGTCAGACTGAAATAAAATACCACCCGACACAAAAACATTTGTGTTTGATTTTGACACAGACTCATTACTGTAATTAACACCAGACTCAATCACAACATTATTTAACTCAAAAGTTTTCAGCTGCATGCTCCCCCTGAACTATTGATATATCTGCACTTGAAGTAAAAACGTTAGTATGCAAAGTCTCATAACTAGACTGTATTTCCTACTCAGAAGCTGAATTTCCATACACCATGCAAGGTTCTCTGTCAATTTCTTCTTGAGACAGGGGAATAGTAGTATAGTTGTGATTGAAAGGAGGAGGGACACTTTCAAAACCTAATCCGACTTTTATTTGATTATCATGAGTGATATCTCTCCAGTGTGATTGACCTTCGATTAATTTTGCAATCTTTTCACTTGACCCATCGTATTTTTTGAAATTAAATTCAGCTTTTTCAAAACAATTTTTCAATGTGTCAAGTTCCCTGGTTAAAGCAGCAAGTTTTCTTTTGAGATGATCATAGTTCTCGCATTTGTTGCTGTAATCCTCTTGCAGTTTTTTAAAGTCTTTTGTTTTATTTTCTAATTGAGTTTTTAAGGGCTTTTGATTTTACCTAAGAGTATATCCCTCATATTTCAAGTCCTCGTTCTCTCTTTTGATTAACTCAATTTGATCTCTCAAAAACTTAACAGTTTTAATACAAGATTGAGAACAGCCGAATTCACTAACCTCATATTTGACTGGTTCAGGAGTGGTCTGTACCATGAATGCAAACTGCAAATTCATCATCTCTTCCTCTGGATCTGCTTCCATTTCTTCACTTGCATCCTTGACTTGAGCAAGATTTGCCTTTTCAGGTCCCGAAATGTTTAGGGCCTGAACTTGATCTTCCCAGTGAAACGATTGAGCTACCATTGCCATCTTTGCAAATTGATTGTTTGAAGATGATCCTCTATTGTTGTTGTGAACATAAGTTACTGGCACCATGGTTCTTTCAGAGTTTGCTCGCTGATCAGGTTTTGGACATTCCCTTGCAAAGTGTCCTGGTTCGTGACAATTATAACAACGTAACTTTCCTTTGCTAAAACCCATCTTTTTATCTGAATTTACACCCCAATTGTTCTTTCCAGTCTTTTTTGAGAATTGTTTAGCCCTTAATACTGCCATTGCCATTTTCCAAGTAATATCCATCTCTTCCACATCTTCAGGATGGATTTGATCAAGATCAGTGAATGAGAGTTGTGGAGAGAGGTCTCTAGCAACAAAAGCATTATAGCAGTTCACCAACCCAGTAGCTAGAGCCATATTTTCCTCCTTTTCCTTTGTAAATGAACTTTGGGAACCAATTTCATTAGATTGAACTGAAACACTTGTGGAAGAACTAACTCAAGAACCAACTTGAGATATGTTTTGAGGGATTTGAGTTTGTTGCATTTTCGGTATGTTGTATGGTATGTTTTGGTGGGCTACATAAGATTGAACTTGTGGAACCTGGATTTGAGTATTTTGATGGGTGGTGAAACTTGAGAAAGCAGTGTTGTTGTTTTGAATTCCAAGATTGGCTGAAGAGTACGAATTGACATGGTTGATTTCTCTTTGTTTATCATCAAGATCGCAAGCTTTGATGATTGCCATTGTTTCAGACAAGCTTAAACGGTTCAGGTCTTTTGTCTTTTTAATCACCGAGACATTCATGTCCCATGATTTTGGAAGACAATTTAGTAATTTCTCGTTGATTTCAGACCTAGTAACCATCACACCTGCGGAGCTCATTTCAGTGGTTAGTGTGATAAATCTTTGCAATTGATTTTCCAATGTTTCTCCCAATACATAATTGAACATGTTGAATTTCTGTCGGAGCATGTCTTGTCGACTTTGCTTCATGTCTTCATTTCCTTCATAGACTTCTATGAGCGCTTCCCACAATGCTTTTGCTAATGTATATTCACGAAACCCTTGTGCAATCTCAGGAGATAACGCCATAGTGAGTGTGGTAAGTGCCTTTTCTTGTTCTTCAACTCTTTCAAAGTCATCATCAGTGTAATTTTCAATCTGTTTGTCAATTACCGTGCGATCTTCTAGAGTAGAAGTAAACCTAATTGGTCCTCTTAAAATGCTTCTCCAAATTTTTAAATCCTTCATTTTGATGTATTTTTCAATTCGGTATTTCCATTCAGGAAATCCTTCAGCTGATAGCAATCTAGGAATACGAGTAGCGGATCCCATAATTGCATCCAAATCTTGACGAGCAATCATGCTTTGAGATTCCATTTGAGCAATCTTCAACCGCACACTAACACTCAACCGCACACTAATACTCAACCGCACACTAACACTCAACCGCAAACGAATATTAACCGGACACACTTTCCAACCGTACACATGTAACCACACACAATTTAACAGCAAACACTACACTTGTAACCGTACACACTTCAGCAGCAAACACCAACCACACAAACTTTAACAGCAAACACCAACCGCACACAGCAAATATCAACAGCACAAACTTCAACAGCAAACACCAACCGCACACAGCAAACAGCAAACACAGTAACATCACACACTCAATCAGCAGCAAACACAATAACAACACACACTTAATCAGCAACAAACACAATAACAGCACACACTTAATCAGACACGCTCCACCGCATACTCACATTAACAGCAAACCTTCAAAGTCATCAGCAAACATTCAAAGCAACCAGCAAACCTTCAATAATCAGCAGCAAACCTTCAACAGTTCTTCGATCAAAATTCTTAAAAACAGTGAAATTTTTGCACTCTCACACTCAAAAATAACTTCAAATGATACCAAATTGGCTCTGATACCAATTGTTAGTCCCAAAACTGAGGATCTAATTTAGTAATCAATGAAGTTAATTGCAATTAGATTGAGATTGAGATGAAGAAGAAGTAGAATCAAGCATGCACACATCTATTGCCATTAAATGTCAAGTACATCTTGATAAAGTACAACTACTGCAGAGTTCTGACATCAAGCAAAAAAGTACAAAATGACACAACACAGTTGCTATAAATAGTACTCCTTCTACCAGCACAAGAGTGTGCAGCCGAACACATGAGTGCGGCCGCACACACATGTGTGGCAGCACACATTGCAAGACAACACATAATCACTGCAAAAAATGACACTATCACCTATACCAAATGATGCCTAGCTCAAACCACAAAATTATGTTCTTTCACTTTTTTACCATCTCCTTCCGAGGTGGTAATGATTGCTATAATCCGGACATTTTTACCTTTTGTCTTAGAGGGGAACTGTGCCAATGCAGCATAACGGAGCTTGCATGGAGACTAGGGATCTATGATCAAAACATAATCATGTCCGAAAATTGTGAGTCATTCCTTGAACACTGCTACAAGGACCTTTCCCGAAGAGGTGGCTGCATCTACCCGGTGGAACACAACTGCCAACCGGGTCTACATTCCTTCTTCTGCTCAAGAGGGAATCATCAGTTCGCCCATCCATTGCTTGATCCACTGTCTTATTGCAAGCACCATTAACATCCAAAAGGATGATGACAAGGTACCTACTTTCGATATCTTCTACATGTGGAGCATCGTTACCTGCAATGTTTTTTTTACAATTTTCCATATTGTATGGCAAAATACTTAGAGGAGGGGTGGCTAAGGAGAGGATTACTTCCAAAATCAACAGTGGAATGTTTGTTACGAAGCTGGCTAGGACGTATGGGATTTTGGACCAAGGAGCGACAAGGGTGTTGACAATGATTCCTACTCCTCCTTTTAGCACCACAATATTTAGGATGGCAAGGATCATTGAGGATTATGGTGGGGGCATATTGGAAATCCAAATGTGGATGAGGTGTTGGCACTCGAGAAGCCATAAAGGAGGGTGAAGCAAAGAAGGGAACATGTCCGAGAAGACCCACTGGTCAATCCGGTGGATGACGAGCTACCAATGGACTGGTACAACGTGGATATGAGAAGGTACCAAGACAATCTTGGACAGAGTATGAATTACTATAACGAGTCATTTGTTTACTTGTTTGAACAAATGAATATTAAACCAAAACCCGGACCTGAATATCCCTATATTCCAAGTTGGGAAGGGAGGGCGAATCAAAGAAGGAATCAAGTCGGTAGTAGCGGAGCTGGAGGAAATGAAGAAGATGATGAAAATTGATGTTTTGTGGTTTTTGTTTGGTTTTTTGAAAACTACTTTTATTTGTTTTGTGTGTTTTGTGTGGTTCTTGAACATTTAGTACTAGTTTTAAGTAGGAGTTTGTTTATTGTTATCAATCACTTGTGGTTGTGTTTATATTTTTTTAGTTTGAAGCTTAAGAAGCATGCAAGAGTCTAGATGTCGAAGCTAACCAAGTGAGAGTCGGATTAGATGAGGATGTTGAAGTTTTGAGTTTATGATCGAGTCTGTTAGTGAAAATGGATAAAGAGTGTTATTTAATGAAGAAAGATAAGGAAGGGATACTAAATTGTCATTTCCAAACACCTCAGAAACGGATTCAAAGCAAAATAAATTTTTTTTCCAATCGGCGTTGTACTCGCCGAGTGCATACCCTGGGATTGACGAGTCCCTATGCAAGTCCGTGACTTTTCTGCTAGATACACTACTTCTCGTCGATTTCTCATATTGACTCGACGAGTCACTCAATATTCCATTCTAAAGGCTTACATTTTGTCGACATTTGATACGGGCTTTACTCATATTCTTTGGGATTAATTCCTGAAGATTTTCAGGACTATTTTCCTTCATATTTGGAGACGTACCACACAAGATTTGACACCCAAGGCATGGATGAGTTGTTCCCATGTCTAAAGTGAATTGAAGATGGAGATTTTCATGAATAAATATCGCCTTCGCCACTACTATCCCAGGAGAGTTTGTTCTAATTCCCTTTTTATTTTGTCATTTTCTTTATCATGCATAACATGTAATGGGGACATTGCATAAATTAAGTGTGGGGTAGAGGGTTGATTATATTAGTTACACTAATCCTAATTTCGGTATAATTTTGAAATTTTTGCATTAAAATTACTAGGATTAATTTAGAAAATTTTGGTGAAACAATTAGGATTCCATGCTAGTGTTATGTTTGATGATTGCATGAAGACCCAAATGTTTAGTTGAGCCTATATACGTTATAATGCATTTGTGGCCTCCTTCATTCTAGTGAAATCATGGGAAAAAAACACAACCTTGCTTAGTTTGAGGGATGCAACATGTTTAGCATCGTGTACTTGAAATGTATCTAGGAAAACTAATATCTTTAACCAATAAAGGTTGAAGTTGAGCGTTCATGCTTAAGCATGTAGGTTTTGAGCAGAAAAAAGTGAGTTACATGTGAAAAAAATAGAGAATTACAAGAAAAGTTGTAAGAATTTTGGAGCAGTCAAAGTGAAGATTAAAAGATCAGAGTTCTAAAAAATAAAAAGTTGAAGATACCAAAAATCATAAAGGTGGTGAATTCAAAGAGATTAAAGATTAAACTATCAAAGAAGTGAATAATTCCAAAAGTACCATAGTGGTATCAAAAAGTTGTAATTTTTTAGATTATGTATGCTTGGGTTGCTCAACCAAAAATACCTTGAGGTTAAGAAGTTTTCCGCGGATGGATTCGGAGGGATGCATAAAATGAGCATTGTTCAAAAGAAGTGGGCAAGTGTTTATGAGGATTGCGAGTATTTAGAATTGAGGGGGTCCTTTGTTAGTCCGAAAACTAAGGATCCAATTTAGTAATCAATGAAGTTGATTGCAATTAGATTGAGATTGAGATAAAGAAGAAGTAGAATCAAGCATGCACACATCTATTGCCATTAAATGTCAAGTACATCTTGATAAAGTACAACTACTGCAAAGTTCTGACACCTAGCCAAAAAAGTACAAACTGACACAACTCAGTTGCTATAAATAGTACTCCTCCTACCAGCACAAGAGTGTGCAGCCAAACACATGTGTGCGGCCGCACACACATGTGTGGTAGCACACATTACACGACAACACACAATCACTGCAAAATGACACTATCATCTATACAAAATGATGCCTAGCTCAAACCACAAAATTATGTTCTTTCATCCTTAGGAAGTTTTTTTTTTGGCACAAATGCATGCGTTGCGGTCTTGGCGTAATGGTTGGGTTCAATTGGGATTATCATATGTGATATTAGTGTTCTAAAATTTATTTTTGCTTGGGGGCAAGCAAAAGTCAAGTGTGGGGTATTTTTATATGTGCATATTTAGCTATATATTTAGTATAGATTTTTATGATTTATTGGCTAATTATTTGCAATTTATGGACAAAAGGTACTTAATTGTGTTTTAATTATATTTTCAGCACAAAAGATATGCTTGGAAGAAAAAGGAAGCAGGAGATCCAATCGGAACCTCAGGAACTGAAGAAAGAAGAAAAAGAACCAAATCTTGAAGGACTCGGCGAGTCTGAACGACTACTCGACGAGTACCCATGAGTGTTCGCGAAGCAAAACACAAAGTCCTTGCCGTACACAAACTCTACAGAGGGGACTCGGTGAGTCGGTTATCTACTCGACAAGCTGACCGTGCTTTCTGAAATCTATAAATAGAAGTCAAATTCCCGAATTGAGGCTCTCTCTGGAATCCTTGGGGAATTACTTTGTGAATATGAAGGTATCTGGACCTCTGGAAATCATGAGAGAAACTCTAATCTTCAAATTCTAGGGAGATTCAAGGCAACATAAGTTTACTTTTCACTTTATTCCTTAATTGAACTATGGTTGAAGGATTGTTATCTGCTGTAATTATGAACTAAATCTTATAGTTTCTCTTTAGGGTAGATAATTTTACAACTATGGAATAATTTATGGTTGGATTAATTGTTTATTGGTGAGTTTTGTTAAATTAAGCTTGTTAAGGAACCTTATGCATTAACCATAACTATTTTCTTTTAAGTGACAAGTAATTAAGCTGCATGGACATCTCTTAATTGGGTACCTCATGTGATTTATGTGAAAATATTGTTATGTGCCTAGGAATAGTGAATGTTAAACTACGTTTAACTAGAAAATGGGTAAATTAATGTGTAAGCTTGTATGATAAGTAATCAACAAGAGGTTAATTGAATTATTAATTTAATTAGCTAACTACAAGTCTTATTTCACCCGAATAATTAAACTAGGAACTTCATTAGTTTAATTACTTGATCGTGGCTTAAATTAATTTATTTCCTAAGGATTGGTAATAGCGAATGTGAATCTAATCACTTTAGTCGGTAACTAATAAGAATTAGTCCATTGCACTTGCCATGAAATCAACCATAGGAGTACATGAATCGAAGCTAAACAGAAACCTTTTTATTAATGAATATAGTTGGTTTTTACTTTTTTTAAGTTGTTAGTTACTTAAATTGTGTGTTAGTTAGTGTGTTAAAGTTTCTAGTCTTTAAAAACTAGAGAAAACATTTTACTTTTATTACTATGTTTAGTTAATGCTAGTTATTAGTTTAATTTCCGTTCCTTGAGTTCGATATCGTACTTGCTCAACTATACAACTAATAGACAGGTTCACTGCCTTTGTGTGTTTAAATTACATCTTAAAAGTAGGACTAAAACCAGTGCATTTATATACGCATAAATTATGTATTTCATCACAACTAGTAGTAGTAAATCAAGAGAGGTATGCCCTCCAAGAACCCATGTAATTCGAATCAACAAATTGTATTAATATCTATATTTTATTTTAGTGAACTTGACATTCTTACAATACCTACTACTACTTATCACCATAAGTACATTTTGAGAATGTGGGCGAAACTTTTGGGAATCATGCAACAAAACATATGACTTCTATACGTGTATACATAAATGTATATAGATGATATACAACTAGAAACGACCAAAGTTACTTACGAGCTCGTTTCTTACCCTACAACTAAATCACGCATTCACATGGAAATAAGAAGCCAACAAGCAAAACACCAATCATGCAGATAGACTCTACTACTTTCCAAGTCGTGGTCACGGCTACAGTGACAGCCATCATGGCACAACTCAATGCTAACAAAACAAACGAAAATGGATTCAGTGTCGACAATTCCAATCGTGGTAATAACCAAGGAAACCATCGAGTGGCTGCCTACAAGGACACCCAAAACCACAAAACCAAGAACATGAAACGAAAGTCTTGAAACGAGAAAGGAGGTAGTTCAACTCAAGGAACTACCAAAAGGCAACAAGCTGTAACAGCCAATACCCCCACCGACCCTACTACCTCAACACCGAGAAAACCATATGCTGGAAACCTCCCAAAATGCAGCAAGTGCAGCTTCCATCATAATGGAGTTTTCCAGGATTTGCATTTCAATAGGTGCAACAAGAAGGGGTACACCGCTCTTCATTGTAGGACCCCGACCCAATACATCACTCTAACCCCCGATGCTGAAGTAACTCCAATATGCCACACATGCGGTGAAACGGGGCATTTCAGGAGAAATTGTCCAATAGAGATGAATGACATAGGAGCGGAAGGAGTTTAAAAACAGGACATGACGAAGCAACAAGGAACCCTACTAGGATTCTCGGTACGTTTCTAAACAACAAAAATTAAGCATCGAATTTTCACAAATTTTTTTTCCAATTAATAACATAATCATAAATTTCTCCCTCATCCGAACAAATCACATCATTCATAGAAAAACTAAAGATCCTTGCAGGAGAGCCATGATGGTTTAGTGTGAATGTTAGGGTCATATGTAATTAAGATTCCACAGACTTAGAATACGTGATTCCGCCTAACGTCCTATTACTTGTTTCGTTGTGGACTTATGGAAGGGCCACTCAGACGACTGTCTTTTCAATTGTAATTATATACGACTAGACTACACCAAACTATTATAGAGAGAGACCTAGTAGGAAACATACTACGAGATTTCAACATAATTTATCCAAGAACTCGTGCTGCTAGAACCCACAATAACCCCGGTGCAAAATATTTGTAGTAGTAATAACAAGGATAAAAACTGAAAGCACTAAAGACGTACACATAGAAAGCACAATTTTTTTAAACAATCATATCTTCCAAATCAACTTAACACCTACCATAATAAGAAATTCCAAGGTCGTCGTTCGACATGGATTGGCTTGATTCTCACCATACCAATTTCATGTGCTACGAAGAGACCCTTCGCCATAACCGACCGATTAATGAAACCCTTCCAACCTATAACGACAAACCCCTGAATCATCCCTTGCATCTAGACTTATAAGTACCTAAGTAAAAGGTACTACGCTCTTTCCTAACCCACAACAGGAATAGGAAACAAGAAGCATAGGACATTAAGGGTATTGTCAAGATTTATAACCTCCGCAAGGTGTTCCCAAAAGTTCTTTTAGTGATACCAACCATGTGCCAAGTTTAGATTGTAATCGACTCGACTCTTGGAGCCATTCCCGTAGCCAAACCCCCAATACCAGTTAGCAGCAAAACAAAAACAGATATGACTGGTAAATGGAACGACCTAATAAGTAAGGAAATTTTCAGACCAAGCCTCTACCCTCAGAGAGCACCCATCTGACTGGTAAAGAGGAAGGGTGATATGTTTGTGGGACCATTAACTCCTAAAAGTAAAACCAACCCATCGTCAAGGATCAATATCCCTTATTCTGAATCCATGACCTATTCAACAAAATTCAATGAAAAAGCAAGGGTCAACATACCACCAGCTCAGAATTCCATATAAAGAAACTCCCCATACAGCGTAAGATTCATACGGCCAGTGGCACCACAAGCAAACTTAACCTTGGTAAGAATAGTGTTCGTCTTAAGCCCTAGAGACACTACCTCTAGGGCGTCAATTACACAATCTTCATTAGACCATTCAAAACCCTCGCCAGGATCGGTCCAGTAGCCTATAAACCTTGGTTACCACTAGAACTCAACATCGAACATCCCGCATTCTATGTGTCCAACCCTAAGCGGTGTCTGGCCGCCAAAACCCTTGTGTCCTACTCGACGAAATCCAGGTAAACAAGAACCTACACCCTGAAGAGGAACATGTGGGGATCATGGGAAGGGAAACCAAAAGAACAAGGTCAAATGCCAATAAAGAAGGAAAGACCAGATGAAACAGAGATACCCGCAACTTTTCCCTAGGCATACCAAGAACCCTTCCAAGATACAAATTTCAGGACGAAATTGTAACAACCCGAAATTTCGTATCATTGCTTGTACCCCTTTTCGTAACTCATTTCGATAATCCAATCGCCGTTTCCAATTTTGTTTCCGATTCCGGCATTTAATTAAGTCATTAATGTGTATTTTATGACTTAACGAGTGTCCTAATACCTTTAGAACTCATTCTAACACCTCATATTAGTGATCGGAACTTTTCTAGAATCAACCATATCGAGTTACGGCAACTTGATCGGGTACGACCAAAAGCCCCGTCTAACGCCGGTATCGGGTAGAATTCCACCGTGTCCCGAACTTGGACACTATTTAAAGTGATCCAAGCTTCCATTTGAAGCTTTTGCTTCATCTCACAACTCTCTCTCTAACCTCTCTCCTCAACCAAAGATTCAAGGTCCAAAACATTGAATTAAGGCTCCAAATCTTTGAGGTAACATCCCCAACTTGTTGTTTAACCTCTTAGGCCTTCAAATTCGTGTTTAATCTATCAATTTGGACCTGGAACATGTGATTACGGCCAAGGAGCATGCTTGGGCCATAAACACCTAATAAATAGGTTTTTGAGCAATTTAGCCCCTTCAATCCAACATTGGGACTTAGATACAACCATATGGCTTACAAATTCGGACTTAGAACACCCTAAACATGAATTTTGTGGAGCAAATAAGAGTTTACGGCCAACGAATATGCTTGGGCCGTAAACTCCTCAAACATGGTGAGTAAACTCATTTAAACATGTTTAAAAGCCATATAACTCCACCAATTGCCTTGGAATAAATCCTAGAATCATCTACAAATAGTTTGGGGACCTTAAACATGTCAAACACCCTCCATTTAGGAGTTTCCGGCCAAAGCTTCCCACGAAATAGTTCCAGGGCCGTAAACTCATAAAAACATGTTAAAAGGCGCCCTAAATACATACCAAGACTAGTGAAAATTGTTTGGGTACTTTAAGCATATCAAACACCCTCCAAAAGAGAGTTTACGACCATGACACCCCAAGGAGAAGTCCCAGGCCATAAACTCCTCTATAGGTGTCAAATGATGCCCAAAACTCATACCAAGGCTTGGAAAATTAGTTAGAATCACATGTGATTGTCCTAGCCTCACAAAATAATTATGTATTGAGCTTGGGGGGAGTTTACGGCCGTAAACTCCATGTTTACTGCCGTGAACTCCCATAAATAATATATAAGCACATTCAATCCATTCCAAGGCTTTAGAAAAATCCGTTCCATTATTTCCCATGAGTAATCAAGCCATTTAGCACTCAAAAATACCCAAACATGAGTTCACAGACGTGAACTGATGTGTGTATGTTTTTTGAGGCCGAAAACTCCCTAAGGAGTTTACTCTTGAAGAGTAAACTCAATTCCCAAGTCCCACACATCAATACACGTCCGTAGATGTCACCCGGGTCACTCCAAACACTTGTTTCGAAGTGTTTTAGTTCATTGGAGTGTAGTATCCCATCTAATTAGTATTTTTAAATCAACTTAGATACATTTAGATATTATTTCATATTACATAGGAGCCTCGCATGAAATCAAGCCCGGAACCAACGATTAGTGTCCGAAACAGTTGCGTTTTCTCGTCTGGTGAGTTCATACCCCAACCCTTTTTCAATGGTTTTTCAATGTTTTCAAGGGGGGAATACAAGCAAAAGTACAAGGATATCTTGTAATTAAATTCATTATTTCATTTAAATGGTTTCATAATTCGCACACTTTTAAGAATTGAAAACCTACTAACAAACTGTTTTAACTTGCAGAGTTGTTTGTTCAAACGATTTCAATTCTTATTATATACTGTTATGTTTCACAATTGATTGTTCACACTTATATTGATAGAGATCATAAAACATTGTAATGTCTGTAATAAAACACCTAGGCTCGAGTGTAAAGGACAGACACCATTAGAAACCATAAAACATTTGTAATGTCCTTAATAAAACACCTAGGCTTGAGTGTAAAGGACAGGCACCATTAGAACTTAGTTAGTCATAGATACTACTTCCCTAGGCACGAGAAGTAAAGAGTAATCTTAAAGATTGGAGACACGTCCTATGTAACACTTCCTTGGCACGAGAGAGTGGAGGACTACCCCTATAACCAGAATCTCCAGGAGGGAGAACGTGACTTGAGTGTATAGATCTATACGGGACGGACAATCCCGCACCTGGCTGCTAGCTACAGCCGAACCGAAAGGTTCAAGGGTGACGAAAGTCATAAAAAGGATTTTGGCCCTGGCCCGAGTCATATCTAGTCTCAAGTATGGTTAAGGACTCGCAATCAAGATTATGAACACTTCACACTCAATTATTAGTTTTATGTACGTAATAAAACTAATGTACATTTTAGGATAATCAAACTTTCAGGAGAATTCATACACACACATTCAGGAAAATATGGGATTTTCTGGGGATTACACTAAACATAATCGGAATCGGTAACAATTCGCAGACACACACACATTCTGGAAAATATGGGATTTTCCTGGGGATAACACTGAGCATAATCAGAATTGGTAACAGTTCACACACACACACATGTAGGAAAATATAGGATTTTCCTGGGTAACAGTAATACGTAACTAGAAACATGTAACAATTTAGATACCAAATTTTATATTTCACAAGAACAATCATGTTTTCAGTGTACATCTTTTACATTACATTTTGGATTTGGTAACCAACTTTTAAGAAAATATGGGATTTTCTTGGATAACCACTTTTTCAGGAAACTAAAGGAACTCGTACATTTTCAAAAAAAACTAACCGCTTATGAACTCACCAGCTTTATGCTGATTTTCAAACCGCTTGTATTCTCAGGTCCGCATTAGACAGGTACCCGACGATCTCTTTTGGCGAAGACTGAGTGCGTAGAAGACTCGTCTCATTTTGTTCATATATACTATGTATCACATGTATAACTCTACTTTTGAAACAAATGTAAACTTTTCTATATGTAATGTAATGGTTGTTTTACTTTACTTACTATGTGCATTGGATTTGATACTCAACATGGAGTCAACCGTGGAAATGTTTCTGCCTTCGGTTTTCGGGGTGTGACAGATTGGTATCAGAGCCCTTGCTTATAGTGAATAAAGTATACCAAACCTTACATGGTATAAAACTATAAACATTAAGGGGCCTAAGTGCTCTGAACTAAAAGTATCCCTCAAAATATAAGTATTTTCAAAAGTATATAGGTATAGTGAACCGTCGAGATCCGTAACTACAAGTAGAACAAAACATAAGTAAATAGGTGTCGTATGCTGTGGTTAATCTTGGGCAGTTATGTAGTCGTGTCTAGGATCAATATAGCCTGGCCAACTATATTCATTTGAGACACGTCCAACATGTGCTTGGGAGTGACTGTGGTATGCGGCATGCTTAAAACTTACCCTAATACCACAAACATCGAGCCAGTGTCGTAACGAATCATGAAATACAATGGGAGTATTTCTCAAGCTAATCCTTGGTAGAAATCCTCGTTCATGCATTGTTCTTTGATCATCCCCTTAGCGATAATTTTCCTGCATTATCGCTTGTTAGCATATATCTGTCATATCTCTTGATTCAATTCAGAGGACTTATCATCCTCTCTTCCTTGATCAAGATGCCTCCAAGAAAGAGATCCAGCTCTAAGACCAACAACCCTCCACCACCACCTCCTCCCCAAATTGATCCTGTAGTATTCCAGGCAGCTATTACAGCCGCAGTGGCAGCTGCCATGTCTCAACGGAACTCTGGCGGTTCCGGTAGTTCGGGAGGTGGTACCCAAACCCAAAACCAAGAAAGTAGTCAGGGACACCGAAAAGAGGGTTCCTATAATGATTTCATGAACGCAAAACCCACGTCCTTTGATGGCACTAAGGTGTCATTTCCCTCACCCGATGGTTCAAGAAGATCGAATCCATCCTTGAAATTTGCGCCTGCTCAGAATCTGACAAGGTGAAGTTTGCCGCCTGCACCTTTATCGACAAAGCCCTGACTTGGTGGAATGGCCGAGTCAAATCCCTAACCTTACCTTTAGCCAACGCCATGGGTTGGGAAGCCATGAAGGAACTTCTGCTGGCTGAGTACTGCCCTCGGGGCGAAGTGCAGAAGTTAGAACACGAACTCTGGAACCTGAAGATGAAGGGTTCTGATATCATCGCTTACACTTCCAGGTTCGATGACTTAACATTACTCTTCCCGGGAATGGTTACCCCGGAGAGTAAGAAGATAGAAAGATTCATCTGGGGGTTGACCCAGCCAACGAAAGGAAACATCATAGCTGCGAGGCCAGATACATACGACAACGCCAAACGCTTACCACAAATCTTAATAGATCATAGTGATGACCCTGAGAAAACAGCTACTACTCCTAAGCCGACAGAGAGGAGTGGTGAGAAAAGAAAGATTGGGAAGAAGGAGAAAAGTCAGACATCACAAGAGTCTTCGAAGAGGCAGCAAACGGTGGCAGTGCATGCTGCCACTTCCCCTGCAACTGTTTCTATTGTTGGATCCTCAACTCGAAAACCTGCCAGTAGGTATGCTGGAACCCTTCCTAGTTGTGACAAGTGCAACTATCATCATCTTCCTTTAAGTCCATGTATAAACGTGTTTTGCAACAGTTGTGGCATAAAGGGTCACATGGCGAAAAACTGTAAGACACCAACCCAATCAACTAGTCAAGCTTCCGGAGTGGGCATTGGTCGGGCCTTCTATGGTTGTGGAGAAGTCGGGCATTACAAGCGAAAATGCCCCAAAAAAATAACATCTGGCAACACCGGAAGAGTTCTAGCGATAGGACAAGAGGAGACAGCCACCGATCCCACCGTTGCCATAGGTATATTTCCCCTCGTTAAATTTTATGCCTGTGATTCTCTTCGATTCTAGCACCGAAAGAAATTCGGTAACCAACCATTTGAACATCTTTTAACCCCGTTCGTTCATGAGTTATCGAAAATGTATACCGTCGAGATGGTTATCAAGTGAGAATGGAATGCAAAGGTAATATCCGTAGATTGTATCCTCAATCTGAACAATTATTCTTTTTTGTTCGATCTAATGGCGAACTTTTCATGAAATGCTTTGATGTCATCTTTAGCATGTAATGACCAAGCCTCATTCATACTGTTATTCCTGGTTTCGAGAAAGCCATTCGTCTTAACCTACCTCCGACCCGACTCTCATGATCTTCGTGCATCAAAGCTAAAAAAGTTTTCCCATATATTCCTCGTCCGCGTGATCATCGAGAATCGAGAAGTCTACAACTTTTTCCCCGATGCATTTTTCCAAAGATTTCCTGAGAATTTCCTTCCGAGCGTAGTCAAGTCTCGCATTGACCTAATCCATGAAATTACCACGTAGCCAAAACCTCAGAGAGGACGATGTATCCAAGGCAGCAACCAAGGCTTGATATGATCACTACGAGATAGTAGTGGTGCCCTTCGGCCAAACCATTTTCCTGGTTATGTAGATAAGCAAAGCAGTCATACTCATGGACCTTTCCAAAAGCTAAGGCAATAAAGAATTAGTCGGCATCGGAGGTACCCATAGAAACCCGTCAACTCTTGGGTCCCGTCGACTATTATTGCAAACCCGCCTAGAAATTTCTTTAGAACCATCGGACCCTTAGCTACTCTGCCATGTGAAAATGTGCCCTCTTGTTGGAAGTCTTACTCTGGAAAGACATAGTACGCCTTGGGAAGTGCAGAAAACTTAACTCGTGGAACATTAGACCCTTCGAGATCCTCGTTAGGAATCGATTCCATAGCCCTCTCCAAGTTATCTTCAGAACTCAACAACAACCATTTCGAAATTCCACGTCGTTATTCGTAAGGAGTGCCGACCTGACGAAACCCTAGTAATCCCTTTGATGAGATCGAAATCATCGGGAGTCCAAACCTCCATGATTGAAACAATTGGAATCATGGATTGATAGGTTGACCATACGAAACAAAGCCGCATCCTAACAGTGAGGGTTCGCTGGAATGTCAAGCGGAGACCCGATTCCACTTAGGAGCATGAAGAACCGGAGCAGCAGATTCATCCTCATATCTCTTTTCACTTCGCGATCTGTGTTCAAATCTTTGAATTTCGGGACGAAATTCCCTCTAACGGGGGGATAATGTAACAACCCGAAATTTCGTATCATTGCTTGTACCCCTTTTCGTAACTCATTTCGATAATCCAATCGTTGTTTCCAATTTCGTTTCCGATTCCGGCATTTAACTAAGTCATTAATGTGTATTTTATGACTTAATGAGTGTCCTAATACCTTTAGAACTCATTCTAACACCTCATATTAGTGATCGGATCTTTTCTAGAATCAACCATATCGAGTTACGGCAACTTGATCGGGTACGACCAAAAGCCCCGTCTAACACCGGTATCGGGTAGAATTCCACCGTGTCCCGAACTTGGACACTATTTAAAGTGATCCAAGCTTCCATTTGAAGCTTTTGCTTCATCTCACAACTCTATCTCTAACCTCTCTCCTCAACCAAAGATTCAAGGTCCAAATCATTGAATTAAGGCTCCAAATCTTTGAGGTAACATCCCCAACTTGTTGTTTAACCTCTTAGGCCTTCAAATTCGTGTTTAATCTATCAATTTGGACCTGGAATATGTGTTTATGGCCAAGGAGCATGCTTGGGCCATAAACACTTAATAAATGGGTTTTTGAGCAATTTAAACCCTTCAAACCAACATTGGGACTTAGATACGACCTTATGGCTTACAAATCCGGACTTAGAACACCCTAAACATGAATTTTGAGGAGAAAATAAGAGTTTACGGCCAAGGAACATGCTTGGGCCGTAAACCCCTCAAACATGGGGAGTAAACTCATTTAAACATGTTTAAAAGCCATATAACTCCACCAATAGCCTTGAAATAAATCCTAGAATCATCTAAAAATAGTTTGGGGACCTTAAACATGTCAAACACCCTCCATTTAGGAGTTTACGGCCAAATCTTCCCAAGAAATAGTTCCAGGGTCGTAACCTCATAAAAACATGTTAAAAGGTGCCCTAAATTCATACCAAGACTAGTAAAAATTGTTTGGGGACTTTAAGCATATCAAACACCCTCCAAATGAGATTTAACGGCCATGACACCCCAAGGATAAGTCCCAGGGCCGTAAACACCTCTATAGGTGTCAAATGATGCCCAAAACTCATACCAAGGCTTGCTAAATTAGTTAGAATCACATGTGATTGTCCTAGCCTCACAAAATAATTATGGATTGAGCTTGGGGGGAGTTTACGGCCGTAAACTCCGTGTTTACTGCCGTGAGCTCCCATAAATAATATATAAGCACATTCAATTCATTCCAAGGCTTTAGAAAAATCCATTCCATCATTTCCCATAAGTAATCAATCCATTTAGCACTCCAAAATACCCAAACATGAGTTCACGGCCGTGAACTCATGTGTGTATGTTGTTTGAGGCCGAAAACTCCCTAAGGAGTTTACTCTTGAAGAGTTAGCTCAATTCCCAAGTTCCACGCATCAATACACGTCCGTAGATGTCACCCGGGTCACTCCGAACACTTGTTTCGAAGTGTTTTAGTTCATTGGAGTATAGTATCCCATCTAATTAGTATTTTTAAATCTAATTAGATACATTTGGATATTATTTCATATTACATAGGAACCTTACATGAAATCAAGCCCCAAACCAACGATTAGTGTCTGAAACAGTTGCGTTTTCTCTTCTGGTGAGTTCATACCCCGACCCTTTTTCAATGGTTTTTCAATGTTTTCAGGGGGGGGGGGGGAATACAAGCAAAAGTACAAGGATATGTTGTACGTAAATTCATTATTTCATTTAAATGGTTTCATAATTTGCACACTTTTAAGAATTGAAAACCTACTAACAAACTGTTTTAACTTGTAGAGTTGTTTGTTCAAACGATTTCAATTCTTAGTATATACTGTTATGTTTCACAACTGATTGTTCACACTTATATTGATAGAGATCATAAAACATTTTAATGTCTGTAATAAAACACCTAGGCTTGAGTGTAAAGGACAGACACCATTAGAAACCATAAAACATTTATAATGTCCTTAATAAAACACCTAGGCTCGAGTGTAAAGGACAGGCACCATTAGAACTTAGTTAGTCATAGATACTACTTCCCTAGGCACGAGAAGTAAAGAGTAATCTTAAAGATTGGAGACACGTCCTATGTAACACTTCCTTGGCACGAGAGAGTGGAGGACTACCCCTGTAACCAGAATCTCCAGGAGGGAGAACGTGACTTGAGTGTATAGATCTATACGGGACGGACAATCCCGCACCTGGCTGCTAGCTACAGCCGAACCGAAAGGTTCAAGGGTGACGAAAGTCATAAAAAGGATTTTGGCCCTGGCCCGAGTCATATCTAGTCTCAAGTATGGTTAAGGACTCGCAATCAAGATTATGAACACTTCACACTTAATTATTAGTTTTATGTACGTAATAAAACTAATGTACATTTTAGGATAATCAAACTTTTAGGAGAATTCATACACACACATTCAGGAAAATATGGGATTTTCTGGGGATTACACTAAACATAATCGGAATCGGTAACAATTCGCTCACACACACACATTCTGGAAAATATGGGATTTTCCTGGGGATAACACTGAGCATAATCAGAATTGGTAACAGTTTACACACACACACACGCATGTAGGAAAATATAGGATTTTCCTAGGTAACAGTAATACGTAACCAGAAACGTGTAACAATTTAGATACCAAATTTTACATTTCACAAGAACAATCATGTTTTCAGTGTACATCCTTTACATTACATTTTGGATTTGGTAACCAACTTTTAAGAAAATATGGGATTTTCTTGGATAACCACTTTTTCAGGAAACTAAAGGAACTCGTACATTTTCAGAAAAACTAACCGCTTATGAACTCACCAGCTTTATGCTAATTTTCAAACCGCTTGTATTCTCAGGTCCGCATTAGACAAGTACCCGACGATCTCTTTTGGCGAAGACGGAGTGCGTAGAAGACTCGTCTCATTTTGTTCATATATACTATGTATCACATGTATAAATCTACTTTTGAACCAAATGCAAACTTTTCTATATGTAATGTAATGGTTATTTTACTTTACTTACTATGTGCATTGGATTTGATACTCAACGTCGAGTCAACCCCGGAAATGTTTCCGCCTTCGGTTTTCGGGGTGTGACAGAAATTCCCTATAACAGGGGGATGATGTGACAACCCAAAATATTTTGGTCATACAAGGTCCAGATTGTCAAGATGTGCAAGTAAATTCACAGTATAACCTTGTTACAAATAAACTCTTGAAAGCCATAAGGGCATTAGTGGTATGGGTAGGTATATAAGTTCACACACACACACACACAAATATATATATATATATATATATATATATATATATATATATATATTTATATATTAGAAATCATATTTATAACAAGCCCTTCAAAGTAAATAAGTTTTAACAAAGCAAGACTAGTCAAATGCTTGGAATAGAGACCATGAATTTAGAACATAAATTATTAGTATTTAGCCTAGTATCCCACCCACCTTAGAACACCCCAAGACTGCAATCACCTCCCAAAAAGGATCAAAACCAAAATCACCTTCTCATAAAGCACTAAGGTCGTAAACACAAACTAAAAGAGAGGCATGAACCGAAAACTACCTTAATGGGCCATAGTTTGGCTGTAAACACCCTTAGTGAATCATGGTTGGACCGTAAACACCATCCTAAAACCATTAGGACCAAAACCCCTAAGGGATGGGGTGATTTCGGTCACACTAAAGTGTTTCCAAGGTGGTTTACGATCTAGAGGAGGAAACAAACAAAAATTGTGGACTTTAGGATGTGATTTCACCCCCATTTCCAATGTGATCACAATAAACCACATATTATCCTCCAAATATCCATACATTACCCTTCAGTTATCCAAGCAAACTTCACATAGATACCATTCATTTTATTTAAATGAGAATAAAGTCATAAAACCTCACCATTTCTTCATTTCACTCCCTGTTAATTTCCTCCTCCTCTCTAGAAAACTATTCCCATGTGTCAAAGGAATTAAGCCCAAAGTTTATCCCTAGAATTCTTTGGTAAGTGTTTACATAATACATTAGTGTTTATATATGATTATATGTTAGTTCCACTATTTTTACACACATATTTGTGTGTTGATATTGTTAGGATAATAATCATTCTTAGAAGTTCATCCACTCCAATCAAGTGCCAAGCTCGAAATCTTTGTCTAGTTATTTAAAATCATCCTCCAAACCAAACCCAGGTGAGTTCATACCCCCCACATTTTGAAGCTTTTTCATGTTTTAAGGGGGGGGGGGGGGGGGATACAAGTAAAACTTTGTTTATCCCACAAATAATTTCATGTTTACATCTTTATGTTAAATGTAAAATATTATTTGCATAAGTCATGGTTTATACTAGTTTTCGGCATAAATATTTGTGAGATACATGTTGTTAGAAATAGACATAATCTATGATATAAAACCATAAGAAAATTTATGATTATAAAACTACCTGATATTTTGGAAACTTTTACTAAAAGATAGCTTTTCTAGCAAAAGTGATTACATTATAGTCACTTACTAATTTAGTGGGCTTTAACCCAAAAATATCATGATCTGGTTTCATATTTTCGTACTAGGCAAAAAATACACTTTCATATTTATATGAAAGATTATATAAATAGTTTCCAACAAACAAGATATGCAATAATTGGTATAGTCTGGAAGTTACAAAACGCCTACATTTTAGAAGATACATAAAATTGTTCAAAGAATTACTTATTTCATATTACAACAAAAAGGAGTCATAGTTCACGTAAATTACTTATTTCTTATTACAACCTTAAGTCCTACATTATAACCAGAGTCTCCTGGAGGGAGAGCGAGACTGTTGTGTATGAATCTATACGGGATTGACAACCATACACCTTAGTTGTTTGCTACAGTTAGACCAGCAAATCTAGGGTGACAAAAGTCTACCAATTCTAACGGCTGAAGAATGTCATCCAGGCATATCAGTCAAATAAACTATGGTTATAAGAACTCACATAGGGATTAACATACTATTCTGGTTTATGGGAAGCTTAAACTTCATTAGTTTTTCTAGAAAGATATAACTACATACTATTTTTCAGTACAACAACTCTCATACATTTTTGGACTTAGGGTTTAAGACTACAATTTTCATACTTCAGAAAATATTGGATATTCTGGGAACATGCATTTTACAATTAGAAGGAACGTATACAAAGGAAATACATACATCTATAGTTCATACATAAGAAAATATTGGATTTTCTAGAAACATACATTATCATTTTACAAGGAAGGGATACAAAGAAAATATATACATTATTGGTCTTGGGTATAAGACTTACAACTTGTTTTTAAAAGAAAATATCGGATTTTCTAGAAGTATACAAAAATCGGTTTCTCAAAAACGTTACAAATCCTTTTCATACAAAATACTTATGAACTCACCAACGTAATCGTAGACACTTTTCAAAATCACTTGTATTCTCAGGAAACCAATAGAAAGGTATTCAACCCTTCTTGGGGGCCGGCGTAGTTGTTTCATGATTATTACTTTACAGTTATTTGTATCTAACTTTTGAAAAGGCGTTGTAAACAATGTAAACTTGTAATATCAATGTATAAATGTTTAGGTTGCTATGTTTCATTAGTATTCAATTGTTAAGATATTGTACATGATGTCATCCACCCCCGGACGTTTCTGCCATTCCAGTTCGGGGGTGTGACAGAAACTCACATTAATTTTTAATTTCTTTCTAATAATAATTATAACTTGGTTAATTAGGTTAAATAAATATCAAACCTAAAGTGTAATCATATATAAACTAAATTTCAATATTAAAATAATAGCTTTATTTCTACTTATAATGTTACTTTTTTTTTTTTACTTTTAACATATTATACTTAATTTATTAGTTTTTATATATTGTTGGATATAAACCATTATCAATTTAAAGATATAATTTTGGAAAATTTTGTATAAAATACTTCAATTATTAATTTAAATAAAACATTATATGATCAACTTAAATATAAATTTTAGTTTACCTTAAACAACCCAAAAAATATTTTGTAAATAGCTAAAAGTGATAAATTATAGTGTCTTTCTAATAATGATTATAAGTTGTTTAATAAGGTTAAATAAGTATCAAACCTAAAGTGTAATCATAAATTAACTAAATTTCAATTTTCAAATAATATCTTTAGTTCTACTTATAAAGTTATGTCTCAACTTTTAACATATTATACTTAATTTATTAGATTTAATTGCTATATGCTAACCATTATCAGTTTAAAGCTACAACTTTTGAACAATTTAGACAAAATACTAAAATTGTTAACTTAAATACAACATTACAATGTCAACTTAAATATAAATTTCAGTTCCACTTAAAAACCAATGAATATTTCGTAAATAGTTAAAAGTGATAAATTGTAGTGATAAATGCAAAAACTAAATTATAATCTCAATTTAACTAAATATTTCCAAAATATACTTTACAATCGTTAAAAGTTTTCAAATAAGTAGCTTAGGGACAACTTAAATATACAATTTTAGTTTAACTTAAACAACCCAAAGAATATTTTGTAAATAGTTAAAAGTGATAAATTGTAATGTCTTTCTAATAATGATTATAAGTTGTTTAATAAGGTTAAATAAATATAAAACCTAAAATGTAATAATAAATAAAATAAATTTCAATTTTAAAATAATATAATTACTTCTACTTATAAATTTATGTCTTTAACTTTTAAAATATTATATTTAAGATGTTGAAATATATAAACCATTATCAGTTTAAAGCTACAACTTTTGAACTGTTTGGACAAAATACTTAAATGGTTAAGTTAACTATAACATTACAATGTCAATTTAAATATATATTTCAGTTCAACTTAAAAACCAAAGAATATTTTGTAAATAGTTAAAAATGATAAATTATAGTAATAAATGAAAAAACTAAATTGTAATCTCAATTTAACTTAAATAATTCCTAAAGATATTTTTGTAATCGTTAAAAGTTTTCAAATAAGTAGCTTAAAATAACTTACAATAACAATAGTTAAAAATAACTATATATAAATGATTATATTGGTACCTTTAAAATGAAAAAATAACGTTTGATGTTTTAAATAATTATAATGATATAAATTAAAACATTAAACAAATAAATTTTAAAAAATTAGTTAACAATACCAACAACTATAAAGAACATTAAACCATATATTATATTTAGTTTTATTCATGTGTAACTTGCGGATAGAAGTCATTCAAATGATTGACATTATGAAGTTATAATACATGTATATATTATCATATAATTCAAAATATGCAACATATTATATCAATTTGTTATACGAATTATTATATCAAATTTAACAACAAAGTTATATATATATATATATATATATATATATATATATATATATATATATATATATATATATATATATATATATATATATATATAAACTTCAACTATATAAGTGTTTTTGTGCATTACAATGTCAATTTCAATGTAACTTTCAATTGCACTTAAAAACCAAAGAATATTTTGTAAATAGTTAAAAGTGATCAATTGTATTGATAAATGCAAAAACAAAATTATAATCTTAATTTAACTAAAAGATTTCTTAAAGATATTTTTATAATTGTTATAGGTATCTAAATAAGTAGCTTAAAATAACATACAATAACATTAGTTAAAAATAACTCTACATAAATGAATATATTATTACCTTTAAAATCAAAAAAATAATGTTTGATGTTTTAAACAATTATAATGATTGAAATTAAAACATTAAAAAAATAAATATTAAAAAATTTATTAACAATAACAACTGTAAATAACATTAAACCATATATTATATTTAATTTTATTCATGTGTAAGTCGCAGCTAAAAGTCATTCAAACGATTGAGAATATGAAGTTACAATATACATACATATATATATATATATATATATATATATATATATATATATATATATATAAAATTCAAAATAATCAATATATTATCTTAATTTAGTATAAAAACTATTATATCTAATTTAACAACTAAGTTATTGTTATATTTAAAAAACACATATATTTTTAATGACTTCAATTATTTAGATGTTTCTGTGCAACGTGCGGGCATTCGTCAAGTATACTTAGAAAGGAAGCATTTTTCCTATCACAGCATTCATTTGAAACTCTCATACATTTTTCTTTTCTCCACATTCATTTGATAAATTGTAGTCATAAATGAAAAAAACTAAATTGTAATATTAATTTAACTAAAATATTTCCTAAATATATTTTTATATATTTTTTCATAAACACCTATATTATAATAAATGCATTTGTGTTCAAACATGTTCGTATATAAAATGTATACAAACACGATTTTATAAAAAAGTATTGATACACATCTATATATATATATATATATATATATATATATATATATATATATATATATATATATATATATATATATATATATATATATATATGTACAAACACACACACACACACACACGTTTACTATGAAAATAGGTGTTTGTTTGTATTTTCTTTTATAAATATGTGTTTGTATACAAATATATTTATAATAAAATAGGTGTTTGTATACAATATTTTTTTGTAAAATACGTGTTTTTATACATTTAAAAAAAACGAATTTTTATATATTTATGTACTTAATAAATACCTACTTTATAAATAGATAATTCCGTATACAAAACAGTTTTTAAATGAAAATTTATGTAGAAAATATAAGATTTTTTATGTGAAACTAGATTTCCTTTTTTCTATAATATGATTTGATAAAGAAAAAACATATTCAAAACTGAATTTTGAGAAAAACATTGTAAAGAATAAGATCGGTTCTTTTAAGGACATGTCGTATTGATGACCAAGAAGACTCTAGAGAAGAAGCAAGCTTCAACCCTCCCCAAGACAATAGAGCCATCATTGTGGGGAGGGTAAAGAGCATCCAACACAAAGCAACCTTTCATTCCCTTGTTTCGTCGTGGCACACCCCTCCCACAAGCACCCCCCGGCTCAGGGGGGGGACCAGAAAAGGTCTTTCGTTTTCCCCTAACCAGCAGCGGCAAGGAGGAGAAGATTCAAGAGGTTTGTCCCAAGTCATGCGAACACTCGCTGTAATCATGCCCTGCTACCGCCATTCTAAGTTCTTCTGACTAAACGAAGTCAAGACTAAAGTTTTGGAACTTAAGTTTGCAACTTTTTACTTACCGAAAAGAAAGACTAGTTAGGTACCGTATGTAGAGCATATTCCAACACTTCGGATAACCACTTGACATTGGCAATACAGGGAAGGGAATCAAAGTGCACACACTTTAGCTACCCATGGCCACTTCCATTAGGAACATTTTGAATTTCTTTCTTATCTAATGGCTCTCTTCCTACTGCCTCTCTTGCCTAAAGAGGTCAGTCCATCGCGTGTCTGTCTTCCATTTCCTTGACTCCTAAACCTTGGGTCATTGATTCTGCCCCCGCTTAGGTTAGTTGTGCTTCCTTAAATATCGGGTTGCCAAGGCTTGTTTCTGGAGGAAATGGGATTAGAACCCATGATTTAGCAGTTGGTTGAGCAGTCGTGGCGGACAAACACAAACAGCAAGCAAAGTCTTGGCTCGCTCTCTTTGGGAGGCTATTCAACCAGACTGACGAAGTTGAGTATTGACACAAACAATAAGAGGACGAGCTTCCCTTCTACTACCGAAAAGAGGAGTTTACCACCGCCTACATATTCCACTCACTCTATCCTCTTTGATCTTATTCCAAGGCGATGGATCCTATTTCACTATCCTTGTCTAGAAGGCGATTCGGTAGCAATGAATTACTATAATAAGGTAAAATATCAAAGAAGTCTCTCTGATCGATCCCATTATTTGGAAACAAATAGAATCATGAAAACCAGAAGGAGTGGGATAATCAAGCTGCAATGCAATAAATCCTTACACCAGTTCTTGACTTTATTGATAATAGATGAGGAAGACATAGCAACTGAATCATGAACATATGCATTTCTAGCAAGTCAAATCTCCCAACAACCAGAGAAGATAAAACTACCCTAAAAATCCCATTTTAGATTTGATAGAACTGCCTTGCAACCAGGTCTTAGTGAAAGCAGACATACTATCTTGAACAAAACTAGCATTAAGAACACCTTTCAAATAAGACCAAACCTGAGAGGCAGTTTCACCTTGACAAAACAAATGAAGTTAAGAATCTTGTTGACTTCTAATGCAGAAATTCAATTTATAAGGCATTTGAAAGCCCATGTATCTGAGCTTGTCATCCATAGGAAGAGCATTCCTGAGGAATCTCCAGAAGAAGAGAATAAACCCATCTTAGGAGGAAGCCACTGGTTCCATAATAGAGACCACCAAGGACTTTTTTGGCCATGAATTCTAGAAAAATGCCAATAGGAAGCAGAGGAGAAAAGACCTGAAGGGGAATGATGCCAAACTAGTCTATGTGGGATGTCAGAATCTAGAGAGATATCTTAAAAAATAGATTGAGCCTCTGTGGATAAGCTAGGCAGAAATCGAAGCTTCGGAGAACCTTCTTCCATGCGATGAGATGAATTATGTCTCTCCCTCCAACACCAGACCGTGGACATTTAGTCCGAATTCCTTCAATCCTACCAGCCATTCCTTTCGGGACCCTGGACAAGGAGGGAATAAAGGCAACCTATAAAAAGAAAAAACTTGAAAACTTGAAATGATGAGTTCAGTTAAGAATCTCTTTTCTGCATTAACTAGTAGTGAATATAGTCATTCAAATCTCTCTGTTAGAAAACATCAGCGGTTTCGGCATTGGTAAGCATTTCTTTAGCAAGCCCCGTAGCTCGAAAGAAAGAAAAAAAGCTAGCAAGGGACTCACTTATGAAACATAGTTGAAAGATGTTTTTATTTTGGATCCATTTTTTATATAAAGTAACTACGACCAGCTACTGCTACCCCAATCTACGATACCTTCTCATCTCCTTCGATTGGTTTGTATCTGTTTCAGTAAAGACCGAAAAGAAAGACCCGATGTTCTATTTTTGTGTTACCTTTTCTTCATCGTCAATGCGACTCGTCCCTTCCTTGGTGAAAAGGGGGACCCCCTCCGCCGATGGTTTTTGAGCGTCTATCGATGCTGGCGCTTCCCTTCCTTCATTACGACTATAACCAAGCTGCCAACCAATAAAGCAAGCACCTTCATGGACTGAGACCATGGAAGCTCCATTTAGCACCTTAAGGATGTCTTTATCCTGAGAACCCTCGGGAATATTCAGAGACTCGGCTAATGCTTCTAGGCCCACATTCGGAAACTAAAGTTAGGATGTATTGTTAACAAAACTCTAAAATTTTGACCAAAACGGTAAATTTTGGAGCGAATTTGTAATAAAATTTAAAATTTGGGCAAAATTGTAACTTTTTGACCAAATTCGTAATAAATTTTGAAAACTGGGCCAAAAATGTAATTTTAATTTGGATGACTTGTTACCGGGTAAAAAGGTTAAATTGAATATGAATACCGTTTTTTTGGAATTAATTTAATAAAAAAAGATATAAGGACTAAATCGATTAAATTCAATATCTAAGAACTTTTTTATAGTTTTCCGTTTTTTGTATGATTTATAAGGGTTTAATAAGTTTAGTTTGATATAAATATTATAGAAGTTGTTGTAGTGATTTTATGTAATTAAAAATTTTAGTTTTTATCATACAATTTGTTATTTACTATATATAGAAATTAGCATACGTATATATACAACTTACACAACTTAAAGCCTTCTATAAATTAATCAAAAATTGTAGTATTTATTTTTTTATACTATTTTGTTATTTTTTTATATACATAAATTACCATATATTTGATATAAAATTTGCACAACTTAAAATATCTCATAATCTAACGACCCAATATATATATATATATATATATATATATATATATATATATATATATATATATATATATATATATATATATATATATATATATATATATATATATATATACACACACACACAAACACATTTATTATGAAAATAGTTGTTTGTTTATACTTTCTTATAAATATGAGTTTGTATACAAATGTATTTATAATAAAATAGGTGTTTGTCTCTCTCTCTCTCTCTCTCTCTCTCTCTATATATATATATATATATATATATATATATATATATATATATATATATATATATATATTGTAAAATACGTGTTTTTATATATTTTTTTTACAAAAATGAATTTGTATATATTTATGTGCTTAATAAATACCTATTTTTATAAATAGATATTTCATATACAAAAAAGTTTTTAAATAAAAGTTTTTATATAGAAAATATAAGATTTTTTTATGTGAAACTATATTTCCTTTTTTGTCTAAATATGATTTTACAAAGAAAAAACATATTTGAAACATAATTCAAAGTTAGCTGCATTCATAACAAAACTCTAAAATTTGGGTCAATAGGGTAAATTTTGGACCAAATTTGTAATAAAATTCAAAATTTAGGTCAAAATTGTAAATTTTGGACCAAATTCGTCATAAATTTTGAAATATGGGCTAAAAATGTAATTTTTGAAATTTGGATAACTTGTTGACCGAGTACAAGGGTGAAATTGAATACGGATACCGTTTTTTAGGACTTAATTGAATAAAAAAAATATAATGACTAAATCGATTATAATACCAATATGTAAGTACTTTATTGCAGTTTTCCTTTTTTGTATGATTTATAAGAGTTTAATAATTTTTGTTTGATTTAAATATTAGAGTAAATGTTGTAGTGATTTTATGTAATTAAATATTATAGTTTTTATCATACTATTTTTTATTCGCTATATATAGAAATTAGAATACGTTTATATACAGCTTACACAACTTAAAGTCGTCTATAAAATAATCAAAATTGTAGAATTTATTTTTTATAATATTTTGTTATTTTTTATATACATAAATCAATATACATTTTGTATAAAATTTACACAACTTTAAATATTCCATATTTTAACAACCAAAAATCCAGGGTAAAAATTTCATTTTATTATAATCAAAACATATAAATCATTTAAATCCAAGCATTCCAAAAACATTGCTTAATTAAAAAACTTATTAGAGTTACATCCCAAAATCACATAATGCGGAAAACATGGGTGAGTGGGCTGCGATCGAGTCGGGCCCTTCCATTCTAAACCATTGATACCTGAAACCGTAAAGAAACTGTAAACACGAAGCTTAGTGAGTTGCCCGTAACACACCCCACACAATCTACATAATCACATAAACCATATCAGTCATATAAGTAATACAAGGCATGCATACTAACATATAAGGATGCCCTGGAAACCCTCCAAGGTCTTACTTTGCGTCACTTGGAAACCTTCCAAGGTCTTACTCTGGGTGTCATGGGAACCCCCATATGCTCTTAGCCCAATGCCATGGGAACCCCCACATGGTCTTAACTTAGGATGTAATGGAAACTCTCCAAGGTTTTACACCCAAGTGCCTCGGGAACCCCCTAAGTACTTTACTAAGGATGTCATGGATACCCTCGGGAACCCCCCCCCCCCCCCCACAAGGTATTTTATTTAAGTATCAGAAAGACAACTAGCATACCACATAACACGTAATCAACTAGCATTCCACATAGCACATAATGGGCCGGCCTTGGTGCCTTCGACCCATTGGTATGGTGAGGAGACTCACCTTAATTGTAGAAGCTTCCTGGAAGAATCCCTAGTTGTTGCCCCGCCGACTTCCTGAGCTATGAATACCAGAACCAAATAAAATCTTAGTTAATAGGACAAAACCCTTAAGTTTGGCCCAAGGTCAAACTTGGTCAAAAGTTAACGATCAACGGAAGTCAAAGTCAACAAGTAAAACTTCAGGCCGAGTACACCCAACATACTCAGCTTGTACGCATGGCGTACTTACCAACCATAATCGGGACCCCATAAGAGTACGTGCGGCGTACTCGAAGGTACGCCCGGTGTACCCGACCAAATGACCCTTTTCCATTAAGTGCTTAATCTCTTAAATCTTTTAATCCAACACTCAGATCTAGTCCCATAACATCATTTTAAATGGATAAAGTTTCCAACTTTATCAATAACAAGGTCACAAACTTTCAAGATCTAAACCTTATGCACTAAAATGACCAAAAGAAAACATCAGAAACTAGCTAGATCTAACAAATGCATCATCAAGATTCAAACTCCATTCCTCTAGAAGACAGATCAAGGTGAACAAAGTCCAGATCTACAAGCTCCAATGCAACCAACACTTCTACAAGAAGTTCCTTCTTCTCCAAGGTGCACCAAGCATACTACAAAGCACTCAAAATCACCTTCTTTCAGATCAAAATGATCATCTAAGGTTAGGGTTTCAAGAAAGGGTGTTGGAGGGGTGGAGGCTGAGAATGGAGTGGTTTTGGAGGAGTTAAGGAGCTTAAATAGGGCTTAAACCACGAAAATAGGGTTTAGACATTGATTACGTATTCCCAGTGTACTCAGGATTCCATTAGTATGCCCAACGTACTCATTTTTGTACGCTAAGCGTACTCAGCTTGGTCCAAAACCACCCAAACTTCAAACGGTCATAACTTCTTCGTTCTAACTCCGTTTTTGACGTTCTTTATATCCCCAGAAAGGTATTGAGGATCTCTACAACCCTATTTAATTACTATTTACTGAAAACACATTGAACTGAAATCCATAATAAATAAAATAAGTCTGAAACACTATACTCCCATTTTACCCTTTGACTCCAAACTGCAAACCGAACTATTAGGTCATATATCTACATTGCCCACATCCAAATGGGCCTAAATCTTACCTTTTTAAGGGACCTAATCCTCATGATGACTGCTCTTCGGGTCACAGCCTTGAATTAGGAATTGATTCGGAACAGGGCGTTACAACTACCATTCCCGGCATACCAGACAACCTAAGCAACACGGACACAATCCGATGAATACCATAGTCTTCCCAAGTTAACCGAAACCAACCAAACCAGACTCTCTCTAATCCTAATGAAGGATAACTCCTTCGTCATGCAAGAAACTATTCTTGTCTCCCCAGATCCTTAGACCACACATTGGTCTAACTCCTCGACAGACCTGCTACACTGGAACCGTACTGTACAATTTTTCTTCACAGATAACTGATCGAACAACCACTTCAGGCCCGTCTTAACAGATAGTCCAAACAATCCTTCGAGTTAAGGATCCATCTCTGCAACGGTTAGACTCAGACGAGAGATGTGCAACAAAGTTAAATTGATTACTCAGAGATTATTTAATCCGACTGTGAGTGGCTTAGCATCTCCAGGTCAATAACTATTTCACATAACGATCCCAATCACTGTCGCTACTTGGAATACCATATCATCGTCTAGCTTCATTCCATAGAAACCCTGAATTCCCTAGATCCCAATCTTGTCCGCCACTATCTGAAATATCGGATTCTTGCCCGGTTTCTGAGCCAATAAGCAACCTTGCATTCGCCCTACTTGAGCTCTGAAGGATACCTCATCTGACAATAACTGCCCTATCTATGCCGCCACTCATGGCTCCTTAAATCCTTTTGATCCATCCGATCATGATAGGCTAACAACCTGTTGCCACTGAATCCGACACAAATAGGTGAATGCTACCAGTATAACTGTAGTCTTACATCATGTCTTTTCGTAATTCTAATTATGATAGGCTAACAACCTCCTTTGACCATGATAGGCTGACAACCTCCTTCGACCTAACGTTTCCCGATTCCAATTATGTTGTGACCTACTCAAAACCTAGCGAACTAGCTCACCCTGGCCTAAGTCATCTGAGTGAATTCATTAATGTAATGGCTACCCTACATTTTTTTTGCACTTTCCATACTATCCAACTGCTTTTGAATGCTACGCTACCCCCCACAATCTGACAAAACTATCTGACCGCTTGTGAGTGCTATGGCTACCCTAAAGTCTTACAACGCTTCCCACACTATCTGACTACTAGTGAATGTTATGGCTCCCCATAGTGTTACAACACATTCACCCCAACTGACTACTATTGAATGTTACGGCTCCCCCGTAGTCTTACAAAACTTCCTCCCTAACAGACCATTAGTGAATGCTATGGCTCCCCCGCAGTCTTACAACACTTTCGTCCTAACTGACCATTAGTGAATGCTACGGATCCCCCATAGTATTACAACACTTTCTCCCTAACACAACCGCAGACCAATGCCTTACCCCTAATCTATCAATTCGAAGGTGCACAGATTCAAGCACACACTCGAATGAACACCCAAACTGAACTCAATTCATGACTGGAACCCCAACGAGATTCCCCAAATTTTGCTATCAAGAACCAAGAAGACGCGATTCACCTAATGGGGAGTTTTACCAAACTCCCAGCTCACACAACTCTCAAACCAAACAGCCACTTGGGCCACCTTCTATTGGATTAGGTGTTTAAGCCCGTAAGTATAATTGCTATGTACTTGATCCACTTGTAGCATGGTTCTTTTGGGTTGCCTTCACCAGAGCAATTTGAAAGGACGAATGTTTGAGAAAGAGGCTGTTTATGATTTATTAATATATTATATGAATAATATATTAATTGAGAAATCATATTTATTTAATTATTATTGATGAAGAATTAATTTGGAATTAATTTAGTGATCCAAAGAGACTAATTAAATTTGCAGGGACTGATTAGGTAATCAATAATACTTATAGTTTCGGTAAATGATCCATGTTGATTAGGGATGGACTAAATCTATGTGAGTGTCCATGAAGGTTTATTCCAAAGGGACTATGAAATGTGAAGAGTTATGGTGAATTAGGGTTTAGATGTAAGAAACCGTAAGAATTCCACACTATAAATGTAACCCCTAGCTTCCCAAAATCGGTCTATATCTTCTAAGGTGGAACCTTAGCCGATTTTGTGCTTCCTAACCTGTCTCTCATAAGCCTCCTCTTTCTTTTGTTGTTTCTAACTTATTAGAGGTATCACACTTAAGGTACTAAGCTCTTGAAAGTCCAAGGATTACAAGCTACAACAAAGAGGTGTTCATATAACTAGTTTTTATGTTGTATATCTCTAATTGCATGCTAGCTAGGGTATATGCTTTGGAAAAATAAAATTGCATGTATAACTTGAGAAAACTAAGATCCAAAGCGTTAGGGTTGTATATGCACAATAGGGATGTTATAGTGCTCAAAACCCATCAGTGGTATCAGAGCATAGGGTGTTTTCTATTATATTGTGCAATTATGTTATTTTCAAAGCTGGAAAATTTCATTTTTTACCACTGACTACTGAACTCGATGAGCCCCATGAAAGAACTCGACGAGTTGAGCCCGAGTTGAGCCAACTCAACGAGTCAATTGCCTGGCTCGAGGAGTTGGATCCTCTGTTTGCAGTTTTTTCGAATTTTTTGACCAGCTTTGGATTAGGATCATTACCACAAACTGTTTTTGATTGGTAAACTTTGATTTTTCTGATAAGGTAATGATTGTCCTCATCCAATTGAATGATGATTGTCAAATTTGAATAAAATTACTTGATTTTATGAAAAACTAGTTATTTGTAGAATTTGATTTGAATCATCTTGCTATATGTAATTAAATTAGGTCAATTTAAAAGTTATCAAATTGATCCAAAAAAGTTTTGAAAGGTTTCAAAATTTTTCCTCAAGTTTTGGAATTTGAAAAATCTTAATTATGAAACATTAAATTCTAAACTCTAGAATGTTAAAAGTCTAAAATTCAACCCTTATACTATTATAATATTAAAAGATTAATACTTATATATATATATATATATATATATATATATAGTCTTACCGTTAGTAGACCTCATTAACGAATCTGATCTATAAGGGGGTATAAGAAAACTGCCTATAAAATGGCGGTGAATGGGTGTCCACTCTCACCCACCACTTCCTTGATTGGTGGAGGGTCGTTAGCCGCATGGGTAGGATAGGACATTAATTCTCACTAAAAAGTATAATGATAAATTATAAAGTAACTAAATGTTTTTCAAATTCCAAATCTTAGTTACTTTAGGAAAAATGTGAAAATAGTGCTATTCCATGAAATTGCACTTTGCACCTTGGCAAGTCGTTAGTGGAGTGTGTATAGTTAACCAGCACACTGACTTGGAATAACAAGGGTGGCGAAGGGTAGCTTGAGAATTATCATAGATCAATGGAGTCTTTGTAGTTAACCGGCTCATTGGTTTGGTGGTAAATGACTCGAGAGTACCAAGCTAATTTGCATGGTTATTCACACCTTGTTTGTGATCATCGGTATCCCAGTAACAAACTTGAAGGGCATAATCGAGATTTAAACATGTCATTAAAAAGTTTAATGAATCTCAAAGAACTGGTAATTTCATAAAACTTAAAAAAATAGTTTTGGGTGGTGAAATTGGTAGATTGTCATTTACCTACCTTCAAATATTTTGCAACTGGATTACGACATCCCTCTTCCGAATTGTAAAATATTGTGTTTGGATCCTAGCCTTAAAATTTCATTGGGGTGTTATATTAAGGAATTTCTATCTAATGAAACTTGTCTTTCTTTTTAGATTTCTACTTTAAACAATGCTTAAAACTCAAAGGCTTCTGTCTTTTTCTCCCTCATGAACTAATGTAGGAGTGTCATTTTCGATGGGTGTAATTTCAATGACTAGATTTGAAAAATTCGCATTGCTATTCGATACAAGGAAAAGGAATATGTCATTGACAAAGAGCTAATGGTGATTGATGAAGAAACTGCTACTCCTGAGCAACTGGCTGAGTATAGGGCACATGAGAAGGATGCGACAAACGTGTCGTGCATCTTGCTAACCACTATGACTTCTGAGCTTCAGAAATCCTATGAGGACTTCAGGCCTTTTTAGATGCATCAAGACTTGATGGAAACGTACCATCAGAGTGCTTGACAAGAAATGTATGAAATCATTGCCTCCATGATTCCATCAAAAATGAAGGATGGAGAGCCCATCACGGACCACTTGCAAAAGATGCAAAGATATGTAGACCGCTTGCTGAAGTTGAATGTCAACTTTGATTAAGAGTTGGATATTGATATTATCTTACACTCTTTACCTCCTTGTTATGATCAGTTTCGTTTGACTTAATATATGAACAGGGAGGAAGTCACTCTAAGCAAGCTTCAAGGCCTTCTGAGAACTGCTGAAATTAGTTTAAAAGCAAGTCTGTTGTACCTACTACTACAACTACGACCCTAGTCTTGGTAATTGGACATGGGAAAGGGAAGAAAAAGAAATATCCTTTCAAGAATCACAAGGGAAAATCTCATGATGGATCCTATTCAAGTGCGTCCAAAGGTGGTTCTGTTGGTTCCTCGTCCTATCCAAAGGAAGCAGAGTGCTTCTATTGTCATGAAAAGGAGCATTATACACGAACTTTCCCTAAATACTTGCAATACATTAAGGATGGGAAGATAAATCCCACCTTCGCATGTATTTCCACTATTCAATCTAATAACTCATCACATGCTAGTTCTTGGGTCGTTGATACAGGATGTGGTTTTCACATTTGTTCTGAGTTGCAGGGTCTATGAAGAAGTAAGAATGTGGAGCACTAGAAGATGAACTTGATCATGGGAAATAGGAAAGTGTTGCATGTCACCAAGATTGGAGTTTATTATTTATTGCTTTGTAATGGGTTAGGTTTAGAGTTGAATAATTGTTGCTACTCGCCAGATATGGCAAGAAACATTGTTTCTTTTCATTGTTTGTATAAACATGGTTTTAGATTTTCGTTTAATAATGAAATTGGGTCTATAAATGCTTTCTATAATGACAAGTTTTATTTTGAAGCATTTCCTTGTAATGGTATATATATGAAATTGTGATGGTTGTAGACAACTTAGGAAACAATGCATTTCATACTGATTCGTCCAATGGTTTGGACAAGGCATGCTTGTGGCGTTGTCGTCTTGGATATGTCAACAAGAAGCGCATAGACCAACTCTAAAATGATGGAGTGTTGGAGTCATTTCACTTAAAGTCAGATGACATGTGCGAATCATTTTTTCTTGGAAAGGTTACCAAGTGACCTTTCACTGGTACTTGTGAAAGTGGTGAGGGTTTATTGGATCTCATACACACTGATGTGTGTGGACCCTTTAGATCCACCACAAGAGATTCTAATCGCTTCTATGTAAACTTTACTGATGATCATAGAAGATATGGATATGTCTACTTAGTCAAGCACAAGTCGGAGACCTTTGATAAGTTCAAAGAGTTCAAGCAAGAAGTGGAGAATCAATTAGGGAACAAGATAAAGATGCTCCAATCTGATCGAGGTGGTAAGTATCTTAGTATCGAGTTCCATGACTATCTTAAGGAATGCCGAATTATTTCACAATTCACGCCGCCTAGGACACCACAGCTTAATGGTGTGGTTTAGAAGCGCAATTGAAACCCTGTTGGACATGGTTCATTCCATGATGAGTCGAGATTCATTACATATCTCATTCTTACGGTATGACTTAGAGACTGCCACCTATATACTTAATCTAGTCCCAACTAAGAAAATTGCCAAAACACCTTACGAAATGTGGACATGGAAAGTTCCCTCGTTAGCACATATCAAGGTTTTGGGTTGCGAGGCTTTTGTAAGACAAGAGACTCACGACAAGCTCGAACCTCATAGTGAGCATTGTATTTTTATCAGCTATCCACAAGAATCCTTTGGATATCTCTTATCTTGAGCGAGTGACAATGTTGTCTTCGTTCCGAGGAGAGGGGTTTTCCGAGAGAGAAAACTCATATGCTAAGAGGATAATAGGAGGCAAATTGACCTTGAAGAGCTCTAAGAGTTGAGTATTGAAGGAACCTCAAATGCTATTGCCCAACCTGAGGAGGAAACTCCAGTTGAACCACTTGACGAGTCATTACCTTGTAACATCCTGTTTCGGATCGTCTGTGATCTAGGGTCCGTGGGCTGTAACCCGGGCATGAGAAATCCTTGAGACTATGACGAGTTACCAGAAACGTAGGGCTTCTCGCCGTCTTCCCGTGGATGTGAGGATTCGTTGGAAATGGACTTATAACGAAGAAGCTATGATAGTTTGAAGTTTTGTCGTTTTTGGTCCCTTATTTGAGAAAAGGTGCCAACCGAGTGTGAGAGGCGTACGCATTTGTACGCTCAACGTACTTATGTGCATCATATGGATGCAAAGGCCACCTAGTACGCTGGGCATACCAGAGGGTATGTTGGGCGTACTACGGTCAGTAGGAGTATGTATGGGGCAGTTTGGTTTGGTTATTGGTTAAAACCGACCCATAACCATTATGATTGGTTAATGCATTTTGGTAGCCATTGGGTATGGTTAAAATTGGTTATGGTTAATGGTTTTTATCGATTAATGGTTTTAGTTAATGGTTAATATTGGTTAACCATAATGTTCAAAATAATATAAATGACGAAAGTATATTGGCATAAAAAACGAAAATAGAATACCAAAAAGGCATCGACGTCAATGTTTGTAATCTAGCTTATAGTAATAGAATAAAATGTGTGCCTTTAATATTTAGAGTGAGATAACACATAGTCACATTCAAAATAAAAAACATTCAATAAAGATATAAAAAAATAAAAAGAATTGACATTAATAATCTCATATATTGATCATTTATATTAATATTAAGATAAAGTCAAACATTCATACACGTTCAATACGATTAAACCAAAAACTATAAAATAAAAGAGCCAAACATTCATATTATGAGCTATTGGATTAAAAAAAAGACAATCACTCTTATATATTCAATGTGATTAAGTCAAAAACAATAAATAAAAAAAAAGCCAAAAACATACATTCTTAATATATTACAGAGTCAAGAAGAACCAAAAACTTAACTTACCTAGAAGTCTTGATTATAAAGTCAAAAAATCCTTCGAATAGGACTATAAAGTCAAAACAATCTTTGATTATGATTAACGGTGTGAGAAGCCTTCGATTACGATTATGCGTGTAAAGATTAAACTAATTGTGAGTAATGTTTACACATTGTAGAATTAGCCGATTAGGAATTATAACATTAATCAATAATCTAACTCAATGCATGATTGGAAGATTATGTATGTCTGCGTGATCAGCCTTTGATGGTTTGATTGCTCGTTTGCCTGCTAATAAGTGAGGATTAATGAATTATATTTTCAATATCTTAATGGATCTTAAATAAGTTTGAATATATATTTTATATATAATCTATAATTTTTATATATTAAAATATAAAGTTGGTGGTTCAGTTAATAATTGTTCGGTTAACCTATAAAACCATAACCGAACCGTTAGTTATCGGTTAACAAAATTAGAAACTGAACCAATGGTTTTTAAAATGGTTTGGTTACTATGGTTCGGTTATATCGGTTAATTTGGTTTTTGTTCGGTTTATTGGTTATTATGCTCACCCCTAACGGTCAGAGTGAAAACCCTAATTGTGTGTCACACCCCAAAACCACGAACGGCGGAAACGTTCAGGGGTGGAGGACATCATGTACAATATCACAACAGTGTAATATAATAAACAAGCAACAACATCATCCATTGCATTATAAGTAAAGTTTTATACATGTGTGTTCTTTCATTGTAATAAGACACCAAAAATATATACAATCAAAATAAAAGACGAGACTTGACTGCTCCGTCTTCTCAAAACCTGTCCTCCGTACCTGTCTACTGGCGACCTGAGAATACAAGTTATTTTGAAAGCGAGTATCAACTTTAAAGCTGGTGAATTCATAAGTATATAAGTGTCATTGCTTTGTTTGTGAAAATCTGCTATGAATAACACGAAAACCTTTAAGTGAAAATGTTGAGGTAAGTTTGAAATCCCTAGAAAAACCCTTATTTTCTATAAGTATGAAATGTAGTCTTCTACCAAGACTCGAATGCTTTGTATAAATGAAGTATAGTCTTCTACCAAGACTCGAATGTTTTGTATGAATGAAGTGTAGTCTTCTACCAAGACTCGAATGTTTTGTATGAATGAAGTGTAGTCTTCTACCAAGACTCGAATGTTTTGTATGTAAAATGATAGTTTTTCCTATCTATTGACTAGTACTAGAACACTTAGTCTAACTCCTCGTTTATGTGAAAGTAATCACAAAATAAAGTAAATAGGGAAAATATAATCATGTAAGTGTTATTGTCTTGGATTACCAGGACAAACACGACATCACTGAAGTGAAAGATAAACCCTAAGGAACATCCGAAGAGTGTCCCCTCATCCTCTGTAGCAGCAGCAGGATGGAAGGAGGGTTAGTCCCTGCATCGATCTCTTGACGTAGATCGTCAACCTAATGATCCTCCGAAGATTCACATCTCATCCACTGTTGCAACAGCGGACGGAGGGATAGTTAGTCCCGTCACTGACCACTAGTCAAGTGACTACCTTAGACATCCGTAGACGTCATCGACCACTGGTGCTAATCAGTGAGATTCGGAATGGTAAGTCCCGCCGAAACATCCCATTGAACGGGGATAGGAAAGACAATTTACACAGTAAATACTAATAAATCATCCTCTTAGATCTAAGTTCAAGTATCCAAGGTAAGTAAGTACAGGATAATGCACCTATGAAGAAGTGTCCCTGTATAGTATCATGTAAGTGTGTTCATGTAACAGGTAAGTATATGTAAACATATTCATGTATCATATAATCGTAAGTAAGTGTACTCATGTATCATGTAAGGCATTAGTATAGACTCATGAATGAACTGACTCCTGTTTGATATCATCTGACTATCCCTATGATAGCTAACTAGAAAGTATGTGGTTGTTCAAGTAGGTTTATGCAAGGTATCTAAGAGCTTTGAACAATAATTTAAAGTGACTTGAAGTCATTAAACATTTCAAAACTAATACTTCTGTTGTCCAAGTATTTTAAGATAGAAAACCATTTCAAAGGACCCCATATGAGATTTTACTCTCCATAAACCATCACACATGGAGTTTACAGTTGTAAACTCTTGAGTTTACGGCCGTAAACTCCCAAACATGTGTGTTTGGTGTGTTTTGAAGTCCAAAATGCTTTCTAGAATTATTCTAACCTAGTGGCTATGTTCTTGGAAAGGTTTAACGTCTAGAAGTACTCCAAATAGGAGTTTACGGCCTCAAGGACATTTCCCCTTGGAGTTTACGGCCGTAAACTCCCTTGGGGTGATTCCTTGGTTGCTTTCAAGCCTCTTGTACTAGTGGGATGTGTTCTAGACTTTTAATCCTAGCATATGAAGGCATTAGGCACCACTTAGTGCCCTCTTTAGGAGTTTACGGCCCAAGAACCATGTCTTGGCCGTAAACTCACTTGTTTAATTGATTTTGGTGTGGTTTGGTCCTTCCATTTAGTGGGTACAATTTCTTGTAAAGGTCTAGGGCCTTAGGTGTCATGAAAACACCCTTTGTGACCATTTACATGGAGTTTACGGCCTAGGAGAGCTCTGGGCCGTAAACTCACTTTCATTTGTGTCATTTGATGTGTTTAAGACCTTAAGCTACTTGGGAGAATAACCTAGATGCAAGCCTTAAAGTCCTTAAGTCCTCAAATCACCATTTAAGGCTAGGAAATTGAGTTTACGGCCTAAGAGAGTTCTGGGCCGTAAACTCCCAATCTTGGGTGGTTTTGTGTGCATTTTCATGTCCCTTACATGTATACCTAATGTTCTAAGGTCTTGTCCTAGCACCAATGTCAGTTTTGGCTTTGTTTCGGGAGTTTACCGCCCAAGAACACCTTGGGGAGTAAACTCCTAGATCTATTGATTTAGCCAACTAAATCATGTTATAAGTATCTAATATGTATTCTAACACTACTAGAAAGAGTTACTCACAATCTGGGATAAGAACCCGAAGATCTGTCAGAGAGAAAATGGCTTTTCGCTAGCTGGAATTGTGAATAATGAATTAAATTAATTCAGAAAACTATTTATAGTCCTGAAATATTTTGGCAGAAAATATTTTTATTCTTGAACTTGGACTGTAACTTTATGAAACTTGAAATGTTCAAATTTCACAAACCCGGGAGCATCCACTCTCCTGATATCTCCTAAAGTGTAAACCCTAATGTACACTAACTTGTTCGGAAAAGTCTGAAATCACTGAAATTGGACTGACTTCTATTGAATAGATATTGTTTGTACAAATGGAAATTTCGGGTTGTCACATCATCCCCCCGTTAGAAGGAATTTCGTCCCGAAATTAGAATCTGAGCAAATAAGAAATTACAAATAACTAAGCAAAAAGGTGAGGGTATTTCAGTTTCATCTGATCCTCACGTTCCTAAGTGAATTCCGGTCCACGCTTTGCGTTCCAGCGCACCTTCACTATCGGGATACGGCTCTGCTTTGTTTGCTTGACCTCTCGGTCCATGATCTCTACTGGTTCCTCCACGAAGTTGAGGCTGTCGTTGATCTCGATCTCGTCGAGTGGAATAACAAGAGTCTCGTTAGATAGGCATTTTTTCAAGTTCGACACGTGGAAGGTAGGATGTACGTTACTGAGTTCTTTCGGTAGATTGAGCTTGTAAGCCACAGGGCCGATTCTTGCGAGAATCTCGAAAGGCCCTATGTATCTTGGATTGAGCTTCCCACGCTTTCCAAAGCGTATTAAGCCCTTCCAGGGTGAGACTTTCAGTAGGACTCGATCGCCCACCTGGAACTCCAATGGTTTCCTACGCTTGTCGGCGTAGCTTTTCTATCGGTCTCTAGAGGCTTTTAATCATTCATGAATTTGAACAATCTTCTCTATCGTTTCCCGAATGATCTCCAGACCTGTGAGAGTGCTTTCGGGAACTCGTCCCTTAGCTAACTGGGTATCACCCACTTCAGCCCAGCACAGAGGGGATCTGCACTTCCGGCCATAGAGTGCCTCGAATGGAGCTGCCTTTATGCTCGTGTGATAACTGTTGTTGTAGGAGAATTCGACAAGGGGTAAATGAGTATCCCAAGCTTTTCCAAAGTCAATCACACAGGCACGCAACATATCTTCTAGGGTTTGGATAGTCCTCTCACTTTGCCCGTCGGTCTGTGGATGGTAGGTTGTACTCATGTCCAGCCTAGTTCCTGAGGAATTTTGTAATGACTGCCAGAACCTCGAAGTGAATCTACTATCTCGTTCTAAGATGATAGATAAAGGAACACCGTGCAGTCTTACAATCTCCCTAATGTAAGTCCTAGTAAGTTTCTCCATCTTGTCTGTTTCCTTGATCGGTAGGAAGTGTGCAGACTTGGTGAGTCTATCGACGATGACCCATATGGAATCAAGTCCACCCATCGTCTTGGGAAACTTGGTTATGAAGTCCATAGTGATCCGCTCCCACTTCCATTCCGGTATCTCCGGTTGTTGTAGAAGACCGGAGGGTTTCTGGTATTCGACCTTGACCTTTGCGCAAGGCACTTACTCACGAAGGTAGCAATATCTGCTTTCATGTTAGGACACCAGTATAGCTTTTTAAGATCCAGATACATCTTATCTTAACCCGGGTGGACGGAATAACGAGTGTTGTGAGCTTCAGTCATGACCAAGTCTTTGAAGCCACCGTGTTTCGGTGTCCAGATCCGATCCATGAGGTATAAGGCTCCGCCACCCTTGACTTCCAAGTTCTTATCCATTCCTCTAAGGGATTCACCCGCCACGTTTTCAGGTTTCAAAGCGTCAAGCTGAGCCTCCTTTATTCGCATGGACAAGTGTGAATGGATAGTTAGAGTCAAAGATTTGACCCTACGACCAGTATATTCTTTCCGACTTAGGGCGTCGGCTACTACATTGGCTTTACCCGGATGATAACGAATTTCGCATTCGTAATCATTAAGTAGCTCGACCCACCGTTGTTGTCTCATGTTGAGCTGTTTCTGGTCGAAAATGTGCTGTAGACTCTTATGGTCTGTAAAGATCGTGCTTTTGGTACCGTATAGGTAATGTCGCCAGATCTTCAGAGCAAACACAACTGCTCCTAGTTCAAGATCGTGGGTTGTGTAGTTAACCTCATGTGTCTTCAGCTGTCTCGAGGCATAGGCGATGACTTTACCTCGCTGCATCAGAACACATCCGAGTCCTTGATTGGATGCATCGCAATAGACAATGAAGTCTTCTATTCCTTCGGCAAGGGATAGTACCGGGGCGGTGCACAAGGCTCGTTTGAGCGTTTGGAACGCTCTTTCCTGTTTCTCCTCCCAGTCGAAGGCCACGCCTTTCTAGGTTAGAGTTGTAAGAGGTTTCGCTATGCTGGAGAAGTTCTGAATGAACCTGCGATAATAGCCAGCTAGACCTAGAAATTGACGAATTTCGGTAGGTGTCTTTGGTGCTGACCAGTTCTCGATGGCCTTAATTTTGGAAGGGTCCACGTGTATACCTTTTTCGCTAACCACATGGCCCAAAAATTCGACTCGCCGAATCCAAAACTCGCACTTCGAGAACTTTGCGTAGAGCTTCTCCGTTCGCAATGTTTCTAAGATTTTTCGGAGGTGTTGACCATGCTCCCCCTTACTTCGAGAGTAGATGAGTATGTCATCAATGAAGACGATGACGAACTGATCCAAGTAAGGACGACACACTCTATTCATCAGATCCATGAATACTGCAGGTGCGTTAGTCAATCCGAATGGCATGACTACAAACTCGTAGTGCCCATAACGAGTTCGGAAGGCTGTCTTGGGAACATCTTCCTCTAACACTCGTAGTTGGTGATATCCGGATCGCAGATCTATCTTCGAGAAGTAGTTGGCTCCTTGAAGTTGATCAAATAAATCGTCAATGCGGGGCAAGGGATAACGATTTTTAATGGTAAGTTTGTTGAGTTCTCTATAGTCAATGCACATGCGAAACGATCAATCTTTCTTCTTGACGAATAAGACCGGTGCTCCCCATGGTGAGAAGCTTAGTCGAATGAATCCCTTCTTGAGAAGTTTGTTAAGTTGACTGGAAAGTTCCTGCATTTCAGCCAGTGCAAGACGATAAGGAGATTTGGCTACGGGGGTAGCCCCTGGCACTAAGTCGATTCTTAACTCGACTTGGCCTTGTGGTGGTAAACCGGGAAGTTCTTCTGGGAATATGTCAGGAAAGTCGCGTACTTCTGGGATTTTCTGGATGTCTTTCTGTTCTTGGCTGGTATCGACGACGTGTGCGAGAAATGCATGGTACTCCTTTCGCAAACACTTTTGAGCTTGAATGCACGAAATGATGCGAAGGTTGGTACTAGGTTTGTCGCCGTAGATAATTAAAGTTTCGTTGTTAGGAAGGTTAAGACGAACTGCTTTTTCGAAGTACATAATGTCGGCACACAGAAGACTCAACCAATCCATACCGATGATAACGTCGAAACATTTAATGGTAACTGGCATAAGATCTATCTTGAAAGTATGGCTATCTAAAGTTAAGATACAACCTACGTATATGCAGTTTGTACTCTCTGTTTTCCCGTTAGCCATTTCTACTGTGAATGAAGTATCTAATGCACATGGTTTTTGTTTAAGCAGGTGTGCAAATTTGTGACTTACAAAACTTTTCTCGGCTCGACTATCGAAAAGTATGCAAGCATAAGAGTTATCAAGGAGGAACGTACCAGTAACTATCGTTGGATCAGCTACTGCTTCCTCGTTGCCTAGAGCCATAACTCTTCCCACTCCTCCAGCCATCCCTGCTTTAGGGCAGTTCCTCTTGTAATGGCCCACTTCGCCATATCCGTAGCAAGCTTGGCCCATACCGGCGTTAGGAACTTGAGCATCTTGAGCTGTTAGAGTTTTGCAGAAGCGGACGGTGTGTCCCTTCTTGTTGCAGTTAGAGCACTGCATCTCCCTGCAAGGTCCGTTGTGATGGAAGTTGCACTTGGTGCACTTCGGGAGGGTTCCAGCATATGTTTTTGCTGGTAAGAGGTTGGCAGGGGAAACAGGAGTAACTGTGGCAGCATTGATTGCCACATATTGTTGTTTCTTGGAGGACCCTTGCGGAGCCCCTCCTTTCCTCTTATTCCACCTCTTCTTGTGGTAGTCGGGGTTGGACTTTTGTGGTACAGGGGTAGGGATTGTTATGTTCTGAGGTTTCCGGTGATCGATAAGAGACTGTGCCAGTTCCTTGGCACTATCGAAAGTAATAGGCCTGGAAGCAATCACACTTGACTGGATCTGGGGCGACAGTCCCCAGATATACCTCTCGATCTTTTTGTTCTGGAGAGCAACCATGTCGGGGCATAAGTTTGCCAAATCACAAAACCTATTTGTGTAGGTAGTGATGTCGGATCCAACCATTTGAAGATCTCAGAACTCCTGCTCGAGTTTCTGTACTTTGCCTCGAGGACAATATTCTTTCATGAGCATTTCTTTCAATTTTTCCCAGCTGATGGAATATGCCACCACCAGAGTTAGATAGTTAACATGGCTGTTCCACCATGTTAGTGCTCGGTCAGAGAAGGTACAAGCTGCGAACTTGACCTTGCTGCCTTCTTGGCATGCGCAGATCTCGAAGATAGATTCCATCTTCTCGATATATTGTCTCAACACCATAACACCCCCAGTTCCATTGAAGCTGCGGGGTTTGGCATTAGTAAAATCCTTGTAGGTGCATTCCCGAGGGTGTCCATGGCTTTTGCCGTGATTCGAGGGTAGTGCACCTGTTCCTGATCCACTAGGGGCAGGAGCGTTGATTGCTGACACAGCAGCTGCAACTGCTGCTGTGAAAGCTGCCTGGAACATAGTGGCATCAAAAGGATTTGGTGTTTGAAGAGGTACAGGTGGTGGTGGTGGTATTGGTGCTTCGTTGTTTGGGTTCCTCCTTGGATTCCTGCGTGGCGGCATCTTTAACTATACGTTTAAAAGATGACGACGTGGATAAGAATAAATGATAAATGAATGTGTCTCATGGACTAAATCACCATAGTCCAACAACAGAAAGAATAGCATGACTAAATGAAGAAGATAGAATTTGGATAATAATTTCCATAAGATTAGATATCTGTCAATAATACTGGGATTACAGATGTAACAAGTGCGGGAAAAATGGCCTAGAAGTAGGCCTTACATCAACCAAGATGGAAAATTTTGACAGACTTAAGATTAGACAAAGACCTAACAGGTCTCAGATTTAAACAGACAGGAAATTAGACCAAATTTTTACATAAACTAGGTTATATCCAAAAGATGAGTCGACGAGATTCTATCGGCGACGAGAACTGCTAGCATGAGTCCTCGATCCCGACAGTAGACGTTCGATGTCCCTTATACGCCTGTCCGACCTTGTTTGTTGAGCTCGAAGTTCTCTAACTTCAGCTCGGGTTTCAGCAAGTTCCCTTTGCAGATTTGCATTGCGGACCAGAGTCCTTTCATGAGCAGATCTCTAGTCGGCGAATGTGGACAGTGTTAACACCAGAGTTGGCGTCAACTTCCAAGACTTGATTGATAGTCGCCTGAGCCATTATCGTGTTCCGAGAAATCCTACGCACCATGATTGGTAGGACTCTATCAGCAGAACCTCCTTCAGTGAGGTTGTAGAAACTTCGGTCACCATTGTAAGGAATGGGCTGACCTTGTTCCTGACTCCATTCAGTCAAGTTAATGGCCCACAAGGGTGTGGGTCCTTGAAACACAGGGCGAGGGTTCAGGTTTGGGTTTTGAGCAGTTGGGGGTAGGTTGTTGACTTCCGGCTCCGAGTCAGAACTATCGGAAAAGCCCTCAGCATGGTGATCATCCAAAGGGATTAGGTGATCATCTTCTAGCTCTGCCTCTAGCCAACCCGCATTGCCTTGGTTCGGGAAGTACGGATCGCCATGGTGAAATCCAGCCATCTTAATCTACGTGAGAAAAGGGATATAAGAAATAGCTAAAATAGACGAACTAACTAAGATAATTACAGTAAGATCAAATACCCATATGGTATTTCCTTATGGTTGTGTTGGTAAGTTTTTAGACCTGTTGCCACATCACAACCATTCTTGGGCATATTCTAATCATTCCTTGGACCAACATAGTTGATCAGGCTATGCTATTCCCAAGACTGACTATATATCCCCAGGCTTACTTGTGATGTTCAACAATCGTAATACTTTTGTTCTTGTCATTGTGACACTGGTTTTAGTATGAGTGCAGGCACGTATACTTTGTTAAATATTTTATTATTTAAAAGTATAACTCTTAGACAGAGTGTTTTAATCCCATGTATTTATAGTTAGTATATCTTTTATGGGTTGATATACTATATTCACTATAAACAATGCTCTGATACCAATCTGTTGTTGGATTAATGTCTAAGTGCATAACTATATTTGGTATGTACTTGACCCGACCCGGCATGGTCCATTTGGGTTGCACTTCACCGACACAATTTATATGGATAATCTTTTGAGAATAGTATGTTTATGATTAATATTAATATATTATAAGTTCTAATATATTAATATGGAATCATATTATTTAATTAGTGTTGATCAAGAATTAATTTAGAATTAATTAAGTGATCAAAATGAACTAATTAAATATGGACTCTTGTATATATGGAATGGGCCAAGTTCATTTAGGTTGGGCTAAGCTTTCATGGATAGTCCATGGAGTGTTTAACCCATGGATCATATGAAATGAAAGGTCATGGGTCTAACCCTAGTCTCCATACTATATAAAGATGTCCTTGGTTGGTGAAATGGGCACTAGTGTGGATACACTAAGAGGGGTAGCCAATTTTACTAGAGAGAACCAAGTAATCATATTCTCTAAAGTCTTCCAATGTGTCTTGGTGATTTGTGATTCCACTTGAGGCTTCCACACTATTGGGGCTAAGCTCTTAAAGCTTGAAGACATCAAGCTACATCAAGAGGTATGTATTCTATCTTGTTACATTCATAGTTTTTGTATGCTAGATTAGGATAATACCTTGGATGTTCTTATTTGCATGTATAATAGAGAAAACATAGATCCAAGGTATTTAGGGTTGCATGTACACTTAGGAGTGTTAGAATGCTCAAAACCCAACAGTGGTATCAGAGCCTAGGCTTGTTTTCTTGTTATACCTGCAATAGAAGCTGAAAAAACGAATTTGGTGCTGTCTGATCATCAGACTCGGCGAGTCCATGCCTAAAAATTGATGAATTCGATCCAACTCGCCGAGTTGGTTCATGCACTCGACGAGTTGGACCCCCAGACAGCATAAACTCGACTTTTTTGGCTAGAAATGGACTAGGAACATTACCCTAAGTTGTTTTTGAACTTATAAACGTGTTTTTTTGATGTGGTAATGTTCATGCTAATCCATTTTCAAAGATAATTGTCAATAGATTCATGTTTTGTATTAGTTTAAGGTTTAGACTAATTACATGAAAAAGTTTGATTTGAATTATCTTGTACTTATGAGTTGCTTAGATTAATAGAAAAGTTAATTGAAATAGTTGTTTTCAATCCATTTTAATCTAAGAGTTGAGTATAAAATGTGTTTGTGTAACTTGTCCTCAAGTTACATGAAGAGTCACATTAAAGACTCATAAAATTCATAAAAGTTGGCAATGGTTACAAAATGAAGAGTCTTGTGTCATTGAATAATTTTTTATGACTCCATAACTTGTCCTCAAGTTATGGAAGTTCAAGAGTCACTTCATTAAAACAAAAATATGTAACCATAATTAAATCCATAAGTTATAAAATAAAGAAAAAGTTAGTTCTTTTATTAGTTTAAAGTCTTCCATAACTTGTCCTCAAGTTATGGAACTTGAAGAGTTTTTGGATTAAAACTACTTTAAACACATAAGTTATGGAATTAATTAGTTTTGAATAGTTTCAAAACTTGCCCTCAAGTTTTGGAATTTGAAAAGTTTTCCTTATGAATACTTTAATTCCAAGTTAGCCCTTAGAATTTTAAAAGTTAAAATTCAACCCTTATACTTTATAATATTATAAGTTAATAATATATATATATATATATATATATATATATATATATATATATATATATATATATATATATATATGTATAAGAGTAAAGTCAGTCTTACCGCTAGTACGCCTCATTCACGAAGCCGGTCTATAAGGTGGGTATAAGGTTGTTGCCTATAAAATGGCAACTTAATGGGTGTCCACTCTCACCCACCGCTTGCTTGACCGGTGGAGGGTCGTTAGCCGAACGGGTTTGACAGGACTAGAATTCTCCCTTCATTAAAAGTATTAATGATAATACTAAGTAACTAAACTCTTAATAATACCCAATCTTAGTTACTTAGGAAAAATGTGAATAAGGTGCTAACCCATGAAATTACACTTTACACTTTGTCTAAGTCGTTAGTGGAGCGTGTGTGGTTAACCGGCACACTAACTTGGACTTAACAAGGTAGGTAAAGGGTGACTTAATATTTATCATAGTATCGATGGAGCGTGTGTGGTTAACCGGCACATCGATTGAGGGGTAATTTATTAAGGGTACCAAGTGATTTGCATGGTTACTTCACACCTTGTTTTGTGATCCTCGGCATCCCAGTCACAAAACCTGAAGGGCACACTCGAGATTGAAACATGCCTTTGAACAGTTCAATGAATCTCAAGGATCTAGGAGTTTCAAAACCAATTAAAGCCTAATAATACATTTCGTTTATCTTGGTGGAAATTGGTGAATCGTCATTCACCTACCTTCAAATATTTTATAGCTTGGATTACGGCATACCTCTTCTAAGTTATAAAATAGTTTGTTGGGTCCTAGCCTTAATATTTCATATTGGGTGTCATATTAAGGACTTTAAAATCAACTATCTTGAATATCTCCCAAAAGATGTCTGGTATAGACACCTATGATCTTCCCAAATCTCTTGAAACAAGGTTTCCTAATGAAGATGATGTCCCATGGAAATCATACTTCATTCACCTCCTCCAATTATTCTCCCTAACCCACAAGTTCTTGAAAAAGTTTAAGGTCACTCAAGCCCTATTGGCAAGGCAAGGTCAAGGTGTGGTCACATCTTGGAGATGTAGTCACATATTGACAAGCCGGGAGAGTTGGGTGTCAAAGTCTTGAGAAAGTTGGTGGTTCAATCACTTTCTAAGTCACATAGTGAGTTCTTTTGGAACACCTATGAAACAGACTATGACAAGACCCTTAATGATCTTATCTATTTGTTAAGATCAACTTCCTAAAAAATTGATGGACAATGACAATAGTGACATAGGAAATCCCGGAAAGCATTCTCTTCCCAATGGAAAGGGATCGGCCATAGTCAACTCGGTTGACCAAATGGTAAAGAGAAAAAGCTATGTCCGTGATAGTCCCGTGTACCATTATCAAAGGGTCCATATGTTTGTATTGCCAAAGAAAGGGGCATTGGTTGCGAAGCTGCCAAAATTTACCTAAGGATGTTAAAGTCAATAAGTTTGACTCTACTTCAGGTAAAGTCCACTATCTAACTCTGCTAAGTTTCTATTCTGAGATTCATGATACATGACGTGACTGGGTCACATGGTGGTGTTTTAAGAATCAAAGAAAAGTGAAGAAACTTAAAGAAAGAGTATGCTGAATCTGATTGCGTAGATGGATTTCTACCGCATAGTTTGAAGATCGGATTCTTGAGCTACTTCTTAAGAGTTATGAGATGTTGCTTAGGAATAGATAACAACAAAGTTTTCATGTGCTTTTGCACTGTAAGGATAAGTTTTTTTCGCAAAGTTTTAATATAAAAGGAAATTTTTTGATTTTATTTATTTTAAAATATCCTTACAATGGCATTTGAGGAAAAATTGTTGCTTATATGATTCCGTTAATAGCAATAGTGGAAATATGAAATTGATTCTTTCAGTTGTGGTAATGTCTAAATTTACCAAATAAGGAAAGATTCTCATCACCCAAGTTTCAATTGGACCGGAACTTGGAATCATGCAAGTTGTATAGCATGATGAATGAGAACTTTCAAGCATTGGAAAATTAAGACTAATTACTTATTCACATGGATGTGTGAGTCAAGTAATGGACTAAGGGATCAAGTACATAGTCTTGTGCATTGATTTAGCCCACCACAAAAGATTGATAAGACTATTCGTCGTAGTTTACTAAAGCTCAGTAAATATGATTATACTTATAAGCTTAAGTGTAACTCTAAGACATTGGAAAAGGTTCCAATGTAAGGCAGAGCGAATAAGAAGAATCAAATTAGGCAGAAGGATAAAAGTTTCTCAAATCTGAAAAGATGGGAGAGTACTTTAGTATCAGTTTTGTGATCATCTTAATGATTAAGAAACCATATCAAAATTATTTCTCTAAGAAAATCTTAATGCATTCTTATGACTAAGAAGAGGAACTTGAATTGTTGAAGTGGTTAAATCAAGAAGATGAGTCATACTTCGTTCCAATACAAGTCTTAGAGTCATACTCCAAGATTGTAACTTGAGTGACATGTCTTAAAGAAAGTTTAAAACACTTGTCAAATGTAAGAGTAAAAGTTTTCTACTCTTGTACATTTGAAATTGGTAAGTTGTGATGTTTTGGATAAAACAAAGATCAACTTAGGCCAATTGTGTGAAGTGTTTGTCTTGATTAGAATCCACACTATCTCTTGGATATTTGACACGGGAGTCTTATAGGTCAAGAGGACAAAGGGAGTCTTAAAGGTCTTGAAAGTCTCAAGAACTAATCAAGAATAAAACCTAAAGTTCTTCACTAGCACACAACTTGAGGTTCATAACCTATCGTGTTGACATATTCTGTGCCCATTCCAGTTAAAGTTGGCTTTGCATATGAGTTCTTAGAGTTCTCAATTTGTTGCACAACAACTTGGAAGCAATGGTAGGCCCTTGAGCTGCCAGGTGGCTAGAAATTAAGATTGAGTTCAATCCATATGGTTTTGGATTTGTCATTATCCTTGTCTTGTGGCTATGGTTTTGACAATTCACATGGATAAGAACACATACACCATTAAATCTAAGTGTCATAAGGTTTCTCTCCGATTCATGAAAATGATGGTGAGGAAACACTTTCACTAAGTAGATTTTATCTAGATAGCAATTGTGATATTTGCATTCTCAAAGTCGTTAGTGGAGCGTGTGTGGTTAACCGGCACACTAACCTAGACTTGTGAGAAGTGGCAAAAAGGTCTAACCATTATGATTACGGCATACCTCTTCATAATTGTTTAGACACACAAGTGTGCTATCTAAGGGAAGGTGTATGGTTTTGATAAAGTTTTATCAAAACAATCTAGCATCAGAAATCTGAACTTTGGTAAGAAAGTCAATGAAGTATTGATTTCTAGAAGTCCAGGTGATTTCTGAGAACATGTCAAAGCTAGTGGGAGCATAAGTGTTATGCTAATAATCATCATGTTAGTGGGAGCATGATAATTATGATAAGTATTGCAAGTTAGCAATGTTAATTATAGAAAACAAAAGGTTTCAATTGGGAAAAGTTGTTTTGCTATAATTAAGGGAGAGGAAATTATACTTCATCTCAAATCTATAAGCTTAGATCGTGAGGTTTTAACCATTTAGTCAAGGATATATATGAATTTCATGTTGGAATGGCTCAACATAAGGAAATTCTGTATATGGGTCCATTATTTGCGTTCTAAAATTCGATTATGATTACGGCATCTCTTTTCATAATCTGAATTATGAGAACTTGGCAAATTGAAATGGAAATATTATAGCAAAAGACTGTTTAGTCATTATGTAAGACATCACGAATCGTGTCCCATATGCTTCGGATATAGGATCGATTACATGTGCTATATTCATCCGTTCTAAAATTTTCCAAATGCCTGGGGCATTAAGAAGGGAAAAGGTTTAGAACTGGATATGACTAAAAGGATTAAACAATTGTCGAGAACAATCTAAGGTTTACCAAAATTGGTTGCTCAAGGACAATTGGAAGTATAGTGATAATTCTAGAAGGACCATATTGACATAATCTGTAAGGAGGCAACTCTTGTTCAGAAGTGATAGTCAAAATGGAATCTGGAAATGTTTCAAAGTTAGAATTTTCAATCTGTGTAAGATTAAGGAAACTTAATGCAAGAAGGATATTTCCAAGGAGTTGATCTCCTTTGGAATACTCTGTAATGATTGTTGCCAAGTCTTTGTGAGTTTGTGCATAATCGTTACAAGAGTATCAATGCATATAAGTTTAGAATCTAACAGATTTCAGTAAATGACATGAATTTGGAATTCTTGCATTTGCAGTAAGGATTTGGGAGTGTGAAAAGAGAATCATTGAAGCTATGTTCAATTGATCTAGTTCACAAAGTAAAGATCATAGACAAACATAGTATGCATACTTGGTGTATGGCATGACTAGTGTTTAAGAAAACATAGTGTACATGCTTGGAGCATGGGACAACTATTGTTTTAAATTCAAGAATAAAGTTGATAGCTGAAACAGTATACAATGAATAATGTGTAATCATATGGTGATAAACAAAAGGTGTTTTATTTATGTTCAAAGGGTTGATACCATATTGGATTCAATTATTATTGTGTTTCATTTTGCATGTTTTGACTTCCCGAATAAACTGGGTTATTCTTCTGGAATGACTAAGTTATTCAAACCATCCACAGTCGGTCATATGTTGGAAGTAGATATGAATTAAGACTGTCATGGGTTGGCTTGTAGAGGTCTAAGGTGTTGGACAAAGGGCTACAACACTCATGAGTGCTCATAAGTTCTGAGTATTGGATTCAACCCGCGCTCATTGGAATCACTTCATGGATTTTATCACGAGTGATCATGAGACGATAATATCTTATATTCTTCAAACCTAGAGATATGAGTTGTTACTATGAGTTGGTTGTACATTGATTGCACGAAAACACATACGGTAACTCAGTGTTATAAAACGTGACTTTGTGTATGATTCAACAAGTAGTAGAACAAGCCATATGAGTCGAAGTTTATCCGTTCCTTTTACCTTCGAGATAAAAGCGATATCTGTGGGCCCCTCGATGATTTGATGATGACAAATGGAAGTGCTCGGCCGGGCCAGGACTGATTTGATTTGTTCAATTAGTCGGTAGTCATAAATCGCAAATCGGGAAACAACAAATGGACAGAGAGAATGATTATAATCCATGTCTCAGTCCATATGATATCTAGAATGGAGGAATATATGATCCCTTATCTAATGGACAAGTTCGTTGACAAGATCAGAGTTCGACAGCGGCTTTAAGAGCTACGATTGCCAGTTAGGTTTGAAGTCATACGCAATAATAGTTTTAGACTTATACAAGTGGGAGACTGTTGGATTAATGTCTAAGTCCATAACTATATTTGGTCTGTACTTGACCCGACCCGGCATGGTCCATTTGGGTTGCACTTCACCGACACAATTTATATGGATAATCTTTTGAGAATAGTATGTTTATGATTAATATTAATATATTATAAGTTCTAATATATTAATATGGAATCATATTATTTAATTAGTATTGATCAAGAATTAATTTAGAATTAATTAAGTGATCAAAATGAACTAATTAAATATGGACTCTTGTATATATGGAATGGGCCAAGTTCATTTAGGTTGGGCTAAGCTTTCATGGATAGTCCATGGAGTGTTTAACCCATGGATCATATGAAATGAAAGGTCATGGGTCTAACCCTAGTCTCCATACTATATAAAGATGTCCTTGGTTGGTGAAATGGGCACTAGTGTGGATACACTAAGAGGGCTAGCCAATTTCACTAGAGAGAACCAAGTAATCATATTCTCTAAATTCTTCCAAGGTGTCTTGGTGATTTGTGACTCCACTTGAGGCTTCCACACTATTGGGGCTAAGCTCTTAAAGCTTGAAGACATCAAGCTACATCAAGAGGTATGTATTCTATCTTGTTACATTCATAGTTTTTGTATGCTAGATTAGGATAATACCTTGGATGTTCTTATTTGCATGTATAATAGAGAAAACATAGATCCAAGGTATTTAGGGTTGCATGTACACTTAGGAGTGTTAGAATGCTCAAAACCCAACATCTGTCACACCCCAAAACCACGAACGACGGAAACGTTCAGGGGTGGAGGACGTCATGTACAGTATCACAATAGTGTAATATAATAAACAAGCAACAACATCATCCATTGCATTATAAGTAAAGTTTTATACATGTTAGTTCTTTCATTGTAATAAGACACCAAAAATATACAATCAAAATAAAAGACGAGACTTGACTGCTCCGTCTTCTCAAAACCTGTCCTCCGTACCTGTCTACTGGCGACCTGAGAATACAAGTTATTTTGAACGCGAGTATCAGCTTTAAAGCTGGTGAATAAAAGACGAGACTTGCTTTGTTTTCGAAAATCTGCTATGAATGCCATGAAAACCTTTAAGTGAAAATGTTGAGGTAAGTTTGAAATCCCTAGAAAAACCCTTATTTTCTATAAGTATGAAATGTAGTCTTCTACCAAGACTCGAATGCTTTGTATAAATGAAGTATCCAAGTTCAAGTATCCAAGGTAAGTAAGTACAGGATAATGCACCTATGAAGAAGTGTCCCTATATAGTATTCATGTAAGTGTGTTCATGTAACAGGTAAGTATATGTAAACATATTCATGTATCATATAATCCTAAGTACGTGTACTCATGTATCATGTAAGGCATTAGTATAGAGTCATGAATGAACTGACTCTTGTTTGATATCTTCTGACTATCCCTATGATAGCTAACTGGAAAGTATGTGGTTGTTCAAGTAGGTTTATGCAAGGTATCTAGGAGCTTTGAACAATAATTTAAAGTGACTTGAAGTCATTATACATTTCAAAACTAATACTTCTGTTGTCCAAGTATTTTAAGATAGAAAACCATTTCACGTGACTCCTTTTGAAATATGTGAAATCTACTGAGTGAAAACACAGTTATAAAATACATGAAACTGATTTAATAACTTATTGTTTTCTACTTGTATTCCCCCCCCCCCCATTAAATCATTTAAAACATTGATTACGGGGTATGAACTCACCTGTAGTTGGTGATTGGAATGAACTGAACAGTATCAGATCGCTAGGTGTCAAGCGAGGACTTGTGCACACACTACGATCCTAATGAACATATAATCACACATATATGCACTCAATTTGACACAAAAGACTAATTGATAATGTTTAAGACATCCTAGACATAGATAACACTTTATGTAAGTGTTTTAAGCCGTAAGGACTCCATCTAAGCTATTGTGGGACAGGGTACTTGAGTTTAGGGTTTCCAAAGGACCCCATATGAGAGTTTACTCTCCATAAACCATCACACATGGAGTTTACGGTTGTAAACTCTTGAGTTTACGGCCGTAAACTCCCAAACATGTGTGTTTGGTGTGTTTTGAAGTCCAAAATCCTTTCTAGAATTATTCTAACCTAGTGGCTATGTTCTTAGAAGGGTTTAAGGTCTAGAAGTACTCCAAATAGGAGTTTACGGCCTCAAGGACATTTCCCCTTGGAGTTTACGCCCGTAAACTCCCTTGGGGTGATTCCTTGGTTGCTTTCAAGGCTCTTGTACTAGTGGGATGTGTTCTAGACTTTTAATCCTAGCATATGAAGGCATTAGGCACCACTTAGTGCCCTCTTTAGGAGTTTACGGCCCAAGAACCATGTCTTGGCCGTAAACTCACTTGTTTAAGTGATTTTGGTGTGGTTTGGTCCTTCCATTTAGTGGGTACAATTTCTTGTAAAGGTCTAGGGCCTTAGGTGTCATGAAAACACCCTTTGTGACCATTTACATGGAGTTTACGGCCTAGGAGAGTTCTGGGCCGTAAAATCACTTTCATTTGTGTCATTTGATGTGTTTAAGACCTTAAGCTACTTGGGAGAATAACCTAGACGCAAGCCTTAAAGTCCTTAAGTCCTCAAATCACCATTTAGGGCTAGGAAATGGAGTTTATGGCCTAAGAGAGTTCTAGGCCGTAAACTCCCAATCTTGGGTGGTTTTGTGTGTGTTTTCATGTCCCTTACATGTATACCTAATGTTCTAAGGTCTTATCCTAGCACCAATGTCAGTTTTGGCTTTGTTTTGGGAGTTTACCGCCCAAGAACACCTTGGGGAGTAAACTCCTAGATCTATTGATTTAGCCAACTAAATCATGTTATAAGCATCTAATATGTATTCTGACACTACTAGAAAGAGTTACTCACAATCTGGGATAAACACCCGAAGATCTGTCAGAGAGAAAATGGCTTTTCTCTAGCTGGAATTGTGAATAATGAATTAAATTAATTCAGAAAACTATTTATAGTCCTGAAATGTTTTGACAGAAAATATTTTTATTCTTGAACTTGGACTGTAACTTTATGAAACTTGAAATGTTCAAATTTGACAAACCCAGGAGCATCCACTCTCCTGATATCTCCTAAAGTGTAAACCCTAATGTACACTAACTTGTTCGGAAAAGTCTGAAAATCACTGAAATTGGACTGACTTCTATTGAATAGATATTGTTCGTACAAATGGAAATTTTGGGTTGTCACATTGTGGGGTGTGTTCCTATTTAACGAACATGATGGCCTCATTTCTGGCCACCATTTCCACCCCACAACCCTCTCAAAACCGTAATTTCCGTCCCTTGAGCTTGAGTGAGCATTAGTGAGCTTCTAAGTGTTCATGTGGGATCCTTTGATTGGAAAAGGAGCATTGAAGAGAATAGAGTTGGAGTCCAGGCTTTGGATCTGAGCTTTGTTGTGGTTGGAGAATCATTTGAAGTTATAAAGCTCAGAGCTTTCTCATCCATTTTCATTTTATCATATTATGGTCCATTTTAGGGTTTTTGGTCTCAAAGCTTCAAGCTTTATGAGTTGTTGAACTCCAGAGCCTTAAATTATTCGCTTTAAGTGTTTCTAGTGGAGTGGACTCATAAAATGGGATCTTGGACGTCCAACCACCCCATGCATGAGATAGGAGCATTTTTAGGGAGTAAAGAGTGAGAGTATTTGGGTATGGGACTTTCTCAACCATGCAAAGGCTTAAAGTCATGAATTTTATGGAGCAGGAGATTTAGCGAGTCCAGATATGAGAGTATAGCTATGGTCTTAACATGTTAAGACCAAGAGAGTGGGAAAAACAAGTCTGAATGTACGCCAAGTGTAATCCTAGTACGCCCCGAGTACTGATCTACTGTCCCCGATCCAGAGTCGTGTGTAATCCTAGTACGCCCGAAAGGCATCACCATGAACTCGTAATATCCATAATGAGCTCTAAATGTTGTCTTTTGAATGTCCTCTTCACGAACCCTCATCTGATGATAACCAAACCTCAAATCAATCTTGGATAACCAAGATGTACCCTACAACTGATCGAACATATCGTTGATCCTTGGGAGGGGATAACGGTTCTTGATCGTCAGCTTGCTCAATTCCCGATAATGTATGCACATCCGGTGTGAACCGTCCTTTTTCTTGACAAAAGGGATCGGTGCTCCCCACGGCGAGCTGCTCGGCCGAATAAATCCCTTTCCCAACAGCTCCTGCAGCTGCCAGAATAACTCCTACATCACTGGCGGCGCAAGGCGATAGGGTGCCTTGGCGATAGGTGTCGCCCCCAGAAGTAAATCAATATGAAACTCCACCTGCCTCTCGGGAGGAAAACCAGTTAACTCCTCCGGTAAAACGTCCGGAAACTCACTCAACGATAGAAGTTGGTCTCCCCGTAACATCATGTGTATCCGCCACATATGCCATAAAACCCATGCAACCCTGCTGCAAGCTTTACCTCACTCGTGCAGCCGAACAAAATGCTAACACAGACCTAGTACCCTCGCCAAACACTGTAAGTACTCCCCCGCTAGGGTTTCAGATGGTCACCAGCTGACGCTCACAGTCGATTACAGCTCTGAATCAACTCAACCAGTCCATTCCGACATTGACACATACATCCCCAATCACAATAGGTACTAAATCTATCGGAAACTCGACTCCAAAAATCTCAAGCACACATCCCCAGATCACATTAGACACAAAAACAACATGCTCATCAGCTATGGAGACTCTCAAGAGTCGACTCATTGCCTCTCGTCGGATACTGATGTGACGGCTAAATGCTAGCGATATAAAGGACCGAGTCAAACAAGACTAAAGCATGTACATAACTCACAAGGAAAGTACCTAAGCACAACACAACAGGCATCATATATATATATATATATATATATATATATATATATATATATATATATATATATATATCAAAAGAATAAGCAAAAGATCACATACCAGCCACAACGTTGGGTGTTGCACGAACCTCCTCCGTAGTCAACTGGAAGGCTCTACCGCGAGCCTTCGGTGCCTCGGCCTTCACTAGCTGACTCTCTATAGCTCAAGCAGCAGAAAGTGCAGATCCCTATGCTGATCCCTGAAGAAACTGCGGGCACTCGGCCTTCCTATGGCCAGTCTGGTTGCACTGAAAGCAAACCGAAAATCCCTTAGGGAAATCCCTTGCTATATGCCTGTCCTTCCCGCACTTGTAGCACACACTTGCTCTACACATCCCATCATGTCTCTTGTTATACTTCCTACAAGTGTGGCCCTTTTGACCTTCCGATCTCGAATCAGCGGGCTACGCCCGCTTGGCCGCCGGCTGAGACTGTGCCGACCGCCTATCCCTCCTTTAAGACTCCGCCTTCTCCCTGGTCTGAGTCTCTAACTCAATCTCCCTTTTTCGAGAATTCACCTGGAGCTCAACAAATGTCCGGTATGTCGAGTTCGCCAGGAAATCACGACTGTCTCTCCTTAGTATGCTCAGATATCGGCTTATACGTGCCTGCTCAGTAGACACGTGCTTAGGGAAAAAATAACGCCCTCTCATGAAACATCCGTGTGATCACAGTCACAGACTCAATCCCCTGCTTGAGGGACAAGAACTCCTGGGCTAATCGCTCCTTCTGCACCGGAGAAACATACTCATCTCGAAACATAGCGGTGAATCTATCCCAACTCACTACGGTAAGCTCTGCAGTAGAAAAGTCAGCTGTCACAAATTTCCACCAGTCCTTCGCTCCCAAGCGAAGCTGGTTCAGCGCTAACCGTACCCTCAAATGTTCTGGGCAGGAATAAATGTAAAAACACCCTTAATGTAAAAGATTCATCTCATAGAAGCAATCGGGTCCAGCGTCCCATCAAACTCTGGTGGCTTCGTGTTGCTGAACTCTCAGTATAGCAACTAGTCACCCCCATGTGGCCTAGCAGCAGTGACAGCTGCGGTGGCTGCAGCAGCAGCAACCTCAGTCAGATCAGCATATCGCTCTTCAAATGTCACAATCAGCATGGCCTTGATAGACTTAAACATCTCCGGTATCTCAGCTCGAATGGTTGCAGCCACCTCCTTGTGAATCAACCTACGAATCTCCTCATCACTAGTACCACTGGTACCATTGCCTCCTGGGTTGTGGTGCGTTCCCACCATGATGCCTCTGAAATACGACATATAATAATTAGAGACTCGACAGAGATTACTCACACTCGATTAACTGTTCCTACTTGCTCCTTAGCACCCTAAGTATTTTTACTTCGAATGCTTACCGATCTAGTGCTTTTAGTAGTAAAGGCCCAATACTACCTTCCAGACCTTATCCATATCCAAACCAAGTCCTCCACCTTGGATCCCAACTCGCAAGTACTCTATACCACCCTGAATAAAGCCTACTCTCTACCTACATGCACTCAAAGCAACTCACAACAACATAAGCTCCTATGCTAAGGCATCACATATCAGGCCACCCTAGTCCTTAGATATGATTTACCTAGCCTACTCTATCATGCATAACACATCTCATAACAACATAACACAAAACAACATAACACATAACAAAAAGGTGTTTTGGGAAATCACCATTCGGGAGGTGGCTGATTCTACCCACTGCTCTTTTCCGCTCTTTCTGGAAACCCTTTTCTTTTTTTAGAAAAATTGTCTCTTTTTGAAAACATTTCTCAAATCCTGAGTTTGTCTCAAACCCCAAACCAAGGATGGTGGAAACGTCCGGGGGTGGCAGACTTCATGTATAGTATTACAACAACGAGTATAATAGTGCTCAAAGTAAACACAACCAATCATAAATATAATCAGGAAATAATTACCTGGTTCAAGTACATATTTCAATGATTGATCACGACATGATATAAAAATAGTTGTTCAACGTCATAGCGTTCCATCCTCAAAAGCTTGTGGTTACTTGGTTTCATTGATTTCCTTAGAAACAAGTAATTTTGAAAAAGTGTCAACAATTAAGTTGGTGAGTTCATAAGCTTTTTAGATAAAGAGTTTGAAAACCGTTCTTTGTAATGATTTGTGTGTTACCAAGAAAAATCCAATCTTTTCCTTACAAGAGTGATGTGTATTTTTAAATACCAAGACCGAAATGTACAAGTAATATCCATACTTATTGATATAAAAAGTGATTTTAAATCGACATAAACCCCTTTTTGATTTTAGAAAATCCCCATAAAATTTATGTGATGACTCCCTATGTGAGTCATTATAACCATACTATGACTAACATAGGAAGCACACTGGACTAACATTGGTATTGGGGGTTGAAGCGATGTACTGAGTCGGGGCCTTACAGAAATGGACGGTATGCCCTTTCCTATTGCAGTTGTTACAATGTAAAATCTGGCAAGCTCCTGCGTGATGGTAGTTACACTTATTACACTTTGGAAGTGCTCCCATATATTGTTTGTCTGATGATTGAGCGATAATGTTGTGGCTGATGTCGAGGCATGTGTTGCGACTGCTGTCGTAATTGTAGGGGTGGCCATGGGTTGTTGTCTATTAGCGAGTCTTTGAGATTGGTTGTGCTCTTTTTTTTTCTAAAACTTCCGTTTCTTGTTCGTAGGTTTGTGACCTGAGGCATTTTCGTTGGTAGACGCCCGCTGGTGTTATTGATTGATAATGCGGTTGGTATTTCTAAAACCATCTCTGTGTCTGCTGGTATGGTTAGCATTGAGCTGCGCCATGACGGCTGCCATGGCTGCCGTAATTGCAACTTGAAAAGTAGCAGAGTCTATCTGCAATGTTGGCGCCTTGTTAGTTGGTTGGTTGCCTCTTGGTGAAGACATAGCTCTGTTTCACGATGAAAAACAAATTCGTGAGTGGGGATAGTTATCTCAAGTGCATTCTTACGATTTATATTCACATATATAAATTTTTGCACATTACTATACTATTCTTAGTGTTTCTGCTAACGTCCCTAAGACGGAGTATGTTAGTGGGTAGAAGTAGGTTTTGTACAGGCGTTAAGGTTTACTCATCTTAGAATCATGTTTGTCCAAACACACTTAGCTGAGGAGCTTTGATGGGATCCGGTGTATTAGTGCTCATATGATCGCACCCTATAGGTCTACGAAGAAGGAACCTCTTAACTAAAATGTTTAAAGGTGAGACGAAAATGAGTCTTTAGAACGACTATACGTCGCGAGTTTTCTAACTAAGTTTATCTTATATCAATTTGTAACGTAATTCGGTTGTTAAGGGTGTTCTGTAAACAGTTCATAACGAGAGTCTTTATATGATAAACTCATGTGTTTTAGTAGTTCTGTATCCAAGTGAATCCTTGTAATTTGACCCAAGCTTGGTCCTAAGCCCATCTTGTTAATATGATTCTAGTAATTGTGGTTTCCGCGAACATACTTGGCCTCGATGCAGGTATACCTCACATCCCATGAAAGGAAAAGTTTTGATAGCAAATAGATCTCTCGATTAGTATAACCGCTTAAATCCGCAGTGACATGCTTACACCTAGAATAGAGTTGCACCAACGCAGACTTAAGAACTTAATTTACAAATTCTTGTAAGCGGTATGAACTTTACTCACGACAATCCGTCCCTTGTGATGCCTGAGGCAAAGTCGATGCATCTTGCAGCTTTGCTAATCGACGCTTGGCTACAATCATCCTCTCTTTGAATGTCGTGTGGCTACTCTGTTTTAATCCCCGATGTTCGTGATCCACTGGGTCTTTTTCGGGAGAACTCTGTCAGTTGGTCCCCTGTGGTTGAGGTCATAGCACCCTCATTGGTTTCCACATGGTGGTTGTTGTCATTGCTGTCGACTTCAACCCTCGATCACGGTTGCCCAACTGGGCATAGGTGTGATGTGGTTGAAACAATTCGCGGATACCCTGGCTATGCATGGAGGGTTGATTACCTCCGGTTCCACTTCTGATTCTTCTCATAACCATCCACCATTTCTCTAGTTGGGAAAGTTGGGGTCGTCTGGTAAGTAGGACCTTGCTATGTTATACGTGCGAGAACAGGAGTGGAAGAGATAATTAATAGGCGTCTAACTCTATGATTAATTACTTGTAGGGGTGATCCTTATCAGTCATGTCTATAATCACTTAGTGCATACCAGTTACACATAATCTGAGATAGAATAGACCTTTGAATAAATGACTCTACTCTAAATCCACAACCAAACAAGGAATAGGAAGTAGAGCAATAGTCATAGGTTCTGAGTTTATAATATCTTCAGTTATGTATAACCTTGGCGTATGCACTCAGTCGTTAACGACCTACTAATAGGGGTCTTTAGTTTTCACATAAGTTGGTTATAGTATTACAAAATACTCCTATAGTATTTTAATGCTTGACTTATGCTTTCCAATGTTTGTTTATAGATAGAATTGGTAAGTTTTTAGACTTGTTGATACGCCACAGCCGTTCCCGGGCATATGCTAATCACTTATGGGTCAGACATAGTTGATCAGGCTATGTCATCCCCAGAGCTGACTATACATCCCCAAGCCTACTTGTGCCATTCAACAATCATTACTTTTGTGTTGTTCTAGAATTACGCTGACCTTAGTATGTATGCATGCAGGTATACTTTTAACAAGAAACTATTTATTTCTAAAAGTATAGTGAATTGAAAATGTTAAATCAGAGACCTTAGTCCCAATGCATTTATACTTTGTATATCTTTTGTGGTTCGATATACTTAGTTCGCTATAAACAATGCTCTGATACCAATCTGTGACACCACCAAACCAAGGATGGCCGTAACGTCCGGGGGTGGCGGACTTTATGTATAGTATCACAACAACGAGTATAATAGTGCTCAAAGTAAATACAACCAATCATCAATGTGATCAGGAAAGAATTACATGGTTACAAGTATTACATATTTCAATGATTGATCACGACATGATATAAAAATAGTTGTTCAACGCCGTAGCGTTCCATCCTCAAAACCTAGTGGTTACTTGGTTTCGTTGATTTCCTGAGAATACAAGTAATTTTGAAAAAGTGTCAACAATTAAGTTGGTGAGTTCATAAGCTTTTTAGATAAAGAGTTTGGAAACCGTTCTTTGTAATGTGTTGTGTCTTACCAAGAAAAATCCAATATTTTCCTTATACAAGTTATGTGGTCCTAAATCCCAGGACCGAGAATAAACAAGCATTTGCCATACTTACAGATATAAAAGTGGTTTGAAATCGACATAAAACCCTTTTTAATTTGAGGGAAAGACCCGTAATGAATGATGTATAGTTTTAAATACCAAGACCGAAAGTGTACAGTAATATCTGTACTTATTGATATAAAAAGTGATTTTAAATCGTCATAAAACCCCTTTTGATTTATAAAAATTCCTGTAAACTTTATGTGTTGTTAACTCCCTATGTGAGTCGCTATAACCCTACTATGACTGAATGAACCTGCCACGACGTTTCTCAGGTGTCGAAAACTGATATGACACTTGTCACCCGTAGACCTGCAGGTCCCACTGTAGCTAGCAGCAAGGTGTGGGGTGTCAAACCCAATATAGATCTATACACAACTATCACGTTCTCCCTACAAGAGACTCTGGTTATAACTACCAGGAATTTTAACCCGTACTCTAGGAGTACTGAGAAGAATGTCTCACAATTTAAGTTAACAAGTTTACGTGTGGTGTGCGTGAGTGTAAAACCTTCATCTGTGGGAATAAAACCTTCCGAAATGTGGTTGTTGTGTTAATGGAAACATAAACCATACCTATTATAGTTTATCAAAACGTTTAAACTTAATAGTAATAACTTTTTTTATTATGGTTAACTACTATATTTGTGAAGGTAAAAACCCTTTTGTTTACCGATATGTATATATATACCTTTTACTAAGGTGAAGCAACATGGAATATAACAACTAATTAATTACCATACTTTTGTAGGTAAAAATACATTTGTTTTCTGATGTATGACTATATACTAAGACAAAATGTTATCTATTTGCAAAAACATATATTCACATAAAGATATACACCTTGCTCAACATGTTACAAGGTGAAATGAAATTGATAGCATTTTCTGTTGTGAACATTTTCTTGTACTGTTCTTAGAAACTTTATAGAAAAATCATCAAAGGTCCAAATTAGAATCCGTAAATTCTGAGAGTTTGGGAAATGAGTCTAGTTTGTTCATAATTTTTATTAGGAATTTTAATGAACTCCAACTTGTGTGAAAAAGTCCATAATCACCGATTGGTCCGGATTGAGGTTTGAAATGATAGGAAGTTTTGTAAAAATCACCATAAATCATAGAAAAAACGAATGGAGAAGTGCAAGTAGCCATTTTAAAGGTAAGGACTTGAACTACTTGCACCTTGTACAGTTTTGAAAACTAGAATGTTTAGGTTGTCCAAAACTGTCCGTGATTGAAGTTGAACTTTTGTGATGAAGGCTGTTAAATAATTTTAGTTGTTTTCTTGGTGTTTTAACTTGTATTCCCCCCTTAAAACTTAAGAAAAACATGAAAAGATAGGGGTATGAACTCCCCTTGCGTGATTTCAGTAGATGGATGTTGGAGAAAAGAAGTGTTCAACTCAAGAACACTGGAGAGGTGCTTGAAGATTTGAAGATTTAACACAAATATGACGATGTTTGTGTAAGCAATCTACGATTTGGATGAAATATAGTAGAATATCTAAGTGTAGGAGGAAGATTCTTACAAAATGTAGAAGGAAAGCTTGGAAACAAGTCTTGAATCCCGAAATCTAGAGAGAGGGAGTGAGAGAGAATGAAGTTGTCACTTGGTGGAAAAATGGAGTAATTGTAGGATTAATGTCTAAGTCCATAACTATATTTCGTATGTACTTGACCCGACCCGGCATGTTCCATTTGGGTTGCACTTCACCGACACAATTTATATGGACATTCTTTTGAGAATAGTATAGTTATGATTTATATTAACATATTATAAGTTCTAATATATTAATATATAATCATATTATTTAATTAGTATTGATCAAGAATTAATTTATAATTAATTAAGTGATCAAAATGAACTAATTAAATATGAACTCTTATATATATGGAATGGGCCAAGTTCATTTAGGTTGGGCTAATCTTTCATGGATAGTCAATGGAGTGTTTAACCCATGGATCATATGAAATGAAAGGTCATGGGTTTAACCCTAGTATCCATACTATATAAAGATGTCCTTGGTTGGTGAAATTGACACTAGTGGGGGTACACTATGAAGAGCTAGCCGATTTCACTAGAGAGAACCAAGTATCCATATTCTCTAAAGTCTTCCTAGGTATTTTGATGATTTGTGATTCCACTTGAGGCTTCCACACTATTGAGGCTAAGCTCTTAAAGCTTGAAGACATCACGCTACATCAAAAGGTATGTCATCTAACTAGTACTTTGTAGTATAAGAACTTCATAATATGCTAGTTAGGATTAAAGCCTTGGAAAGTTCTTATTTGCATGTATAATAGAGAAAACATAGATACAAGGTTTATAGGGTTGCATGTACACCATAGGAGTGTTAGAATGCTCAAAACCCAATAGTCGTATCAGAGCCTAGGCTTATTTTCTTGTTATACTTGCAAAAGTAGCTGAAAAATCGAGTTTTGATGTTGTCTGCCCAGCAGACTCGCTGAGTCCATGAATGAACTCACCGAGTCCAAGACAAAATGCATCCAGCTCGCCAAGTTGGTTCGTGTACTCGACGAATTAGACCCCCAGACAGCATAAATTCGACTTTTTTGGTTGGAATTGGACTAGGAACATTACCCTAAGATGTTTTTGGACTTATAAACTTGTTTTTGATGTGGTAATGTTCATGCTAATCCAATTACAAAGTTAATTGTCAATAGATTCATGTTTTGTATTAGTTTAAGGTTTAGACTAATTACATGATAAAGTTTGATTTGAATTATCTTGTTCTTATAAGTTGCTTAGATTAATAGAAAAGTTAATTGATTATGTGTTTTCAATCCAAATTAATCTAAGAGTTGATTCTAAAATGTGATTTTGTAACTTGTCCTCAAGTTATATGAAAAGTCACATTTAAGTTTCATAAAACTCATGAATGTTGGCAAATGTTACAAAATAAAGAGTCTTGTCTCATGGAATAGTTTTATTACTCCATAACTTGTCCTCAAGTTATGGAAGTTCATGAGTCACTTCATTAAGTAATAAAATATGTAACCTTAATTAATTCCATAAGTTATAAAATAAAGAAAACTTAATTCTTTTATTAGTTTAAAGTCTTCCATAACTTGTACTCAAGTTATGGAACTTGAAGAGTTTCTGGATTAAAACTACTTTAAACACATAAGTTATGGAATTAATTAGTTTCGAATAGTTTCAAAACTTGCCCTCAAGTTTTGGAATTTGAAAAGTTTTCACTTATGAATACTTTAATTCAAAGTTAGCCCTTAGAGTTTTAAAAGTTAAAATTCAACACTTATACTTTATAATATTATAAGTTAATAATATATATATATATATATATATATATATATATATATATATATGTATAAGAGTAAAGTCAGTCTCACCGTTAGTAGGCCTCATTCACGAAGCTGGTCTATAAGGGGGTATAAGGTTACTGCCTATAAAATGGCAGTTTAATGGGTGTCCACTCTCACCCACCGCTTCCTTGACTGGTGGAGGGTCGTTAGCCGATCGGGTTTGACATGACTATAATTCTCCCTTCATTATAAGTATTAATGATAAATACTAAGTAACTAAACTCTTAATAATACCCAATCTTAGTTACTTAGGAAAATGTGAATAAGGTGCTAATCCATGAAATTACACTTTGCACTTTGTTTAAGTCGGTTAGTGGAGCGTGTGTGGTTAATCGGCACACTAACTCGTATTTAACTAGGTAGGCAAAGGGTTACTTAATGTTTATCATAGTATCGATGGAGCGTGTGTGGTTAACCGGCACATCGATTGAGGGGTAAACACTTAAGGGTACCAAGTAATTTGCATGGTTACTTCACACCTTGTTTTGTGATCCTCGGCATCCCAGTCACAAAACCTGAAGGGCACACTCGAGACTGAAACATGCCATTGAAAGTTCAATGAATCTCAAAGATCTAGGAATTTCAAATCCAATTAAAACCTAATTAATTATTTCGTTTTTCATGGTGGAAATTGGTGAATCGTCATTCACCTACCTTCAAATATTCTATAGCTTGGATTACGGCATCCCTCTTCTAAGTTATAAAATAGTTTGTTGCGTCCTAGCCTTAATATTTCATATTGGTGTTATATTAAGGACTTTAAATAAACTATCTTGAATATCTCCCAAGAGATGTCAAGTTCAGACATCTATGATCTTCCCAAATATCTTGGAACTTCACTTCCTCCACCTCCTCCAATTATTCTCCCTAACCCACAAGTTCAAGGTCACTTAAGCCCTTTTGGCAAGGCAAGGTCTAGGTGTGATCACATCTTGGAGATGAAGTCACATGTTGACAAGCCGGGAGAGTTTGGTGTCAAAGTCTTGAGAAAGTTAGTGGTTCAATCACTTTCTAAGTCACATAGTTAGTTCCTTTGGGACTCCTATGAAATAGACTATGACAAGACCCTTAATGATCTTATCTATTTGCTTGGTGCTGCTAAATCAGAAATGATTTTGTGTACTTGTAAAGCAAATTTGATTAGGAGATCAACTTCCCAAAACTTTATGGTCAAGGACAATAGTGACACAGGAAATCCAAAAATGCATTCTCTTCCCAATGGAAAGGGATTGGCCATAGTCAACTTGGTTGACCAAATGGTAAAGAGAAAGGATAAGTCTGAGATAGTCCCATGTACTATTACCTAAGGGTCCATATGTCTCTATTGCCAAAGGAAGGGGCTTTGGTTATGAAGCTCCTAAACTTACCTAAGGATGATAAAGTCAATAAGTTTGACTTTATTTCAGGTAAAGTCCATTGTCTAACTCTATTAAGTTCCTACTTGGAGATTCTTATTACATGATGTGGCTGGGTCACATGTTGATGTTTTAAGAATAAAAGAAAAAGTAAAGAAACTTAAAGGAAGTATATGCTGATTCTGATCGTGAAGATGGATTTCAATCGCATGGTTGGTGATCAGAATTTTGAGCACATGCTTAAGAGTTATGATAGATTGCTTAGGAATAGATGACAACAAGTTTTCATATACATCTGCATTGTAAGGATTAGTTTTTCCGCAAAGTTTTAAAATATCCTTACAATGGCATTTGGGAAAAAAAATATGTTGTTTATATGATTCCGTTGACAGCAATATTGGAAATATGAATTTGATTCTTTCATTTGTGGTAGTGTCTAAATTTACCAAATAAGGAAAGATTCTCATCTCCCAAGTTTCAGTTGGATAGAAACTTGGAATCATGCAAGTTGTGTAGTATGATGAATGAGAACTTTCAAGCATTGGAAAATTAAGAATAACTGCTTGTTCACATGGATGTGTGAGTCAAGAGAAGGACTAAGGGATCAAGTACACTTTCTTGTGCACTTGTCAATGTCCACCACAAAAGATGGATAAGACTATTCATCATGATTTACTAAGGTCTAGTAAATATGATTATACTTACAAGCTTAAGTATAATTCTGAAGCATTGTAAAATTTTCAATGTATGATAGAACGAATAAGAAGAATCAAATTAGGCAGAAGGATAAAAATTCTCAAATCTGAAAAGATGGGAGAGTACTTTAGTATCATGTTTTAAGATCATCTTAATGATTTTGAGACCTTATCACAATTCATCATCTAAGTACATTCTGATCGCTAAGAAGAGGAGCTATGAATTGTTGAAGTGGTCAAATCAAGGAGATGAGTCATACTTCGTTTCAAAACAATTCTTAGAGTTATACTCTAAGATTGTAACTTGAGTGACATATCTCAAAGAAGGTTTTAAACACTTGTCAAATGTAAGAGTAAAAGTTTTCTACTCTTGTACATTTGAAATTGGTATGTTGTGATGTTTTGGATAAAACAAAGACTAACTAAGGCCAATTATGTAAAGTGTTTGTCTTGATTAGAATCCACACTATCTCTTGAGTATTTGGCAAGAAAGTCTTATTGGTCAAGGAGACAGTGGGAGTCTAAAATATCCTGAAAGGGTTTCAAGAAGTAATCAAGAACAAAAAAAACCTGTATTTCATCACTAGCACACAACTAGAGGTTTATAACCTATTGTGTTGACATTTCCGTGCCCATTCAAGTTAAGTTGGCTATACATTTGAGTTCTACATGTTCTCAATTGTTTGCATAACTACTTGGAAGCAATGGCAGGCCCTTAAGCTGCCAAGTGGCAAGAAGTTAAGATTGCACAAGTTCAATCCATATGAGTTAGGATTTGTCACTAACCTAGTATTGTGATTATTGTTTTGACAAATTCACGTGCATAAGAACACATATACCATAAAATCTAAGTGTCATAAGGTTTCTCTTAGATTCATGAAAATGATGGTAAGGAAACTCTTTCACTAAGTAGATTTTAAGTAGATAGCAATTGTGACTTTTGTAGTTCTCTAAGTCGTTAGTGAAGCGTGCGTGGTTAACCGGCACACTAACATTGACTTATGAGAAATGGCAAAAGGTCTAAACAATTGAGACTATGATTACGGCAACCCTATTCATAGTTCTGAAATTGTTTAGACACACTTGTGAGCAATCTAAGAGAGGTGTATGATTTTGATAAAGTCTTATCAAGGCAATCTAGTATCAGAAATCTGAAGTTTGGTAAGAAAGTCAAAAAAGTATTGATTTCTGGAAGTCCAGTTGATTTTTGGGTACATGTCAAAGCTAGCGGGAGCATAACTGCTATGCTATTAATCATCAATTGGGAAAAAGTTGTTTTGCTATAATTAAGGGAGAGGATATTATACTTCATCTCAAATCTAAAAGCTTAGATTGAGGTCTTAATCGTATTTAGTCAAGAATATATATGAATTTCATGTTGGAATGGCTCAACATAAGGAAATTCTATATATGGGTTCATTATTTGCGTTCTAAAATTTGATTATGATTACGGCAACCCTTTTCATAATCTGAATTATGAGAACTTGGCAAATAGAAATGGAAATATTATAGCAAAAGGCTAGTTTAGTCTTTATGTGAGACATCATGGATCGTGTCCCATATGCATCGGATATAGGATCGATTACATGTGCTATATTTATCCTTTCTAAAATTTTCCAAATGCCTGGAGTATTAAGAAGGGAAAAGGTCTGGAATTGGATATGACTAAAATGATTAAGTAATGGTTGAGGACAATCTAAGGTTTACCAAATATTGGTTGCTCAAGGAAAACTGGAAGTATAGTGTTAATTCTGGAAGGACCATATTGACATAATCTGTAAGGAGGCAACTCTTGTTCAGAAGTGATAGTCAAAATGGAATATGGAAATGGTTCGAAGATAGAAAGTTGTTCAATAAATCTGTGTAAGATTAAGAAACTTAATGCAAGAAGGATGTTTCCAAGGAGTTGATCTCCTTTGGAATACTATGTAATGATTGTTGCCAAGTGAATTTGTGCATAATCATTACAAGAGGATCAATGCATATAAGTTTAGAATCTAACAAAGTTCGGTAAATGGCATGAATTTGGAATTCTTGCACTTGCAGTAAGGGTTCGGGACTGTGAAAAGATGATCATTGGAGCTATGTTCAATCGATCTAAGTCACAAAGTAAGGATCATAGACAAACATAGAGTGAATACTTGGTGTATGGCAAAGCTATTGTTTAAGAAAAACATAGTGTACATGCTTGGAGCATGGGACAACTAGCGTTTTTTAATTCAAGTATAAAGTTGATAAAACTGAAACAATGAATAATGAGTAATCAGTATGGTGATAAATAAAAGTTTTTATTTATATTCATAGTGTTTGATACAATATTTGATTCATTTATTCTTGTGTTTCACTTTGCATGTTTTGACTTCCAGAATAAACTAGGTTACTCTTCTGGATTGACTAAGTTATTCAAGCCATCCACAGTCGGTCATATGTTCGAAGTAGATATGAATTAAGACTGTCATGGGTTGGCTTGTAGAGGTTTAAGATGTTGGACAAAGGGCTACAACACTCATGAGTGCTCATAAGTTCTGAGTATTGGATTCATCCCGCGCTCATTGGAATCACTTCATGGATTTTATCACGAGTGATCATAAGACGATAATATCTTATATTCTTCAAACCAAGAGATATGAGTTGTTACTATGAGTTAGTTGTACATTGATTGCACGAAAACGCATTCGGTAACTCGGTGTTATAAAACGTGCCTTTGTGTATGATTCAACAAGTAGTAGAACAAGCCATATGAGTCGAAGTTTATCCATTCCTTTTACCTTCGGGATAAAAGCGATATATGTGGGCCCCTCGATGATTTAATGATGACACATGTGATTGCTTGGCCAAGCCAGGACTGATTTGATTTGTTTAATCAGTCAGTCGTCATGAATCGGAAATCAGGAAACAACAAATGGACAGAGAGAATGATTATAATCCATGTCTCAGTCCATATGATATCTAGAATGGAGGAATATATGATCCCTTATCTAATGAACATGTTCGTTGACAAGATCAGAGTTCGACAGCGGCTTTAAGAGCTACAATTGCCAGTTAGGTTTTGAAGTCATACTCAATAATAGTTTTAGACTTTTCCAAGTGGGAGACTGTTGGATTAATGTCTAAGTCCATAACTATATTTGCTATGTACTTGACCCGACCCGGCATGGTCCATTTGGGTTGCACTTCACCGAAACAATTTATATGGACAGTCTTTTGAGAATAGTATATTTATGATTTATATTAATATATTATAAGTTATAATATATTAATATATAATCATATTATTTAATTAGTATTGATCAAGTATTAATTTATAATTAACTAAGTGATTAAAATGAACTAATGAAATATGGACTCTTATATATATATATATATATATATATATATATATATATATATATATATATATGGAATGGGCCAAGTTCAATTAGGTTGGGCTAAGCTTTCATGGATAGTCCATGGAGTGTTTAACCCATGGATCATATGAAATGAAAGGTCATGGGTTTAACCCTAGTATCCATACTATATAAAGATGTCCTTGGTTGGTGAAATTGGCACTAGAGGGGGTACACTATGAAGGGCTAGCCGATTTCACTAGAGAGAACCAAGTATCCATATTCTCTAATGTCTTCCAAGGTGTTTTGGTGATTTGTGATTCCACTTGAGGCTTCCACACTATTGGGGCTAAGCTCTTAAAGCTTGAAGACATCAAGCTACATCAAAAGGTATGTCATCTAACTAGTACTTTGTAGTATAAGAACTTCATAATAAGCAAGTTAGGATTAAAGCCTTGGAAAGTTCTTATTGGCATGTCTAATAGAGAAAACATAGATCCAAGGTTTATAGGGTTGCATGTACACCATAGGAGTGTTAGAATGCTCAAAACCCAACAGTAATGTGAGGAGAGAGGGGGGTTTTCCAGGTCTCTTGACTAAGTGTGTGGCTGCAAAATGGTGGGAAAAGTACTATGAAATGACTAGGTATGGTGTAATAGTCACTGGGGGTTGTACTATGAAGGTATGGGGAGGTTGATTGTGTCCTTGTCCAAAGGATAAGTTAACACTCCACCTAAATATCTTACCAAATAGATTTTATTCTTAGGCAATGATTTTCCCCAAAATTGTAACATCCGGATTCCTAGGTATATTATTTTATTCCTTTATTTTTGGAGGTTGGGAAGGGACTTGGCGAGTTGGTGCTTAGACTCGTCGAGTATGGTTGCAGATTCTGATCCGGGTAATAGCTGGACTCAACGAGTTCATGAGTGGACTCGATGAGTCCACACTGTTTAATGAAACCTTAATTTCTAGGGTTTGGGACCTATTTAAAGGCACTTAGGGCCGTCATTTGCGGCTACCAAACCCCAGAAAGAAACCCTAAGAGATCTAGAGCGTTTGTGAGGAAGGAGAGCCCATTTTTGATAATTTTGTTGGTGTGATTGCAAGAAGGAGGTGACCAAGGCAAGAGGAGGCTAAAGGAGGTGTGATTCTAGTGATTTCAAAGTTCAGAGACATCATCTTGAGGTATTTATTTGGACCTTCTTCAGTTTTGGTGTTGATTCTTAGAGTTAGGGTTTTCTAACCCCTATAGAGGATGGATATGTGGAGCAAGTGGTCCCTTCTCGAGTTTATGCTTTGGATATGGACTCAAAGGGGTCCAGAGACCTTAACCCTTGGAGCTTTATGAGTTATTTTGGGAGCCATGAACTTAGGATGTTATTTTTGGGGCTAAATCACCAAGTGAAACCATCTAGATGTTATATAAGTGTCAAGGTCTGAACTTTACGTGATTATCATGCTTGGGAAGGTCAGATTTATGGATTAAAGGAACAGATCTAACCTCAGGAGGTCAATGGACTTTGTGCATGGCATGAACTCACCGAGTCCAAAGATCAGACTCGACAAGTAGGGTTGGTGTTTCCCGTAAATCGCTCAGTGAGTAGACTTGCCGAGTTGGGGAAATAACTCAGTGAGTCAGAGGGGGATTAGAGGACTAGAGTTCAAGGCGGAACTCGCCGAGTTGTTCTTGAGACTCGGCAAGTTGAGTCGCGGTGGCCCCATGATTCATGCTAGGTGTGACTCGTCAAGCAAGGGGGGGGGGGGACTCGACGTGCCAAGTAGGACTAAAGAGTTAGTGGACACGTGTAGACTTGCCAAGTCGCCCAAGTGCACTCGACGAGTCGGGTCATAGTTTTACCGTTGACTTTTGTTGACTTTTAGGGTTTGGTCAACAATGTGGCCTTTAAGCCAAGGGAGGGGTAAAATGGTCTTTTACCCTTCTGATGATGCCAAGAGAGACTTGAATCTAGTCTTGAGAGTAATATTTATGAGAGTATTTACTTTATGTGATCAGGTGGAGGCTAGGCCATATTTCTACCGAGTCAGAGATTTATCGAGATATCTAAGGTGAGTCTTCTCACTATACCTTACCTTGAGTGGTAACAGAGTTATGTGACAGAGTTATTGTATGCTATTTAGTTGATGTGTTGCACTGCATTATTTATATGTGATTTATGCCATGTGTATATAAGAGTATATTAGAGTTAGAACGGGAAGGTTCACAGAGCTAGGACTAGAGGGTCCACAAAGTTACATGTGGCAGTGTATTTGTATGCTATTTATGTGTTTGGATTTATTATTTCTATGTGATTTATGCCAGGTGTATATCATAGTATATCAGAGTTAGAACCAGAAGGTTCACAGAGCTAGGACCCGAGGGTCCACAGAGTTAGGGCTCAAGGGCCCGCAGAGTTATAGCCTCGAGTGGCTAGTACGTGTTATGCGTGGTATTTTGTGGAACTCACTAAGCTTCGTGCTTACAGTGTTTTGTGTTATATGTTTCAGGTTTTCTCAGGATCACAACAGAGGAGGAGTTTGTTTTGAGGATCCTGGTTTATTAATTGATTGAACAAAATAGTCATGTATTGTAATTAAAACAAAAAGAATATTTTTATGAAAAGTGTTAAAGAGATAAACTATAATAAATGAAAATTTTGTTTTGAAATTTTCAATGTTATAAGTTGGTATCAGAGACTTGGTTTGAGGGATTCGGACGCACCTTCGGGTAATCTGGACTCAAACTGAGGAAGTAAGAAGAGTTTTCAAGGAAATGATTTTCTAAAAGTGAATAAGAGTTCAAAGAGAAAGCAAGAAAGAGCGATGTGTACAATCGGCCAGAGCCCAAACGGTGATTTCCCAAAATACCCCTACTTTTGTGTTATGAGATATTTATGATACACTTTATGAGAACCGAGAGGTGCGCAGGTTCGGCTCCTTAGGTGCATAGAACCGAAGGCGAGGCTCGGTTGTGCATGGGAACCGAGAGGTCTCGCAGGCTGTTCATCAGAAAGGACCAAGAGTGGAGGGGTTCGGCTGCGCAGGTGCTTCTCAGACCAAAAGTGAGAAGTCTTCTCAGACCGAAGGTAAGAAGGGAGAGTCTAGGTTCGGCATTGTCAGAGGACCAAATTAGACAGAGCACTCGGTCCATTTTGGTTGAGAGGGTCTCGGCTCCTAAGAGGTTTCGGTTCTTGAAAGGGTTTCGGTTCCTAAGAGGTTTCGGTTCTTAAGAGGGTTTCGGTTCCTTAAGGTTGTTTTTCGCGTAGACTTCTGTTTTTGAGTGGTTTTTGACTAAACTAAGGGTAGGGATGCCCCGAGTGATTATAAGAAGTTGAGAGAGATTTGGGAGAGATTTCACATACTTGGAGAGATTTGACGTACAGAGAAAGATTTGGGAGAGATTTCACATATTTGGAGAGATTTGACATACAGAGAGAGATTTGGGAGAGATTTCACATACTTGGAGAGATTTGACATACACAGAGAGATTTAGGAGAGATTTGTCATACTTAGAGAGTTTTGGGAGAGATTTCACATACTTAGGGACCTTGGGAGAGATTTCACACACTTTGAGAGATTTCTCATACTAAGAGAGTTTTGGGAGAGATTTCACATACTTAGGGAGACTTGGGAGAGATTTCACATACTTAGGGAGACTTGGGAGAGATTTCACATACTTGGAGAGATTTCTCAACTTAGAGTGTTTTGGGAGAGATTTCACATAATTAGGGAGATTTGGGAGAGATTTGACATTCTTGGAGAGTTTTCTCATATAAAGAGAGATTTGGGAAAGATTTTTTTGTGACCTTTTTGAGTGTTTATTTTCGCAATGTAAGGTTCGTAGACCTCGTTAAGTCTTGTTATGATTGTCGTATGCCCTCGGGGGTTAAGGAATAATGTTTTATCGAGTAGTTTCATCACTTGCCCTGATTAGGGTTTAGAGTTTCCGAACACATGAAAATTCTAAGTGATACTTTGCATTAAGAGTGCGAGTTCTTTAATAAGGAACATAATGATAACTCTAGCATACAAGGGTTAGATGAGCTGACCGGTTTGACTTGTTGACTTTAGTTGACTTTGACTTGACTTGAATTTGATGGTTGTCACATCATCCCCCTATTAGAGGGAATTTCTTCCCGAAATTTGCATTTTGTTTGGGGATTCAAGAGTTCGGGAAGAGATGTGGGTACTTTTCGGTGTACAAGAAATTGGTATGGCGGGGTTCGATCCACTTGATGTTAAATGACGACCTTGGAATATCTTATTGTAACTTGAGCTAAGTCGGTTTAAAGGAGTTATTGTTTTGAAATGATAGCGTATTCTATGTGTGTCTTTATGCTCTCCGGTACAAAGTGGAGACTCTCATTCATTTCGATTTCGCCAAGTGGTAAGGGGGCACTTCCACGCTATATCGAAGTTAATCACCTAAGCTATCAACATGTTGCCCAAGGTTTGAACAGTCCCTTTTGTTCTTCCTGTTGGTTTGCTGTTGGTTGGCCATACTCAAATCCAACCTAGTTCCCTAAAGGGTTGCCAGGGTCACAAAATGAATCTACTATCTTTGTTAGAGATAATAGATATTAATAGACCATGTGGTCCCATAATATCTTTGACGTACGTTCTAGTTGATTCCTCCATCCTGTCGGTTACTTTGATTAGTAGGGAGTGTGCGGATTCGGCACGTCTGTCGACGGTTACCCAAATGGTATCGAGACCATCCATTATCCTGGGTAGCTTGGTTATGAATCCCACGGTTAGCCTCTCCTACTTCCTTTCAGGTATCACTGGTTGTTGTAGGAGACGCGAAGGCTTCCTTTATTCTACCTTGACATTGGCACAATTCTGATACTTTCCCACATGTATAGCGATGTCAGCTTTCCTATTCATCCACTGATGTTACTTTTTGAGGTCCAGGCACATCTTGTCCAAGCCTGGATGAAGGGAGTAGTGAGTTTTCGTGTGCTTCGTTTGTGACATTATTTCTAAATCCATCAACCTCGGTGTCCATATCCGGTTCAAGGGATAACATGCTACACCGTCCGTGCCCTCTAGGTTCTTATGATCGGTGAAGATTGTGTGCTTCGTGTCGTAGAGATGGTACCCCTAGACCTCTAGGGTGAACACTATCGCTCCTAGTTCGAGGTCATGCGTTACCTAGACAGCTTCTTACGTCTTTAGCCGTCTTATGTCATAAGTAATAACTTTTCCTCAGAGCGCTGCATAGGGTCTGGTGTAGTGTTCCTCGATTGCTTAGATCGGTAGGAATCCTGAGGGTTTGGTTTACGCGACTAGACTTATTCGGATGGTAGGACGTTCACTCGTACTCCTGGGAAACCTTGGCCCGAAGTTCATGGAAGGACTCGTACCTAGTCCATATATCATTAACTTGCGCATATATGTCGTATGTGATGGGTTTTTGAGCATTCTAACACTTCCTAAGTGTACATGCAACCCTAATAACCTTGGATCTATGTTTGTCTAATTATCATGCAAAGTTGAATTCCAAGGTTATATTCCTATCTAGCATACATGGGGAACAATTTTAACTTGAATCATAGATAGAATAACTTACCTTGTTGTTGCTTGTGTTCCTTGAAACCTTGTGAGCCTAGCACCCCAAGTGTGATGCCTCAAATGCTTCACACAACACCAAATGCTCTTGGAAAGACTCTTGAGATAACACACACTTCTCAAAATCGGCCAAGCCCTCTAGTTCCTTAGTAGTGCCGATTTTTGGTGGAGAATATGCTTCTTATATAGTGTTGACACACCTAGGGTTACACCATGTAAACCCTAATGTGTCATGACTCTTCATTTCCATGACCCATGGGTTTGTAACTCCCATGGAGCATCCATGGAGCATCCTATGGGTAGAACCCAACTTGATAATCCATGGAGCCTCTTAGCCCACTATACAAGATATGGATGATTTACACAATCAACCCATATATTTAATTAGTTATCCTTTGATCACTTAATTAATTCCAAATTAATTCTTTGATCAACTAATCAAATAATATTATTAATATATTAGAACTTATAATATATTAATAATCTCCAAGTGTTATTTCTCTCATTTAGTCTATCCAATTGCATGGTGCCATGCAACCCAAATGGACCATGCCGGGTCGGGTCAAGTACAAGCCCGAAATAGTTATGGACTTAGACACCTTATCCAACAGTCTCCCACTTGGATAAGTCTAATAACTATATCTCTAGTACTTCAGGAACCGACCGGCAATCGTAGCTCTTTCAAGGTTTCTCGAAACTTGAGAAGATGATGGTACGCCATTTAAGATAAGTGATCATATAATCCTCCGTTCTAGATATCAGCCGGACAAATACATGGAACATAGTCTTGCTTATTGTCCAGCATTTGTTTCTCGATTTCCGATTTGTTTGAAATAGAACTTAATTGAACACATCAACTTAGTTCTGACCGGGCCCGGTACATGGGTCAAAACAAAATCATCGAGGGGCCCAGATATCAGCTTCTAATCCAAGAAGGAACAGATAAACTTCGACTCATATGTTTGTTCTACCACTCATTGAATTATACACAAAAGTACGTTTTATAACATCGAGTTACCAATGCGGTTTCGTACAGTCAATGCATAACCAACTCGTAAGTAACAAATCATATCTCTAGGTTTGAAGACTTATATGATATTACCGTCTCACGATCACTCGAGATAGAATTCCATGAAGTGATTCCAGTGAGCGTGGGTTGAGTCCAATGCTCAGAACTTATGAGCACTCATGATTGTTGTAGCCTTGTCCAACACCTTGGACCTCTACAACCCATCATGACAGTCTTGATTCATACCTACTTCCGACATATGACCGACTGTGGAGGTTTGAATAATATGTTATACCAAACAAAATTATTCTGGAAGTCAAAACATGCAAAAGAAATATAGTAAACGATCGACAAGAGATAGCAACACTTTACTCATAAATAAAATTCCTTTTATTCATCATCTAATGTCAATTACACTTTACAAATTTCTGGGTTATCTAACTACTAAAACTTATATCATCCTTCAGCCCTATGCTCCGAGCATGCTGGAGATGCTTAACCCTACTCAGTCCCTTCGTGAGGGGATCTGCTGGGTTCTCATCCGATGATACCCTCTTTGCCACGAGGAGTCCTTCTTCGATCCGATGTCTAATGAAATGGTATTTTCTGTCGATGTGTCTGGATCTCCCATGATCCCTTGGTTCCTTGGCTAAGGCAACAGCACTTTCACTATCACAGAAAATTTCCATTGGCTCTTTAATAGCTGGTACAACTCCAAGGTCTCCAATGAAGTTCTTCAGCCATATCGCTTCCTTTGCTGCTTCGCTAGCTGCAATATACTCTGATTCACAAGTAGAATCAGCCACTGTCTCTTGCTTGGAACTCTTCCAAGAAATTGCTCCTCCGTTTAGGGTAAAGACCCAGCCCGACTGAGAGCGGAAACTATCCCTATCAGTCTGGAAGCTAGCATCACTATACCCTACAACTCTCAAGTTATCACTCCCACCGAGGGTAAGGACCCAGTCCTTAGTCCTCCGTAGGTACTTGAGGATATTCTTTACCGCAGTCCAGTGTGCCTTGCCAGGGTTCGCCTGATACCTGCTAACCATGCTCAAGGCAAAAGCTACATCGGGTCGAGTACACGTCATAGCATACATGATCGATCCTACAGCCGAAGCATAAGGTGTTCGACTCATTTCTGCTATCTCAGCCTCAGTGCTAGGGCTTTGTGTCTTACTCAACCTGGTGTTACTCTGGATGGGTAACTCTCCTTTCTTGGAGTCCTGCATGCTGAATCTCTTCAGCACCTTATCCAAGTAGGTACTCTGACTAAGTCCAATTAGTCTTTTACTCCGATCTCTCAAGATTCTTATCCCTAGAATATAGGCAGCTTCACCAAGGTCCTTCATAGCGAAACACTTCCCAAGCCAGGACTTTACTTCCTGTAGGGTTGGAATGTCGTTTCCTATGAGTAGTATGTCATCCACATACAATACCAAAAAGCTAACTATACTCCCACTAGCCTTGACATACACACAAGATTCATCTTCACTCCTAGAAAAGCCAAATTCCTTGACCTTTTCATCAAAGCAAAGATTCCATCTGCGAGGTGCTTGCTTCAATCCATAAATGGATTTCTCAAGCTTACACACTCTATTAGGGTACTCGTTGCTGACAAAACCCTCTGGCTGACTCATGTAAACATCTTCAGCCAACTTCCCATTAAGGAAAGCGGTTTTGACATCCATCTGCCATATTTCATAATCATGAAACGCAGCTATGGCTAACAGAACCCGAATAGACTTAATCTTGGCTACCGGAGAAAAGGTCTCATCATAGTCCACTCCAGGAATTTGAGAGAAGCCCTTTGCAACCAGTCTAGCCTTATAAGTGTGTACTTTACCATCCATGTCGGTCTTCTTCTTGAAGACCCATTTGCACCCTACTGTCTTACGACCTGGTACATTCTCAACCAAGTTCCAAACTTGATTGTCATACATGGATTGTATCTCGCTATCCATAGCCTCTTTCCATTTTGCAGACTCGGGGCCTGCCATGGCTTCCTCGTAGCTGTTAGGGTCATCTTGACTTACTAGTGTTTCATCACTAATAAGTGTCTCACCTTCTGCAGTAATATGGAATCCATAGTAATGCTCAGGTGCACTCCTAACTCTCGTGGAACGTCTCAGAGGTACAGATTTGTCAATTGGCTCAACAGGAGTTTCCTCCTCAAGTTGAGGGCTAGAGTTTGAAGTTCCTTCACCGCTTGATTCTTGAATTTCTTCAAGATCAACTTGCCTCCCACTGTCTCCTTGGCTTATAAACTCTCTTTCTCGAAAGACTCCTCTTCTTGCTACAAAGACCACATTGTCACTAGGTCTGTAGAAGAGGTAACCAAAGGAATGCTGTGGGTAGCCGATGAAAATACACCTCTCGCTTCGAGGTTCGAGCTTATCATGAGTCTCGCGTCTCACGAAAGCCTCGCAACCCCAAATCTTGATGTGGTCTAGTTTAGGTATTTTACCAGTCCACATCTCGTGAGGAGTTTTGGCAACTTTCTTTGTAGGGACTAGATTAAGAATATGGGCGGCAGTCTCTAAGGCATACCCCCAGAATGAGATTGGTAGCGTAGCTCGACTCATCATGGAACGAACCATATCTAACAAGGTTCGATTACGCCTCTCAGCCACACCATTCAACTGTGGTGTCCTGGGAGGTGTCAATTGTGAGACTATCCCACATTCCCTTAGATAGTCGAGGAACTCTGAACTAAGATACTCACCACCACGATCGGATCGAAGCATCTTAATGTTCCTGCCCAATTGATTCTCGACTTCCTGTTTAAATTCCTTAAACCTCTCGAAAGTCTCTGACTTATGCTTGATCAAGTAGACATATCCATATCTACTATAATCATCAGTAAAAGTCAAATAATAACGATTAGCATCCCTTGTGGCATGTTTGAATGGTCCACACACATCCGTGTGTATAAGGTCCAACAAACCTTCACCCCTCTCACATGAACCTGTGAAGGGTGACTTTGTCATTTTTCCAAGTAAGCATGATTCGCAACTATCATCTGACTTTAGGTCAAACGACTCCAAGACTCCATCCTTTTGGAGTTGGCCTATGCGTTTCTTGCTTATATGTCCAAGACGACAATGCCATAAAGATGCTTTATCCAAGTTATTATTAGTAGAATCAATACACAAAACATTATTTCCCAAGTTATCTACAACAGATACAGCTTCATACACACCATCACAAGGTAATGCTTTAAAATAAAAGACATTATTATAGAAAACTTCTATAGAACCAACTTCATTATTAAATGAAAAGGTAAACCCTTGTTTGTACAAAGCATGAAAGGAAATAATATTTCTTGCCATTCCTGGCGAATAACAACACTTATTCAAATCTAAACTAAACCCACTACTTAGCGATAAAGTATAAACTCCAATCTTGGTAACAGGTATAGCTTTCCTATTCCCCATGATCAAGTTTATCCTTCCTTGCTCCACATCCTCACTTCTTCTTAGTCCCTGCAAGTCACAACAAATGTGAATACCACACCCGGTATCAAGGACCCAAGATTTAGAATGGGGTGAGTTATTAGAAATGATAGTGTAAATACCTGCATGGTTGGGTTTAACTTTCCCATCCTTCACATCTTGCTGGTATTTTGGGCAGTTCCGCTTCCAATGAGCTTTTTCATGGCAATAGAAGCATTCAGCCTCTTTTGGGTCAGAAGAAGGAGTAACGAAACCTTTCTTGGTTCCACTTGAAGAAGAGCCATCAAGGGTCCGAGCCTTGGTACCCTTAGAAGAGCTCTTTCTCTTCCTCCCTCGATTCTTCCCGATTGCCAAAACCGGAGTAGAGTTTTGAGTAGGAGTGATAGCAACCGACTTCCCCTTAAGACCTGTTTCTGCGGTCTTGAGAAGTCCCTGAAGTTTGCTGAGGGTGACTTCTTCCTTGTTCATGTGATATGTCATGCGGAATTGATCATAGCACGATGGTAAGGAATGCAAAATAATATCTATTGCAAGATCCTCCGGGAAGTTCACATTAAGCTTCAGCAAACGATCCACATACCTTTGCATTTTCTGCATGTGGCTCGTGACGGATTCCCCGTCCTTCATCATGGTTGTTATCATGGAGCAGATGATCTCATACCTCTCTTGTCTTGCACTTTGATGGTATCTTTCCATCAAATCTTGGTGCATGTCATAAGGGTAGAAATCTTCATAAGACTTTTGGAGTTCCGCTGTCATCGTGGCCGTCATGATGCAAGCCACTTTCGTAGCATCCCTTTCATGTGCCCGAAATTCAGCGATCTCCTGAGGAGTTGCAGTGGACTCATTAATCTCCTTAAGCTCCTTGTCAAGGACATATTCTTTGTCCTCGTAGCGGGTAATCATCCTGATGTTTCTGATCCACTCATTGAAGTTGGATCCATCAAAGGTGACTTTCCCACACAAGTTCATAAGGGTAAAGGAGCCATTAGGATTAGAGCCAGAAGCATTGTTGAAAGACATCTGAAGGGAAGAGGACAAGATTAGTTTAGATATAAAAGAGTCCTTAATAAAACACCCAAATGTAATATTAAGGCTAGGATCCAATCACAATATAATATAACTTAGAAGAGGTATGCCGTAATCTAAGCTATATCATATTTGAAAGGTAGGTGAATGACGATTCACCAATTTCCACCACGAAAACCGCAATATTTTAGTATTAGGTTTTTGAATGGTTCTTAGAAATTCCTAGATTCTTTGAGATTCAATGAACTTTTCAAAGGCATGTTTCAATCTCGAGTGTGCCCTCCAAGTTTTGTGACTGGGATACCGAGGATCACAAAACGAGGTGTGAAGTAACCATGCAAATCACTTGGTACCCTTAAAGTTTATCACTCAATCGATGTGCCGGTTAACCACACACGCTCCATCGATACTATAATAAACCTTAAGTCACCCTTTACCTACCTTGTTAAGTCCAAGTTAGTGTGCCGGTTAACCACACACGCTCCACCAACGACTTAATCAAAGTGTAAAGTGTAATTTCATGGAATAGCACCTTATTCACATTTTTCCTAAAGTAACTAAGATTGGGAATTTAATAAAACATTTAGTTACTTTATAATATTCATCATACTTTGAATGAGAATTAATAAGTCCTTGTCTTACCCGTTCGGCTAACGACCCTCCACCGATCAAGCAAGCGGTGGGTGAGAGTGGACACCCATTAAGTCACCATTTTATAGGCAACAACCTTATACCCACCTTATAGACCGGCTTCGTGAATGAGGCGTACTAGCGGTAAGACGACTTTGTTCTTATACATATATATATAATTATTAAATCATAATAATATAAGTATAAGGGTTGAATTTTAACTTTTAAAATTCTAGGGGTTGGAACTAAAGTTTTAACTTAACTTTACTTGTTCCAAAACTTGAGGGCAAGTTTTGTAAACTTTCAAAACTTTTTCATTTCTTGTAACTTATGAGTTTAATAGAGTAATAAAATGAGGACTTTTCATTTTTCCTAACTCTTGTGTTCTTTTAATGGTTTTTATTCCAAGAGACTTTTGGTTTTCCATAACTTGAGGACAAGTTATGGACTCCATTAAAACACATTATGATCATGAATTAATCTACCACATAGGTTACAAATAATTCCTATGATCATCTAAACATCATAAGAACAAGAATATGAATATGAACACTTTCAAGAATCAAAATCACATTTAATCTATGTAATTTTGATAACTAGTTGTTGTAAATGAGTTAGAAAAGACATTACACCTTCTAAAATAAGTTTTCAAGTACCAAAACATTTTAGGGTAATGACTCTAATCCATTTCCAGCAACTCAAGTCGAAATTCTGCACTCTGTCGACCCTACTCGCCGAGTGCATAAACCTACTCGCCGAGTAGGTTGAAGATACACATGAACTCGTCGAGTCCTCCCCATGGACTCGCCGAGTCCATCAGTCAGACAGCAAGATTTTCGACTTTCTTCAACTTTTAAGCACAAATAACAAACAAACAAGCCTAGGCTCTGATACCACTGATGGGTTTTTGAGCATTCTAACACTTCCTAAGTGTACATGCAACCCTAATAACCTTGGATCTATGTTTGTCTAATTATCATGCAAAGTTGAATTCCAAGGTTATATTCCTATCTAGCATACATGGGGAACAATTTTAACTTGAATCATAGATAGAATAACTTACCTTGTTGTTGCTTGTGTTCCTTGAAACCTTGTGAGCCTAGCACCCCAAGTGTGATGCCTCAAATGCTTCACACAACACCAAATGCTCTTGGAAAGACTCTTGAGATAACACACACTTCTCAAAATCGGCCAAGCCCTCTAGTTCCTTAGTAGTGCCGATTTTTGGTGGAGAATATGCTTCTTATATAGTGTTGACACACCTAGGGTTACACCATGTAAACCCTAATGTGTCATGACTCTTCATTTCCATGACCCATGGGTTTGTAACTCCCATGGAGCATCCATGGAGCATCCTATGGGTAGAACCCAACTTGATAATCCATGGAGCCTCTTAGCCCACTATACAAGATATGGATGATTTACACAATCAACCCATATATTTAATTAGTTATCCTTTGATCACTTAATTAATTCTAAATTAATTCTTTGATCAACTAATCAAATAATATTATTAATATATTAGAACTTATAATATATTAATAATCTCCAAGTGTTATTTCTCTCATTTAGTCTATCCAATTGCATGGTGCCATGCAACCCAAATGGACCATGCCGGGTCGGGTCAAGTACAAGCCCGAAATAGTTATGGACTTAGACACCTTATCCAATAGTATGTACTTAAGGTTGGAAGACAGTTGGATGGGTGACTCTGCCCTAAGTCCACAACCAGATAAGGAACAGGAAATAGGGCAGAAGTACACATCCAACATCCGTAGAATACTAATATACATTATCCTCGCGTATACACATAGTAGTGGTAGACTAACCGTATCTGTCCCAAGCTTCTGTGCTAGAACCTTCTCTGCTGTATGCGTGACATTCACGAAGGGTCTCATGGAAATACTTGTGATAAGGTTTCGGAGGTATAACACTCCTCTGGTGAGTGTTTTGGGGTTTCACAGCGAGAGATGACCCGAAGGTCTGTGCTAGATGTGTTTATGGGAGACAAAGGTTTTGATATTCGGTGGGTTAGGTGAAGGGTCCTTTCGTAGCCGTTAAATCGGGAAAATGAGGACTATACCAATCGAAATTGAATGGTGACAACAGTATCTTTTTATATAAAGCATGTGCTAAGCTGTATTCATAAGAAGTGCTCATAGAGTGATACAGTAGCTTGTGTTTCTTTTTAGTGTGTTCCGTTTTGCTCGATGTTATTATTACCGCATATGGTTCATACCACAGTGTCTAGCACTGTTAGGGAGTTTTTCGATAGCTAGTAATGATATTTGATATCATGATCACTGACAGGTCACTTTGTGATCGAGCGGTATATGTACGTCGTATGTAATTTTATATTGGTGAAATCGTTGAGTGGGTGGCTCCACTCAAATCCCACTACTAGACATGCAGCAGGAGTCAGGATGGAATTATCTGTTTCAACTCTTTAGTATTTTGATTATAATTAACCCCAATGTATGCACAAAGTCATCACAGCTTACAGGTAATGATCCTAAGGTCATATATGAGTGTCTTTGGTTTGATTTGAACGATACAGTATTTTAACTACTTCTAGAAAGACGGTGATTTTAGCAAGCATACCAAATTCATTACAAACATATGGTACTTAAATGTTTTTGTCGTTGGAAACATTACAAAAGTCCTAATAAGATTCCTTGTTACCCTTGTTGCTTCGTTGGTCACACTCCTCCGGCGCCCCCGTCATTCCTCTCAGTTGGACAGTCTCTTTTACAGTGTCCTGTTTCGCCACATTGGAAGCACACTAGACTAACGTTGGTATTGGGGGTTGAAGTGATGCGCTGAGTCAGGGCCTTACAGAAACGGACGGTATGACCTTTCTTGTTGCAGTTGTTACAGTGTAAAAGCTGGGAAGCTCCTGTGTGATGGTAGTTACACTTATTACACTTTGGAAGTGCTCCCATATATTGCCTGTCTGATGCCTGAGCGATAGATGTTGTGGCTGATGTCGAGGCAGGTGTTGTGACTGCTGTCGTAATTGTAGGGGTGGCCATGGGTTGTTTTCTTTTAGCGAGTCTTTGAGATTGGTTGCGATCCTTTTTGTTCCAAAACTTCCTCTTCTTGTTCGTAGGTTTGTGGCCTGAGGCATTTTCATTGGTAGACGCCCGCTGGTGTTCTTGATTGATGATGCGGTTGGTATTTCTGACACCATCTCCGTGTTTGCTGGTGTGGTTAGCATTGAGCTACGTCATGACGGCTGCCACGGCTGCCGTGACTACAGCTTGAAAGTAGCATAGTCTATCTGCAAGTTTGGCACCTTGCTAGTTGGTTGGTTGCCTCTTGGTGAAGACATAGCTCTGTTTCACGATGAAAAATGACTTCATGAGTGGGGATAATTATCTCAAGTGCATTCTTATGATTTATATTCACATATATAAATTTTTGCACATTACTATACTATTCTTAGTGTTTCTGCTAACGTCCCTAAGACGGAGTATGGTAGTGGGTAGAAGTAGGTTTCATACAGGCGTTAAGGTTTACTCATCTTAGAATCATGTATGTCCAAACACACTTAGCTGAGGAGCTTTGATGGGATTTGGTGTATTAGTGCTCGTATGATCGCACCCTATAGGTCTACGAAGAAGGAACCTCTCAACCAAAATATTTAAAGTTGAGACGGAAATGAGTCTTTAGAATGCCTATACGTCGTGAGTTTTCTAACTATGTTTATCTTATACCAATTTGTAACGTAATTCGGTTGTTAAGGGTGTTCTGTAAACAGTTAATAACGAGAGTCTTTATATGATAAAATCATGTGTTTTAGTAGTTCTGTATCCAAGTGAAACCTTGTAATTTGACCCAAGCTAGGTCCTAAGCCCATCTTGTTACTATGATTCTAGTCATTGTGGTTTCAGCGAACATTTTTGGCCTCGACGCAGGTATACCTCACATCCATGCAAGGAAAAGTTTTGATAGCAAATAGATCTCTCGATTAGTGTAACTGCTTAAATCGCAGTAACGTGCTTACACCTAGAATAGAGTAGCACCAACGCATACTCATGAACTTAATTTACACAGTCTTGTGAGTGGTATGAACTCTACTCACGACAATCGATGCATCTAGCAGCTTTGCCAATTGACGCTTGGTTGCAATCATCCTCTCTTTGAATGCCGTGTGTCTACACTGTCTCAATCCCCGATGTTCGCAATTCGCCAGGTCCTTTCTGGGAGGGCTCTGTCAGTCGGTCCCCTGTGGTTGAGGTCATAGCACCCTCTTTGGTCTCCACATTGTGGTTGCTGTCATTGCTGTTGACTTCAACCCTCGATCACGGTTGCCCAACGGGGCATAGGTCTGATGTAGTCGAAACAGTTCACGGAAACCCTGGCTATGCATGGAGGGTTGATTACCTCCGGTTTCGCTTCTGATTCTTCTCATAACCATCCACCATTTCTCTGGTTGGGAAAGTTGGGGTCAACTGGTAATTAGGATCTTGCTATGTTATACGTGCGAGAACAGGAGTGGAAGAGATAATTAATAGGCATGTAAGTCTATGATTAATTACTTATAGGGGATCATCCTGATCAGTCATGTCTATAATCACTTAGTGCATACCAGTTACACATAATCTGAGATAGAACACACCTTTGAATAAATGACTCTACTCTAAATCCACAACCAAACAAGGAGCAGAAAGTAGAGCAATAGTGATAGTCTATAATATCTTCAATTATGTATAACCTTGGCGTATGCACTCAGTCGTTAAGGACCTACTATAGGGGTCTTTAGTTTTCACATAAGTTGGTTATAGTATTACAAAATACTCCTATAGTATTTTAATGCTTGACTTATGCTTTCCAATGTTTGTTTGTAGATAGAATTGGTAAGTTTTTAGACTTGTTGCAACGCCAGAACCATTCCCGGGCATATGCTAATCACTTCTGGGTCAGACATAGTTGATCAGGCTATGTCATCCCTAGACCTGACTATACATCCCCAAGCCTACTTGTGCTATTCAACAATCATTACATTTGTTTTGTTCTAGAATTATGTTGACCTTAGTATGTATGCATGCATGTATACTTTTAACAAGAAACTATTTATTTCTAAAAGTATAGTCATTTGAAAATGTTAAATCAGATACCTTAATCCCAATGCATTTATAGTTTGTATATCTTACGCGGTTCGATATACTTAGTTCACTATAAACAATGCTTTGATACTAATCTTTCACACCCCCAAAGCAAGGATGGCGGAAACGTCCGGGGGTGGCGGAATTCATGTATAGTATGACAACAACGAGTATAATAGTGCTCAAAGTAAATACAACCAATCATAAATATAATCAGGAAAGAATTACATGGTTTTAAGTATTACATATTTCAATGATTGATCATGACATGATATAAAAATAGTTGTTCAACGCCGTAGCATTTCATCCTCAAAAGCTTATGGTTACTTGGTTTCGTTGATTTCCTGAGAATACAAGTAATTTTGAAAAAGTGTCAACAATTAAGTTGGTGAGTTCATAAGCTTTTTAGATAAAGAGTTTGGAAACCGTTCTTTGTAATGTATTGTGTGTTACCAAGAAAAATCCAATATTTTCCTTATAAAAGTTATGCGGTCCTAAATCCCAGGACCGAGAATAAACAAGCATTTGTCATACTTAAAGATATAAAAGTGGTTTTAAATCGGCATAAAACTGTTTTTGATTTGAGGGAAAGTCCCGTAATGAATGATGTGCAGTCTTAAATACCAAGACCGAAAGTGTACAGTAATATCTGTACTTATTGATATAAAAAGTGATTTTAAATCGTCATAAAACCCCTTTTGATTTATAAAAATTCCAATAAACTTTATTTGTTGTTGACTCCCAATGTGAGTCGCTATAATCATACTATGACTGAATGAACCTGCCACGACGTTTCTCAGGCGTCGAAAACTGATATGACACTTTTCACCCGTAGACCTACAGGTCCCACTATAGCTAGCAGCAAGGTGTGGGGTGTCAAACCCAATATAGATCTATCCACAACTATCACGTTCTCCCTATAAGAGACTCTTGTTATAACTACCAGGAATTTTAACCCGTACTCTAGGTGTACTGAGAAGAATGTCTCACAATTTAAGTTATCAAGTTTACGTGTGGTGTGCGTGAGTGTAAAACCTTTTTCTTTGGGAATAAAACCTTCCAAAATGTGGTTGTTGTGTTAATGGAAACATAAACCATACCTATTATATTTTATCAAAACATTTAAATGTAATAGTTATAACTTTGTTTATTATGGTTAACTACTATATATGTGAAGGTAAAAACCCTTTTGTTTACCGATATGTATATATATACCTTTTACTAAAGTGAAGCAACATGCAATATAACAACTAATTAATTACCATACTTTTGTAGGTAAAAACCCATTTGTTTTCTGATGTATGACTATATACTAAGACAAAATGTCATCTATTTGCAAAAACATATATTCACATAAAGATATACACCTTGCTCAACATGTTACAAGGTGAAATGAAATTGATATCATTTTTCTGTTGTGAACACTTTCTTTTACTGTTTTTACAAAATTTATACAAAAATCATCAAAGGTCCAAATCAGAATCTGTAAATTTTGAGAGTTTGGGAAATGAGTCTAGTTTGTTCATAATTTTTATTATGAATTTTAATGAGCTCCAACTTGTGTGAAAAATTCCATCATCACAGACTGGTCCGGGTTGAGGTTTGAAATGATAGGCAATTTTGTAAAAATTGCCATAAATCGTAGAAAAATCGTATGGAGATGTGAAGTAACCATTTTAAAGCTAAGGACTTGAACTACTTGCACCTTGTACAGTTTTGAAAACTAAAATGTTTAGATTGTCCAAAACAGTCCATGATTGAAGTTGAACTTTTCTGATGAAGGCTGTTAAATGAGTTTAGTTGTTTTCTTGGTGTTTTAAATTGTATTCCCCCCCCCCCTTAAAACTTAAGAAAAACATGAAAAGATAGGGGTATGAACTCACCTTGAGTGATTTCAATAGATGGATGATGGAGAAAAGAAGTGTTCAACTCAAGAACACTTGAGAGGTGCTCGAAGATTTGAAGATCTAACACAAATATGACGATGTTTGTGTAAGCAATCTATGATTTGGATGAAATATCATAGAATATATAAGTGTAGGAGGAAGATACTTACCAAACGTAGAAGGAAAGCTTGGAAACAATCCTTGAATCTCAAAATTTAGAGAGAGGGAGTGAGAGAGAATGAAGTTGTCACTTGGTGGAAAAATGGACTAATGTGAGGAGAGAGGGGGGTTTTCTAGCTCTTGACTAAGTGTGTGGCTGAAAAATGGTGGGAAAAGTACTATGAAATGATTAGGTATGGTTTAATAGTCACTGGGGGTTGTACTATGAAGGTATGGGAAGGTTGCTTGTGTCCTTGTCCGAAGGATAAGTTAACACTCCACCTAAACATCTTACCAAATAGATTTTATTCTTAGTTGATGATTTTCCCCAAAATATAGTTAAAATATGAATATTTAGGGTTTAATATGCTAAAATATGATTTTGGGTGAAAATCCCGTGTTAAAATTATGAAAAAACGGGCTTAAAATGCTAAAAATATTGAAAACCGGGTATGAATTGCTGAAATCTGAACTTTAAGACCGAAGGTGCGTAGGTTCGGCTCCTTCGGAGCATAGAACCGAAGGCGAGGCTCAGTTGCGCATGGGAATCGAGAGGTCTCGCAGGCTACTCATCGGAAGGGACCGAGAGTGGAGGGGTTCGGCTGTGCATGTTCTTCTCGGACCGAAAGTGAGAAGTCTTCTCGGACTGAAGGTAAGAAGGGAGAGCCTCGGTTCAGAATTGTCAGAGGATTGAAATAGACAGAGCACTCAGTCCATTTCGGATGAGAGGGTCATGGCTCCTAAGAGGTTTCGGTTCTTGAGAGGGTTTTGGTTCCTAAGAGGTTTCGGTTCCTAAGAGGGTTTCAGTTCCTTAAGGTTGTTTTTCGCGTATACTTCCGTTTTCGAGCGGTTTTCGACTAAATTAAGGGTCGGGATGCCCCGAGTGATTATAAGGAGTTGAGAGAGATTTTGAGAGAGATTTAAGAGAGATTTCACATACTTGGAGAGATTTGACATACAGAGAGAGATTTGGGAGAGATTTCACATACTTGGAGAGATTTGACATACAGAGAGAGATTTGGGAGAGATTTGTCATACTTAGAGAGTTTTGGGAGAGATTTCACATATTTAGGGAGACTTGGGATAGATTTCACACACTTGGAGAGATTTCTCATACTTAGAGAGTTTTGGGAGAGATTTCACATACTTAGGGAGACTTGGGAGAGATTTCACATACTTGGAGAGATTTCTCATAATTTGAGAGTTTTGGGAGAGATTTCACATACTTAGGGAGATTTGGGAGAGATTTGAAATTCTTGGAGAGTTTTCTCATACAAGAGAGATTTGGGAGAGATTTCTTTTGTGACCTTTTTGAGTGTTTGGCTTCGCAATGCAGGGTTCGTAGACCTCGTTAAGTCTTGTTATGACTGTCATATGCCCCTGGGGGTTAAGGAAAAATGTTTTATCGAGTAGTTTCATCACTTGCCCTGATTAGGTTTTAGAGTTTCCGAACACATGAAAATTCTAAGTGATACTTTGCATTAAGAGTGCGAGTTCTTTAATAAGGAACATAATGAAAACCCTAGCATACAAGGGTTAGATGAGTTGACCGGTTTGACTTGTTGACTTTAGTTGACTTTGACTTGACTGGAATTTGACGGTTGTCACAGTTTGAGTCCAGATATGCTCGAAGGTGTATCCGAATCCCTCAAACCATGGCTCTGATACCAATTAGTAACGACAAGAAATTTCAAACCATTTTTTTTTCATTTTTAATATTCATAAAACATATGTCTCAACATTAAATATCCGAAAACCAATTAAAAAGTTTTCTAAACAATTGTTCATTTCCAGGATCCACAAATAAAGCTCCAAATCAAAAGTGTATGTACAATCATGCCGGTGCCTTCTCGCGATCCTCTGAGGTACCTGAAACACATAACGCATAACATGGTAAGCACGAATGCTTAGTGAGTTTCCCCAAAATACCCCATACAACAATTTGCCACTCAAGGCTATACTCAGTACAACTGTATGATCAATGTGTCTCAGCGGGACCCTCCAGTCTCGTAGCTCATTCGACCCTCTAGTCTGGTCTAGCTCGTTGGACCCTCCGGTCCGGTCTGGTTGAGGACCCTCTGGCCTCGTAAATTTTTGGACCCTCCGGTATAGTCAGAATAGCACATAGCATACATAATCATAAAACACATAATCTCAAGTAAACATGCATGAGCTTCCGGTCCACACATAGATACCACCCCAGGTAATGTATAGTGATAAGACTTACCTCGGGTAAACTCTGATGATCTCGCACTCGAAACACTGATCTAGCCTCCGCCTAAACACATACAAAATTCACTTCTAATTAAAACGGCTCTCAAAGGCTAGACTAGTCCCTTCCTATATTCACTCAGAAGGATAAAAGACCATTATACCCCTCCAATGGTCCAAAGGCCCACTTGTTGTCTAAATCCTAAAAGTCAACGAAAGTCAACCCTAAGGAGTACGTAGTGTGTACAAGCTCTGTATATTGGGTGTAATCTGATGCTATATATAATCGGGGATACTCGACCGCTACACTGCGCGTACTGCAATTACACCCAGCGTACGCCCCAATTTCACCAACATCATGATTTTGCTCTTAATCGGTTAAGACATGAGCTCAAATCCTAGATCTGGTCACTCTAAAGCATCTCAATCCATAAAGTCGGTGACTTTAAGCGTTTGCAAGGCTGTGAAGGTCACCAACACCCAAATCACACCACTTCCTTCCTTAAGAAGCTCACAACTCATGCATGGTTCACTCGTAACGTCCAAGATTGGATTTTTATGGATCTAAAACAAAATATACACTGAAAAGGGGCAGATCAAGTTCTATGGAGCTTTTTTACTCATAAAGTCTCCACTTTTGGGACAAAAACCCTAAAAATGGCCCATAATGCATAAATCCAAAAAGGTTAAGAAAGCATTGAGCTTTTTACCTCTAACTGATGCTCCAACCTCAGAAAAGCTCAGATCAAAGCCTTGCACTCCAACTCTAGCTTCTTCAATGGCACCTTCTTCTCTTCAAAGGCACACAAGAAGATTATTAGGCTCAAACACACACACACACACACACACACACAACCTCTAGAATGAGGGTTTGGCACTCTTAGGGTTTCACTCTCTGGAAATGGTGGCTAAAAGTGAGGCCAATATGTTCCTTTTATTGGGCTCACCCCCATAATTAGGGTTTCAATCTGAACCTAGTACACGCAACGTATACTATGGTATGCCCGACGTACTGGGTAGCCTCCGCGTCAAGAACACACTCATGAGTTCGCACAGCGTACCCTCCAGAACGCCCAGAGTACTCAATTGCCATAAAATATTTTCAAGGACTAAATTTGATAACATGAGGAAAGAAAGGATCAAAGAGATAAACCTGAATTCCAGGATGTTATATTCGGTGACGTATCGGTACGAGATTTTGGGTGACTGGTGGCAGTCACATTGGGAGGATTTTACGGCTTTTATCTGAGATACGGGATACTTGGAGTTATTTGGTCATTATCTGGAAGATCATCGAGTGCTGCATGGTACATTCCATAAGTTAGGAATGGTTCATCTGGGAGCTAATTTGTAGTGTGGTTTGTTTGTTATGTCAAGGGACGATGGTTCAAACCCTAAGTGGGGGATAACTTGGTATTCTGCAGTGAGGATCCTCAATCTGATGTGGTATATAGGTTTAGATTATGGCGATCTGTAGTCCGAGTATATAAGAAGGGAGTCATGTGATAGTCAAGGCAAGTAACGAGCAAGAGGCTCGATGTTGCATTGGCTCAAGAGAGAAAGAGTGTCTTCACGGCAAATGGTCGTTAAACAGGAATCTGACTGTGGTCTGTGTTCTTTAGGTGTGCCAACGTTTGAGTTCGAGACAGTTGGGTTGCCAAGTTCAAGATTATGTTTTGCAGGGACTTATAGTTCGGCATATAGATTGTTATTTGTACTCTGGGAGGGGCAGCGGTTGATTTTTCAATCAACCATAGGGTCGATATAAGTAGTTCGCATGGGCTTGATTAGTATAGGATGTTTTAGTGTGTTGTTAACACGTTCTCAGTCATTGACAATTCCTACATACTTCAAGTTGTGGTTTAGAATACTTCAAGGCTTCGAGTGGTGTGAGTGAAAGATCAGTGGTCATGCCAAGACATTGTGAGATTTCGTAATGGTTTATCGAGGTATCTGAGTATGATCCCCTAGGTTGTTGGATTATTATGAGACTTGGGTGTGTCAGACGGCAAGTGAAACATCAAGCGCCTATATTTCCAGATGTGAGATCATCAGCTAATTGTTGCCAGATTAGAATTGTTCAAGTGTGTGACTATACTGAGGAAAGTGCCCAGTCTACAAGAACTTAAGCCAATAGTAATGATGCATAATATGGGTACGTCTGTGCACCTAACTATATGGAACATGGAGTATTAGATAGTGAACTCATTGTGGTGACAACTTGAGGATGAGATTGTGGAGTGATACGAGAGTGAATGGATCTGGGTGGGAGTAATCACTTAGGACTATCAGGGGAGAATGTGGATTCATCCCATGGATAGTAAAAGAGGGTATCGTAATACTACGGGGAGTCATAGCATTCATGATGTCAGTACGAGAGAGTATCGTAATACTACAGGGAGCCGTAACATTCACGATGTCAGTACGAGAGAATATCGTAATACTACGGAGAGCCATAGAATTCACGAGGCCGTATAAGATAGTATCGTATGACTGCAGTGAGCCATAGCATACATGAGTCATAGGGAGGGTATTGTGTGATTGTAGAGACCCGTAGCATACGTGAGTAAGAGAGAGAGAGTATCGTAAGACTACTGGGAGCTGTAGCATTCGTGAGTCAACGTGAGATAGAGAGTATAGTAAGACTCCAGGGAGACGTAGCATTTGCGAGGAAGTGAGAGAGTGTCATAGGACTACAGGGAGCCGTAACACTTGTAGTCAGTAATAGAGTGTTGTAAAACTGCAGGGATTCCTAGCCTTTACTCGTTAGGGTGTAACGCAGAAGGGCTCTTAGGCCTGGGCAGCTTTGCCAAATAAGTCTGTGGGAACCTGGTGGCCGAACCAGGGGGAGACTGGGGTCTTAGGAATGGTCAGAAACCGTTATGTTTTGAGTTATAGAGGGGTTGTCGCAAATTCGAAGGATCGAGGTGTAATGCATGCGTAGATTCGTGGAACATGGGTCATGAGTTGAGTACTAGGTTGGGACGAGTGGTTCCAACTCTGTGCCGGACCTGACTCTGGTGGGTGAGTTTGACTCTATCTGTATGGAGGACGAGCAGTTTGGGATATCATAGTTTTAGATGGATTTCATTATTAGTGGGATGTGTTTATCATTTGATGTTATAGACTTGGGTGAATCGATTCGTTGGTTTGAGAAGGATCGCGACACGCATGAAGTAGAAAGTAGTGGGAAACCAAGGTCTCATTTGGGGTGCGATTTCAAATCGGTTGTAGTGATTGCTTGGGGTAAAGAGAACTTCGTGATTGTGGAGTTTAGTGTGATTGGATGAGTCAGGTCGCCGGGATAGGACGATTGTGAAGTTGTATTGCCGAATGGACTAGGGTAGCCATGGAGATTAAACTAATGGGTCTGGAGTCGATCTTGTATCCAGATTTGGTGTCAATAATTGAGAGACAGCTGGAGTTATGTTTACGGATATCAGTGGATAGTTCGGACAGGCATGGTCATTAATTTCAGGGCCAGATTTGCATCATCCTAGGGTCGGGAGTGAAATGATTATGTCTGACGGGAGGTCGGACCTAGTGTAGAGTTTTGGAACCCATGTGGATCGGCAGGTCTTCATTTAGTGTTGATGAATGAGTATTGAGGTTTACTCTTCAGATGGGTTCTGTTAGTAGTATCGGAGATTGGTCCTTAGCGCAAGATGACCCCTGTTTCATTGGCATTCGGTCAGAGTCGACTGGTATGTCGGGCATAAGTGTTCAACCTCTAATTATGGCCAACGACTTGTTCCATCAGTCGTGACAGAGTAATCAGACTTGGAGGTTTTTTATCGAGTATGTCATTCAAAGAGCGAATGACATGGGGATATACCGCATGGGCGGTCAGTCGGGGAGACACACCCCTATAAAGCTCGTTCTTCTTCAAGTTAGAGGGTTCTGATTAGTTTCGGTTGTCTTGGGGAGATCGTTTATGTTCCGAAAATCAGGTTGTGCGTCTTGGGCTAACTTATTAGATCTGAGTAATGATAAGGAGGGATTTCACAAACGAAATCAAATTTAAGTGGGGGAGAATTATAACATTATGTTTCGGATCATCTGTGATCTAGGGTTCGGGGGCTGCAACCCGAGAATGAGAAAGCTTTGAGGCTGCGACGATTTACTAGAAGTGTATGGCTTCTCGCCATCTTCCTGTGGATGTATGAATTTGTTGGAAACAGACTTATAACAAAAAAGCTAAGATAGTTTGAATTTTTGGTAAGTTTGGTCCCTTATTTGAGAAAAGGTGGCAGTTGTACGCGTGGCGTACACGTGTGTACGCTCAGTGTAATCATGTTCTTGATATGGACGAGAAGGCCACTAGTAAGCTGAGCGTACCAGAGGGTACGTTGGGCGTACCATAGGGTACGCTGGGTGTACTAGGCTCAGAGTGAAAACCCTAATTGTGGGGTGTGTTCCTATATAAGGAACATGATGGCCTCATTTTTGGCCACCATTTCCAACCCTCAACCATTTCAAAACCCTAATTTCCATCCCTTGATCTTGAGTGACCATTTGTGAGCTTCTACGTGTTCTTGTGGGATCCTTTGAGTGAAGAAGGAGCTTTAAAGAGAATAGATTTGGAGTCCAGGCTTTAGATCTGAGTTTTTTGTGGTTGGAGCATCATCAGAAGGTATAAAGCTCAGAGCTTTCTCATCCTTTTTGAGTTGAGCATATTATGGTCCATTTAAGGGTTTTTGGTCCCAAAGCTTGATGCTTTATGAGTTGTTGAACTCCATAGCCTTATATATGTCCATTTAAGTGGTTCTAGTGGAGTGGACTCATAAAAATGGCATATTGGACGTCAAAACCACCCAATGCATGAGAAATGAGCATTTTTGGGGAGTAAAGAGTAAGAGTATTTGGGTTTGGGACTTTCTCAGCCATGCAAAGGCTTAAAGTCATGAACTTTATGGAGTATGAGCTTTAGGGTGTCCAAATATGAGAGTATAGCTATGGTCTTAACAAGTTAAGACCAAGAGAATGGGAAAAACAAGTTTGAATGTACGCCGAGCATAAACCCAGTATGCCTCAAGTACTGATCTAGTGTCCCCGATCAAGAGTCCTATATACGCTGCGCGTACCAAGGGAGGTACGCCCCGCGGAATCTCGTTGTGGGCTTTTTCGGCTAAATCTCATATTGGGCCTTAAGTGTTGGGCCTACATTTTGGGCTTGTTGTACTGGAGATTTTGATCAGAGAAATATATACATATAGATATATATATGTATATATATATATATACACATATGTCTTGGGCCCTTGTGTTTGCCATTTGGACTTCAGTTTAAGAGTTGGGCCTTAGGAGAGCCCATTTAGTATTGGTCCTTGGTGGGCCCAATGGGCATGGGTTATTTATGGGTCGAGTAGTGGACTATATTTAGACCTAATGAGTGAGGGTTTGGTCTTAGATCCTAATTGGGTGAGTTGTGGGTTTTGGCTCAGTGATACAGGCCGGTGTACAGCAACAACATCTATAGGAGCTGTTTATCATCCGAGGTGAGTCTTCTCACAATACATACCTGGGTGGTAGTACTGAGTTACTGGAGGGTCATATTTTGAGTTATGTGATATTATGCATTTTTTATTTTTGATATATGCTATATTATTCTATGCATTTTGAGATCGGACCGGAGGGTCCAATCTGAGCCGTGAGACCGGAGGGTCCTCACTGAGACACAGGACTGGAGGGTCCAACACGAGCTGTGAGACCGTAGGGTCCTCACTGAGACCCAGGACTGGAGTGTCCAACCTTAGCCGTGAGACCCGAGGGTGATCGGGTCCTCACCGAGATGCATTACCGCAGGTTCCATGCCGAGCTATAGCCATGAGAGGCTTATTATTTGTGTATGTGGTATTTTGGGGAACTCACTAAGCTCTGTGCTTACCGTGTTGTGTGTTATGTGTTTCAAGTACTTCTCAGGATCGCGGGAAGGCGTCGGATTGATTGTACACATCTATACGGACTATGTTTGAAGGTTTCTAGGATACTATTATTTAGTTTGTTGGTTTGTGTTTTCCATTTGAGACAATTGTGGTTTTTGAGAAATATGACATGAGTTTTTACGTGTTTTGAAAATGAATTTTTTTGAAAATTTATGGTGATACACACCTCTTCGACATTCCTCTCAAGTTAGGATGGCACCGTAATTTTTTGGTGTTCGTATACTACGGAAGGTGATACATTTATTAATGATAGTACACTACTAAATTTGGATGAGCCATCTAACTACAAGGAAGCCATGGTGGGCCTTGATTCTGCTAAATGGAATGAGGCAATGGACAACAAGATTCAGTCCATGTATGCCAATCAAGTTTGGAACTTGGTTGAAAATGTTCCAGGTTGTAAGATGGTTGGGTGGAAATGGATCTTCAAGAAGAAGACCAACATGGATGGGAAAGTACACATATATAAGGCACAATTGGTTGCGAAGTGCTTTACTTAAACTCCTGGAGTTGTCTATGATGACACCTTCTCACCAGTAGCGAATATTAAATCTATTATGCTAGCCACAGCTGCGTTTCATAATTATGAAATATGACAGATGGATGTCAAAACCGCTTTCCTTAATGGGAAGTTGGTTGAAGATGTTTATATGTGTCAGCCAGAGGATTTAGAGATGTGAAGTACCCTAATAGAGTGTGTAAGCTTGAGAAATCCATTTATGGATTAAAATAACCATCTTGCAGATGGGATCTTTGTTTCGGAGAGAAATTCAAAAATTTTGGTTTTTCGAGAAGTAATGATGAGTCCTGCGTATATGTCAAAGCTAGTGATAGTATAGTTAGCTTTCTGGTATTATATATGTATGACATACTACTCATAGGAAAAAACGTTTCAACCTTGCAGGAAGTTATGTCTTCGCTTGGGAAGTGTTTCATTATGAAGGACAAGGTTTTGATGATAGGTTTTGAGCAAAAGAACATCCTATGTGCACATGCAAAACCCTATAGCTTTGGATCTACGATCCTCTATTGTACACGTAAATTTATCCAAAGCTTGTGAACCCTAATCTAGCATGTGACGGAAAACGAGATCTATAATAAAATAAGGTTAGATGATACTTTTCAATAATTGCAAGAATCTTCAATCTTCATGAGCTTAGTATCACAAGTGTAATACCTCTAATGGCTTACAAACACCAAGGAAAGAAGATGATTTAAAAGAGAGAAGGAGAGAGGCACAATTTCGGCACTTAGGCACTCTAGGGTTTCTTGGGTTAGCCGAAATCTATAGCCATGGGGTCCTTTAAATATTTGAGCTGCTAGGGTTTCAGTTAAAACCCTAATTTGATGACTTAGGCCCTAAGCAACTTTAAGAACCTTCTGGAATAAGGCCCTTGGACGAAATTAGAGTGGGTTTCCACTTTAAATTTCGTCCCCCCTTATATCCATAAGGATTCATAGCCCAAAATCAATTATCTTATAATGGACAGTTGAAGTGCCCTTTATTTAATTAATCTCTTTTAGCCACAAAATTAATTCTTGAGCAAGACTAATTTAACTATATGATTTCTCTTTTAATATATTATTCATATAATATATTAATAAACCATAATAACCTCTCTTTCTCTCTCTCTCTCTCTCTCTCTCTCTCTCCATAAATCATCCTTTCTAGTTGCTTTGGTGAAGGCAACCCAAAAGGATCATGCACAACCGAGTCAAGTACATACAAAATATGGTTACGGGCTTGGACGCTAATCCAACAGTCTCCCATTTGGATAAGTCTAGTTACTATAAGTGCATGTACAATTTCAGGATTTGATTAGCAATCGTAGCTCTCAAAGACATTGTCGAACTTTGATCTTATCAGTAACCTGTCCTTTAGATAAGGGATCGTATAGTCCTATGTTCTAGATATTGTGTGGAAAATTACCTGGAACATAGTCATAATTATTGTCCAACAATTTGTTTCTCGATCTCAGATTGTCTGACATAGAACTTAATTGAACACATCAATTCAGTCCTGACCGGGTCCGGCACATAAGTCAAACCAAATCATCGAGGGGCCCAGATATGGCTTTTACCCTCTTAGGATAAAAGGTACAAAGAAACTTTGACTTATAGGCATTTGCCACTCACTTAGAAAATCATGCACAAAAATGCGTTTTATAACATCAATTTACTGATGCGTTTACGCATTATCAATGCACAACCAACTTGAAAAAAAATAAACCATATATCTGGGTTTCAATACCATATGATATTATTTTCTTGGGATCACTCGTGATAAATTCCATGAAGTGATACCAGCAAGCGTGGGTTTAATCCAATTGCTCAAATCTTATTTCATAAGCACTCATGAACGTTCTAGCAAACTTTTGCTATGTCTAATACGCTTTTAGGCAATGTACACGCCAATTCATGACCGTCTTCTTTCATAAATACTTCGAAGTATAAGCGACTGTAGACTGTTCGAATAATCTTATTATTTAGGAAATCAAAACATGCAAAGTGAAAAAATAGGTAAATAATTAACATAAGACAGTAACTTTACTCATAAATAATACTCCTTTATTTAATCATTTTATGTCAATTACAATTTATCTATTACATGTTTCGAAAGTATATAATCTAAACTAATATCGTCCTTCAGCCTAATGCTCATAGTGTGTTGCAAGTGCTTAAGCCTACTCAGTCCCTTTGTAAGGGGATCTACTGGGTTCTCTTCTGACGATACCCTCTACACTACAAGAAGTCCCTCTTCTACCCGATGTCTAATAAAGTGATATCTCATGTCGATACGTCGGGATCTGCCATGATCCCTCGGTTGCTTGGTCAGGGAAACCGCTCCTTCATCATCACAGAAAATTTCCATAGGCTCATTTATGGTTGGCATAACTCCAATCTCTAATGAAGTTCTTCAACCATATCGCCTCCTTTGACGCTTCACGCGCCGCTATATACTCTGATTCGCACGTTGAATCAACCAGATCTCTTGGTTAGAACTCTTCTAAGTCACCGTTCCTCCATTCAGGGAAAATACCCAGCCTGACTAAGAACGGTAGTTGTCTCGGTTGGTTTGAAAACTGGCATCACAATACCCTCGTACCCTTAAGTCATCACTCCCACCAAGGACTAGAAACCATTCATTGGTCCTCTGAAGGTACATAAAAATATTCTTGATTGCGATCCAATGTGCTCTGTCAGGTTTCCCTCGATATCTGTTGACCATGCTCAAAGGAAAGGCCACATCAGGGCGAGTACAAGTCATAGCATACATGGTCAGGCCAACTGTGGAAGCATAAGGTACTTGGCTCATCTCTGCTATCTCGACTTCGGTACTCGGATTTTGAGTCTTACTCAACTTGGCATTACTTTGGATCGGTACTCCCCTTTCTAAGAATTCTCCATACTAAAACGTTTTAGTACCTTGTCCAAGTAAGTATTCTGACTAAGTCGTATTAGTCTCTTACTCCTGTTTCTCATTATCCTTATTCCCAGAATATAGGCAGCCTCTCCAAGGTCCTTCATAGCGAAACACTTCCCAATTCAGGACTTAACTTCCTGCAGGGTCGGGATGTAATTTCCTATGAGTAGTATGTCATCAACATACAATACGAGGAAGCTAACTATACTCCCACTAACTTTGACATATATACATGACTCATCCTCGCTTCGCAGGAAGCCAAACTATTTGACTTTATCGTCGAAACAAAGATTCCATCTGCGAGATGGTTGTTTCAATCCATAAATGGACTTCTCAAGATTACAAATTCTATTAGAATGTTTCACATCGACAAAACCCTTTGGCAGACTTATGTAAACATCCTCAGCCAACTTCCCATTAAAGAGAGCGGTTTTGACATTCATCTGCCATATTTCATAATCATGAAACAAAACTATGGCTAGCATCACCCTAATAGACATTATCTTCGCAACTGGTGAGAAGGTCTCATCATAGTCAACTCTGGGAGTTTGAGTAAAGCCCTTTGAGACCAGTCGTGACTTATAAGTGTGCACTTACCCATCCACTTCGGTATTCTTCTTGATGATCCACTTACACCCGCCAGTCTTACGACCTGGTATATTCTCAACCAAATTCCAAACTTGGTTGTCGTACATCGAATGAGTCTTGTTATCCATAGCCTCTTTCCATTTCTCAGACTCCGGGCCTGCCATGGCTTCCTTGTAGCTGTTAGGTTCATCCAAATTTATTAGTGTACTGTCACTAATAAACGTATCACCTTCACTTGTTATATTAAAACCATATAACATAGGTGGAACACTAACTCTATTGGAACGTCTAAGAGGTAAGGATTTGTCAATTGGTTCAACCGAAGTTTCCTCCTCGGGTTGAGCGTCAGTGTCAGAGGTTCCTTCATTGTTCGATTCTTGAATCTCTTCAAGATCGATTTGTCTCCCACTGTCCCCTTAGCTTATGAGTTCTCTCTCTCGGAAAACCGCTCTCCTCGCAACGAGGAAAACATTGTCACTCAGTTTATAGAAGAGATATCCAAAGGACTTTGGTGGGTAGCCAATGAAAATACACCGCTCACTACGAGGTTTGGGCTTGTTGTGAGTCTCTCGTCTTACGAAAGCTTCGCATCCCCAAACCTTGATGTGTGCCAACGAGGGAGGTTTCCCTGTCCACATCTCATGAGGTGTTTTCACAACCTTCTTCATAGGGACTAAGTTAAGGATATGGGCGGCAGTCTCTAAGTCATAGCCCCATAATGATATAGGTAGTGAAGCATGACTCATCATTGAACGAACCATGTTTACCAGGCTTCGATTGCACCTCTCAGCCACAACATTCAACTGTGGTGTCCTAGGTGGCGTCAATTGCGAAATGATTATGCATTCCTTGAGGTAGTCGTGGAATTCATAACTAAGGTACTCTCCACCTCGATCAGATCGAAGCATCTTGATTTTCATGCGCAGCTAATTCTCCACTTCCTTCTTAAACTCTTTGAATTTTTCAAATGTTTATGAGTCGTGTTTGATTAAGTAGATATACCCATATCTATTATAATCATCCGTAGAAGTCATATATAAGCGGCTTGTATCCCTTGTGTTGGATCTAAAGGGCCCACACTCATCGGTGTGTGTGAGATCCAATAAACCCTCACTCCTTTCACAAGTACCAGTGAAGGGTGACTTGGTCATCTTTCCAAGCAAACAAGACTCGCACACGTCACCGTCCCTAAGGTCAAATGACTCCAACACTCCATCCTTTTGGAGTTGTGCTATGCGTTTCTTCTTGACATGTCCAAGATGAAAATGCCACAAGCATGCTTTGTCAAAACTATTGGAAGAATCGATATGTAACATATCATTTCCTAAGTTTCCTACAACCATCACAGTTTCATATATTCCATTACAAGGCAATGCTTCAAAATAGAAAAAACTATTAAGATAAGCATTAATAGAACCCTTTTCATTATCAAATGAATATCTAAATCCTTATCTATACTAACCATGAAAATAAATGATGTTTCTTGCGATTTCTGGCGAATAGCAACAGTTCTTCAAATCTGGTCCTAATCCATTACTAAGCACTACAGAGTAAACTCCAATCTTGGTGAAAGGCGATGCTCTTCTGTTCCCCATGATCAAGTTTATCTTCCCATGCTCCACATCCCTATTTCTTCTTAGGTACTACATGTAACGACCAAAAAATTCCAACCAATTTAAAATTTTTCAAAAACAACCCGATTTCATTAAATTATTACAAAAAGGTTTCAATATAATTAATTTAGAGTATTCCCAGAATCACATCACAACATAAACATGAGGAGCAGTACGATCACGCCTTTGCCTTGCCACGGTCTCCTAAAGAACCTGAAAACATTAAACCACAATTGTAAGCCCGAAAGCTTAGTGACATATCCCCAAAATACCAACCACATATACCATACACGCATAACATGTCATATCATATCCGACAACAGAACAGCCATGCACTTCGGGTCTACTGTGTGACTGGTCTGCCGCACCAGCCAACAGTCCACCTGGTCCACCCTCCTAGTCTAGCCATATACATCGAGTCTGTAGTATGATTGGTCTGCCTGCTCCGGGCCTTCAATCCACCTGGTCCACTCTCTGAGTCTACAGTATGACTGGTCCGCCTGCACCGGGCCTTCAGTCAGCCTAGTCCACTCTCCGAGCCTCGGCACGTCTGGTCCGCCCTCTTGGAGCCTACAACATATCCGGACCGCTCGCTGGGCCTTCGGGACAACCGGTCCGCCCTGGGTATCTTGGCCTACAGCACAAAGTATGACCTGCCTCAACCCAACCCCAGTCCAACAACCATGTGCATATAAACATGCAATCATATAACAAATCATAGACAACAAGCCGATCTAGTAGATCACATAACATATCATCATCCTAACCAGAATACCGACCTAATCGGTCACTAGCATAGCATCATCCTACATAACAGGGTACCGACCTTAACAAGGTCTCTAACATATACCATCCTAGCTACCAGGATGCAACCATATCAAAGCAATAACATAACAAAAAATACCTGGATTTCAATCCGATAAAGGGTCGGCCTTGGTGCCTTAGACCCTGTTGATAGGGTGAGGATAACTCACCTTGCCACTGCCGAAACTCTGAACTGAAGAAGCAGATTCTCGAATCACCGACGCACTGAAAATCCCGAACTAGCCAACATAGCACAAATAATCATTAGGCTAAGCACAATACCCTTCCAAGGATAAATTGACCAATTTACCCTTAACTCATTCCGGCCCAATACTGGATAAGCTCTTAAGCCCACTAATGGCCCAAAGTCCAAAAGTCCAAAGAAAAGCCCACTATTGGCCCAATTTACTAAATTGGGCCCACCTCACCAAATGGGCCTAGACCCATGGTCCAAAACAATTAATGGGTGTAAATACTCTATCCATAATGTCTAGTTACGGCCCAAAATCCAACAGCCCAATAACAGCCCAATCCTTAAGGCCCAAAATGAAAAACCCAACAGAGGGAGTACGTTGGGCGTACCCTCCTTGGTACGCTGGGCGTACACGCTGATTCGCAATTGGGGATCGGGGCACTGACCCGCTACGCGGGGCGTAATCCTAAGTTACGCGGGGCGTAACTTCGCTGCTCATTAAGTCCTCATAACTTCTTAATAGCTTAAGTTGTTAAGCCCAAACTTCAGATCCTTAGGCCAAATATGCCTAAGATTCATAAAGTCTCAAACTTTATCACTTGGGACGTCCATAAAGCTCTTAATCCAAGGTATTAATCCATTAAGACCTACTTAACTCACACATGGAGCAACCACAGCCCTTGGGACCTCATTTTTCTCACTCAAGACCTCTCCAAAGGTCTGAAAGGACAGATAATCTCGACCAACTCAAAACATGCATCAAGATGAGGACTTTTGGGACAAGAATGATGTCAAAACTTCACAACACTTAGATCTATGCAATATAAATGACAAGAAAGAATTTTTATACCTCAGATAGGCTCCAAAGGATGATATCTTTCCAGATCTATAAGCTCCAGCCACTCAACTCCTTCTTTGACAACTTCCTCTTTCTTCTTCTAGCCTCTCCTTTGCAAAAATTAGCTTTCGAAGGCCAAACACACCCAACAATGGAGGTGGAACGACTATCTAGGGTTTCTGAGGTTAATAGAGAGCTTATGGAGGCTAGGGTATGAACAAACATGTTCCTTATATAGTGTCTGACCCTAATTTTAGGGTTTTAGAACTCTGAGAGTACGCTCGGCGTACCTCTAGTACACTGGGCGTACTCAACCTTGTACCCACATCCAGTTACTCAATTATGCTGGGCGTAACCCAGCCTACGCTGGCATACTCAGCGTGTCCCAACTTTCATATTTGGCCCTCTTTTTCCACTTTTCCCACAAAGGGACCAAAATACCATTCCTCTTAAATCCCGGCGACTCACAAATAAGTACTTTTAGGAACTGGGCGTTACAATTCTCCCCCACTTAAATTAGGCTTTGCCCTCAAAGCCTGTGGCAACTCTACTTCAGAACTTCTCCCGCAACGCACCACCTAGCATTAACCAAAACAGGTTCCTTAAGACACACCCTTCGAAATCCGATACTCAACCTTCTCTTTTCTTGCGGTGTTATGACCACCGCCTCAAGCCGTCCACCGGCTTCACCCTTTGATAACCACACTTATCAGATTCTACACTTATCAACCGAGTACCACTCCATGGCACTTTTCTCGATCCTGATCACAACAATCACTTGACTCTTACGAGCTAGATATAACCCTGAACTACCGGGTTCCCGATCCGAGTGCAACTCTATCCATTCCATGCTGATAGAATGACACATTCTTCAGCCTCAGAGCAACTCCCATGAGTTTTCCTCTTGCAATCGCATGCACATGCTGAACTATCTCTAGCACCCTCGGGATGGGAAAAGTCGTCACACTGACGACACCTCCAAACATCCCCCCAGATGAATCACCACTACATACACAATTCCTTGATCAGACTCAAACTGGGAATCCAAGACTCCATCCCTGCATCCTTTCCGAGCCTCTTGGCTCTACCCCCCACGGAAATCCTTCCGCAACCTCAGAAGACATCCCATCCGGATGTGATTCCATACCACTGCCGCAATCACGGTGCTCAAAGACCATAATTGGATCACTCCAATCATAACTCTGCACTGCCTCTTTCACTTCTATGAATTTACACTCCCTCTCGGAGCTACATTCCTCTCTCTTTCCTTATCAAGGAAATCCACTTGGCCGCCTCGTCACTGTGACAAGTGCCACGATGCTCGCCCAACGCTACACCACTCCATAACCGCTATCCATGCAAGACACATGCTCTATATTTGCTCGTAAGGACTCTCGAGTCCATGCACTATCTCCACTAATCGAGATCAATACCCGGGGCCAGACCTTCTAATGCTAACACATCGCGACATACTCAATCCATTTACTCGAACCGATCTAACAATACCTGCAGAGTCTTCAGCATGACTGGACCGCCTTACCAGGCCTTCAGCCAATCTAGACCACTCTCAGAACCTTCAACCAACCTGGACCGCCCTCCAGGGCCTTCAGCCTGGCTGGACCGTTCTCCGAGCCTTCGGCCTGACTGGTACGCCTACCGACCTTCAGTCTACCCGGAACGCTCAACTAGCATTCATCCTTCCGAGTTATCTCTCCGGGAAACCCACCCGTGCATATTGTTCTAGCCCTCTAGGGGTTCCAAACTCTATCTCCATCATACACACTCAATCCCGGCCTGATCCCAGGCCCTCCACAATCAAATACCCTTAGTCTGTAACCCGCCCCGCATGCCTACCACTTACTCATACCAGCCTACGCTCTTGGCTGACAGAACACTGCTGAATCCCAAGCAGCTAAACAACCTCCAATGCTCATCGATCTTCCGGAGAATTTTCCAATTCTCCCCCACTTATAGCACTGACTATCAACCACTGGTCGCCATCACCAACCTCCCTCAACAACCCTACACAACACAAACACTTACACGTGAACTGCGTCCCTCAAGCACGAGCAACCTTCACTGAATCACATATCAACACTGATCATCCCGAGCTCGAAAGAAACTCGATTTCAGCTAACCCTTCCTCAGACTGTAGATGCTACCCGACATTCAGACCAAACTCCAGACTTCCACTAATAACCCTCATTAATGATAACCAACGAAATTCCCAACACTAACCCATAACCATACCAAAACCCTCAAAGAACAACGAATACCACACTGAAAACCACACAATGGGACTAGAAGATAAACAATACTCCATAATAATCACAAGATAACAAAACATCAAGAAAGAAACATACCCGCAGCTGCATCCGCCACTGCTCTGACCTCCTCTAATGTAAGCTGAAAAGCACGACCCTCAGCCTTTAGGGGATCCACTCCACCCTGACCTCCACCCATGATCCTCAAAGTGGCCGGTGCTGGAGCCTGCATCGGTCCTGCAGCAAGCTGTGGATAGTTGACCCTCAAGTGCCCAACCTGATGACAATGATAAGAAATCCTCAAATCCCGAATTGGCGCTGACTGCCGACAATCCCTCGCATAGTGCCCCTCCTTTCCGCGCTTGCGGCATGCACCACCGGACCTAGAAACTCCGGTGTGACCCTTCCCACACTTTCCACAAGTGTGGCTGCTCTGATCTTGTACCATAGAATCAATGGTCTTGGACTGTTTTGGGGCCGACTGCGACTGCACCAGAGCCTGCTTTAGCTCTCGCAACCACAACTCAATCAAAAACTCACGCCGCCTGGCGGCCTTTTGCAACTCCAACAGAGTCTCGCACCTCTGCGTAGACACAAACTGTCTGATATACCTCTTCAGCATACTCAGATATCAGGACATCTGAGCTTGCTCCGAAGCGAACTCAGGGCAAAACATCGCCCTCTCAGTGAACATCCTGGTGATCTCCGTCACCGACTCCGAATCCTGCTTCAGCTCAAGGAACTCCTGAGCCAATCTCTCCCTATCAACCCGCAGAACATAACGAGTGTTGAACATTTCTCTAAACTAATCCCATGAAACCGCAACCCTCTGTGCATCCGAATATGACCCCATGGTTAATCTCCACCAATCCTTCGCCCCGAGCCTCAACAGGTTCAGAGCACACCTCACCCTCTGATCAACAGGGCATGAACACATGAAGAAACACCCCTCCACGTCTGACAACCATCTAATAGCAACAATCGGGTCCTGGACCCCGTCGAAGGTAGGAGGCTTCGTATTATCGAAGTCCTGATACTGAAAACCCCGACCAGCTCCTCCCCCTGCCGCTGCTACAGCCGCTGTAGCCGCCGCGGCAGCCGTCTCTATGAGAGCTGCAGAGCGCTCATCAAAATACCTAACCATGGCGGTCTTGATCGACCCAAACAGTTCCGGCAACTCAGCCCGGAACAACGCAGCAACCTCATCATGTAGGATCTCACGAATCCTCGCATCCAACTCGCACGTGCTCATCTGACCAATAACCTCGGACGGTACTAACCCACCCGGAACTCCCTCTCCTGCTCCGATCCTGACCCGGATCCACTCCCAGCATGCCTCGGAATCTCCATACTGAAAAACACCACAGGATCTCAGATACTTCCCACAAACCCGGGAACCAACTCCCAATCCAACCCTAGAGGTCATGGTTTCCCTGATACGTGTATGTGTCCTATGCTTTCAGTAGTACGGGCCCATACTACCTTCCAAACCTACCCATATTTGTATTAAGTACTTCCACAACACCCTATAGAAAAACACACAAAACAAGCGCTAAACCCTCAATACTAGAGGAACACTGGAAATCTCCCACAAGGAAACCCTAGGCTAATAGGCATCACAAATCAGGCAACATTATCATGAAATCCTGAAGATCCCTAGCCTAGCACTAGCATGTTGTTCTATCAAAGCTCAAAACAACTATCATGTATGGTATTTTGGGGTTACTTACTGGCTCCGGCTGATCGTACCTCCGCGTCCTCCTTTACACATTTTGAAAACCATTTTAAATTCTCTTTTGAAAACCCTCCTCGATTTGAGACTGGAGTCACACGAGTGTTCCTCCAATTCACTCAAACCAAGGCTCTGATACCAACTTGTAACGACCAAAAAATTCCAACCAATTTAAACTTTTTCAAAAACAACCCGATTTCATTATATTATTACAAAAAGGTTTTCAATACAATTAATTTAGAGTATTCCCAGAATCACATCACAATATAAACATGAGGAGCGGTACGATCATGCCTTTGCCTTGCCACGGTCTCCTGAAGAACCTGAAAACATTAAACCGCAACTGTAAGCCCGAAAGCTTATTGAGATATACCCAAAATACCAACAACATATACCATACACAGATAACAGGCCATATCATATCCGACCACAGAACAGCGATGCACTTCGGGCTACTGTGTGACTGGTCCGCCTCACCGGCCACCAGTCCACCTGGTCCACCCTCCGAATCTAGCCATATACATCGAGTATGCAGTGTGATTGGTCCGCCCGCTCCGGGCCTTCAATCCACTTGGTCCACTCTCTGAGTCTACAGTATGACTGGTCCGCCTGCATCGGGCCTTCAGTCGGCCTGCTCCACTCTCCGAGCATCGGCATGCCTGGTCCGCCCTCTTGGGGCCTACAGCATATCCGGACCGCTCACCGGGCCTTCGGGACAACCGGTCCGCCATGGGTATCTTGGCCTATAGCACAAAGCAAGACCCGCCTCAACCCAACCCCAGTCCAACAACCATGTGCACATAAACATAAAACAATATAACAATTCATAGTTAACAAGCCGATCTAGCAGATCACATAACATATCATCATCCTAACCAGGATACCGACCTAACCGGTCACTAGCATAGCATCATCCTACATAACAAGATACCGACCTTAACTAGGTCTCTGAAATATACCATCCTAGCTACCAGGATGCAACCATATCAAAGCAATAACATAAGAACAAAAACCCGGATCTCAATCTGATAAAGGGTGGGCCTTGGTGCCTTAGACCCTGTTGATAAAGTGGGGAAAACTCACCTTGCCACTGCCGAAACTGAACTGAAGAAGCAGATTCTCGAATCACCGACGCACTGAAAATCCCGAACTAGCCAACATAGCACAAATAATCATTAGGCTAAGCACAATACCCTTCCAAGGATAAATTGACCAATTTACCCTTAACTCATTCCGGCCCAATACTGGATAAGCTCTTAAGCCCACTAATGGCCTAAAGTCCAAAAGTCCAAAGCAAAGCCTACTATTGGCCCAATTTACTAAATTGGGCCCACCTCACCAAATGGGCCTAGACCCATGGTCCAAAACAACTAATGGGTCCACAATACTCTATCCATAATGTCCAGTCACGGCCCAAAATCCAGCAGCCCAATAACAGCCCAATCCCTAAGGCCCAAAATGAAAAACCCAACAGAGGGAGTACGTTGAGCGTACCCTCCTTGGTACGCTGGGCGTACACACTGACTCACAACTGGGGATCGCGGCATACTCCTAAGTTACGCGGGGTGTAACTTCGCTGCTCATTAAGTCCACATAACTTCTTAATGGCATATGCTCTTAAGCCCAAACTTCAGATCCTTAGGCCAAATATGCCTAAGATTCATAAAGTCTCAAACAAGGTATTAATCCATTAAGACCTACTTATCTCACACATGGAGCAACCACAGCCCTTGGGACCTCATTTTTCTCACTCAAGACCTCTCCAAAGGTCTGAAAGGACAGATAATCTCGACCAACTTAAAACATGCATCAAGATGAGGACTTTTGGGACAAGAATGATGTCAAAACTTCACAACACTTAGATCTATGCAATATAAATGACAAGCAAGAAGCTTTATACCTCAGATAGGCTCCAAAGGATGATATCTTTCCAGATCTATAAGCTCCAGCCACTCAATTCCTTCTTTGACAACATCCACTTTCTTCTTCTAGCCTCTCCTTTGCTAAAATAAGCTTTCCAAGGCCAAACACACCCACCAATGTAGGTGGAACGGCTATCTAGGGTTTCTGAGGTTAATAGAGAGCTTATGGAGGCTAGAGTATGAACCAACATGTTCCTTATATAGTGGCTGACCCTAATTTCAGGGTTTTAGAACTCTGAGAGTACGCTGGGCATACTCAACCTTCTACCCGCGTCCACTTACTCAATTACGCTTGGCGTAACCTAGCCTACGCTGGGCGTACTCGGCGTGTCCTAACTTTCATATTTGGCCCTGTTTTTCCACTTTTCCCACAAAGGGACCAAAATACCCTTCCTCTTAAATCTCGGGGACTAACAAATAAGTACTTTTAGGAACGGGGCGTTACACTACAAATAAGAAGAAACATGAAAACCACACCCTATATCGAGAACCTAAAAAATAGCATCTGATGAATCATTAGATTGAATAGTATAAATAGTTGCGTAGGACGACTTGATCTTTCCATCCTTGATATCATGCAGATATTTCGGGCAACTTCGTTTCCAATTCCCTTTGTCGTGGCAGTGATAGCACTCTGCATCTTTTGGGTTTGAAGATGGTGCAGTAGGACCAACTTTGGTTCCACTAGAAGAGGTGCCATATTGGGAATTTCCCTTACGGTCGCTCTTTGAGGGAGCCTTCCTCTTCTTACCCTTTCCTTGCACAATAGCCAAGACTGGGGCAGTAGTAGGAGTAGGAGTTTGTGCAACACATTTGTCCTTGAGGTTGCTCTCATCAATCCTCAACAGCCCTTGAAGATTGCTCAACATGACCTCTTCTTTATTCATGTGGTAGGTCATGTGGAACTAGTTGTAGCAAGAAGGCAAGGAATGAAGAATGATTTCAATTGGCAGCTCTTCATCAAAGTTAACATTTAACTTCTGCAAGCGGTCGACATATCTTTGCATCTTCTGTAGATGAGCAGTGATAGACTCTCATCTTGGTCGTAATCATCGATGTGATGATCTCGTAACTCTCCTTCCTGGAACTCTGGTGGTACATGTCAAGTAAATCCTGATGCATTTCATAGGGATAGAAGTCGTCATAGGACTTTTGGAGTTCAGCAGTCATGGTCGCTAGCATGATGCAATGGACTTTCGTGATATCACGCTCATGGGCCTCAAAGGCAGCGATCTCCTCCGGAGTAGCAGTATTTACATCCACCTATTTCAGCTCCTTGTTGAGGACATACTCCTTCTCCTCGTAGCAGGTGACCATCCTTATGTTGCGGATCCAATCGTTAAAATTGTTTCCATTGAAGATCAGCCTCCCAAACAAGTTCATGATTGAGAATGAGCCGGAAGAGCTTGAGTCGGAAGCGTTGTTGTTCAGGTTACACATTAGAAAAGGAAAAGAGAAAAAGTTGATTAGATAAGAATCCCCAAATTAAACACCCAAATGAGAAATTAGGGCTAGGACCAAACAACATTATTTTTAATTTAGAAGAGGGATGCTTTAATCTAAACACTAAATAATTCGAAGGTAAGTGAATGACGATTCTCTAATTTCCACAATGAAAAACAAAAGCAATTAAGTTTTAAATGTATTGAAACTCCTAGATTCTTTAAGATTCATTGAACTTTTCAATGGCATGTTTAAATCTCGATATGCCTCTCAAGTTTCTGACTAGGATATCAAGGATCACAAATAGGGTGTGAATAACAATGCAAATGTACATGGTGCCCTCAATGTTACATTCACCTAATCAATGTGCCGGTTAACCACACACTCTCCATTGATCTATGATAAACATCGAATCACCCTTTTCCACCTTTTCTTAGAGCTAAATTAGTGTGTCGGTTAACCACGCACGCTCCACCAACGTCTAGGCAAGGGTACAAAGTGTAATTTCATGGAATAGCATCATTTTCACATTTTCCTAAAGTAACTAATATTGGGAATTTTATAAAAACA